>NC_064762.1:15449978-16130978 GCF_011397635.1 Epinephelus fuscoguttatus | reverse complement strand
CCCTGACAAAAAAAACCTTACAGCGTCACTGGCCCGAGCGGGCCTGTGACCTGTCAGTCAAGTTGCCCGACATACTTTTTGATTGGCCCAAGTAGTCTGAGTAGTATCACGATACCACGGCGAAAATGAGGCAGATGTGCCTTTTGTCATTTATAAAAAGATAAATCACTTTTCTATAATGCATCACTGATATTTCAAAGGAATAAATTACTCACTGACTTATTCATACTTCAAAAACAGCATCAATAAGTGATTAACATAGGGGGGATCAAAATAAAATAAATATATAAAATAAAAATCAACCAGCCTCCCTCCTCCCCTGACAAGTAAAGAACAGTCCCTCCATAAGTAAAGAACAGTCCCTAAAATGCGGTGAGGTTTGTGGGCCGTTACCTGACACAAAGAGAGAAATGTGAACGGCTCGTTTCTCCTCTGACACGCCACATACCTGTGTGCCGCCACGGCTCAGTTGTCCAGGTACTACTGGGCAGTCATGACACCAGTGAAAGAGGAAATTACGGGGGCGTGGGTGGCTTAGTGGATAGAGCAGGTGCCCCATGTACAAGGCTGTTGCCGCAGCGGCCCGGGTTCGACTCCAGCCTGTGGCCCTTTGCTGCATGTCACCCCCCCCCCCACACACACACACTTAACTTTACTATCAATTAAAGGCAAAACTGCCCAAAAAAAATCTTTAAAAAAAAAGAAAGAGGAAATTACTGGACTTGGAGTCGGACTTCTCTGTCGCTGGTAAGCCGTTATCTTGCGCCGCAGAGCACTATGAGCCTCCGCCATATTCCTGTCTGTGACCCCCACAACCACCAGGATTCGCCTTTCCTTTCTGCTGCTGGTTGAAACGTGATAATAGGGGCGCCCCAGCGCCCACTCCACTAACTTGATGTGGAAATGAGTGGTAGTCTAGAAAACTGGCGAGTTTTGTTGTGTTGTTTTTTTTTTTTTTAAATTTAATTTTTAATTAATATAAAGCATTTGTTGAACCAAAAAAACTCCTTTAAAGGTCACTTTAACTAATATTATAATAGTAATCATCTAATATATCGTCAATACCGTGAAACTGTTTTCTGAGATGGACTGTGAAAATCTCAGTGGACCTCATTCGCGAGTTCTTAAGATGACGTTTCCTCTTAAAACCCACAATCAATATGTTCTCACTCCAACCTCGTCACATATTGACATTTTGGTCATGGAGTTTCCACGTCCACATACGATGTGCAAGGTTCCCTGGGTGCATTGGTTGTTGACGTTCTGAGACACCGTGTCAAGTTGTGCCTGTTACATGCATTGTCTTCTTTCAAAATACACTTCTGTTTTCACAGGAAATGTACCGCTTATATACAGTCACTTTCAAAATAAACACTGTTAGCACAACACCACAAATTGATTTTTTTTTTCCTTCAACAACAATAAAATATGGTTGGGTTTGGAAAAAAGAGCAGGGTTTGGGTCTTGAATCTTATTGGATGCGAAAACTGCTCTCTCTGGTGAAAGTCGCCGCCTTAACATTCGTCCCTGCCGTGTTAACTATAATGGCAACTGGCCGCATATCATGCTGACATCAGAGGACGCCTTTTGTCGTTGGTTACTGACACCAGGCTCCACTTGTGCAGTTTTCAAGAAGGCTCAGATATCCACCACCAGTGTTTTCTTATTTTGGATCTGTTCTTAGGTAAGACCAGAATTAATGCAAATGCAAGAGCTGTATACCATAATAGGATGTATATAACAATAATATTTTTTAGAATTTTTTAAATTATTACTTTTAATACTTTACAAAAAGCATTACGTTCTTTTAGAATAACCACTATACGAACTGTTCAGCTCACATCACTTATATTATAGGAAATCATGCCATCTAATAATTAATGATTGATCAAGGCAGAATATATCAGTGGTGGGTTTGGCGGGTGGGACAAAAAGGGATGAAGCAGCATTCCAAATAAGTTATTATATTAGACTAAATTACAGGAACCTTGCATTAGTTTTCCTTAACCTTCTGGCCCCCCCCCCCCCCCCCCCAATACAATATATGAAAGCTGATTTGGGATTTACTCTTTGCAGAAGTTGGCCTACCTCCACCACAAAACTGTTTATTTTTTTTATGTTTGGATTTCGGTCCTCCACCCTCTTAAGACTTTCATTTGGGCATTCTTATCTCAACTTTTCTTTGTCTTTTTCAGTCGCTCTGCAGTCTCATGGAGATTTGCAGGGCGTTTACCAATGTTAATTAGAATCAACTGGCACGCGCTGTCAGCTTACAAGGACAATGGGATTCATTGATAAGAACACAGGTGCGAACAATTCTGCCATTTAAAGAACATGTTGTGAATCTGAAGTAGACTTTTCTTAAGAACAAATTTGAGAAACAACTGAGGAAGATATTGGCGAATGAGGCTCAGTGTTAACAACAGTATCAACTGTGAAGCATTTTAGGGCAGTGGTTCCCAACTGGTTGGTGGCAGTCCAAAATTGGGTCGCAGGTCCATTCTGAATGGACCGCAATTGACTACTGACCATTTCAGGTTTGTAAAAAACACACTTTATTTTGAAGTACAATGGATTTCTGGCACAAGACTTTTATTTTGAAATGCTGTTTCCTGCTGTAGAGTGAGTGACTAACAGACAGCTACTTGACAGAGACAACAAACTAGCTCTACGACATGGCCAAATGCAAGTATGACACTGAATATTAAACTGTATGGACCTTGAACTGATGACTGAGGAGAAATCTGGACCCTGTGGCTGGGAACCACTGCTGTAGGGTATGTCATCACAATGTTTGGTTTCCTAGACCTAAAGTACGTAACTTAACTTGCCCAAACCTAACCTCTGTAATTTTACTCTAAATATGTAACTTGAAGTTAAGTATGCAACATCATTTGTGGGGCGCTAATGAATAGGATATCGTACAAACTATTGTATGATACGTTGCTTCTGTATGAGTCTAAAAGGGTTGCAACGGTATGAGATCCTGCACAGTACAATAATCATCTCAGGCAGTATCATGGTTTCACTGTATCAACTATTATCATCTTTATCAGTTGCAATGATCTTTAAAGAAATGTTTTTTCTTTTGGTTCAACAAATGGTCTGTATTAACTGACACTTGAAACCAACTCTAGAGTCTATACATTGTTTTTTTAGGAAAATCCTGCACAGCCTTTAACATCTGGGCAATAGAACCAAAATGTCGGATTTGAAAGACAGTAGACATGGATCGTAGTAGTACTAGGGGCTGATCAAAGCTCTCTTTCTAATGTGTATTGTTTACTCTCCAACCACCATGTCAGAGCTGTTAAACAGAGCATTTTCTACTGCTGCTGTCACAATGTCTGTCTCAGTTGTTTTTTATTGGCTGCGACCAGCAGCTCTACCGGTGGTCGTTCCAGCAATGTTACCCCACTTTTTGGCAGCCACAGTTTTACCCTAGGAGGCTGAAATTTCGCAAGTAAATGAAGTGTGTGTAGGTTTGTGGGAGTGCTCTATACAAAAAGGCACATAACTTCTGAAGACATTAAAGCAACATGATCAAGCTTTATAGAACACACATACAAACACACAGACAGACATACACGCACACAATCTTGCCACGTTGTCTTTCATAACTCATGATCAGCTTGAGGTAGGGAGGCATCTCTGGACTTGTGACAAGCGTTTGCGTGAAGTTGTGCGTGTGTGAATGCATGAACACATTAACGCATGCAATTTTACTTTGTTTCAGTTTCAGTCCCTGACTCTTGCCACGCTTCTGCATTTACATTCTCTGTCCATCATCAGATGACCACAGACTCTTGCAACTGTCCCTGTCACCTGACTCTTATTTCCACCTATTCACCTGTTTTCATTCATTCATCTTCTAACCACTTCATCCTCTTGAGGGTCGCAGGGGGGCTGGAGCCTATCCCAGCTGACATCGGGCGAGAGGCAGGGTACACCCTGGACAGGTCGCCAGACTATCGCAGGGCTGACACATAGAGACAAACAACCATTCACGCTCACATTCACACCTATGGAGTTACCAATTAACCTAGTCCCCAATCTGCATGTCTTTGGACTGTGGGAGGAAGCCGGAGTGCCCGGAGAGAACCCACGCTGACACGGGGAGAACATGCAAACTCCGCACAGAGGGGCTCCCACGCCCGGGATCGAACCGGCAACCCTCTTGCTGTGAGGCGAGAGTGCTAACCACCACACCACCGTGCCGCCCTCACCTGTTTTCACTTTACCTCATTAGCCCTGCAGTGTATAACCCAGCCCCTCTGGGACATTGTGAACACAACAATTAAAATGTCAGCCGATCCCCATGAATTCGGTGAGATCTTGCAATTAGTCCAATCACCGCAACTTTTCCGCAAATTTGACCAATCATCGAAGTTTCCCGGGAGCCACCTTCTTGTTTCTGGTTATGAAGATGCAATGTGAATGTCTTACATTTATCAACTGAAATTACTGCTGAAGACCGTGTCAGCCAGTTCCCGACGTTCTGCATTAAAGCAGGGATAAACTGATTTGACAGCATGCAAAATTTTGGTGGAACACAAACGAAAGTCATTGACTGAAAAGAACTTTCCACCGCAAAGTACACATGGAGAATGGCTGCAACGTGCAACTGACAAGATGAATCATGACAGATACTGCATTAAATCAACTCATGTCAAGTCAAATCAACTTTTCTACCGCAAAGTACATATGGAGAATGGCTGCAGCGTGTGACTGAAAAGGTAAATCATGACAGATGCTGCATCAAATCAAATCAAGTTTATCATATTGCACGTTTAAAAACAACCAGAGTTAATCAAAGTGCTTTACAAGTTACAGAGAATGGCACACAAATAGAAGTTAAAATTTAAATTACAGTAACAACAATTCATGGCAGTCGACGTTACAAAGCAATATTACATACAATATATGCCGATCAGCCAAAACATTAAAACAACTGACAGGTGAAGTGAATAATATTAATCATCTCTCACGCATGACCCACCCAAACACCGCTGTGGACCAAGCAAACCCCCTCATGGCAACTTCACTCCCCAGTGGCAGTAGCCCTCACCCCAGCAGAACAATGTGTCATGCCACACTGCAAATGGCCCAAGGAACTTGACAAAGAGCTTAAGGACCTTGACCTTGACCTGGCCTCTAAATTCCCCAGATCCAAATCTGATTGAGCATCCTTGCAACCCACAGATCGGCCGTGAAGACCCTGGTGCCAGACACCACGGGCCATCCCCAGACTCCCTATGTCCATACCTTGACATGTTAGAGCTATGTCCACTCTGTAGAGGCCCCACCGTGGATGAGCAGTACGTCTGGGGGTATTGGCACGTCCCACAGATGCTCAGTTGTATATGGGGAACTGGTGAATTCGGAGGCCAGGTCAATGGGTGAAGCTCTTTGTCACATTCCTCAGGCCATTCCTGAGGAGTTTTGCGGTATGGCATGACGCATTGCCCTGCTTGATCTGCAACAGTGTTTGGGTGGGTGGAGTGTGTCAAGTAACATCCATATACCACGACCCAAGAATAATAATTGAAGATAATCAATAGCCATGTTTCCATCAGCCTGTTTCAATGCGCATCTAGAAGTATCACATCGGAAAATTATGATGGAAACGCCAAAATTCGAATTAAAATCCCCTGATTTGCACAAACTAGAATACAGTCGCTTTAGCCGGGTTTTGGTTGAGGCCACTGAAAACATGTACTGTATGTCTTAAGATTTGTCTTGACAGTGTCATTTGAGGGGGAATGATTGATTGAAAACAGAGGTCTATATTAAGTGAGATATATTAAAAATGCGTGGTCAGTTGTAATGAGTGACAGAGGCGTGCTTGCCTGTTTGTGTGAAAAACTGTGTGTTTATAAAAGTTTATAATGTATCACACCAAAAAAGCAACATTTTTCCAATTATCACTTGCTCCTAGGGATGGAAATCGAGGCCTGTTTCCAGTATAGAATTGGGTCCATATTTTCAGATCCACTGGAATTGTATGCAAGTTTATCATCTCCTTTTATTGATGCTGACATGTTTTTCTGACAGTTGGCCTTTAAAAAAAACTGATGCGTCTGGAACGTAGCAACAAGAAGGAGTCATGGCAGAGAAAAATAAACAGTCCAAAGCGTGACTTCATTTCATGAAGAAAGATGTCAACAGCAGCTTGTAATATCTTTAAAATCATAATTCCAACTACGGGTCAAAACACCAGTAATATGCAGAAAAAACTGTCTATGCAACATGGGCTTAACTTTCAGGAATGCCACGTGTTTGACAGTATTTGTGAGTGCCACTGCTTCCCAACAGTGCGGTACAGAGGAAATGAAATGTTGCAAAGTCACAACAATGTCGATACTGGATGAATCAGTAAAATGTTCACTAAAAACGTACACTGATCAGCCAAAACATTAAAACCACTGGTGGGTGAAGTGAATAACATTTGACCATCTTGTTACAGTGCAGTCTTCTGCTGGGAAACCTTTGGTCCTGGCATTCATGTGGATGCTACGTGACATGCTCCACCCACCCAAACCCCGTTGCAGACAAAATAAACCACTTCATGGAAACGGCACTTATTGATGGCAGTTGCCCTCCAGCAAGACAATGCACCATGCCACATCACAAAAACTGCTCAGGCATGTCCCAAGGAATAGGACAAAGGGCTCAAGGCGCCGACCTGACCTCCAAATACCCCAGATCCCAATCTGATTGAATATATGGAATATTTGAGGGACTTGCTGGTACCCCAGAGGTACCCCCGATCCATGGTGGGTCCTCCTTGGACCGGACTTCGCTCTGACCTGTTAAGACATAAACACAGGACCTCTGGAGGGTGTCCCTTGGTGTCTGGCACCAGGGCGGTAGCTTTAGATCTTTTAAGTCCTGTGGGTTGTGAGGTGGGGTACCAGCACGTCCCACAGATGTTTGAGGCCACGTTGATGCCATGAGCTCTTTGTCACGTTCCTCGGACCATTCCTGAGCATAATTTGTGGTGTGGCACCCATGGCGCATTGTCCTGGTGAGTCGCCACAGCTGCTGGGGAATGCCGTTGCCATAATGGGGGGGGTACCTGGTCTGCACTGGTGTTTAAGTGGGTGGAGCGTGTCAGGTGGCAACCACACGAATGTCAGAACCCAAGATTTCCCAAGAGAACATTACATTGTAACAAGATAATCAATGTTGTTCACTTCATCTGTCAATAGTTGTTATGTTTTGGCTGATCAGTGTATATCAGTTTTTTCTGCCACAAAAGGCAATCCTGCAATACAGCACCCACTCATAGTGACCACAGGATTACTTTTTAATTACCTCTCCGATTAACATTTACCACAAATCACGATCTTTCTCTAAACTTAACCAAAGTGCGTCAGCTGCTGAAACCTAAGGCCAGCACATTCTGACTCTGACTTCATCACATATCACCGCTTAGTCATGGGCTCTCCACATCAACATATGACATGCAAGGTAGCCTGGGGGTGTCTATTGTTGATGTTTTTCCTTTAAAGGCGCTGTACGTAAGAATGTGGCCAAAAGAGTTACTGCACTCAAATTCAAACCTGTGTAGGCCTACTTTTTTTCACATAAAAGCAAGAGAATTGATAAAGAAGTGGACCAATGAGCAGAATCAATACTGACGCTGGGCCTACGACACCACTTATCAGCCACCTACAATGCAGTTTTGGGATCCCTTCCCAGACGACTACACAAGCGCTCACGCCTGGTCTTGTTTAACACTAACAATGCATATCATAATCATTTGGGTCAACGACCCACATGTGAACTTAATGACCCTGAAACTAGGAGCTCACATGTGACCCCAATGACTCTGTTAGGGTTCACACTCACATAGAGTTTATAGCCAAGAAGCTTCTTGGATGAGAGGCGAAACGTCTTCAAGAAATGCAAGCGAGTCCAGTTGCCTACGATATATAGCACCATGACCTGGATGACTGAGAATCCTACCGACAATACTGACACTGGTATCATTACTCTTTTGGGCTTTTTAACTTTGTTATAGCACAGATGGACGATGAGAGGAAAGGGGGAAGGAGAAGAGGAATGACACGTAGCAAAGAGCCACAGGTTGGAATAAAACCCGGGCCACTGCGAGGACTACATGGGACGTATATGCTACCAGGCGTACTAGAGGACGCCCTGGTGTCACTTAACTTTTATCTTGCAAATAAAACAACCGTTCATTGCAATTACTTGGAAAAGCTGCCATGAAATTAGACATTTTAGGCCACAAAAATCCCAATAAAACCTGCAAAGTCCCTGAGGGGCCAATAACCAGTCAACTCATGTCAACTCATTTTCTGCCAGATTGTAAAAACTGTGTTGTGACGCCTGCTCTCCAGCAAGTTCAACCTGTACTTGCCTGCACCTTCTCTTCTTCCCCATCCCTGTTCACTTGTGGATTTTCTGTTGCTGCTGTTTGGACTTGCTACCCGTGATCTTCCAATAAATCACTGAACTATTGCTTTTTTCCCGGACTATATTTAGCTCCTTCACTTGTTGCCTCGTGCACAGCTGCTGCTTTACATTAAGATCATTCTTCCTTATGGTAAAACATGGGGGGGGTTACTGAGAAGCAGCCACACACATTGTACTGTATTTGTCACTGTGGTTTTAGGATAACTACGATCATTCATCAAACATCAAACATGCATCTGCAAAAGAAATTTCCAGCATGTTTCTGTTAGTGAGTAGCCAAAAAAAAAGGAAAAAAGCCACTGAGCTGTTGTCTGGAAAACTACTCAGGATTGTCAGTGGCATGAAATCAAATCAGTAGTCATGGCGTGACGGGAAAAAGAAGATTGACTGTCTCCTTTATTGAAACAATGTGAGTTTGTTTGGCTGCATTTCAGACGAAGCAGCTAGTCTGGGATCTTAAGGATCATAACTTTAACCCAAACATGCAAATTCAAAATCAAATCCAGGCTGACCTGCTTGTGGACGAAGTGGAAGTACTGCAGTGCTGAAAAACTTTGATGTCAGTAGTGATATCCGTTCCTTTTGTTGCTCTTAGTTCAAAAATTTAAAGCAGTGGAATATTCGGTAAACAGGACACACTCTTCCACTTATTATGTGCAGTGTGGACTGTGTATTATCATTCTAGTAACAAACACACCCTACTATATTCATCATCCACACTAGCAACCTGTTTTTGGCTTTGTATATGTTGTATATATTGGGCTGCACCTTTTTTGCACTCCAGCACTTTTATTGATGCACCGTCTATCATGTCATTTTTTGTCTTTTTATATTTGCACTCTTCAATATTTGTAATACAACTGCTCAACAACAACTTCCCTTGGGATAAATAAAGTTCTGTCTTATCTCAGTTTATCACATTAAATCTGAAATAACTGGGGCTTAGTTTAGACATCATGCCGAAGGATGTTGCAGGGATTTTTTCTTTCTGATCAAGGGAAAGTCCCAAGGCAAATATTACTGACGCTGGGTGGGGGCTGGCTATTTTGAAAGGTCACATAAAAGTTTCAGCCTCTGTTCCACACTGCAGTGATTTCCATACAGTCCCCAAACTGTTCATATAGTTTTTCCAAGTACTTGGGAAGTTAATGTAATAGCACTGCTGGAGATGAAGAACCATAAACAACAAACAAATATAACCATCCTTTTATTGCTGCTCAAGGGCACATATGGCTTTATTTCCTCGTATATACTGCAATATTTAGTGCTAGAAAGCATGATTCACATAGATGAGAGGCTCATGCTCCAAACCTGTCTCCTAGAGATTACATTTAAATACCACTAATGTGAAACAGTAAATACTTTTTGAGGGAAATTTCATGCCAAGCAAATAGTTTCTATTAACAAAATGAGGAAATGTTGCAAATTAACGTATGTGGCAAGTCACAACCATGTTGATACTGGACAAATTTCATTTGTTTTCAGCCACAATAGGCAATCATGCAATACATTACCCTCTCACTGGGACTACAGGATTATTTTATTATCATCTTTTTAATCAACATTTACCCCAAATCACGATCTTTCTCAAACCTTAACCAAAGTGTGTCAGCTGCTGAAACTGAAGGCCAACACATTCTCACTCTTACCTCTTCACATATCATCGCTTGATTATAGGCTTTCCATGTTGACATATGACATACACGGTAGCCAGCGGGTGTCTGTTGTTGATGTTGTGGGCCACTGTGTCAATTTCAGCCTGTTACATGCATTATGTCTTTTCAAAAGACACCTCTGTTTTCACAGGAAAGGTACTGTTTACATACATTCGCTGGTACAATACCTCAAATTGATGCTTGTTGCCTTCAACAACAAACACGTCGTTAGATTCAGCCAACACAGACATGGGTAGGTTTATGGAAGAAAAGCACATGTTTGGGTTTAGGAAAACAGAACAGGGTTTGGCTTTACATTTATATGAGAAGCGAACACCAGCCTCCTGGGTGAAAGTCAATGGTTGTTAGACCCCTTCTTCCACCTTACTCGGACTTTTCGCACTCTTATATTGTTGTCTAGCTACATTTTCCCCTGATGACGTCAAAGGACGGCTTTTTATGTCAGGGTCTGATGTGAAGGTCACTGCCCAAGCACTGGTATTCCCAACACTTTCTCACGTCGACTTTGTCACATATTGACTTTTTGGTCATGGGTTTTCCACATCCGCATATGACATGTAAGGTACCCTGGATGCGTTGGTTGTTGACGTTCTGGGACACTAGGTCAAGTTCTCTTCTTTCAAGATACACTTCCGTTTCCCTTGGAAATTCAACGGTTATATACAGTCTCTTTCAAAATAAACGCACTACATTGGTACAACACCGCATATTGACATTTTTTTCCCTTCAACAACTAACACACGTGGCTTTTTTTTAGGAAAAAAAGAACAGGGTTTGGCTTTATGTGAACACGCTCTCTTGGGTGAAGGTCAGTGTTTGTTGGACCCATCCATCACCCCTTCCAGCCGCCCCATTTGGACTTTTGCCAACCTAGCTTTCATCCTTGTCGCACCGCATTTCCCCCTGATTTGCTGTTAAACTATAATGGCAACCGGCCACATATCCTGCCGATGTTATAGGACACCTTTTTTCATTGGTTTCTTATGCTGCAAGTCACTGCCCAAGTGCTGTATTTCAACGACTAGACTGAGCTACTAAGGCAGGAAGCTTGACACGAACCGGAAGTTCTGGTGCCAAGGTCCTGCACTTCATATGCCTGCCTTCCTCCCCAAATCTTATGCAGTACATAAATGTAGTGTTTTGATACCTGAAAGAAATGCTGTCTCCTAACATAATCCAGGCAATGATTACATTGCCACAACATAATTACAAGAGCGGTTAAGTAACATACAAAGGTGACAGGGTTGGCTCATAACAGCACGAGATGTAAACATGAATGGTGTCCTGCTTGGGTGAGCTGTAATGTTAGCTAGCTCTGTGGTGCTAAGTGAGCTAGCAGTAGATGCATGTTACCTTCTGCGCGGTGATACAGTTGGCGGGTGTAGTTCGGCAGAAAGAAAACCGCTCCTACATGAAACTGCTAACAGAAAGGTCTGTGGATTATGTTGAGTAACCAGGGGTCTTATTTATAAACAATGCGTGGGATCCATACTAAAAATTTATGTACAAACAAAAGCAAAAAATGGCGTGAACCAAAAAATATTCCACCTCACCATCTGCGTCGCCTATTTCCTGTCTCCAGAATGTTGTAAGCATGGGTCAAAGCTTCTCCCATCAAGTCTGTTTTTATAGATCGCAACTTTTGCGTAGGAAGTAGCGTACGCCTCTTTCAGGCCTCGTTTTGTGCATACGTGTAACGGAGTTAAGAAGTTGGTGATGCCACATACCATTACAAGCTCTTTCTGTCATTATGGAAGGTGCACTGATTTTAATCTATTGTTAACCTGCGTCGTTATCATGTCATATACAGTCTTATTTTGTTGTTTGTTCTGATGTATTAGTTACCACAGATTTTTTTTTTTTTAATGGGAGCTGGCTGTGGAGGCTGATTTTCTTGTTTTCTATTCACCAGTGCCGAAAATAAATGCGGGTCCAAGCTGAAAAGTGACTGAGAGTTGGTCATCATTTAATCTACACAATGCAAAAGTACTAACCGGCTATAAATGAGACCCCAGGTCATGATTTCTGGAAAGAGATGCTGGAATTTTTCTAATGTAGCACCACAAGCCGAGTGCCATCTAGTTCCATTACATTCAAGAGAAGGCAGACGTCTCTATGGTTTATATCTCCAACACTCGGCAACTCACACCAAAAAAATCTATACTGATGAATAAGCACTACAGGTAAGAGGGAAAATATGTATTTTTCATTTTGAGGTGTACTGTCCCTTTAAAGTCGCTTTGTGAGATAAGGGGCTAGCAAACGTTACCTTTTGTGCCTGTTCAAGGATAATGATCAATGCACATATACAAATGCTGTACATGCAAGGACACAGAGGTATTGTAGGAGGCTGCATTCATATGGACACACACACACACACACACACACACACACACACACACAAATGCAATATAGGCTATTCATTCTCAAGTGGTGGACAAATTCTTTCAATAGATGACATTACTGGATGATTTCCCTTATGACGCATCCTCACCAGGCAAATGCCTTCCTTTATCTCTCTGCTGTTTATGATCAGTTCTCTTCCTGTTGTCTCTCTCTGAACCATTTAATCAGAAATATGGAGTTTATTTTGTAGATGTCAGTTAACAGAAAAAAAAACCCTTTAAGATTAAGCACTGGCCAATTGATGCCTGTCCATCCTACTTTTAATGTCTTTTCTTGTCTTGGTGCAGTGAGTTTATTTTCTTTCCCTTGTAGGGGAAATTACATCTTGTTGTTTCTCTCTCCCTTCTCTATTATGCTGTGACTCCTTGGTGGGCCATCGTCTTTGTAACTCTGGCAGAGACTCTCCACTCTTCCTACAGTATGACTCACTCAGCTGAGCTCTGCTCTCCACAGACATACTCTGATAAAAGAAGCCCGAGAGCTGCGATCAAAATAGATGTAAACCTTACGTGTTATAAATGTATGGAGTTATTTAAGGGGTCTGTAAGTTAGATTTGTATTTGTGGAGGCTTGTGTTAATGGAAAGCAGTTCAAATGTTGCCTGAGACAACTGGGAATGTTCTTTAAAAAGCTGAGGTGTTACTATGAAATTTAAATCCACTTTAATTATAATTTACAGAGCAAATGCGGCTGTACATGTCGGTGTCATAAAATCCATAATTAATCAGTGAGTGAATCGATGCAATGGTACTTATTTGTTCAGAAAAACAAAAAGCTAACAACAGTCAGACACATGCAAAAACAAGATTCAACAAACAAGTTTTTTTTTTTTTTTACCTTTTCCAACAGTGTCCTTTTCTTCTAGTCTTGTGCTTCTCCCTGCGTTTGTCCACAAATCTCCCAGAGTGGCGACTCCTAACTGTCTCTCCTTCTCCTCTGCTTTCTCTCTGCTCTGTGATGAGGCGCTCAGTAGGAGAGGGTCTGCTGTTGCTTCCTTCGAGGAGGAAAGCTCTTTTTATAGACGCAAGAAGTGTGGTGTCTCAAGGCCTCGGGGTGCGATCGAGCTAAGGGGTCTCCTGCTCCTTTCTGGATGGGGAGGAGTGTGTATTTGTGTGTATGGTAAAGGCCACCCACACGCTCCTTTTTTTTTTTTTAATCAATGGTGCGGCTCACGTCACCACCACAACAGGTGAAGCATTAGTGTACGAGTTAACTTGCTGCCCTCCTCCTTCTGCTTCTTCCTCCTGGTTGGTTTGCAATTATAGCATGTCGCTTTATATACACTAATAAAAGCAACAGCAGGTCAATAGTGGATTCGTGCCAATGGCGCCTCTAACCCCCCGAAGGTCAGCTTTAAACATTGAAGGGTTCAAATAAATATTTCAGCCATTCTTGTGCTATCCCTGTGAGGAAACTTTATTAGGAATACCTGACTCATTAGTTAAGTCATCAATAGGCCTAATATATACCTCAAATGGAAGGGCTGCACGCGCGCGCACGCACACACACACACACACACACACACACGTTGCGTCATAAAAGGAAAGGCTTCTTTCATGTGTTAAATGCCCTACACATACAGCTGTCTGTTTGCTATGGGCGTATAGATTTTATCAAAGGGATATTATGCAAGGGTGAACCACGCAGAATAACTGGAGGAAAGGAGGAGACAACATGCCTGTTACAAGAGACACAGATTAATCACTTTCCTTTCAAAATACTATTTTGAGCATTTTTATTTTGCAGTGTCCTAGAAATAAGTTCACTCATCCGGTCTTCGCTATGCTGAAGGACAAAGTGACTTAATGAGGAATAAGACTCAGTTTTGTAAGTTTGTTAAAAGCTGGTTTGGTATCTTCCAGTTAAATGTTGAGATGGCAACAGGTGCCCGTTCGCGTCCTGCAAACCTGTACACTAGCGCAAAGCAACAACAGTTACCATGTAAAGCAATCAAGCTGATTAAAACGCATGAATAGAAGTGGAAAACAAATCGTGAGTCATGCTGTGACTATTCACAGTCTTCTGTTCTATCAATGCTGTCACTAATAGATAGTACATTAATATCTTATACCATGGGCGTAGGTTTTGTTTTCAACATATGAATCAGGGGGGTTGGGGTCCTCCCCCAGGAAATTTTGAATATCAAACACTGCATTCTTCTGAATTTTTTGCATCAGTTTTGACCTTTTCTGCATCATTTTATGGTGGAAGTGTCTTTACAAGGTCCAGTGTGTATGATTTAGATGGATATAGTGACAGAAATTGAATGTAATATAATAATTACGGTTTCTTTAGTGTATAATCACCTGAAAATAAGAGTTGCTGTGTTTCTAATATCCTAGAATGAGCCATTCATATTTACAAAGGGAGTAGGTCCTAGTCCATAGCGATTGCCATGTTGCACCACCATGTTTCTACAGCAGCCCAGAATGGACAAACCAAAAACTGGCTCCAGATAGGGCCATTCACATTTTCATGTTTTCCCATTGGCGACTGTAATAAGCGATGAGCAGCATTGAAAAACCCCAGATTTTTTTAATGTGAAACTACTTCATTATGTGTTTATACTTGTTTTGGAGATGTAGAGATCACTACATAATTGACCTTTCACAATGGTCCGACAATCTCTCGGAGTAAGCACGGAGCCCAGCATGTGTATACATTCAGTAGGCTATATCTTCAGTAGCTAGCTAGCTAACCCTACACTTTTAAGGGTTTGTGTTTGGTTTTGGAACAGGGAAGAAACATATATCTTTTTCCAACCTCTCCAGGTAACAAGTATCATTAATACACGACGTGCCCCAGGCACAACATTTTGCTCCAGATCCACAAAACCAGCCTGAAACGACTGCAATAGAGTCAATGGAGCACAGCTGTGTTGTTGTCAGACCCTGGACTGAGCTGGCCCATTGCTACGTTATGATTGGCCAGTCTGCGTCCTGGGGCGGGACTTAGCGAAGGGTCAGTTCAGTTATCAGGGGAAAAAAGGTGAGCCCACATTAGCAGGTGCTGGGCTAGTGGCATGTCTGCAACATGCCGAACAGCGTAGGACAGGGTGTCAAACATACGGCCCTGGGGCCAGCACTGGGTCACCAAAGGATCTAATCGGGCCCACTGGATGACTTTGCACACCTAATAGTGATACAAAGTAGCCTGGAAATCCAGACCCAAATCTAGAAAGATTTAGGGTCTGGCTATGAGTAATGCAAATGGCACAACTCGAGGGGCGGCACCAAGCATGCATTTGATTCCTTCTTGCAAAGGAAAGATTCGAGCGCCGTCTTCTGTTCCTCTTTTAGAGAAAAAGCCAAGTCTAACTTGTTCATTGTAGCGGCCAAAGCCATTTCAAACAACTGATGTTCATCCGTAGCCATCTCGCAATGTTTACTGACTGATTCTGGACTTTGTCGTTGCAGCGCTGTTGTCATCTGTTTAGCTCGCCTCTCAGATACACCGATGTGGTTGGTGCAGCTCGGCTCCAACGGCATGGGTAATGAGCATCATTAGTGATTGCCAGAGTGACTTGCTGAGCAAATTCAAATTGTGCTCTCGCAAGAACTCTGGATTTCCAGGGTAGATACAAAGAGCAAACTATTCTCAATCAGCAGCTTCAGTAAAAAGAATCTGTATCAGACCTCTATCTTTAAACAATATTGGTGGGACCCTGTTGCTAAGCCAAAACTTTTTATTTGTAAGTGGTTTGTAAGGCAGGGGATAACTTCACCTGCTTCCTGTATGCTTCTGCTTTAGTTTGGTGTGGAAGGAGAGGAAAAGCATAGAAAAATGTACATGTAATGACTTTGAGTAGTAGAATGACTGAATCTGGGAAAACAGACATATTGTTGAAATTTATCATCCTGAAGATATTACAGGCTGCGTCATCTGTTTTGTAGATGCAAGTGATTTTAAAATGTACGTCTTTGATCCAAAAACAAGGAAACATTTGAGGGTGTTTGTCATTTATCGGACATTATGCAATAGTTGTACTGGTCTGGCCCACCTGCATTGGACTGTCTGTGGTCCATTAACCTGAATGAGTTTGACACCCCTGGCGTAGAAGTTACAGGCTACCAGTCATCGCACCAGTCATTTAGAACTGAAGAAGCTTCTTGGATGAGAGGCGAAACGTCTTCAAGAAACGCAAGCAAGTCCAGTTGCCTATGATATAGCACTTACGATTAACTGCACGTTGTGGCGACGCAGACCTACTGTCTATTTTTGTAAGCTGAAACTATTTCCCTCAGAGGAAACAAAGCTTTTATTTACTTTTATTTCAGAGATAAGAAACAAATTGTGAAGATGATAAAGACTCCACTGTCACGACCGAACAAGGACTTGAACCCAAATGCATGACTCGAGAGGCAAAGTACAAAATCAAAGTTTATTTAACATAAAATGAAAATCACTCTCGAAAGAGGAAAAACCTACACTAAATCTAAGAACAAAAAATGATCTTGGAAATAAATGCTAGACTAAGAAACAAACAGAAAATCACTCTACTGAGGCCGAACTATCACTATGAAAAACAAACAGAAAATCAACATGAACAAAGTATCAAAAGAACAAGACCTGACAATGGCAATGGCAAAATGGCATGGATATGACGCTGGTTCTCTGACACGAAGGACAAGACGAACTGGCACAGGACAAAGGGAGACACAGACAATATATACACACAGGGTAAGGGCACAGGTGGAAACAATCAGGGGCGAGGAAGACAATCAGACCAGCAGGAAAACACACAGGGGAAGGAGCATGTTGCCTGAAACGAGAGGAGAGTTAACTTTCAAATTAAAACAGGAAATCACGAGACAACATAGACACAAGACAAACTGATTAAATTAACAACATTTCTTGGTTATGACATCCACAAAAATTGCATTTTAAGTCTTGTGTGTGATTTATCCTGGCTTCATATGAGCAGAGGAAATTTTCACTCATCGCTAGGCTAATTTATACAATGTAAAATGCCATCAGCTTGTGCTAATAACGTTAGCATGATGTATTCATTTGGAAAACGTCTTTAGTATAAGACGGTTGTTTTGTCGGTGAATCTTGTGAGTTGTAATGGAGCCAAATTTTGTACCGTTACATTTGTTAAATGTTGCTGTTGTCCCTGGTTTTATATGAGAATAGGAAAAGATCGCTAGCTACTAGGCTAATTTATGCAATGTAAAATGCCATAGGCTTGTGCTACAAACATTAGCATGTTGCACTTGTGGGGAAAATGTGTCCAGATAAGGACAAGTGTTTGTCTGTGAATGCTCCAAGTTATAGTGAAGCTGATTTGTGTACTTGTGTTTAAAATTTTTGTAATTAAGCCACATTTGATATGTGTTTAATGTGCGTTTTGAATCAGTTAAACTTTACAGCACTTCACAGAAACTCTGCCTTGGTTTGGAGGTGTATCTGCAGAGTGACACACACAGTATAAATGCTCACAATGGCGTAGGCGATGTACATAGGGTCTGCCACAAGTTACGGGCTTGCTAGCCTTAGTTGATGAGGTTTCACGAGCTAGGTTTAGCATAGCAGCGTAACACAGAGGCTGATGTAATGGCTGATACAGAAGGAACAGAAAATGATTAAAAAATTAGTACTTTAAAGATCTTTAGATAAATTACAATTTAGGTTTATGAAATTATTTTTTTTATTATTATTTTTTATTTAAAATCCAGGTCATTTTATCATGGCTCCTGTGCTTGCTTACATGTGTTCCTCTTTTCTTGTCAAATCCTAAAACCACTGAATCATGAGATAGCGCCGTGGCGAGAACTTGCTTATTTTAAAATGACAGCAGGGTTAAGTGAGAAAATAAATGTCTTTAGGGATGAAGCTATGAACGAGATGCCTTGTTCACAGCATTCCATCTGTTGCGTATCATAAGGCAGTTTATCAACTGGAAATAGGACACAAGGTCTTTTCACTTTGCTGAACAAGGGAACACAGACGGTTTTTCAAGGCTTCAGTGCACTACAGTGAGACCTTGCAGAAATACATTGCTGTACTAATGAGAACAAAGGGTGTTTTTCCCTAAAGGGCTGGGGCAAAGATGAATGTATGAAGACATAGTGTTTATTCTCAATGTCTCAACTGTTATCTCATTTACAAGTGTAAAAAAAATGTTTCACAGATGACAGTCCTCCTGTGGTAGACAGTATAATAAACACTTTATGTTCCCCTTAAAGAGGGAGTTTACAATCTTAGAAAACTGTTCCCTCCTTGTGTGACCTATCACACTGTTATGAATCACCCTGTTCCCCCGCCTTTCCAATAAAAACAGAAAAGCCTCTACTTACCTAACTGGTATCCCGTCGCTTGACTCTTCAGTCCCTCGCTGTGTGATTTCTTAGTCCACCCTCATGTTCATTTCAGAGGAGGTTTGCAGGTTGATTTAACTTTTATGACGTCTTATTGTTGTGCATTTTTTTAAAAATGGAACACAAGTTTTCGGTCTGTCTTTCACTGTATTATGTTTACGCGAGTAATGTTAAATATCAAGATAGATTTAAACAGTTCAATTTATATCTACAGCTCCACATTTTTTGAATATTTACGAATATCATCCACGTACATTTTCAAATGAAAAAGTCAAGTGTGTTGAATTTAGGTCAATTTCGTGGCATCTACCAGTGAGAATTGCAGATTGCAACCAGCTGAAACTGCTCACATGGCCAGTGTTCATTGTTCAAAAGGTTTTTACCAGATGCCGAATTATCCACAGAGGTCTCTCCCTCTCCGAAAGAAACAGACCCAGTGGTTAAAATTAAAAAAAAAAAAAACACTGAATAAGCTCTTTCATGTTACAAATCAGTGTTTCTCCAGTGCCGTTTGGCACATTCAGACAGGCCACTAGCTCGGCACCCACAGTGTGTGCTCACCTTTGTTCTCTGGTAGCTTACTGTGTGCTGACGTTATTTCCGATCCAAACATTTAAGAGGTTTTCACCAGGAGATGAATTATCCACAGAGGTGTCTTCCACTCCAAAACACCAGACCTGCTGTTTTAAATGGGTAAAACACTGAATAAAGCAGTTTCACATTAAAAATCACTGTTTTTACGTTTGGTCTGTCAGAGACAAGCTGCTAGCCTAGCACCTGCTAATGTGTGCTCTCTGATAACTTAAGATCCAGACGTTCAGGAGGCTTTTACAGGGAGACAAATTATTCGCAGAGGTCTCTTACTCTCCAAATCAAACAGAAAAACGTATGTACATAAAAAAAAACTAAAAATGGCATGCACCAAAAATAATCAACAATTTCTAAAATCGGGCTTCCACCTCACCATCTGCATCACCAATTTCCCATCTCCAAAATGTTCGCAAACATGAGTTGTGATTTTATAGCTCACAACTTTTGCATGAGAAGTGGCGTACGCCTCTTTCAGGCCACGTTTTGTGCCTATGCAATGCTTACAAATCAAATCCCAGGTGATTTAAAGCAGTAAAACCCTGAATCAAGCAGCTGCTTTAGAAAATCTGTGTTTTTCCAATGCTCTCGTTGCAGAGGGGCTGCTGACTATGGTGCCCATTGTGAAAACTTGAGTGTCCCAATGTAGTGTCTAGTGTTTGGTTTGTCTTTTTGGAGCTACTGTAGAAACATGGCGGTGAAACATGGTGATCTCCGGGGACGAGGCCCCGCCCCCTATGTAGATATAATGGGCTCATTCTAAGGTAACGAAAACACAACGATTCTTATTTTCAGGTGATTATACACTAAAGAAAACATACTTATTATATTCTGTTCTGCTCCTAAAACCTGCACATTGGACCTTTAAGATGGTACAAAATGTACAGCTGTAAGCCCACATTAAGAAAAAACGATGAGAAATGCATTATGAATATTCAAGAGCACGATGTTAGTAAAGTAATGATGGTTAAAATGATAATGAGAAATAAGTTTTAAGACCCGTACAGTCTGAAGACGAACTTGTTCTCTCTTCTCCCTGCAGCAACAAGGCGCCAAAGCCTCGATAGCTTTAACCCACTTAACCCCGCAGGTGGTGTTTGTTCTGCTCCTGCTTGTAAATTTGAGTCATTACTGGATATGAATGCAAAAACAAAAAGAGCATGCTCGCTGAGCCACCTCTTCGATGGATAAATAAAGGTTGAAAACAAATGGAGATGATGCATTCCAACAGCACTTAGGAGTGTAATTCATCCCCCTGTTGATGTCCCTCACTTCCACTGCTTAATAATAATGCAACCCCCGGACAAGGCTGTGCAGGGTGTGTGAATCACTGCCTAATAAAGACTCTGCCATTTAACCAACTGCCATCTATGCAAGTATTATCATCCCATCAATCTGCAGCGGTTCTAGAGACCAAGACAGCAAAAATCTCTTCTTTCTATGGCTTGTTTGTAGCACTGAACAGCAGGAGACATCTTGATGCTCCAACAATTTAAATATTGAGACAGCATTGCACTCAATGTGCTAAAAATAATTTAAAATTTAAATTAATAAGTGTTAGCTAATGTACTAATTTAATTGATACTGTATATTTGAATATCAAAGTGTTTTATTGAACATAGTTTTTTATTTTTATTATTTTTATTATTTATTTATTTATCCTCATTTTTAATGCTGATTATTCATCAATTTCTTTTTTTTTGCATTTAGAACTGGAGCTCAGTATGCAGGTGGTGATTACATACACAAACAATCAGCATCACTTTGTCATCACAAAAACAGAACAAAACAAAACAAAAACAGCAGACAAAAGCTGAACAATGTCCCTCACACAACACAGGGACAAAGAGTCAAACAATAGAGGTTTCATATCGGCATAACAATATCAAGCTCAACTGCAAAGTTGACAAAGTAAAAGAATCTCTTTTATCTAAATTATTTATATTCTTGTATTTATGTTATTCACTTTTGATACCTTTTGTTTCATTGTTAAAATGTCATTCAGACTTTTTGTCTGTGATCGACTTTTTGTGGCAGATATAACCAACATTACATTTGTTTGGGCATAGCCTGTATAATGTATAATACACAATGTATTTAGTTATTTAGTGTAATGACAATGCGTTATGCTCACTCCGAGGACTTACACAGACTTATATTCCTTTTGCGAATGTCGGGTAAGGTGGTACTCATAACCTTTCTTCAAGGTTTGCAGGTCTGTGACTGTATCATAAACTGAATTGTTCTCATACTTGCCTATGTGTGTTACTGGAGAATTCCACTAGAGGGCACACCAGAGAACTCAGACCATATTTTTTTCTTTATTTTTTTCTTTCTTTATTTTTTTTTTCATCTTAGCTCTTTAGAAACTACCGTTGTATTATTTGGTGCTACGGATGCTTCATATGCAGGCCTTATGTTATTTGTCTTATTTACATGACAGCATGTCATTTCTGTCTCTACATGGTCACACGTTTACAATTCTCCTCTGCTCTCTGTTCAGGCATTGTCACATAAGTAACAAATTACAGCACTTGAATAGGCCATAGCACAACACAGCAGCAGTTCAAGTGGGCTGAACCCAAGCAAAATTTTTGATTTGTTATCCGATATTTGTCAATGTGCAGCGGCATTGAAACATTCCAGGTTATTGCAGACTTTGTCTATTTGCTTGTCCTCCAAACTTTTTGCCATTGTTGTCGCTGCCAATACGCCTACCAAACCTGTCTCACATCACCATTAGGGGTGTAACGGTACACAAAAATCTTGGTTCGGTACGTACCTCGGTACACAAGTCATGGTTCGTTTTTTTTTTTCTGTATAGTAATGAAAAAAATAGACAATTATTAAATATCTTTTACTTATTGGTAACCTTATTAAAACATACCACCACAGCAGTTAACTCTTTTTACACAATTTTTGAATGAAACAAATATATATAAAATCCTGCTTTTTCACATTGTTTGAATGAAAATAGAAATATAAAAGTGAAAAATAAAATCCTGCTGTTTTTTAACACATTTTTTGAATGAAAAATATAAATATACATTTCTGCTTTAACAGTTTTACTCAATTAAAATAAAAAGTATAGTGCAGCTGGTCAGCTTTAAAGCCTGCTCAGATTCAGTTTTACTAGGAACTTACTTGGCTTTCCTACTTTGTTAAAGTGCAGTAAACAAAACATGCTTATATCTAAAGTGCAGCTTGAACAATTTTACTCAACTCCAATGGCGTTGATTATTCCTTTAGCGCGATGGTCAGGGAAACGCTCTTTCTTTTTAAACAACGACGACATCGTAGTTTGCACCAGATTGCTTTTTCTAGTCGTGCCAGTTAACGTTCAAACTCGGGTGGTGTCGCTTTAGATGTGTTAGCATGTTAGACGTGTTTCCAAGTACATACCCGACCGCTGTTCTGCAGTGTCGGCACACTGCTTTTGTCTTGTCCACTTGTTTATTTCCATCTTCATATTTTACCCTGAAACCAAAGTGTTCCCAAACAAAGGACTTAAGGTTTGCGGGTGGGTCTTCAGGTTTGTCAGGCTCATTTGCCATGTTGTCAAAATGCGAGAATGCGCTGCACAAAGTGAAAGCGGAGATTTACGGTCGGACTCGGTCCGTCACTCAATTATGTCCGTCGGGGAACTAGATATTTTAAATGGTTCGGCTCGCAGAAACGGAATTAAAATAAAACAAAATAAAATAAAATAATATCCTGCGCCCAATAGTTCGATACAGGGTCGTGCCGAACCGAACGTCGCGTACCGAACGGTTCGACACAAATACATGTGCCCTAATCACCATGCTTCCCCTACCGGTCATGTGTGTTTCGCATTGTGCGCACATGTGGTGTTATATCTGAGGTTGGCGCAAGCAACGCAGGATTTATGAGGCTGCCATCATGTGCACATAAACCTTAAATAAAAGCAAGCATACTAAACATAATTTTAAAAGCAGTACTTTTGTTTTTGCCCCCATTTTTCACAGGTTTAAGAAAAAGATCTAAGACTTTTTATGCACTCAATAGAAATATATCTCTCGAATTCTGGTCGCAACTTTGTGAAAATCTGCTTTAATGTGCCCTTTTCCTTTGCCAAGATAATCCATCCACCTGACAGGTGTGACATAGATGCTGACACTGCTAACACAGATTAAATAAATTTGTGACCATATTTCAAGAGAAATCTATTGAGTGCATAAAAAAATGTCTTTTGTCATTTTTCACATCTTCAACATGTGGAAAGTGGGAGCTAAAAGAAAAGTGCTGCATTTAGATTTGTGTTCAGTGTATGTCTGCAGCTTAACCCTAACCTTGACCAACCGGCAACACTCTTCAGCATCAGGGGGAAACGCGGCAGGACAAGAACGAAAGTTAGGTTGGCAAAGTCCAGTTAGTAGTAGGAGTAGTAGGAGGGTTGGTGGATGGGTCCAACGAACACCGATTGTCATGCGGGAGAGCGGTGTTCACATCCCATAAAATTAAAACCCTGTTCTTTTTTCCCAAACCTAGCCATGTATTTTTGTTGAGGGAAAATAAGGTCAATTTGTGTTGTTGTACTGATGTAGTGCATTTATTTCAAAAGAGACTGTATATAAACGGTAAATTTCCTGTGAAAACAGAAGTGTATTTTGAAAGAAGAAGGCAGAACTTGACACAGCATCCCAGAACGTCAACAACCAACTCACCCAGGGTACCTTGCATGTCGTATCTGGACATGGAAAGTCCGTGACCAAACATGGATACTTAACACGAGAGTGAGAACGTGTTGCCTTAAACTAGGTCCTCACCCTAAAATTGAATGAAATACAGCATGGGTATTGATGATATTTTTGCCATATCAGCACCATTTGATATTCACAGGTGTACCAATAGGTTTGTTTGTGTTAATAGCAGTGGGTTGATTGAGGTCACACAATCTCATTTCACACATGAGAACATCCTCTTGTCCCTCAGACATCACGTATCCACTTGGACACATTCTGGAGAGCAGACTGACTCTCATATGACCAGTGCTTCTTAAAAAGATCACTTAAAACACTGACCTGACACAAACAAGGAAGATCTGTGATCTGACTGAATGGACTTTACTGATCCTCTACTGCTGCTGCTGCTCTTGTCACATTGAAATGAATAAACCAAACGCTTTGATCAATCAGAATCCCACCATTAAGTACTTCATGTTCCTATAGAATTACATTAGAGTCAATAAAATCAATGGATAAATCTTGATCTTGAATCTTGATGCTTTTGATAGCACTTTTAGAATCTGCCAAAGACCGTAGGAGTTTCTAAGATTTTTAAACATGACACTGAAAATGCAAAAAGAAAACAACAACAAAAACAAATAAGCAAAAATAAAAAAAACACACAAAGGCCGGCTTCAACATTTTTTAAAATGTTTATTGCCTGGCAACAGTATTGGCAATACAGTGAACCTCTTGTACTCCAAACAGAACTAAAAATAGATTACAGCCATGTCTTCCCTGATGTGAATACATTTGAGAAAATACCTTTTCTATCCAGTCCAGTTGGCAGAAGTAAATGATGGCACTGCACCTTTCTGCATTTGTGCATTTCATCACTTGTATGTTCAGTATGTTTGAAGTAATGTAGTTCAGTCTGCATGTATGCAAACAGAGTTTCTCATCGGGAAGTAGAGGGTGTGACACTTAGGTGCCACCAAAACGGGGTGTTTATTCGTGAGACATGGTGGCATTTCCAGCGGCAATTGTGCAACCAAAACCAGGTGTTCTTTAGCAGGACATTGGTGGCATTTCAAGCTGCGATTGTGCCACCAAACCTGGGTGTTTTTCAAGGAGATATTGGCAGCATTTCCAGCAGCAATCGTGCCACCAAAACTGTGTTTTTTAGCGGGACATCAGTGGCATTTCCAGCAGCGATTGTTCCACCCAAACAGAATGTTTTTTAGCAAGTCATCTGCAGCATTTTTGACTTAGATTTCATTTTCAATGGTGATTGTGCCACCAAACAGGGTGGTTTTTAATAAGACTTGGTGGCATTTTAGCTGCAGTTGTGTCATCAAAAGTGCCTTTTTTTTGGTGAGACATTGGTGGCATTTCCAGCAGCGATTGTGACACCAAAACCATGTTTTTTTAAGGAGACACCAGCATCATTTCCATCAGCCATCATGCCACCAAAACTGCTATTTTTTAGTGTGACATCAGAAGCATTTCCAGCAGTGAATGTATCACCAAACCAGGTGTTCTTAGTGACACATTGCAGCATTTCCAAGGCAGACTGTGCCACAAAAAAACAGATTATATTTAGCGAGTCATCAGCGGCATTTTCAGCTTTGATTGTGTCACCAAAAGTGGGTATTTTAGGGAGACAATGACAGCCTTTCTGTTAACAATTGTGCCACCAAAGCTGTGTGTGATCAAGAAGACATTGGCAGCATTTCCAGCAGTGATCGTGCCACCAAAACTGTGGGCTGAATTCACAAAGAATGAACTGCGGCCGCTGATAGCACCTTGAATTGCACTTCATTTGCACCCGCAGTTTGCTCCGTCTTAACGTCCTATTCACAAAGGATATTGCGCTAATGATATACCAACGCAAACACGCCCACAAAGTTTGGCAGCTGAGTGCAGTTTGCCCCTGATTGCAATAAGCCACACATGGCAAAGTATAAATGCTGGCTTTGCGCCAAGAACACCGTGGCAGAACAATGGCAGACTTTGTTTGGCAAAGTACTGAATACTGTATACCCTCATGTAGTGATGTCTGCTGGTGAGTCAGTGTAACAGTGTCGGATGGGTTGAGGCTGTGGATTTGAACAAGTTTGACCACTTTATCACTGTTCCCTCTCACTTGTAGCTGTTTTTTCATTATCTTTTGAATTTAATATGAATGATGGAACCGTTTTTGTTCACGTTTGTTTCCCCCGTTTCGTAAAATAAATTATTGAAAGTTGCTTTTGAAGTGCGTGACAGAAGTGCGTTTTGAGAACGACCGCAGACTGTCACCTGTTCAACGCATCAGTATCATTAAAGTAATAATGTCAAAATATTATTTACAGACTGATATAACAGACGATCACTGCTGCCACGATCACTGGAAAGTCTGGGCAAGAGGCTTCCACAGAGGAGTGCCAAGTTTGCACCAGCTTTCTAAAGATGTTATTTACTTCACTCTTATCAATGAGGCTCATTTGCATAGAAAGGGGCAATTTTTCCGCCAAATATATGCATATCACCTCATTTAAATACATGCAAATAACACCGGAGCACCAAGACACAATCTGCTTGACAGCGCAGTTAGTGGAGCATTTCACCCACTGCGCGTGCTTTGTGAATTAGACAGTATCCGTTTGCTCCATTTTTACCGGTTTAGTGGCCGCAAAAACCACGCAATCCTTTTGTGACTTCGTCCCTGTGTTCTTTAGCGAGACGTAGTGGCATTTTTAGCTGCAATTGTGTCATCTTAAGTAGCTTTTTTTTCGTGAGACGTCAATGACATTTCCAGTGGTGATTGTGCCACCGAAAATGGATGTTTTTAAGTGAAACATCAGCAGCATTTCCATCGTAGACTGTGCCACAAAAAGCAGATTCTTTTTACCAAGACATCTCCAGCATTTCTGGTAGCAATTGTGCCACCAATCCTGGGTGGGGTTTTTTTGTGATCAATTTCTATTCAATTTTATTGAAGATATGCATACATAACAGAAAAGACAAAATGGAAAAGTTAGAACTAATGGCGACTACCCTCCCCCCACCCATAGATCTCCATATAGTTCTCAAAGGAATGTGTACACATGACAGTTAAATTTACTAAAAATATTGGCCGCGTTTCCCAGTTAAGAACCATGTTAAGACTTAAGAGCACAGTTGAGAACGTCTTAGCTAAGAAGGGTCTCTAAGATAAGCCTTTTTGTGCTGAAACGCATGGGCTGTAACCCACTTTCATCATGTTTTAACCTTTTCTAAATGAAACAGCCATTTTTTAAATAAAGACTTTCTATACATTTAAAGAAGAGTGCCTTGGATTTCCCTTTTTTGATGTAAAGCCAGGATTGTTTTTGGCAGCTGTTAAACCAGCCAGTAAAATTCTTTTTTTGATGTTGTGAAATATTTAGTGAGGATAAGTCATTAAG
This sequence comes from Epinephelus fuscoguttatus, assembly GCF_011397635.1. Classification (NCBI taxonomy): domain Eukaryota; kingdom Metazoa; phylum Chordata; class Actinopteri; order Perciformes; family Serranidae; genus Epinephelus; species Epinephelus fuscoguttatus. The sequence continues at coordinate 16,103,433 of NC_064762.1, read as the reverse complement.
GAGCGTAACAGTAGGGGTGCATGGTACTTCACATTCCACTGTTCTAGTTAAAACAGAACTGATCTGCAAAAGATAGATACATCCTTACAGAAGACAAAACATGTGCATTAAGTTTCATCAGAAAGGGTTTCTTGGGAGTGAGAAATGTTTGATGTAAAAAAAAAATAAGATGAATCTGCTGATGATTAGGATTTTTGGAGGTATCAGTTATACATTTCCAGATGCAGTCCCAGTCCAGTGGCTCATTATCGTCAGATGTTCCAGGTCTTTGGTCCAAACTCGTTCAATATACTGAGGTTTATAAGAAGATACAGAAAACAATGAAAACAGTTTAGAAACCAGACCACTCGTTCGACCTTGTACAAACAAAATAGAATGTAGTTGATGTGTTTTTCAGCGGCTCATTCCATGGGACACTGTATGCCTTAGTGATGATCTTAATTGAAGGTACAGAAAAAATGACGATCCAGGTAGGTCATAGCTAGCACGGATATCATTAAATGACCTAAGACCTTACTCATTAAAAATATCTGCCAGTTTATGTACTCCTTTGCATGTCCAAGTAGATTATGAAAATGGTACCCCCCCAGTAAGTAAAAAACAATTACTAAATATTGGGCTGTTTAGATGCCATTTGAGAGTAGTTTTGGATTCCTTTTCTGCAGTGCGCCATGTCTATAGTAGAAAAGATATGATTAGACCAAGGCAGAGTTCAGATTGTTTAAATAGGGTATGGTGAATGTGTTAGGAAAGGTAGTATCGGCACGGTCACTACCTGGAGCTCGCATTAACGGAGCCCGGGTTTGTTGAAGGTGGCAGTGCTGTTTGGGCTGAGAAAGCCATGTGTAAGTAAGGTAAAGGAGGTTGTTGGGTTGGTGCGGGGAGCAGTGAGACCTGGCATTAGGGGAGTGTCTCTGGGACACCAGAGATCACTGTCTAGCCTCCTCGAGGTGTTGTGGGACCAACTAGACGAAACACTGGTGAAAGGAGGTTCCCACCTGATGACCCCAAAGACGTGTTAGTTATCACTGCTCATTGGTCTGTGCCATAATAGCTTATCATAGGGCTAAGGAGGTTATTCACTGAGCGCTGATCCTTTCTCTAGAGCACAAATTTCTTGTGTTTATTTGAACAAAGAAGGATATTAATCCTGGGTGTTTTTAAGGAGACATCAGTTGCATTTCTAACAGAAATTGTGCCACCAAAACCAGGTGTTTTTTAGTGAGACATTGCAGCATTTCCAACGCAGACTGTGCCACAAAAAGCAGATTCTTTTTACCAAGACACCTCCAGCATTTCTGGTAGCAACTGTGCCACCAAAGCTGGGTGTTTTTCCGCGAGACATTGGTGGCATAAGTTTCAACTTCTGCAACATAATAACATACAAACTCAACATATCCATGGTTTGCAGAAACGTACAGTGCCAACAGTTATTCTGGCAATTGGGTTGTTGTGGCAGATAATGCCAAATTCTTCCCATTATGTTCTATTTTGGAGTGTTTGTGATTTACATAATAAATGAATCATTTAAACACCATGCCACCTTTTTACTGTTTAGTCATTAGCCAGCCAGGCGTTCTCTATTTGTGATGTCTTCTGTTCCTTTCCAAGTGCGTCTCAGCTCAGTCACAGAGAGAGGGAGAGTCCAATTATCCCCCCCCCCCCCCCAAAGCTGTAGAGTACAACATTACATTGACTGTTTAGGCTGATAGTCCCATAACAGCCCCCATAAGTTTGAAATGAATAGATTTACTGTACCTGTCACCTTTAACGAACCAATTACAGACTTCACAGTAAGTATTTTTAGCTTTTCTCATTACCCAGAGAAATCCATCACAGGCTTTGTGTCAGGTTCCTCAACTGTGCATCATCTGACAACACTTTAAAGGAGCTGTATGCCACATTTAGAACATTAACATAGCAGCAAATGGCTTTTTGATGTGTAAATATATAGTGGGGTAGTGGCATCCTGAGCAGAGAATAAAGTCACATTACCTCTGTGTGTGTAATAATGTGAGCTCCTCTATGGTTTGTTGTGGTCAACACAGTCTCACAGAAATACATGAAATGAACATGACGTCGGGGCGGCACGGTGGTGTGGTGGTTAGCACTCTCGCCTCACAGCAAGAGGGTTGCTGGTTCGATCCCGGGCGTGGGAGCCCTTCTGTGCGGAGTTTGCATGTTCTCCCCGTGTCAGCGTGGGTTCTCTCCGGGCACTCCGGCTTCCTCCCACAGTCCAAAGACATGCAGATTGGGGACTAGGTTAATTGGTAACTCTAAATTGTCCATAGGTGTGAATGTGAGCGTGAATGGTTGTTTGTCTCTATGTGTCAGCCCTGCGATAGTCTGGCGACCTGTCCAGGGTGTACCCTGCCTCTCGCCCGATGTCAGCTGGGATAGGCTCCAGCCCCCCCGCGGCCCTCAAGAGGATGAAGCGGTTAGAAGATGAATGAATGAACATGACGTCTTCACACACATTCCGTGGTGGTGGGCACAAAATGTGTTAAACTTATGTGCTGCTGGCCAGTGCAAAGTTTATTATGGTTGCATATTGGTTAGGTTTAGGAAAAGAAAAACACTTGGTTAAGTCTAGGAAAAGACCTATGTACAGAAAATAAACACTCAAGAATTCTGCTGCTTGTTTCTTCACACACTCCCGCACCATTGACCACATCACCCCTGTCCTTCATAACCTCTACTGGCTCCCTGTTCCCCAGTATATCCACTTAAAACTCCTCATCATCACCTATAAAGCCTGCCATAACCTGGCTCCCCCCTACCTGTCTGAGCTCCTCCACCGGCACACTCCCTCCAGCACTCTCAGGTCTGGACTAACAACTGCACCTGGGGGGACATTGCTGCTAACACCCACTGGAACTCACTCCCTAAAGACATCAGAGACTCCCCCTCACTACCCACCTTCAAGAAATCCCTCAAAAATACTGTGTTCTTCTATTCTCTCTCTGCATTTTCTCTTCTTTTGGATTATTTCATCTATCTGTTGTTGTTTTTTTTTCTCTTTGTTTTTATTATTGTTGTTCATCTCTGATGCCTCGTTTTCACTTACATATGTGACTGGTGTCCGAAGATCTGTAAATATGCAAGGAAGTGCATTTCTTTAAGGATGGATAGAAACCTGATGGAAACTTCCTGTAGCCGTGGGGGAGAGGCCAATTTTGTCTGTTTTTTGGAATATGCGCTCGGTACATTACCTGGACAAAAACAGGACCTGCCAGGTATGCAGCATGTTTTTTGAAATATTTAATTAAAAAGACGTTTAAACAGCTGAACGAGTCATAATGACGATCTGACTGTCATACGGTCTCTCTTCGTAGGCACATCAGATATCACTGGAATTCCCATAGAATTGAATGGACTTCTGGTTGCCTCTTCTCCGTACACATACGTAAGTTGAAACGAGGTGTGAGTATCCATATAAGCTCCATAAAAATCCAATGTATAATTATTATTTTTATTATTATTGTTATAAGTGACACTTATGTACTTTGCGTAACGTAAAGTATCTATTTTAAGAAGTTGTGTAAAGTTATGTAATTACGTTGGCTTTTGGTTTCACCCAGGGCACAGACAGCAGACTCCTGGTTGAAAGTCCATGTTTTTTGACCCATCCACCACACCTCTCTCCCGCCCTTGCTCTTTAAACTTACATGTACCATGACAAAAGATCCTCATTGACTTTGCATTGGCGTTGTTTTTGTGTTGCCAGCAGCACAGAATTTAAACACATTTTGTGCCCACCACCATATAATGCCTGATTAAGTCTTCGTGTCCATTTTACATAAAAGTCCGGCCTGTTGTAGTGTTCCAGTGTGGCACTGGTTAGCTCATTGTCATGGCTTTGCTCTGCACTCATAAAGCGGCTACCACTGTGAGCACTGTTGTCGTTTTTGGTGCTATTTATGGAGTTAGCACCATTAGTTGCTAGCTGCCATCTCAGCCACCTCCATGTTAACATTTAGACTCTTTAAAACATTATTGATGGAGTGAGGAGAAATGTCCATCCATCCATTTTCATCCGCTTATCCGGGGCTAGATCACAGGGGCAGCAGACCAAAGGAAAGCATTCCAGACTTCCCTCTCCCCAGCAATGCTTTCCAGCTCCTCCTGGGGGAACCCAAGGTGTTCCCAGGCCAGATGAGATATTTAATCCCTTCAGCATGTTCTGGGTCCTCCTACCAGTGGGATGTGGCCAGAACACCTCTAATGGGAGGCACCCAGGAGACATCCTGATCAGATGCCTGAACCACCTCAACTGACCCCTTTCGATGCGAAGGAGCAGCGGCTCGACTCCGAGCTCCCTCCGGATGTCTGAGCTCCTTATCCTGTCTCTAAGGCTGAGCCCAGCCACCCCACAGAGGACACCCATTTTGGCCATTTGTATCTGCAACCTCATTCTTTTGGTCACTACCCAGAGCTCATGACCATAGGTGAGGGTTGAGAAGTAGATGGACCAGTAAATCGAAAGCTTCGCCTTTCGGTTCAGCTCCCTTTCACCACAATGGTCAAGCACAGCACCTGCCTCACTGCAGACGCCGCACCAAACTGCCAATCCATCTCGTGCTCCATTCTACCCTCACTTGTGAACAAGACCATGAGATACTTGAACTCCCTCCCTTGAGGCAGTAACTCTCTCCAACCAAGAGGGAGCAATCCACCGGGTTCTTCCGTGTTCACATTGAGACTCTTTAAAATATTATTGACGGAGTGAGGAGGAATGTCCCTTCTGGCAAATATGTGTTGCCTTGGTTCCTACCTTACGTCATAGGAGGAAGGAGCAGAGGTTCGAAGAAGCAGTTCAAGTGAAAGGAAATGAGAGGTCTCATACACATGCTGCAAAGGGTTGAAAGATGTCAGATTGTTTGAAAAGCTCCAACCACTCTATAGTGCGAGGCAGCTGTTTTTGAAGTAATCACCTTGGAAGAGCATTTTAGAGAAGGTGAGCTTTGTGGGTGGGAAACTCTCGCTTTGTATAGATGAAAGAACAAACAGAGAGGGAGATGTGTGGTTTCAGAACTATCCATTTACTGTGGCCATGGCCTTATAGGTAGACAGAATCTGCCTCTCATCACTCTCAAGACTTATATCAGCAGCGCTTAACTACGCCTACAAGTGTTCGAGTCCCAGGATGAACTGTTTTTACACTGCCAAATCCCAAAACATGAGAAGAGCTGCTCTGGCTTAAAGCCCAATGAGAGGATGCCTCAGGCAAACCGATGGACGTTGCTTCATCACAGGCACCAAGCAAACACTTTACAGGTAACACTGAGGTGTAGATGTGTACATGAGTATTCTAGTTTATAAAACATATCTATTTAGTCTATGGGGTTAACAAGTATCACACAATGTTGTGACAGGAAGATTATAATGTCTTGTGTTGTTATTAATTGTGGCTGCATGGGGCGCTGTCCGGTGCTGAAGTCCTTCACCCGGGCAACTGAAAGACATTGTTGTCATTGCTTTGTGGTCACTTTTATGAGGCTTATAGCTGTTTTGGTGTGTATTCTTTGACCAAATTTGTGGAAAAACTACATTTATATTGAATGTGCTGTGTTTAGGCTTTCTGAATATTTTTAATGCCACTCAGAATGACATTTAGGACCAATTTTACAATTACAAAATTGACTTTAAAAAAAAACATGAACCAATGGGAATTTTGCCCGCGTTTATTGTAACATTAAACACGACGATGATTTTGTGCTCCTCTCTCTGCATGTGAGACTCCATTGCCTTGATTCCCGTTGTGTCGAGTTTTAAAAACTTTTTTAAAATACTCATAGCCTGGTTTCAGCAATACTGGGAAATCTTGATTACATGACCAGCACTTTCCCACGCGTCCAGGGTGCAGTGACAGCTGGTTAACAGACAGCGGATCCTCTGTTTTGGGTGTCCTGGCCGAAAACAAAACATTAGCATTGTTGCTGCTCTGTGTGACGTCAATGTCAGAGTTTTTCTGTGAATTATATTAGAAAAATAGATGTACCAATTACTTTGAGATCCTACAGTGCAACATAAAAAAAAACTGCTTCCTATCTCTTTGCATTATTTTGACTTTTGGAAGATTGGTTTAAGACATTTTAATACTAATGAAGGCCTTATTTTTAGGTGAATGAATTCAGTGCCTTTTGAGACATTTTAAAGATCTGCAGAAACCCTGATAAAATAACTCAGAAGTCATGAAATGTGACAATTTGGGCGGCAGTAGTTCAGTCCATAGGGACTTGGGTTGGGAACCGGAGGGTCGCCTGTTCGAGTCCCTGTCTGGACCAAATATGGAGCGTGGACTGGTGGCTGGAGAGGTGCCAGTTCACCTCCTGGGCACTGCTGAGGTGCACTTGAGCAAGGCACCGAACCACCCAACCGCTCGGCGGCCTGACCAATGGCAGCCCCCTCACTCTGACATCTCTCCACTTTGTGCATGTATGGGTCCTGTTTGTACATGTGTGTGTCTTTCGGACCTGTGTGTAATTGACAAGCAAGAGTGAAAACATTGAATTTCCCCTCAGGGGGATTAATAAAGTAAATAAACTTAAAACTTAAACTTATGTTTTAGCACTGCCTGGGAGAGAAAATCCTAGTGCCATGAAAACAGTTATACTTTACTGACATTCACAAATCTTTTGTCAGTTCTCTCTCTTGATTAAGTTCAGCTGATTCTTTCAACATTTGTGTTTAATTTTCCTTCCTTTTTTTTAGCTTTTCACTGCAAGTAAGAACTTTTACTTGCACTTACTTACTTACATTTACTTAACTTTTGCTCTTTGATGTGCCTCATGTTTTCTAGCTATGTGTTTCCGTTTATTTTCTATACTCTGCTGCAGCCAAGGCCGGAGGGGTGCAGGTGCAGAGAAACACAACTCTACACAAATTTGGAATTAATTATGTTTAAATGACATTCAGTGAACATGGGGCTTTCGGGGTCCCTGGAGTTTTATTTATTATTCATCCTATAATGAGCAACAGAGGCACTGATAAAGACTTATATCCCTGATCTTCGACAATAGGCCCGTTCCTGGTACTATTTGGGGGGCAGAAACTTTATAGGAACGTCCTCTCGCTCGGCCCTCTCAACTGCCGTGTCTCCACTGAGAGTGCAAAGTAGGAGGAAGGTTCCTGTAAAGTTACAGTCTCTGGATGTGACGTAATCATTGCGCGACCATTTGGTCCGGGGCGACACGGCAAAGACACAAACAAAGAAGAACAACAACAAAGAACAAGAAGCAGAAGTACGAAGCAGAAGTAAGAAGAAGAAAACAGACATAAGAAAGACGATTATCGCCTGATGAGTTTTAAAAATGCCGGCTAATTTGTCACTTTCTGTTGACGTCACATCCCGCCTTCAGTATATCCAATCAGCACCAGGAGTTTTTCGGGGCCGTTCTGAGTACCTACAAGGCAGGGACTTGTTTAGCCCCTGTAAAAGTTCCGGAGCGCTGTCCTTCGGGGGTGGTTCCTGCAGTGGAGACACGCACCAACGGCCCCGGCCCCGTAAAATTACCCCGAAGTTCCTGCGGTGGAAACGGCCTAATTTGTCATTAAGAGCTGAGCTGATGTCAGAGAGGAGATGCTAATCGGTGACATCACACACACAGGCACATATGGCCCGTTTCTAGGTGTGAGGGTGCAGCTCTGGATCGTGTGTATTCAGATCAATTAACAATGAATCACAATGATGTCTGAACTGAAGCCAAAATTAGATGGCACGCAGCAGAGTGCAGAGAAAATGTAACTGCTTCACATGAAATCATTTTAACAAATAAACATAAGAGAACAGGATGTAAACTATATATATATATATATATATATATACTACTAGAGTTAATGTTGCAGATGTTATAAATGCTGAAGGGTGCAGGCGTTAACTCCCTGTTCCTTCTGACTTCCAAACAAAATAGCAACCTCCCTTTCAGACCAGAATGTTATTATACAACGTTCCACGCTAATGTGAATTTATGAAAAACATAAATGCAGTTAATGTCATGAGCTGCATCAGTCAGTGAGGCGAATTGTGAAAGTGGAGTTAATTTGTGGTCTTTCTTTTTATTCATTACTTTTTTATTCCCATTTGTCTGAGAGCCTTTTTCATCTTATCGGGCTTCTCTATCATTCTTTAATTTAAAGGTTTTTAAAAATAGTTCCTGAACTGAAACAGTCTGTACTAGGACTTTAACCTAGAATGACTGTCAGGCTGCTTTTTGAGAAGTTTTCCTCGAAAATTGTGTTTAGTTTGGTCTTGGTCATGCCAGGTTTATTTACACAGATACAAAGCAGGGAGATCTAATTTATCTGTCTTTGAGTCCTACCAACTTTTGACAATGATGCAGACAGAGTTAAGTTGCCAAGACAAGTTTATTGGGAAAAAGAATAAACAAACTTAAAGGAGTCCTGTTATTCATTAATTCATTTCTGTAACCGCTTATCCTCTTGGGGGTTGTGGTTGCTTGTCCTTATTTTCTGTCATACATATAATGTTAAAGTGTCAGATGTTCATATTAAATGTGGCCAGTTTAAATAATGAGGTAATACATTTTGGCAAAAACATCAGGCTTTAGACTATTCTTAATTTTCTGTTTCCAACATTTTTTTCTCTCCTTTCAAGACACGCTGACTTCACCGTGTGACAGATTTCTTTTAATGCTCATCTGCTCTATGCACGCAACTGCCACTTTGGTTACTTTACATTACATACACTGCTACATGTAGCTAAATGCTAATTTCCGAGCATATTCTTGTTGGAACATGTGAAATTGTGAGGCGTTTTTTTTAGAGGTTTTTTTAAATGTATAAACTGTCACTGTTCTCCATTGCAGTGATTCCCTGGCTGTAAGTACACTGCTACATGTAGCTACATGCTAACATCAGGAAACCTTGTAATCTTAGTTGCAGATGTTGATAATTTCTCCTCGATTTCAGACCATATTACTGCTAGAACATGTCCCATTGTTCAGATATTTGGTTTAGAAGTTTTTATTGGTGATTTTTCACATTAAGAAGAGCTGCAATACTTTGCTACATTCATTCCCTGGCTGCAAGTACACTGCTACATGTAGGTACATGTTAAAGTCAGGGAAACATGTAATCTTGACTTGTAATGTTTTTAATGTATCTCTGATTTAGGATGATATTCCTGCAGGTAAGTGCCTGGTTCTGAAGATTTAGGTTTAGAAACTTAAAGAAACATATTTTATTTTGTTTTTATGGTAGAACATGCTATAACAGTCATCCACATTCACATTTTTTTTTTTGGTGAAAGCATGACCTGCCCTCCTCTCCCTCTGACTGGCTAGTATTCATTGCATTTATTGGTTAGGTTAGTTAGGTATAGGCAAGATGAGTGAGATTGGACGTGGTTAGGGAAAGAATATCAGGGAAGCTTATCAGAGGCAGAGTAGGGCGGGTCATGCCTTCGCCATCCTAGAAAAAAAAACTTGCATCCCTGGCTGCAATGATGGTGCAGAGACACTGAGAGCGCAGATACGAAAGACTTGGAAATGCTGATCAATCAGAGCAGGCTGGGCTTTTTCGGAAATAGGCCTTGAAGAAACAGGCACTAAAATGGAGTGTAAATTACAGGTGTTCCAGCACACAGGAAAATAAACTGTTTTTGAAAATAAAAGCATGTAAAAATGTTCTAGCAGGAACCCAAAACACGACAATGAACTTGAAAATGAGTACAATAGGTCCCCTTTCAGAAAAAGGCACAGGCAAATTGAATACAATGACTGACGGTGTCATATAATAAGAGTGCACAGTAACTCTGACTCTGACCAACAAAGCAAATAAAAACACAGTAAATGGGTCCTCTAGACCAGCGGTTCCCAACTGGTGGGGCTGCAGTTCAAAAGTGGGTCACCGGTCCATTCTGAATGGTCCACAAATGACTTCCAAACCTGTCAACTTTGTAAAAAAAACACACAGCACAGGCCTTTTATTTTGAAGTGCCATTTCTGCTGTAGAGTGAGTGGACAGCTGCTTAACAGAGACAGCAAATGAGCTGGACAACATGGCCAAAATGCTAGTATGACATTGAATGTAATAAACTGTGTGGACCTTGAACTAATGACTTAGGTGGCCGAACCTGCTGGGAACCACTGCTCTAGACCACTTCCAGTATATGTCACAGTCAAATATTGAGGGTGAAGTCATTTGATGGTCAGGTCATTTGTGGCATCAGGTAAAATGGGGCAAATAAAGTTTTACATCTTGAACTCTTTAGATTTTAGTAGGCAGTCACTAAACAAAGAGCAAAGAGTCAAAAAATCACTGCATGGTCCCAGAACCTCTAAGGAAAACCATGTGGGATGTTGATTTTCTTCCATTGGTAATAAGAGTACTGCAGCTGAAACAGCAGGGGTATAACACCAAAAAATGGTTGTAGGATGTTGCATTTCATTTAATGTTCAACTTACAATCAAAATATTTTCATAATACATCTTACTTTCTATGGTAACAGGTTTTGAGTGAGTACTTAATGCCTACAGATAAAATGGGACAAAAGAAGCTAAAATTTGTCATTTTTCTGAAGTGAGACCAACATGTGTTTTTAAGTTACCATTATGTGCCACTCTGTCATATTTCAGACATTTTAATTATTTTTTTGGCCCTTAAGATATATTAAAGATGACGTTGTGAGTCCATGTCAGCCGCAATAGTCCAGAATTTCCCATAATTGTTATAAACAAACAAACCCACACAGTCGTCCACTGCAGACAGTAAGGCACCATTAACACATGCGGCTACAGGACAGGGAAAGCTTTATAGAAAAGTTGGACAGTTGTTTTTAATGAGTAGCCACAGGTTACATTATCATTTAATGGATTAATGACTGAATTGATAAATTGATTTAACCATTTAAAATCAGACAAACATGACTGTCCCGATTTTACCGGAACATGTCACTGGAGTTAGGTTGGGGTTCTTGATGTGTTTGAAGGTCCAAAGTTTCTAGAATCTTTTACTTGGCAACATATTTTTGTCAAAGAAATACAGCAGAGATCTGTAACAAGTTGTAAAAAATAAGGCTTGAGGTAGTATCCAGACTTTTATTCTTGGTTATCTACCAAAGAAGTGTCCCAGATTACCTGACTTCACTCTAGCTCTTATCCTCCTGCTGCTGCTGCCAGTGATCCAGTCATCCAAAACATTTTTCAAGTTTTATAAGAATAAGAATAACTTTACTCATCCCCAAGGGGAAATTCAATTATCTGTCAACTCATCTATTATATGTCAAAGAATTATAAAGCCTGATGGCTGTTGGTATATAGGATCTTCTGTATCTCTATGTCCTGCATCGAAGAGAGAGGAGCCATCCACCAGTTTTTTTGGTCCATCAAGGTGAGTGGATGATCTGGGTTGTTCATGATGGCCTCGAACATCTTCAGTGTGCATCTCTCCACCACCTCTTCCAGTGTGTCCAACCTGACTCCAATCACAGAGCCAGCTCTTTTGACTAGTTTGTCCAGCCGCCTTGCATCTTTGTGTCTAATGCTTCCTCCCCAGCAGACTGCAGCATAAAACAACACACTTGCCACCACAGACTGATAAAACATCTGCAGCATCTTACTACAGATGTCGAGAGATCTGAGCTTCCTCAAGAAAAAGATGTGACTCTGCCCCTTTTTTTTAGAGAGCATCTGTGTTTAGGGACCAGTCCAACTTATTATCCAGGTGTACACCTAGATACTTATAGCTTGGCACCACCTCGATGTCCACCCCACAGGTATTCACTGGCTGAAGAGGGGGCTTGGACCTGCGGAAATCTATGATCATTTCCTTGGTCTTTGAGGTGTTCAGGAGGAGACAGTTCTTGTGACTCCAGTCACTGAAGGCTTTTATCAGTTCCCTATATTCAGACTCCTGCCCATTCCTGATACACATACACAATAGCAGTATCATCCGAGTATTTCTGGGTGTGGCAGGACTCAGAGTTGTATTTGAAGTCCGCCATGTACAGTGTGAACAGGAATGGATCCAGGACAGTCCCTTGTGGAGCCCCAGTGCTGCTCATTAATATCCCAGAAAGACAGTTCCCCAACCTGACATACTGTGGCCTTCCTGTCAGGTAATCTGTGATCCAGGAGATAAAGGAAGGATGATGGCTGTAATAAATGTAGACAAATACATAAGGAAGAACCATTTGTGCCCTGCTGAGAGCCTCAAACAGCATAACATAATTCACACCGGGTGTAAAAGGACTGAAGGTCTCATAACAGCAGTGCCAGTGTTCTGCACTCCCACAGCATCTCCCACAGGATATCACAGGAAGCACAGTCATCTGCCTACTGCCAAAATTCCTAAAATAGAAAATAAAAAACACATTGTTTCTCTTGGAGCTCGGGCTCAACCACTGGTCACAGTTGATAGTTGAGGCACACCCTGTAGTATCCTTTGTAATGGTATTTGCAGTGGTGTGCTTTTGTTTTCTGTTTGTATATTTTAAGGTCTGGACAAAAGAACAGAGGCAGAAGATTTATGAAACCCTTTCCACATCTATGACCTGAACTGAAAATATTTCAGTTCAGGTCAGTGATGTCACTTTCTCTTTTCACCATGAAGCCTAATGAATCATTTGTAAAGACAAATACACAACCAAGCAGGAAAAGGGACCAGAAGTGCTACAGTAGGTAAGATACATAACCAACTGCTATTTCTTTCACCTTATTATATTTCAAGTGTAATTTTCCTTTAAACAGAGAGACTTTCTCCTTCATCTGCGAGTTTGATTGTAATTATTCTCATTTAAGTCCCTGTATGCATCATTCAACATATTAATATAGCAGCAAACAATTGTTCGCTATGTAAACATAAAGAGAAGCAAAGGCGTCCTGATTAGAGAACGAAGTCACACTACCTCTGTGTGTGTTGTAATCCGGACTTCTTTGTGGGCTGCCGTGGTAGGCCGGTCCGACCGTGCATGCATGTTACTTCATGTGAGTCTCTTGGAGTGTATCCCGCTGACTAGTTAATCACTGTCGCTCTACACTGCACTTATATGGTGGCTACTGCTGAAAACACGGTGTTGGGACAGTTTTGTCATGGAAGCAACACATTCTTACTTGGATCTCGTCACATATTGGCGTTTGGTTATGGACCTTTCATGTCGAGATACTACATGAAAGGTACCCTGGGTGCATTGGTTGTTGACCCACGGTGGTGGGGCAGTGTTGTCGCGGAAGCAACACATTCTCAATCCGACCTCGTCACATATCGACGTTTGGTCATGGACCTTCCATGTCGAGATACGACGTGAAAGGTACCCTGGGTGCGTTAGTTGTTGACGTTCTAGGACACTGTGACAAGATCTGCCTCTTACATACAGTCTATTTCAAAATAAAAGCACTACGTCGGTACATCATCACTAATTGGCGTTTTTTTTTCTTCCAACAACTAAGGCAACAAAAACGTAGTTAGGTTTAAGGAAAAAGTACGGGGTTTGGCTTTATAATCTTTTGGGACGTTAACACTGCTCTCTCGGGTGGAAGTAGGTGTTTGTTGGACCCATCTACCACCACTCCAAACCCGACCTAGTCTTGACCTTCGTTCTCATCCCACCACATTTCCCCCTGACGCCTCTGTTCGATGTTAAACTCTAAAGGCGACCGGCCGCATATCATGCCAATGTTAAAGGACGGCTTATTTTCGTCAGTGTCTGACACCGCAAGTCACGGCCCAAGTGCCGGATTTCGACTTTTTCAGAGTGAGACCGGGTTAGACCAGCAGAAGTGTAGCACTCAGCCTCCGGTTCCCCCCAGCTTAACAATATTAGCTCTTTAAGCATTGTTGCAGTTCTTAGCACTGTTTATAGACTTAGCACCGGTAGTTGCTAGCTGCCAACTTAGCCACCATGTTGAGAACTGTGTGCAGACAATCCTTCCCCAGACTGTGAGTCATAAATATGTTGCATACAGCTCCTTTGAATCCTTGCAAGAATACACGTTTGTGAGCGATGAGCTTCTCAATGCTCCATGATGACTGCTGTTGTGCAGAGCCTTCAGCTCTTGATGCAGTAGTGATGATCTCAGTGATGGAACACTGCTGTGTGGATACAGAGAAGAGGACTGCATGGAGTAGAGTACAGACAATCATCAAATGTCATCAAATATTTGTTTGAATTTGTTCCAAAGGCTGGGTTTAAAAACAGAGGTGCTTTAAGACCACCTGCCTGAGAAGTTTATAAGGCTGGTTAAATACTTGCTTAGATGATGTCTTTTGTACTACAATTACTTAAAACATTTAGTTAATCAATTAAAACATGTTTTCTAAGCTGGTTTTACTTTTTTATGAACTTTTTAAACACATGTTTATTAGGGTCACTTCATGACAAGTATTGTATAAGTGTGATATATTGCAATGCAATTTACCTTGTGCTGTTTGCAGCTGCTGTAAGTTGCATTTTAGCCACAAGAGGCTGCAATTCGGTCACAAATAAGTCAGGGTTGTCCTCATTATGCTGAGAGTTTCTGTCTCTCATCATCAAGCAAACATGCATACATAAACACACAGAAATTATGTTGTTATGTGTAATTTTCACAACTTATCCATTTGTTTTCAACTTGTTAAGCTAAATGAGAGCTAAGGAGTAACTTCAGAGGACCACAGTAAGTAATATATAGCCCTTTACTTTTCCTCTTATCGAACCCCACGCTCATCCTAAACAGAAGTTCACTTCAATACCTGTTTAATAAACTTGTGTTTGGTAATTTCTTGTATTTTTTTTACTCCCCTGTGGCACCATTAAATGTTCCTGTGATCTCAGTGCAGGATACAGGGATTAATCATTTGCTGGGGTATTTATAGTTTGCTTTGAAAAGGTATAATGAGATCACCATGGACTCGACTCACAAGGGCTCATAACAGCACGACAGCAAGTGGGTGACAGTACATTGCGGCAGCACACTAAATTACATTTCACTTAAATGAGATTACTTGCGTAAGGTGGTTTAAGGTAGCGGTATGGAAATAGAAACATAGGGGAACACATGATCACAAGTATACATGACCATATATACAAAATGTTAATGATATAAAAAAAAATCTGGTTTTGTTTTCTTACTTATATTTTTAATTTTTGTTTATTTTGTTTGGTATAAAACTAATCTTAAAAAAGTCTTATGTAATCTACTGTTATACTGTTTTTCCCACTGGGATGAAGCCGCCATTTAGGAAGCAGACATCACTTAGACATGATTTTTAAAGGCTGAACTCATCATATTAAAGTTTGACTGGCAAAATAAAAAAAAATAAAAAAAAGAACAAATTAATTTTTTTTTTTACAACCTTGTAATTTGGAGAAGGCTTAAAAAATCATTAAGTAGGGAGATAATTCATGGAACATACAGAAAACATAACTGAACAGTTAACAAACTAACTACATAACTAAATATTTTTGATCTGACGACCCTTACGGACTAATGTAATATGAATAACTTACAGGGTAATCGAGGAATGGACACATAATTTGAGGTAGCCTACAACCTGCTTTTATACATACAAAGACCTATTAAAAAAAAAAAAAAAAAAAAGATATGCTTGGTAATCAGACCAGGCCTCTATTTGTCAAAATGTGTAGCCACACCAGGTTAGTTAAAAGAACCGGGTGTTTAATTGGGACGAGACTTTTAATTGAAGTTTTATGGTAGATGAGTAAATAAATACAAATCAGAAAATGACATTATTTGGAAGCTCCTGGGGTTGGACAAGGGAAATATAGATCTTTTCTAAATCATACATATCACACAGGGTAAATACTGGTAAAGTGGGACAGTTAAGCTTTCCCATTTCTATCTTTATGTGTATAAACTGCCATTACTAAAAATCAACACTGAGCTCATCATTAGCAAGTATGTGATTACATGTAGGTTCTGTGGCTGTATGACAAAACTTCTGGGGGTGTCGTTTACCATATTTAACAACCTTGCAGTAAATCTCAGTGAAAAGTAAAATGACTTAGTGTTGTAGGATAAATAATGCTAAGGTTATTTTGAAAAGTTTTGTTTTTAATCATGAAAAGCATGTAACTGTTACATATTTTGTTATGGGATGCAGATGGGCCCTCGTGCACGCTATCATGTGCATATTATGTCACATGAACGGAGCCTTGACACTGGATAACATCAATTTACATACTACCCAGCAATCATCACTGCATATCTGTATGTAACAAATAATACCAAAGAAAATAAGGAATTACTAATTTAACAATTTTAACAGTTGATTTGTGGAATAGTTGATTTATAGTAATAAAATAGTTGATTTATAGTTCTAGAATAAGCATATAATTTTCTTACAGATGCGATGTTTTTTTTGTTTTTTTTAAAAAAAAGTACAACTACACTGTCTGCACTGTTTGTATTTACGACCCTGATGGAATGTCATGATGAGTCAGGTTTTAAAGTGATTTTCACACTGTCACAGTTTGCCAATAGCATGATGTCAAACTGTGACATTATATTACTGGCAAATGGAGGAGCTGAGGTCCCTTTTCATGTTTCCTTTATAAATTCAGCAAGCCAGATATTCCACATGGCTTTACTTAACACCTTAACAGTGATGAGCATTTATCGTACATTGCCTCAAACAACAAACATAGCCTGCCAAAAAGAAAAAAAAAAAGAAAAAACATGGAGTATGCAGGATAACACGTAGATGGCCGAGACATTTGCAGTATTTGCAAACCCAGATGGTGATGTAAGTAATCCCAAAATGACTAAGGATTGAATCATGCGCTTAGTTTGTTATTTAAGATGTGGTGAGGAGAATGACTTCACTGAAGACGGTGAGTGTACAAAAAGCAAAAATGAAATTTAGGCTGTGAAATAATTATAAGAGGAGATGTCCCATGTTTTTTTGTCCAAGTGACTAATGGCAACAACAGGCTGCAATGTAACCACTTGGGGCAATTGTGCAATGCCAATGTATGTCTACCAAAAGTGCTTGTTTTTGTCACTGACAGGCTCAGATTATTATTCTACGTGTCTGACAAAATAATAGAAAGGATCCCTAAAGAGATGGACCTTTTTTGTTAAAGGCGCTGTATGTAAGAATGTGGCCAAAACGGTTACTGCACTCAATTTCAAAATACTGCCGCCCCCCCTCCCCTACAGATTCGAGGTTGCTGGCATGCTGGAGACTGATTTGTTTGCCCACTGACGGCTGCCGTGGCAGGGCCGTGTCGCCGCGTCCTTAATCTTTGGTTTTCCAGCGGACCATTCGAGCATGTCCGGTTTCTCTGCTGCTAACGCTGCTGCCGGGATACAGCTGAGGAGGAGCCGGCTGCTAATGCTATGTACTGAGACACTGCTAACGCTGCTTGCCGTAAAATATTTTTTTAAATGCGAATATTCTGGCTGTACTATTGTTGTCGGTGAGATCAGTATGTTATATGAACATTATTCCTTAGTCTCTGTGACATGTTAGGATGATTTTATGACTATTTGCTTTAGAGTTCTTACATATAGCTCCTTTAAAGAGTAAGATCCTTTTTGTTTAACCAGAAACAGCCTCAAAATTGCTATTGCCAAACACACCAGACTCCACTGAAAAAAACAGGAAGTTTATCATCATAAAACACGCTTCATTAAAAGTCCACAAAAACAAAATAAAACTCACAAAAGCCGTCTTGGTTCGTCTTTCCACTGTTCCAACAATCACCAACTCTGGTTTGGTTGAAATAAAACCTTATTTATCCAGTAAGATGTGAAAATATGCTGACTCTTCACATGCTTAAATTACTGTTTCTTTAAATGGAGTCTGGTGGGTTTGACAATAGCAATTTCGAGGCTGTTTTGGGTCACAAGACAAGGATCTTACTCTTTAACACAAAGGTCTATCTCTGTAAGGATCCTGTCCATAATGTTGTTAGACACGTATAATAACAATCTGAGCCTGTTAGTGGCAATAACAACCACTTTTATTGGATGTACACTGACGATGCACAATTGCCCCAAGTGGTCATATTGCAGCCTGTTTCACTGTTGCAGACAAGCCCTCTCGCTCCATACTGGACCAGTTTCAAAAGTTATTATTCCCCATATTTTGGTACACTTCTTTTCAGTTTCCACTGTGAAAAGTTGTGGATGGTACCAATGAAACCGTTCTGGACCGTCCCCATTTTTGGTCCTCCCTCTGTTGGGGTACCTAGCACACAGATCTGGTACTAAAAGGTGGAGCTGTGAACACTGCAGTCTGTTGATTGGTCAATAGAGGACGGTCACTCTGCTCAGGGCTGAGTTGTGGCTGGTTTTGAGGCTCATGTAGCCACTGTTCATACTGTGTAGAGTTTTATTAGAAAACTGTAACTATAAAATTAAAGAATGTTTTGCTGCCTCTCGCTGCAGCTGGAGTCTGAGAAAAAATAACTTAATTCACTGGGCCAACTGCCGCCAACTTTTAAGGTGGAACGTTAACTTGTATTGTTACTCAATGCATGAGTTGACGACGTGAATCCATCAACACACCTTAAATTTCACTGAGACAAGTTTGACCATTACTTTAGTTTGTATATGACACACACTTTTAGTAATGAGTGGATCTTCGAGTATTTATGTATATTAATTTTGGCCAGGTTATGTGAACAGCATATATTCCAATCCTCACTTGGAGGAAAAGAAAAGCGTTGTGGAGCGTCGTTCCTGTGGGCTCCGGCAACACTAAACCCCTGAGCTTGCCTTTGAAGGACTAAATGCACAAACCTGCTATTTTTAAATATCCCATGGAGAGAGACTCTCATTGCAGCCTGTTCTATTTTGCTCTGAAAATGTCAGCGTGCAGCCTCGTTCTGTGGACGATAAACGAGGTGCAGACTGATAAAGGAGGAAATACAGTGAGTGCTGGACAGAGCAGTGAGTGACAACAACCCCACCCACATTTAAGAGTACTGTTTGTGGTAGGAAAGCTAGCGTCTAGGTACCATGTCTGAAGGGTTACTTTTGGTTCCAATGGTACCATACTGAAAGTGTTTGGTGGAAACTGGGCTGAAAAATACCAAAGTTACCCTTTAATCTTTCTTATGTTTTCTCTGTATTGTAAAGTAGAGCTCTTAAGCTATTCAGAATGATATCATATGAAGGGCTAAGACATTTGGATCATGATTAAAAATGACACAGAAGATTAATTATCAGAGTGTCCCACTTTAAAAGTATTCATCCTACTATCTCGTATATTTCACAATCTATAAGTTGACATAGAAGTCTACATGTCTTGCTCATATATCAAAATATACTAAATGTGAAACAATGTCTAAATTGGCTGACACATAATAAAGCCTACATGTTGTAAAAATGTAGGTTATGCAAATAAATTGCCCCACTGAGGCTGTAACTCATCCCCCGGCCAAAAGGCAAAAGGGGAGACATAAATATGTGAGGGGACCTCCTTTGTTCGACGTTTAGTCACCTCTGTGGCCCCTGGAAAACCATTAAACGAGGAGGACTTCTCCCAGGAGCCCGGCATTCCTCAGATTCCTCCGGTCTGATGTCAGAGGAGAGGGGACGGCGCTCCGGAGGCATCTGGACCCACTGATGCCTTCATGGACCCCGCCGTGGCTGCGAATTCTGAAATCTACTCTCTCCAGGGCTTTTTTACAGGGGAGAAAATCAAACATGGACACATTTTTCACTTTCCTTTTTTTGTAATCTTCCTTTCTTTCTTTTGATGATGATGTTTTACTGATAATGAAGCAACAGTGGGAAAAATATAGACTAATAAATACAAAGTTAAGCATTTAAGTCAACACACTTATTCACTTGCTTGCTGAGAGTTGGATTAGAACATTTGCAGCCATCTCTTTCATTACTTTATGCTAATATGAAATTACAGCTAGCAGCCAGTTAGCTTAGCTTAGCACAAAAACTGGAAACCTTTGTCAAAAGAAAAACATTTCCATATTCTTCCTACATTTGTCAACACATTAACATGTTAATCAGTTGGTCTTAGTTACACAACTTTGACGTTTTTACACTTTGGTAAATATTATGACTTTATTATTAATCAAATTGTAATAATGAAAAAGCTTTGTTTAACTATAAGCCAGGCTATTTCCCTCTGTTGTGGTGCTTACGTCGACTGGCTGTAGCGTCATGGTTCACCATGTGGAATCAATCTTCTCAATCTACTCTTGGCAAGAAAGCAAATGAAACTATTTCCCAAAATGCTAGGCTACTTAAAGGAAGTAGCTGTGTAATTAATGACTTTTACCATCAGCTTTTGTTCTACTCTCTCACATCAAGCCTAATTACCCCCCCCCCCCCTCCAATCCAACAGTTTTGGCATGTGATGTCTTTAAACAAAACTATGTCCTCTTGCAATCCCTTCTTGCCAGGTCTGTAGCCTGATTCCTCTTTTGGTTTATTTCAATAATTTGTGAGAGGTAAAATTAAGCAGTAATTCACAAGAAAAAAGTCTAACAAAATTAGCTTGCATAATTTGGGTGCAGCAGTACGAAAGTATAATGTGTTCACTTAAATACTACTCTTGTTTTTCTGAATTATTGAAAAGATTATTGATTTGTTAATTCAGAGAAATGAGAAAAGGAGTTCATGATGTTGTCAAAAATTAGAATTAATGAGATTGTTAGCTCTTTAATTCAGAAAAAGACTGATGAAAACTTTCCTCAGGTTTCTGCGATAATAATTTTGTTAGTTCAGAAAAACAAGGCAACTTTTTTTCATAACTGAAGGTTTCATGCTTCAGTTCACCACAAATGTTTCTTATTCTACCTCACTAGGCCTGCAGGCTACTTTTAATCATCTCGTGGCCCCTTAGATTTCTCTTGCAACCCTTTGTTGGGTCCCTGAACAAGTTATTTTAGTTAGAGAGATAGGGGACGACATGCTGCAAAAGGCCTCGAGCTGGAATCGAGCCTGTGGCAGCTGCAGCAAGGACGCTGCCCCTGTATCTGAGGCGCCTGCGGCATCCACTGAGTGACAGGGCACCCCAGTTTTGTATTTTTTTTAAATATTTTTTCATTTAGATTTTGTTTTGAATTTTTGTTTTGAATCCAGTTTAATTTCAGTTAGTTGCCAGAGTGGGTTTGCCTGTTTCAGTTTAGTTTTTATTGTTTAAAAATGTTTAGTTTTATTCTTTATTACTTTCTGTATTCGTTTTATTATTTTTAAAAAATGTATTGTCGGTTATTCGTCAGGGGCAAGATTTAAAAAGTTTATAATAGGTATTACAACACAAACACAGGAATTTGTGAAGGCAATTGACTCAACCATGTAGCCCTGTCTCAACAAACATGCACCAATGCCAGACATGTTCTGTATATTTTTATCTTTATTTATCGTTATTGTTAAGTTAGTTTTTTGTTCTTCACTAAAGTATAATTTTTATTTTTATTTCAGTAACTAAAACATTTTTTCACATCTAGTTTTAGTTTAATAATAATAACCATAATAACCTTAGTCCCGAACCACTGCTTTAAACTAAACGTCGAGATTCCGACAGTCTGTGCTGCTCCTGAATGCATCATATGCTCCTCTCTCCCCCTGTCCTGAACGCCTCCACTGGACTAAAGGGACCACTACTAAAAACATACAGAGTCCCTGCGCGAGAAGAAGACCACGTCGTAGTTATCCACAGCCGAGTCGGGGAACTTTTTGTGACTGTTTTTAAGGACTTTTTGGCTCCGTGGAAAAAAGAAAAACGGACAAAAAAACGTTGTGTTTGAAGCAGCGACAGCGACTTTTTGTTCTGGAAGTTGCGCTTGTATGATTCAAGAGTCTCCTGAGATTTCGCGTTTGTACGTGGGGACTTATTTAAAAGCATAAAACCGATATGAGGATTATGTGTTTGCTGTGAGCTCCAACGACGTCGAGCTGAAGAGGAGTTTCTCCAGCGGGGAGCAGAAAACGGCATGTAGCTCAGGATCAAGGGTGAGTTCAGCTGCTGCAAAGTAAAAATCCACACCAGCAAAGTTTTCCTGTGCTCTCAGTTGTTCCTTAAACGCATCTTAAAGTAGAGGAAAACCAGTTTAAGAAGTCTCAATCAGCAGTTTTTAAATGTAGGCCAAATGGCTGGGCCACGTAGGGCAGGAGACAGGGGATCCCAAATATTCTCATGCAAAGCCCCCACCCCCGTCCTCCTCCACCAGATACATTAAAATACAGACAGAGCATAAAGCCTCCTCTGGGTGGGATGGGTGGGTGTGAAGGAAAAGGAGACTAAATGGAAAACAGTGTGACCTCTAATCAACATCCATTTAATGGGATAAGTTGTATTAATACACTAAAAGACACCTCATCCTCCTTAATGGATCCATCTCTTGGGGAAATGCACACATGCCATGCAGAGCTAACACCACCTGGATCCACACCACACTCCACTACACCTAAAACTGACAATTGAATGCAACCTACATCACCAAAAGCTTGTTGACCTGTTGCATACAGTCACCCAGGTGTGAGTGTGAGAGCTGCACTTGCATCCACCTCCAAAGGTGATCACAGTTTTTACATCATGGGTTAAAAAGAGCCTGCTGATGGTGACGTCACGCGCACACCCTGCATCCCCACCAATGCATGTTTGTGTGTGTGTGAGTATGTTAAAAGATGTGTTTGGACATGCAACCTGGACTGCCACCATTACTGTAAAAAAAAAAAAAAAAAAGGGGAGAGTTCTGTAAAGGCAAATATAGCATTGCTGCAGGAGGCGTAGGCACACACACACACACACACACATCTGGCTGTCTTTATAAGCTCAAAGGCATGCTGTGTAAATTATATGGTGCCAGAGCAAGTGGCTTGGGGAGTACACACCACTTTTAAAACACTGCTGGAGGATTTAAAGGACCTAAAGTCAGAGTTGTAGGTTCCGCTTTCTTCGTCCCATGCTTCTCATCGCCTCATCGTGGGGCTTGTTTAGGAGTCAAAACACAAGGAAGAGGGGGTAACTATCCACTGCCCTCCATGTTCTTCTGTCATACTTGAAAGCATAGCAATAGGTGCTCCTGATATGTGAAGTCTTAAAGGCCATGTTGTGTTTACGTCGAGCATGCTAATATCATAAGAGGTGTTTACTGCACAGTGCGAGCCTGCATGTAAGAGGGAAAGTGGCTATTGTTTATGTAGCCAGTGGTCATTTGAGTCGACGTGGGGCAAACACACCTGTAATTTTGGTCAAGTGCCGCACGCTGCAGCACAGGAAGAGAGGGAGTGAAGTTATTGTTGTTATTGTCTTAGCTGGAGGCCGAGAAATTTATAGAAGTCCTACAAACTCAACTTTTGGATATCCGCAAAGAAAAGGCTACAAGCGCTTTCCTAGAATTTGAATGAATTGCCGATGAAATATTGATATCAAGCTGTCGTCATGCAAAATAAACCTGCCTAATCAATGATATTGTAGATTTATCACACTTTATATGACTCAAAACAATAATTCTACGCCCTTAAAATGTAATGTAACATGATGGCAGACGTGTTTTAGTCTTAAAATGATTAGTCCATCAATTGCTTTTTTCACTGACAGAATAAATCAACAACAGATTTGCTAATTAATTGATCTTTAGAGTCATTTATCAAGCGAAAAAACCCTAAAATTTAATGGTTCTAGCTTCTTAAATGTGACAATTTTCTGTGTTCATAATTGGAAATTAAATAAATTTAGATTTTTGATTGTTGGTCTGACAAAACAAGCAACTTGTGGAAGTTGTAAGAAATTATAACGGGCATTTTCGGAAATTTTATAAACTAAAGATGAAGCGATTAATAGACAAATAATCAACAGATGAATTGCTAATATAAGTAGTCATGAGTTGCAGCCGTAAATACAGTTATTCCTGATTATTGTCATGTTAGTTGTAGCTGCGTCACCCATTTCTAATCATAAGATAAATCTGAGTTTTAGGAAAGCAGTGGTTTAAAAAAAACATTGGAATAAAGTCATGCTTACAAGGGTGTAGGATTAGTTTCAACATTTGGGGGGGCACATGAAATATTGGAAGTGAATTTTTCTGCATGGTTTTATGGTGACAATGTCTTTAAATTTCTTCAAAATAAAAGTTCTCTGCCACGTTCATGTTTTTTTAAAGGGCACATGGTCCAAATATTGAGGGGGACATGCCCCTTGCGTCCTCTCCGAAATCTACGCCTATGCGTACTGACAATATGAAATAATATACGATACGATATTGTGTGAGCTGGGTTCATGTGTGTGACTGTGATCAGTAATGTGTGTTTGCGGTGAGTGTATTGAGACTTGCACAGATGCTTTTGTCAGAGTTGTGTAAGTGCCGTGCTCTCTTGCAGCCTGGTAGACAACAACAGAGCAGACAGCGTGCCGCGACTTGCCCAACTCTCCCACACTCTACCTTTAGGCACCTTCCAAGTGCTGCCGGCAAGTTGTCAATTACAGCTAGCCTCGCCCCGCCGCGGCAGGTCAGACCCCTCTCCTTCTGATCAGCCCGGAAGTTTGTGACTGTTCCCATGATGTGGTCGACATATGGGCCTCACTGTACGTATATTGTGGGGAGGTGTGTTTGTTATTTAGTCCACGTCTCTTTCCTGTTTATAGAGCATCAAGCGGAGATGTTTTCCATTTGATCTCCGGTTTAAAATGTGTGAATTTTCCCTTCCTCGTGGTCATTATGTGCGGTAGATACAGCCGGATGTGAGCAGTAGCTAACCCAAAGTGTTGCTGCTTTCATAGGCCCGTAAACCCAGTGCTGTTGAGGTCCCTGTTAATGTCGGTGCCGCGGGGTTCAGCTGTGAGAAAATACTCGGTGGCTTTTTGGTGATTGAGCATGTGTGTTTGTGCGAGTGTGATGTGGTTCCCAGGAGGAGGGGGGATGGGGGGGCACGGAAAATGTGAACAGCACAGTGGTTTGGCTGGAGCAGACATGGTGGCCAATGGTCCCATGTTTCTGTTGTTGAGGTGGAGAGAGCCGCCGCTATCAGCCTCGCCGTCCGTCACTCCCTCCCTCCCTCCATCCTCCCCTTGATGTCACCCTGCCCCCCCCCTCCCCTCGTCCTGACCAACTGTACCAACATGATAAGAGCCTGAGAAACACCGGTGTCACACCTCCTCTTCCCTTTCTGCCCTGCTCTCCATATCCTCACTCATCTAAAGCCTTTATTTTCTCAACACACTCACACACACACACACACATACACACACATTGCACCCTCTCTCTCTCAATCGTATCTCTAAACTCTCCCTGCCTCCCTGTCATTGATCCCCAGATTTCAGTGCCACAGGATGAGTCGGCAGCGCTTCGTCATTGTTGGTTTGGGAAACCAGTCTCTGGCCAGTGTTAAGCTGTGTCCCGCTTTGATCCTCCCCCTCTTCATGTTCTAGTGACAGTGTTTAGACGGCCATGCCAGCCTCAAACACTGGGCATTCCCTATCTGTTACTGTCAACTGTGGCACAGCGCTGCAGCCCATGACCACATACTTCTTTTATTTTCCTGCAGACTACTTTTGTTTTATGACATGTAGGGGTATAAGTGCTGTGAGACATTCACTGTCTACGGTGTGGAGCTGGAAAATCACATTATTTACCTTTTTGTAGAGCACAGTTAATGGTCTGCAGCTAATGCAGCATACTTAAAAAAATTTAAATTTTGTTCTTGCACAAATAACTTACACAGTAACAGTTAGGGATGGACCAATTGCTGACTTCTATCAGCCGACCGACAAAGCAGATGACATTCACTGATGGCAGTGGCCAATTGTACTTTGTTGTGTCACATCAATGTTAAAAGCAGGGCTCGAGACTGATAACATCTCGTCCTCATGGGGACAAGCCAGGAGCTACAAAATGCGGCAGTAGTGTGGACAGTTGACATAAACGTAGCAATAGTTATGCATTTTAAGACAAAAATGTAGTAGTGTGGATGTGGCCTTAGACACAGTATTCAAGTTAGGAGTCTATTGTGCAATTGCTAACTCTCTCATTGGACACCATGTCAATTAATTGATAAATCAACATGAATTTTGATCGTAGAGTTATCTTTAAGTCATTTACCAAGCAAAAAATGCCAAACATTTTTTGGTTCCTGCCTCTGAAATGTGAGAATTTACTGTTTTCTCTGTTTAGGTAGGGGAAAACACATATCGAAGGGGAAACAGACTTTGGCACAACACTGGAGGTAATGGCTAAATAAGATTATGTAGAGTTACATTATGGTGCATTCAAGCTCAGAAAAAGCTTCAGTAAAAATGAATATTGGACGCAGGTAAATTATAACTCATGATGTCTTCAAGTGTAATCTTGTAAAACTGAACTCTTGTAAAAATAAAGTTGTTTGAAGGAGGAGTTTCTTGTTGTTTTAAGAGCAATATAAAATAGACATTTGAAAGGGAATTATGGTATATATAGTAAAAATGTTTTTGAAGCAGTTTTTAATGATATTTCTTATGTGAAAGAAGGTTAAATTAAAGTGTGTTTCATAAATGTGTATGAGTTAATTTGTGCTCATTTAAAGACAGTGTAATGAAAGGCTGATTGACCTCAAGACAATTTAGTTACTTGTCTGAAGTGAAGATTTCTTTGTTTCCCTGGCACGAAAAAGGGAATAAATAACAGCAAAACAAAATAAATATATTGGTACCAGTATCTGCGATTTTCCAAATTGTTATTTTAAACATGGGTCCCAGTATTGCCCCAGAAATTCACAATCAGTGCATCCCAAGTAACGGTAACTACGAAGCAGTAGAAGTTGAAAAATTAGCTTTTGAGCACCTTCATTTATACAAAATATCTGGACACACGAAACAGACCTTGAGAGTAAAATGTTTGAACTCTATCCTCCTCAGTGCTGAGTCACATACCAAAATGTGGACAGATACCTCTTGTTGCACAAGATGGTACAAGGAATTTGCAATAAACATGGGCCTTGAATCAGGATTTCGGGCCAAGCTATCGTCTGCAAGTGGAAGAAATAGTGGATAATTCCAGAGCAATTCTAAATGCATGCACTTTCTAAATAGTTCTGTAAACTTTTGAGTGCAGCTTGCATGATTTCCACCCTCAGCTGAACATCTGGATCTGTACAGAAATGTGTGTGTGTGTGTGTGTGTGTGTGTGTGTGAGACAGAGATAGAAGATTGTGTGTGTTTGACTGTGTAAAGCTTCAGACAAGGCTCCTTCGTTGTCTGGATGTCACCTCTTTGCGAACACAGCTCTGTGTGTTTGTGACCATCCCTCGGCTCTCATGTAGTAGAGATGACGTGTGTGTGTAAGTGTGTTTGTGTGTGTCTTTGTCTCAGAGATGAAGCTTGAGAAAGAGAGACAGAGACAGGGGGGAAAAAAGAAAGCTGGAAAGTGAAAAAGCAGATGCGCTTGTTAGAAACACACTGTCTGGCCGGCTGGCTCCACCATCTGTTTGCAGCTGCTAATGTTTGTGTGTGTGACAGACAGTATGCTTGTGTGTGTGTGTGTGTGTGTGTGTGTGTGTGTGTGTGAGTGTGTTGTGTGAGACCGTATGTACGCAAGCATACGGTATATTGTGGAACGTATTATTAAGTTCATTCCTTTAAGGTGAGGAAACGTAAAGGCAAACTGTTTTTTTTTTCTTAGCAAGAAAGTACACACACACACACACACACACACACACACACATATATGCACACACAATCCTCTGGCTCAGACAGAAACACACATGGCCAGAGTGTCAGATGACAAAGACTGCCCTGGTGGTGTGTCCTGCTGTCCCTCATGCATGCTGAGAAAACAATTGCTGTATAGTGTGCATGCATGTTCCTTTATGTTTTTCATGTAGCAAAAGATTGCACAGTTTATGTTGTACTGCCTCGTGAATTGGGCAACAATGTTCAGTCAGGTCAAGTCTGATCCAGGGTCAGATAGACTTTGGCTGTATGCGTCCAGGAATGTGTGCAGACTTCAGAGCCGTATTTCCCCAAAACATCTTGCTGCTGACTGAGCTCGTCTCAGCTCCGTGGTAAGCCAGTGGGGCAAAAAGAGGATCAAAGTCCTAAGAAGAATTTTTGGGGAAAAATGTTTTGGATGCTGACTTTTGCTAGTGTTTTGGCTCGGCGTGGAGTAAAAGATGGCGTAGTCACCAGATAGGACAACACTGCAAGTGACAGAGTTCTTAGACCTTTTGCAATTTGTGTAATAAGAAACAGTTGAATTCATTTCCATTATATTTTATTAAACATATAAATGGAAATGCGTGCAAACTGGAAAGTTACAACTTCGTTGTATGGAACCAAAGGTAACAACAGGTATCTTAAATCACAAGATAAAATGCGCAGTTAGAGTAACAAATGATTCGGTGGCGACAGACGTCCACGCATCACATGTAACTGCGATCCTACCTGCCTTCAACAGTGAGGCCATGACTTCTGTTTTGGTTTGGTTGTAGAGTGTCGGTGAAATAGCGTCGGGATGGGATGGTGTATCTGGGCTCCAGTGTATGCAGCAGTCCTCGAAATCCCTGATTTTCCACGACAGAATAAGGACACAAATCCTTGGCAATAAATGCCGCGATGGCCTTCGTAATTCGCTTCGCCTTTTCAGATGAGGGTGGCAGCTTTCTAATTGCTTCCTCGATTGTTCTCTGGTCGGTAGCGCCACTAGTTGCCGCAGCAACAACAGCCTGCCGTCTCCCTGACTCCTCCGTCAGGTGGTATCGAGTTACATGGCTTCTCATGTTTGTTGTGTTGCCAAAGTGTTTTATTTTAGCACGACACAGCTTACATATAACGTGGCTCTTGTCCAGTTCGCTTCTGCCGTCAACGTTGTAGAAGGAGCTGTTAAATTAGAAGGAGCTGTTCGGATCTCACGGCGAGGTGGGTGGTGGTCAGCCATGTTTGTTGTCCTCTGTGCGTGTGTCGGCGTGTCTGCTCCAGTTGCGCATCCTAAAGTGTCCCGGAGATGACACGTACCGCACTTCTTAGTTCTGCATTATTTAGAACCTTCTGTATTACTCTAATTAACAGATTTAAATAATCGAAATTTGGACGTTTGTGAATTGATTCAGATTCGTCCACGTCCGAATCGCAATGCATCTAAGATTCGGAAATTTCCCCCACCCCTAATCCATACTAACACGCCTGAAACCACATATCACATGGTGTAAACAGGAAGTAGATTATCCAACTGGGTGGTCACAGAAATTACCACAGAGATGGTGAAAAGCAGGACCAGAGATTCTTTGCTTGGTCCGATGATGGGGTGGAACTGTTACTGAAAGTAACATGAGTATAAGGCAGTCAAGGCAGTAGACAACAGATTGGGAGTCATTACAAAGTAAAAAGGTGACAAATTTATAGTGCTACTGGGAGCATTTTTGATCGCCAGAGGAAGTCATTGCAATGGAAAAGGAGTATCCACACAACAAGGATTAAATCAAAAGAAGTATAGAGTTTGCTGTAATGTTTTGGCTTGACATGTTGTGACTCGTAAGACTTATTCAGGAAGTGAAAGTGGGTCATCATGTCCAAAAGTCTCCATTTCCACCCATCCAGATTAAAGTGCGACCCGGAGGCGAATTTGTATTTCCTAGGATAGCCGAGACATTACCTGCCTTACCTCCCTACGTTTGGCAAGTACTCATTGCCTTTGTTGGTTGTAGACACAAGGAGGGAGAATGGTTAGGGCAAGGGTATAAATATCAGGGTATGCCAATCAGAAGCAGAGTAAGGCTGGTCATTCCTTCGCTATCCTAGGAAACGCAAATTCTTTTCAAACGTTATCGAGTTTTCAAACGAAAATGGGGTCGGCAGCGTTTTTGAAAGTCTCTGTTTTAGGAGCTACAAAATGCCAGAGTAGAGTGGACACTCAACATAAACATAGCAGTAGTAATGCATTTTAAGACAAAAATTAGTGTGGATGCCACCTTAAACACAGTATTCAAGTTATGAGTCTTATGTTCGACTACTAAATCTCTGGTTGGACACCATAAATCAATTAATTGATTAATCGGCAAGAATTTTGATTGTGGATTTACCTTTTAAATTCATTTATCAAGCAAAAATGCCAAACCTTTTCTGGTTCCTGCCGCTTAAATGTGCATATTTTTTTTTGTTTTTCTCTGATTTATATAATTGTGAATGTTTGGGTTTTAGATTGTTAGTTGGACACACAAAGCAATATAAAAAAGTAGCCTAATTTTCACTATTTTCCAATAGTTTATGGACTAAATGGTAAAACTAGAATGGTAACTCTTAAATAGATTCTAAGCAGAAATGGCACATATGCACTGCTACGTTGGGCATCTGAAATGACATTATTTACTGAGTTTCTTAAAATATAGAGGTTATATAGCCTAATTATTTAAGATTTCTCTCAAATATATTTGGGGTTTTGGACTATTGGTTGGACAAAACAAGCAATGTGAGGACATCTTTGTGGACCTAGGGGAAATCTGATTGGGATTTCTGACTGTATTCTGATATTTTTTAGACAAGTGGTTCCCAACTGGTGGGTCAAGGTCCAAAAGAGGGTCACGGGCCCATTCTGAATGGACCGAAAGTGAAAAAAAAACTTTTATTTTGAAGTGCCGTTTTCTGCTGTAGAGTTAGTGACTAACAGACAGCTACCTGACAGAGACAGAAAACTAGCGCAACAACGTGGCCCAATGCTAGTATGACACTGAATGTATTTAACTATGGGACCTTGAACTAAAGACTGAGGAGAAATCTGGACCCCGTGGCTGGACCAGTTGGGAACCACTGTTTTGGACCAAATGATAAAGTGAGAAAATAATCTGCAGATGAATCTGTTAAAATAGAAAATGTAAGTCCTAGTTGCAAAGCTGGATTAATGGATGCATTACAATAAGAATCAAGAGATAATTCCACACATACAATGGTAGCAGGAGTATCCAAAAAATACAAAACGCTATTTGGGAGTACTTTTTCTTTACACTGTTAGAACAAGCATCCTGAGCACATTGCCTGTAAATATGTCTTGATTTCCTTCTTACTTTCCTACTACAGACTTTCCCAACTGTAAAAAGAGTACGCCGAAGGAAGAGCAGTTACGAGCTGTGAAGCACTTAACCCCTTTGTTTTGCTACAGCGCTCATGTGTAACAGGAGGGGAGGAGGAAGGGGGTGGTGTTGGTATTTCAGACAGAGACAAGCAACAGAGATCAGATTGATTGAGTTACACACGCTACACTTGCGTCCTCAGCTCTCGGCGGCCTGCGTCTAATGGTCTTAGCAGTAGGCGACAAAGTGCTGTTTTGTTCCTGCTATTGTGTGGATGTGAATGGAGCAAAGTGACAGACGGGCTGCCCTGAGAGAGACGGAGTGCGCACAGCACTCAGACCTGCAGCTCTGCAGCTCTGCTACTGTGCAGATGCTTGGGAATAATTGTTTTCACAACGTGTGTTTCTATGAATAATATTAAAGAAATTATTTAAATAAAAGTGGTGATTACCTGCAGTGTTTGACCTGCAGACGAGCAACTGAATGCAACAGTCTGGTTGTAGTTTTGCCGTGTACTGCTGCATGGCTGGCTCTGGTGTTTGTCACAGCTTGTTTTGGTTTGATTATAATTCTTAGGTGGCCCCGTTTTTTGCTGAATCCACACCTGAGTGCGCAGAGAGATGACTGGCAACAAAACATCACACCCCGAGGGGGGAAACCTGTGTCAACATTGTTTTTCAACTCATTTTGTATCCGTCTGTTGTCAGCTGTTAACACACAGCATCAACTGCTGCTAAACCGTGCCCCGATTACTCACTGCTGCTACACCTGTCAAGCTCCCAGCTCTCACACGACACAGCTTGCAATTTACAATAATAACAGGGGGCGAGCTCCAGGAGAAATTATTTGTAATTTTTGAAACAATTCGTCTTTTTATTTCAGACAGAGGTAGACAAAAGCAGGATTCTTATTTCTAGTCATCTGCTGTGCGATCTGTCTCTAGTGGAATCTATCATCTGTGGTTAGCTAGCTAATTAAACTAACATTAGCTCCACGAGTGGGTGGAAAACGTCATTTATGACTTTTTTTATTGTTTCCAACCAACTCATTTTTACAACAAGAAGCATATAAAAGTGTCTTAAATATTTATTTGATGGCAACATACATGAATACGGCTTGCTAGAGTTTTAAACTTCCCGACCTCCAATAAAGAGCAGAACAAAGATGCTAACGTTAGCTTACACTCTATTAGCATCAGGAGCTGCTTCCACACAATGTGGGAATACTACACAGTGGATGTGCTAGTTGTGAACAGGGCTTTTTTAAGGTAACTTGGACCCCAACAAACAAATTTTGTTAACACAGGTAGTTATTGATATGCTTCTTGACCTCAAAGTAATGTTGGGCTGCTACTGTTGGTAGTTAGCTGGACATGCTAATGAGTGCAGATTACATTAGGGCAGAACAGGCCTCCAGGAAAACTACTTAGCCTTGTAGCAAACTGCAAACAAGGTCAGTTATGAATCTTTCCAGTCGGAATTTTTGAGCCACGGTGGTTTTATTTTTCCTCAAGCCGAGAAAAGTGATTAAAAATGTGTGACTTTATCACATTGTAAAGTCCATGAGCCAAGCTGGAACTCCCAGGTGGGGCCAGCAGGAGAAACATTACTACCTAGTTATTATCGGAATTATCGTTATCGTTCGTCTTTTTTGCAATAGTTTGTGTTTTTATAGTTCATGGATAGTTATAGTCAGTTATAGTTTTGTAAATACTGGAGGAGAAATGTTGAGGAGGTCTGACGAGGGACAGGAGAGTCCCGTTGAGATTTGTGGATGAGGAGGATGGATCGGAGGAGACTGGTGGAGTGTAACAGTTAGTCATCTCAACCACAGTAAGTAATAGGCCTACAGTTTGTATGCACTGGATATGCATTCCCAGCTTTATTACAAAAATGTTTTTCAATATCTAGTGTAAATTTTCTTATTGGCTCGTTTTATAATCGAGAATCGAAATTGTTGCCCTCGGAATCGGAATTGAATTGAATCATGAGGTGCCTAGAGATTCCCACCCCTAATAAAGAGACCTGGATACAGCATTGGAGGGATGACGTTTTTCTGTAGGCCGATGCTAAAATTAGTATCGCCCTGGTTCCCTCTTTGAAAAAAGCCTATGGGATTTTTCCATTTATTTTGGGAAATAAAATAAGCTCTGTGGCAAACAAACAGTTATGATACTTGCACATTTTGTTCAGCAAGATAATCTTTATAAACGAACACCACTTTTAGGATTTTTGAAGCCTAAATACAATTGGCAGAAGTAAAAACTAACCTTAGGCTATAAACAAACTGCACCAATGTCGCATGTCTTACGTTGCAACCACAGAGTGGCTGTAAAGCTGTGTCTGCATTATGCCATTCTGTAGTCTCATTTAGTCAACTTTTTTTGAAATACATAAAAGCTTTGAAGTAAACTACTGGGGTATCTACTAACTACTTTCTGTTGCAGAACAAATGTGAAAGTCTCTTAAGCTTGTGTTAACTACAGAGCTTATATTAGGAGTCTAACCAAAAACCCATTGACTTCAAGATGAGAGAACCGGGAGTGCTGAAATGCTTACTCATTGCCGGGTTTTAGGACTCATTCCTGAGGCACTCTTATTACTCGGATGATCTGAGCTGCTTTGGCATCGCTGGGCCCAGAGCAAGCACACTAGAGACTTCTGCCGGCTGAGTAGACTACTTCCAGTTTAGTACCCTGCTGCATTGAACTGGGATAAAATGGTTTGATCCTGCAGCTCTTCTAGACTGCCCAAATGTTATCAGACCAAGTGGCTTAAATCTTGATGGTTAAACAAGTCATTTTGCAGGGCTTGTGACACTCAAAAAATTGTATCCACTGATTCACAGATGTCTCTTTCACAATGTAAGACTATTAGAAAAGGTCTTTTGGGGACCGATGGCATCATGTGATGGACTCAGGAGATGTAATTCCACTGTTTGCCCACCATGAAATTCGGCTTCAAAGCCCAGTTCATGTCCTGGGGGCCTGATGGGAGCACACACACAACTTTATGAAAGTACAAGGTACTTTCATTTTGTTTTAATTTTGGCGGCCCCTGTGAGCAAAGCTGGTAGTGTTTTAATGAGCACTTTGGCCTTTTGTCATTATGATCTTGATCCGGCTAGCGCGTTAATTTGTTTTGGAAGCAAGTGAAAGATTGACGCAACTTGTTTTAATAAAATTTTTCTTTTTTAAACGGCTGTTTTCAGAACATATACTGAGAGATGGATGTGATAGGTGAGGTAATGTATCTATTTGTGACTGTGTAAGATTAATAACAAATGCAACAATGGTTAAAGTAAACTTTGTTTTAGCCACCGACATAAATTCATATACTGATGTAAAACCACAGCCATAACCATAAAATGTATCATCAAAAATAAAATTCTCCGTGGCGTCAGTGGCTTAGTGGTAGAGCAGGCGCCCCATGTACAAGGCTGTTGCCACAGCAGCCAGGGTTCGACTCCAGCCTGTGGCCCTTTGCTGCATGTCTCTCCCTCTCTCCCTCCCCCTTTCACACTTCACTGTCCTATCAATTAAAGGCAAAAAATGTCCATAAAAATATCTTAAAAAAAATAAAAATAAAATTCTCCATAGAAAAATCTCCTCCCGCTTCCTTTTAACTTTCTAATGCTGGCACAGTAAAACTTTGCCCCAGGAAAACGTAAACAAAGGCTCCTCCAGTAGTGTGCTGCAAATCATTTTGGCTGATTTTGCGGGGAATCAGACACAGGGACAGACATTAGGAACAACTATAAACACCAGTCTTATGGCTGGTGGTCTTGTTTGCTCATGTAGGTCATATCGAGGCGTTAGTAAGTAAAATGACGTGTAGTTGCTTTAATGTAAAGTTCAGTTAGCTGTATGCAGGTCTGTGAGGTTAGACATTGTTTTATTCATGAAAAAAATCCGGGTCATGACACAATGCGTCTGAAAACAGTGCTTAAGAATTTATATACTTACGATAAAGTGCTCTAAACATATACAGAAAAAGATCTCCTCTTTTATTTTCACCTTTTTGCCCCTGACCACACCAGTCTAGAGGGGATAAAGAAGAAACACAACAAAAGACGGGAATGGTTTCATATATATTTAGCTGAAGCTTGCTTCCCTGAAAAAGAAAAACAACCCTCTTCCCTCAGTTTTCCCTCTCGTTTTCTCCACGCCACAAAATTACAATGTGCAAATTCATAAACGTATACGCTGTTTTTGCACGCTGGAAATAAACACAACGGTCGGGAGAGAATGTTGCTGCAGAACTGTAGTGCCGTTTGGAGCAGCTTTTTTTTTTTTTTTTTTTTTTTTTTTTGAGTGGAGGAGTGGGTTCGGTCCCCAGCTATTGTCTGTCTGTCTGTCTGGCTTTACTCAACCACACACTTCCAACCATGCCACTGATTACTAGTTTAGAGTTGCACTAACTGCTGTCTGGTCCTTTGGCTAACCTCTTAAGAACCTGGTGGGTGTGTGTGATCCTGTGTGTTTGTGGTGCACTCCGTTCATGCATGTCTATGTTTGTACACTGCACAGTGAAAGTATGTGTCTTTATTTGTGTCTTTGTGTGTTTATCTGCGTCCCTGTGCTTGTTGACTGTGATCTCGCGGGGCCTTTTTGTGCTTGGGAATATTTTTTGAGGTATTTTGGGGAGGTTTTACCGCCATCTTGTGATGTCACTTCCCTTAAGCCAGAGCTAAAGGGGAGGGTCAGAGTGGTTTGGGTCAGGTGGCGGCAGCGGCCAGGGTCACATATCCAAAAGCAAAGCTGATTTACTCACCCATTGTAGCCCAATTATTCTCTTGCTGTGGTTTTCTTGCTCAGTGTGTGCGTTGGCATGAACGCTCAGTAAAAAACACGAGATGATGCCACATTACAGTGAGTTATCTCCGAGGGATTCAGGAGTAAGGAATGTGTTACGGCTTCCAAAGGGGCACGGCTGTTAAGCATGATTCAAATTGTACCAAACAACACGGCTGTAAGTCAGCACTTTGTAGCTCTTTCATTCAAGACTCGCTCGCCTGTCTTTTCTCTCCCGCTCACTCAGCCTCGTCACACACATACTTGCGTGCACACACACACACACACACACACACACACACACACACACAGACACACACTTTTCTTCCTTGTGGTGCATACTTGTGTCAGGTGTGCTCTGTTTTTCCAGTCAGGGTAGAGAGGAATCTGGGCCGGGGTCCAAGCTGACTATCAACAGCACATTGCCAGAGCCCGGGACAAGAAGCAACACATCCACTCCATCTTTACTCCTCCTCCTTCTCCCTCTCTACTCCTCCCCCCTTTTCTCTCCTCTCCTGATCACTGGAGCATTGTCGTGCTGTATTTTGGTCTTTTCATTCCTCTGTTTGTGTGTTTTTGTCCTACTTTTTTGTCCTACTTTTATACACTTTCTTCATTTTCATGCACTTTCCTGAAGTTTTAGTAATGTTGCTCAGTGTTTTTGACTGGAGAAGAGGCTTTTCTTTCCTTGCTTAGGGGGTGTGTTTATTTTTTTTTTTTAAATCTTATTTTGTGGTGTAGTTCCCATCTAACAGGGCTACAAAGTGGTCACCACCCTGAAAATGACACTGCTTTTAGCTATCTGAATTCCTGTTGACAACACCAGCATCAGGCTTGGATGGTATCTATTTATTCATACCTTAAGTGGTGTAGCGGTAGTTGATGAGGTGGGTGTACTACTAGGTAGGTGGGTAGGTTATTAAAGAGGAAGTGGGTTTACTCTCTTATCTATACCAGTTGCATTTTGGCTAATAGGTTGGTATACTGTCAATGGCCAGAAATAGAGCTGGATATACTCTGTATACCTGGATATACCCTGTACACACTCAACTACACCTTTTTTCATACCTACCTGAAATTTCACTGGGATATACACAAGCTTTATGACGGCATTTATGTGCAGCGCTACCTAAACCCTACGTTTGCTAGCTCCCCTAGCATTTAAAGCCCAATAAATAAATGACCAACTCACAGAAAAACAAGAAAGGGAATATTCTTTTTCCTTATTACATGAACAAATACAACCATACACCTACTGAAATCAATTTCCTCTCTTTCTTTTTTTGTGCAAATAGTTTTGCTAGTTGTGCACTTTTAACTTTGTGGCTCGTGTAGTCACTTTATCTTTTATATTTTCTTTCGTGTTGTATAATGCCCTTGTGAAGCACTGTATAAATACATTTTCCTTACTTATACATTTACTTACTCTTTCACAGAACTAATACTAACATATTTCTTTGTTAGCCTAACCCACTGTAAGATCCACTTCATTCAAACTCGACAGAAACAAAATAAATCTCACCAAAACCGTCTTAGTTAGTCTTGTTAGTTGTTTAGTTAGTTAGTCCACTGTTCCAACAATGACTAAGTCTGTTTTGGTCAAAATAAACTCACAATTCTCTGAGTTAGATGTGAAATTATGTCGTTATTCCCTGTGGTCTCTGTCTGCCATTGTGGTCTGACTATTTACAGTCCTCTAGCGTTACATCCACCGCTCACAGTCGCCATATCTGCCAGCTCAGCTGCCTGCTCCACCAGTAGTGACTGACCTCTGGTGGTGCGTGATGTGTACTACACACAGTGCATCCTCGATACAGCCTCTGCGTATTAGTTTAATAGGAAAATTAGCATCTGCATCTGTTTTGACAGTGTTGAAAATCATACTGTAGGGATTTCTCAATACCCTGGTATAGAGTAATATTATGCCATTAGGGCTGGGAACCACCAGAGTCTCTACCATACGATATTGTCACAATACTTTAGTCACGATACAGTATTATTACGATTTTAAACATGTTGCGATAAGTCATAAAATATATTGTTTTGTATTTGCCAACATCTCTTCTATCTAATAGGATAAAGTTTTCAGTCTGTTTATCTCACTTCAGGTTTGTTTTTTTGCAGCAAAATGTATGTAGTGTGTGTTGAAATGGCAGTTGATTATATTAATTAATTAATTAATTAATTAGGCTACCTAAAGTTTTATTTGTATTTGTAATATTAATAATTTATGTAATGAAATAAAATCAATACTTAGCACTGTGTGACGATACGATATTGCCACACAAAAATATTGCGATACTTCTACGATTTTTTCCCCATCTCTGTGTGATACCACTTAAGCCTGACCAGTACTATCCCTCGGTGTCCCAAGTTTTAACCTGCGAGCAAAGTTTTTTTTTAGGTTTGTCTCTTAGTGTTGCTCACAGTATGTGTGGTATGATACAGGTGTGACTATATAAATATATTAAATATGCTTGTGTTTGTGTGCATTCTACTTCAAAGCTCCGTCCTCATCACAGACATGAAAGCTAAGAACTGATGACTAACCCAGTCATGTGTTCAAAGTGTCCTGTCTCAACCTTAAAACCACAGTGTGTGTGTATGTGTGTGTTTGTGTGTGTCTTCCTCATAATGTTGTGCTTTTGTTGCAGTAATTAAGTGTTTTATAAGTTTCTTATCGACAACACAAACTGGCATTTTCTGTTTTGTGGTCAGTATCTGACAAACAGTGGAAGCATGTGTGCCACCACCACGTGTGTGATCTTACATACTACTACACTGTACACTATAATGTCTGGCACTGTGCTGCTGTCGGGCCGAGAGAGAGGGAGAGGGGAGATAAAAAGGAAAGGAAAGGCCTCCCACACAGGCAGATATGAGACTTAGAAGCTCCATTAGTTCCTCAAAGCCAGCTGCCGGGTTCAGATGGATGTCTGCGCTGGGCTGTTTGATGTCCATTCATCCATAGCCTCACATCTCTGCCTCTGTCTCCCAGCTTTGCCCGACGCTGGGCCTCATGGGGCTGGAGAGAGCGCAGCTGCCATAACTATAGGATAAAGCTGTCTGCTACTGTGTGATTCCTGCCTCAGCTAATATCGCTGCACCGCTGCTGCTGCTGCTGCTGCTGCTGTTATCACTGGTGATTCTGCTGGCCTCGTCTGTTTTTTGTTTCTGCTTGTTTATCAGAGGTGGGCATAGTGATAATATGTAGAAATATATTGTGTGGGAGGGTTTGATGGGAAGAATGTTTTCTGATTAGAGCGCCATTTAGTTTTTGCATTCCTGCAGCTCAAATGTGAAAGTTTGTATTCAGCCTTTTTTCCCGAAAGTTTCTTGTCATTAACCAATCCTCCTCTTTTCCATGTCTCCCTGCAGCGCCTGCTCATCCTCCTCCTCCTCATCGTCCTCCCCCTCCTCTCCGGACATCTTTGGGAATGGGCCAGCGCCTTGCCAGGGTGCATCTTTCCATCCAGTGGCGTGGCTGGCGTCGTGCGAGAGTGAGGAGGGCAGCAGCCAGGTCATAGAGCCTGCCCACCCCTCTCTCCGCTTGCTTGCTCCCAAGTGACTTTTGACCTTTGACCCAGCCGTGACCCACAGCCAGCCATGCCCTTCCGGCTGAAGCTGCGGCGCACACGGCGCTACAACGTCCTGAGCAAGAACTACTTTGTGACACGGATTCGCCTGCTGGACAGCACTGTGATTGAATGCACTCTGTCAGTGGAGAGTACGGGACAGGAATGTCTGGAGGCGGTGGCCCAAAGGCTGGAGCTACGGGAGGTGAGGAGGACTCTTTTATTGTCTGACCCATGTGCATACTTTTGTTGGAATGATGTACCAGCTGATATTTTTGGAGGTTTTTACTTGTTTAAGCATAAACAATGTTTACAACATCTCGTACATGTTGATATCTCTGTTTCTGTCTCAATTCTGTGATAATTTTTTTATTCAAACACATAAAGGCAAGTTAGTGGAAGGAACTGCCAACCGTGCAGACATGTGTATCAAAGTTATAGTGTTGAAGTTCTGTTTTAGAGGTACCAGGAAACACAGTTGTGAGGTACAAATTGACATTTTGAGGGCATACAACTGATCTAACTGTAAAGGTGTTGAATGCTGATATAAATATCAGCTGTTGTCAGCTTCAGCACGTAAGTATTACGATTAGCTGAGGTGGGCAAAATGGAACAAAATCACAGTATATGTAAATTTGATGTTTATTAGGGATGCACCAATTGTTTTAATCAATTCCAGGCCAATACTTATTTTTAAAATAACAATTTTGCCAAAACCTGATACCAGTACAGTTTTTTTTAAATTTATTTTTGTTATTTGTTATTCCCATTTTGTGCCAGTGAAACAAAGAAGTCTTCATTATACAAAATTAACATAACTGTTTCAGTTATTTAGTAGTTCATTACACAATCTTTGAATGAGCACAATTTATTCATACAAATTTATTACACAACCTTTAATATAACCTTGTTTTACATGAAAAACATGGATATAAACAGCTTCAAAAGCCTTCTTATGGTATATAATGTATAATTACCTCTCTAATATCTATTTAATAGTGCTGTGAAAACATCAACAAGTTTCTCCTTTAAACAACTGTATTTATCCAAGTTTTTCACCAAAAACTACATTTTATAAGATTAAATTTGAACATATGACAAAAGTTTTAATTTGCCTTAGCCCAGTAGTCATTTTTGTTGAATAGAGCTCGAATGCATCATCATATTACTCAATACAATCACCGTGAGCTGTTAGTTAGCTCCTCCTCCTCCAGGCCCCCAGGAAGTGCGCAGAGCTTTGAAGCCAATTTTTTGTTGTGGCCCAAAAATACTTTTTCCCTTGACTTTCATGGCAAAAAAGACATCCTGTAAATTAGTGGATTATTTTTTTTCTAGCATCACATACCCCAAGATATGACTCATTTTATCCCCATTAAAGTTAGTGGAGCGCTAAACCGGAAGTAGTTAGCTTTGCCAGTGGAAGTCTTTAGTGTGCCTGCTCAGTGGATCGTGCAGTGTGGAAGCAGTGCTGATAATCTGAGTTATTTTATATGCAGCAGTTAAATTATCTTGGCTTCCGTGGCTGCACCACTGAGCAACTGTCATAGAAATGAGCAGGGTCCCTCCTTCAAAGCTGTATCCAGGTTTCTTTGGATTTGGTGTACACAGTGTAGCATTATCAGGTGAAATATAGGGTTAGTCCCCCGACAAGTTGATAGTGAGTTTACCGCATCCTTTTGTCCTGACAGCATCCCAAGGAAGATCTCTGTTAGTCTCAAACGGGTTTGCTATTGTCCTCAGGATGACGGGACAACGTTAGTGATTGAGCCCTCCTTTTTAGCCTGTGCAAAACTGATGCAGTGCAACAGAAAAACATCGGCCACCGCCACTGGTAAATGTCATCCTGCTGGCAGTCAGCAAGGCGAATATCGGCTGATACAGATGTTCGGCCAATAAATATGTGCATCCCTATCCAGTTTTTGGCCAATATAGGAGATAAAAATACCTGAAAAATCAAAGTACTTTGTCACCTTGTTGCAAAAATCATATGAAAATTCAATATTGCCGGGAACGCCCTGCTATTTGATGTAAAAGATTGTCCACAATGCTTTAATCCACATATAGTAAGGGGAGAGTGTATTGTAAAATATCTGACAACAGACAAATGTTCTAATCACCTATTTGAAGCATACACA
Organism: Epinephelus fuscoguttatus; assembly: GCF_011397635.1. Taxonomy (NCBI): domain Eukaryota; kingdom Metazoa; phylum Chordata; class Actinopteri; order Perciformes; family Serranidae; genus Epinephelus; species Epinephelus fuscoguttatus. The sequence continues at coordinate 16,062,020 of NC_064762.1, read as the reverse complement.
GAAAACAGCTTGTAAAACACTGACTCTCACACTTTCACACATTTGTAAATGCATTGTCAGATTGTATGTGTGGGTGTGTGTGTGTTTTTGTGTGTGTGATGGCCACGCGTCTCCCCCCACACCCCGTGTGTGTCTCCCTGCCCTCTGCTGTCTCTCTCCTGCAGGGTCCTTGTCTGTCTCTAATGAAGCGTGGCTACCTCTGTCCCCTTTCCTCCGCAGAAGAAAGAGATACTGCTCATCCCCCTGTCCCACTTCACCCCTCCTGTCCATGCTTTCTCTGTGTGTTTTCTCTCTTCCCTTTCTTTTTGTTCCCCAAGAGTTTAACCACCACCTTGCTTTGTACCCGTACAGGTATGCAGCTCGTAGCTCTGCATGGGGCTTGTTGTTTGTACGTGGACTTGTTTTGTGTGTGAAAGCGAACAGTTTGTTCACAGAACGCAGAAAGAATGTGTCTGTTAGGTTGACGACTGATTGAGTTTGATGAATACGTGTGTTCAACTGTGCGCCCGCGCCAGCTGGAGCTGCTGACAACGTGACAGAGAGGGGCAGTGAACTTGTGCGTACTCACATAGTGTTGTGGTATTTGCCAGGTGTCAGTGATGTTATAAATAAGGCGGTGTGACGCCTCGGCTTCAGCCGCCGTCTGCCCCCATGCATGCACGGCATCTCAGGACTCAGTGTGTACGTCTGTCTCCACCTGAGTTTGTTGTTTTCATCTTTAGTGCTGTACCTGAGGCCTTGAGTGTGTCTGTTTGCACGTGAGCAAAGAGTGTTGGTGTAAGTATGTGTGTGTGTGTGTGAGCTCTTGCAGCTGCAACTTTACAACTTTCATTACAGCAGAGTCAAAGCATGCGGACGAAACAGGTGTGCTTACCTCTTCGTGATATCACACTCACACACACACACACACACACACACACACACACACACACACACACACCAGTGAAACGTCACTGTGTAATTTTAAATTACATGGTTAGCTACTAGTGTGGGGGCTGAATCTGCAAAAAGAAAATAAGGTTTGACAAACACTGTGAGATCTTTATTTAAAGGAAGAGTGTGTAAACAACCAGGTTAAACTTCTCCCGGTTAGAATTCCTTCAGTGTTGATTGTTCAGTAGGTTTTAAGCGGGAGCCAAATTATCCACAGAGGTCTCTTCCTCTCCAAAACAACCGGACTTGGTAAAAATACTGAATACAGCACTTTCACGTTACAAATCAGTGTTTCTCCTACGCTGTTTGGCACATAGCAGGTGGGCTAGCACCTGTTAATAATGTGTGCTCACCTTGATCCAGAGGTTTAGGCGGTTCTACTAGGAGTCAAATTATCCACAGAGGTCTCTTCCTCTCCAAAACAAACGGTCCAGGTAATTAAAACAGGTGAAAACATGTGAGTAAAGCAGTGTTTTGTTCAGCATGTCAGAGATGGGCTGCTAGCCAGGTACCTGCTATATGCTCATGTTTTTCTTTTCTCTGATAACTAAGATCCAAACATTCAGGAGGTTTTTACTGGGAGCAGAATTGTCCACAAAAGTCTCTTCCTCTCCAAAGAAATGTACCAAGTTATTCAAACGGGTAAAAACACTGAATGAAGCAGTTTCACGTTACAAATCAGTGTTTCTCCTCCGCTGTTCATCAGATCGCAGATGGGCTAGCACCTGTTAATGTGTGCTCACCTCATGTCTGATCCAGAGGTTTAGGCAGTTTTTACAGGGAGTCAAATTATCCACAGAGGTCTCTTCCTCTCCAAAACGGTCCAGGTAATTAAAACTGGTGAAAACGCTAAACAAAGCAGTTTCACATTACAAAACAGTTGTTCTCTGATGCTGCTAATGCATGCTCACATTGTTCTTTTCTCTGATAACTTAAGATCCAAACATTCAGGAAGTTTTAACCGGGAGCCGAATTATCCGCAGAGTTCTCTTTCTCTCCAAAACAAACGTACAAGATGATTCAAATGGATAAAGCAGCTTCGCATTTAAAAAATTGGTGTTCTTCCAAAGCTCTCGTTGTAGAGGAGTTTCTTGCTAAGGTGGCAGACAAGAAAACCTGAATGGCCCTATCTAGAGCCAGTGTTTGGTTTGTCCATTTTGGGCTTCTGTAGAAACATGGTGGTGCAACATGGCAATCTCCATGAATAAGGACCAGCTCCCTGTGTAGAGATAAACAGCTCATTCTAAGGTAACAAAAATGCAATAATTCTTATTTTCAGGTGCTTATACACTAAAGAAAACATACTACTACATTATTTTCCACTTCTACAAATATGTCCCTCTAAATACTACACACTTAACCTTTACAAGACAATCTCTTATGCAGGTCAGGGGCCTGTTTCACAAAAGCCATTTGTGAGCACTGCTTACACACAGACTGCAAATGGCAGCAGTGTCATGTTTCACAAATGACTGTCTCTTCCACATTGCAGATAGATTTGCAAGTCTTACAGGGCTCTGGCGTGCTCATGCATGGGCTTCAAGTTCAGAGTTTAATTTGATGAATGAAATGTGTCGAAATGAAAGTGACAGGGAATGATCTTATTTTGCAAATCACAGGATGTTTAAACCTGCCCCACATCCATAGAAACGGGCTTCTTTCAGGATTTATAGCCTGCATCTGGAATGTCTGAAACACCAGACATTAACAAACCCTCACAAAGCAAATCAGTATTCACAGTCCAAGTCAAGGTACTTGCTGTTCCTTGCTGTCTAAACTGGTTACAGCACTTTCCAGCTCACTCACTCCAGTGTGGACCAGTGTTGTAATCAATACAGCATGTTTTATATGAAGCGTTTCATGGGAAAAGTTCGTAATAGGCGAGAGACTCAGTTTAGATTTAGTGAGATAGGATTGTTGCCTGTTTCTTGTCTCCCAGGATAATCTCACCGGCACTGTGTCCGGTCAAATATTTACGTTTAATAGAGTTAACACTGCTGACGTCAATGGTTTGATCTGATTTGAAGGGAGAAATATGCACTTGTTGAATTTCAGCTGCTTATTAATCTCTTTGCTCTGCTCAATTATTCCCAGTGTCTTTCTCAACTTATTTCCCATTTCTCTCCTCAACCTACTTCTCTCCATCCCTACAAACCCTCCATTTCCCATCATGATACTTTGTTTCTACCATTTACCGCCCGTTCCTCCATCTCCCCCTCATCTCCTTAAGTTATTTCTTGTTATCTCTCTCCACCCAGCTTACGCAACCCATCTTGTCTGTGCTTCCTTCTCATCCCACCTCCACATTCCTCTTTACTGTCCTTCTTGTCCTGTTGTTTTATTTTCAGTCATCTCCATCCCTTGACCTTATACACCACACTGACCTCCTCCCTCCTTCTCTTCTCTCTCCCGGCTCCAGACCCATTACTTCGGGCTGTGGTTCCAGGGAAAGACCCAGGCCCCGGCGCATCGCTGGGTGGAGCTGGAGAAGCCGCTGAAGAAGCAGCTAGACAAGTTTGGCAATGAGCCGCTGCTCTTCTTCGGAGTCATGTTCTACGTGCCCAATGTTTCCCGGCTGGAGCAAGAAGCCACCAGGTAATGAATCTCCAAACTCCACTTAGAGTATGTCCAACTGTCAGACACTCCCATCAGGTTATTTCATATATTTTATATTCACTTATAACTTGTAACATTCACTTATCGCACACAAATTGACAAAAATGAATTTGTGTGCGATGAAGCTTTGATGATACACCTGATCACAGACGGGCAGTGTTGTAGTCAAGACCACAAAGTCATAACCAACACCACGATCCGTACGTACTTGACGATCCGTTTACGTGACATTAGAGAAAAACGGTTTATTGTGTTAATCCGACTAAAACCGGACCTTTTTTTAATTAATTTTTTTTTTTTAAGATATTTTTTAGGGCATTTTTTGCCTTTAATAGACAGGACAGGTATGTTTTTTGAAAGGGGGAGAGAGGGGGGGGGATGACATGCAGCAAAGGGCCACAGGCTGGACTCGAACCTGGGCAGGTGCGGCAATAGCCTTGTACGACAAAGTTGGACTAACACACCCAGATTATGCGACTGGGAGTCGAATTACTCCTGCATGTCTACAGTCAGTCGGACCCAAACTGGCCGAGGTGCTTGGCGGATGCCCCACAGTGTCCGCCCTGGGCTTTGGCCTGGAAATTGCATAGCGTTAAATGTGTAACAGAAAAAGAGGCTGGTAACAATATAGCGAAATCTACACCGAGAGCTGTGCATTTCTGGACGGATGAAATGTACAGAGCTGTAAAGTTGTCCACCATGGTACCACTTTGCTGCTAGCTAACTGTAGCTAACTTGTTTGGTCTGTGACATAGTAGGTCAACTGGAAAAAGATCCAGTACTGACAGTCTGAAAGGGTTATATTGCCACCTATTGTAGCGTAGTCAGACATACTTAGGTCAATAAATCGATTCGCCTCCTGTGCTTGTATACTTGGACAAAGACAATAGTCCAGTTAAATGACCTAGTCTAGCTATAACCATAGCTTGACTTAACTGTGTGTGTAAACGTACTGAAGTGTATCGAGATGGTGATGAGACCAAGACTTTAAGGGCTTGAAATCCAATACCAGTCCGACTCCCCCTCTGCATGCAGCATGACACACTTGCGATAAAATGTGGAACTTGCAAACTGGAGGCACTTCTGAAATTGATCTAAAAGATCCACATTTCCATAAAACCTCCACAGAAAATAAATGAACATTCCTCTTCATTACCGATTATTATTCATTACCTCCTTTATTGCCTCACTGTATTGATATGTGTATGTATAAGTGAACTGTGACAAATGTCTTGTTAAAATAATCAAAAGACATTGCATAAGTTAATTTCATGATTCGGAATTTTCCTTTGTTTTCTACGAGCCAACAAATGTGAACAAACTCTAAAGAGTGAAAATCAATTTAATCATCTTTATTCAACACAAATTTTTGCACAGGCAATTTTGTGATGTCCCTACAGTTGTGGTCTAAAATCTTGAGTCCTCTTTGAGACCGGGACAAGGCCAAGTGAAAATGTGGTTGAGTATGAGACCTTAAAAAATGTGGACTTAAGACCTATCAAGACAGATCTGGAGTACTACAACACTTCAGACAGGTACAATTACTGTGATTCCAGATTTGTTTTTTCAGCAGTGTATCCACTCATGGCTGTTTGAGACAACCAATCAGAGCTAAGCAGGTGTGACGAAGAATGAGCTGTCATTTCCCTGCTTAGCAAGACAGTCAGTTACATTCATGAAAAATAGTGATAGCAGCAGGCTGATTGTCAGGCTAAGGTATATCTGTGCCATCAGCAGCAGCCATTTGTGTGTGTATGTGTGTGTGTGTGTGTGTGTGTGTGTGAGAGAGAGAAAGAGTGTGAATGAGCATGTTAGCTAGCTGTGAAAAGGGCATCCAGGGGTCAGTGTGTAGTGGACAGTCTGCCATCTCAGATTCCTTCTCACACTCAGGTCTGCCTCGCACTGAGCTGGTGAATTTGCGGCTTCTGCTTCGCTGGATGTGGGAAAGGTCGATTGCAGGTCACAGCTTGATGTTTCGACGCCAGAGTTAGCTTTAAAGCGTATGCGTAAGTGTGAGTGTGTTAACCATTTACGCTGTTGAATTTCCTCAGGCAGGAGTGGACATGCTGTTTCTGTGCTTACATGGAAAATAACGAAATCATCATGTATCAGTGACGGGCCTGGTACACTCGCTCTGTGTGTGTGTGTGTGTGTGTGTGTGTGCAGGTTCGTTGTACATAAGCCAGGATCTGCTCTGGTAAAGGGATGGTATTCCAGGAAACCCCTGCGGGCTTTTATGGTGCGTGCGTGTGTGTGTGTGTGTGTGTGTGTGTGTGTGTGTGTGTGTGTGTGTATGGGGGTTACGGGGTTGAAGGGGTTATGATGGGGCCTTCAGGGCAGTTTAGGGAACAATGGTCGCCTCTTTTTCTCAAGCCTCCTCTCTTTCTCTTCCAATCCCTCTACATAGTGTCACCCCTGTTCCTTTTTTATCAAGAGCAGATCTCCACATCACTCCAGTCCCACATTTTTATTTTTTTTCCTTCATCCTCCTTTTCCCTCTCCCTCTTTCTCTTTTTTTGTTTGTCAGGAATGTTGGCACAGCCGTCCAGCGTAGGAGGCGGACCACACATTCCTCCCAGCAGAAGTGCTGGGGGTAAATGGGGGGGGGGGGATTGTCTGGTTTACAAAACACACACACATACGCACACACTCACTCACCTCACACACCTCACACACTCCCCCCAAGAATCCTCTCAGAAGCCAGCTGCAGCCCTGTCAGAAGAGTTAGTCACAATACACCACATTGTAAGAACATACACGCTCCCTGAGGCAAGCTTTCCTAAAAGCCCTGTCCTTTTTTTTTTCTCCACATCAAGTTGAAAACAATCTTCACAACTTTTTTTGATGAAGTTCAAAACACTTCTTTTTATTACCCAAGCCTAATCAAGGGTTTAAAAAATCTATAAAAGCATTTTTTTGTGCGTATACCGTCTGCACTTTCTTTCGAGAACATCAATCAATGTGATGACAGCTACGGATAACAGCCCTCCTTTTTTTTAAAAATGCAGATAATTTATTGAGTTTAGGTTGATTTGGGTCAGATCCAGCGAAGCAGATCTTTGTTTTTCCTACACACCTGGTCTGATGAAACGGGGGGGAGGGAAGGTCTGATGAGGCGGGGTGGCGGGAAGGTCTGATGAAGCGCAAGGAGGGCAGGATTCGGAGAAAGAATGACAGAGGCAAAGAGGAAGACAAGTGGGGACAGAGAAAGTAAAAGTTTGGCAGGAACACTTGGCTTCGGGTTTGTACCTTGTTATTTATGTGGTGTAAAGCTCGCTGCCCGCATGTGTTTCTTCTGGAACTTACACATATTTATGTGTCTGCATAGAAACGTTTGTGCTTGTGAGTGAAAACAGAGTAGGAGTGAGTGGATTTGGTTTTTGGGACGCTGGCGCTTTGGTTTACTCTTTCACAAAACTCTTTTTTAGGAAGTTTTAAAATTAAAATGCTACATCATATGTTGTTGCAGAGCTTAAAATAAATGTTAAATTCGCTACTAACTGAGATTTAGGTCATTGGTTTAACCGAAATCAGGTTTTAGGAAAAGAAAAGACAGATTACTTAGCTTTATAAACAAATACATCTCAACTTGTCTCCAGAAACCAGAAAGACAGATTGTTGACTCTGCCTCCTCCGAGTAAATGAGATTTACTGAGAAAGTAATGTGAGTTTTATAATGTGGTCAGGTCTTTGAAGTTCAGTGTTTGACTGATGTGTAATCTGATGCCAGATCTCCCTCTCTTCCCGTCCATCCATTCATCTGTTTCTCCTTCCCTGTCTTCCTCCCTCCATGCAGCTGTGAAAATTACCCAAAGCAGGGGGCTAAAGTGTGTGTGTGTGTGTGTGTGTGTGTGTGTGTGTGTGTGTGTGTGTGTGTGTGTGCTTACTAGCTACTCATTCACACCAATAATCTAATTATCAAGCAATAAGGCAGTAATGTAAGAAAGCTGGAGCCATGTAAACATCATTCTCTGTTATATTAATGTACTTATACTCTACATATGTAGTCAGATAATGTAATTGTACAATTTAAGAGTTTGTGCCAACACACATTTCAGTCCAATTGCCTGATGATGCATGCCAAAGATATTTTCCTTGGCAAAATGTTTTATTTTGTTTCTCTCGTCAGCCCTTTATCTCCCAATGCTGTCACAACGACGATCCCTCATTATGCTGCCTTTGCTTTTTCATGCAGAACTGGACAACATCAGCATAATGCCATTCCAGAATGTGATTTTAGATGAAATGCTGATGTTAAAGAAGCAAAAGAAACGTGACGTGTAACATAACAGTGCTGGCGTCTAGTGTGACATCAAGACCACAACAAACATTATTTTCATTGTCAGTTAATTTGTTGATTATCTTCTCCTCATGTGATTAGTATTTTGGTCTATAAAATGTTGGAAAATGGTAAAAAATAAAAATAAAAAAAATAACGTCAGTGTTTTCAAAAACCCAAGATAATGTCCTCAAATGTTTTCTTTCACCAACAACACAAAGATATTCAGTTTACTGTCACAGAGGGGTAAAGAAACCAGAAAATGTTCACATTCAAGAAGCTAGAATAAGAATTTTTTTGATTTCTTTCTCAATAAATTACTTTAACCAATTAATTGATTATCAAATTATTTGCCGATTGATTAAACAGTTGAGAACTAATTAATTAATCAGTTAACAGTCAGCGGGGCAGCACTTTCTAAATAATAACAGTATTGCGTGACAGTAACGATCATTTACCATCCCTGTTATATGGTAGTTGATCTTGTCTTCTGCTTTGAGGGTAAGGAGCCCCTGGGCGTCTGGGCATTTTCAATCACTCTTCGTCTTTGTTTTTGCCACTAACTGCTACAAGCTGCTTTTTAAATCCTCCGGTGGTGATTGGCACACAGAACATGTCCTTGAAATGTCACTCCCATCATGACATTACTTGACATTAGAGAAAATCAATTTATTGTGTTAGTCCAACTAAAACTGGACTTTTAAAATACATGTAGACATGTTAGTCTGACTCAAATATGACTAAATTGAATTTTTCACATTCGGACTAACACACCCAGATAATGTGATTGGAAGTTGAATTACTCCTGCATGTATACAGTCAGTTGGACCCAAACTGGCCGAGACGCTCTTGAGCATGCTCCACAGTTTCCGCCCTAGGCTTTCACCCGGAAATCTAATAGCATTAAACACATAACAGAAGAAGAAGCTGTTAACAACATGGCGAACTCTACATTCAGAGTAGTGCATTTTTGGACAGACAAGGAGACGCAGTTCATGTTGTGTCAGCTGAAAAAGTAAAATATTTTAAAAGACATTGATGGGAGGAAAACAAGGAATGATGACCCGTTCAAATAGTGTTGGAACAGCTGGATGACGTTCGATTGTTTGGTCTGTGACGTAAAAGGTTAACCGGAAAAGGTCCAGTACTAACAAGCTGAAAGGAGGCATATCTACACCTATCGTAGCGGACATACTTCGGTCGATAAATCGAGTCCCCTCCCTTGCTTGTGTACTGGGACAAGGACAGTAGTCCAATTTAATGGCCTAGTTGAGCTATAACCGTAGCTTGACCTAACTGTGCATGTAAACGTACCGACTGATTCCGAAAATACGAACTTTCTGATGTTTAAGTGGCATCCTTACTAAAACTCTTTGTGCATAGTGTATAGTGTTGAAGCTGATAGAAACTAATGCTCCAGAGCATGGCTTTAGATGGCCACAAGGATAAACCACAGCAGCCAAAGACTGGGTTTGAAGTTGAGCACTGGAGGATGACCTTTGACTTTGTAACAGAATCTGTACGGCGCATTTTTTTCTGCCAGAGTGGCCCTTTAGGCTGCCCATGTCAACATATAAATCAGAGTAATGTCCTACTCATGTTACTGGTCACAACCAAATTGTTTGGACTGCTTTGGTGTGTGTGGGTGTATCATCCAGAGTCGGCTGCACCATGTCTGACCCCTGAACTGCATTTTGTACTGATGCCAGACTATACCAACGAATACCACTCATCTGTAACTACATATCCAGTACCACCTCTTTCTATTTTCCTCTGAAAATCACCTCTGTGGATTTTACATCTTGCAGAAGGTGTGTGTGGTTGAAGCCTTCTGTTCCTTCTGCCTCACTGATATGAAGGAGGGGCAAAGTGGCCCGGAGAGGGAAAGTGAGAAACCTAAACAGAGAGCTGTTGACCGGAGCGAGGCCAGCTGGCCTCAGCAGCCCCCAAGGCTAACAGCACCAACAGCCTTGAAATCCTAGCATTGTTCAGCTAGTTATCACTAACACACACACACACACACATGCACACACACAGCTGTACTCTGTTGTGTCCCTTGCTGATTCAACACATTTCAAAGTGAAATCCTCCTGCCTCCCACACAAGCTGTCTGGACCCATCCAGGGCCGAGGGGGTGGTCAGGGTCATACCACTGCAGAGGTGGAGGGGGGTTGGGGAGGGGTTGAAGCATATGTACACACACATTCATGCATGCATGCACATATGCTTGCAGGCTTGTTGTCCGGGCCACTTGGACATCTGGCAGCGTGTCTTGAGCAGGGCTTGAACATGCGTGGGCATATAAAGAGCCCTTTGTGCCTGTGTGGCTGCCTGGAGTGCCAGCAGAGCACTCTGCCATGGTGGAAGTCACAAGTAACTCTTAGTGAGGAAAAGGCTCCACCTCATGTTTTTGTGTGCGTATTCACCTGTTATTACAGCATAGTGATGTCATTCTGACATGCGTGCCAGGTGCGTGCCATCATAAAGACATCTTTGTGGACACGTGTCATATATTTAGCCTTACGAGGGGCCAGAACCTCATTAATCTGCCAAGTTTTATTATTTTATTGTCTATTTTAAAAACTCAAAAGAACAGATTTACCCTAATTACATAAACACATTTTCTCACTCACCTCGAGTCCATGCAGATAATTTTGGTTTCATTACCCCAGGCTTTGTAGATATGTGTCAGAGGTTTCTGCTCCCATCCCAATACAACAAAGGTGAATGGAATTTCAGTGCTAAAAAATGACTTACAGCTATATGCATACTTGCCAACTCTCCCAACTTTCCCTGGAGACTCCTGTTATTCATTGCCCTCTCCCAGTTTCCTCACAGATTCAAGATTCTGAAGTCACAGTTTTCCAGTATTTCTCCTGATTTATGACAAATGTTCAAGCGTTTTCTTTCCCTTTTTATTATAACAACCTGTTTCTCACACTGTGGAGCACATAGAAGCCCTACGACTCTAAAATTGCTAGTGTTCCTCTACTATTTCTAACCAGACACCAATACAGCTACACCAAATGATGTTTTGATTTTTTTTTTTTTATGCCATGCATGTGATACATAAGAGAGCTGCTCGCACCTCATCCTCCTTAGTGAGTGAGAAATATAGACAGAAATAGAGAGTACTAAGGGAAAGAAATACTCAAGCAAATTCCAGATGTACTAGAAAGAATAATTCCTGTTTCTTAGAGAAAGTTTTAAAGGGGCGTGGATTTTGTGAAGTCTGCAGTGTCAGTTTTTCCGATGAGCACAGAGGTCGCACTATGCAATGAAATTAATTATTGAAAACTGATTAATATGAGTTAATGCAAGAGTTTCACCCAAATTCAAGGGGTGGTATTATTCTGTATTCTTTCCTGAGAATTAAAAACTAAAAATATATTACATAGACATCCTCTTGCAGTGTACGTATTGTTTTGTTATTTTCAACCTATAAATAAGTAAAGGCCATCTCTGAAACTCAAAATTGTCTGGAGGAAAAAGACTTGTAAAAACTGGAAATTACATCATAGAGCTAGAACTAGAAAGCTTTTGTTGTTGTTGCATAGGATTACAACAAAATTAGTTGTGACAGTCAAGTGATGCATTCCAACAAATGACATAAAAACACAAGACACAGGACTTTCAGTGATTGATAAAAATGCAATAAATTAATAAATATAAGGGTCTTTAGATCTGCCAGAGTAATGGGAATGTTTTAGTGTGCTTCTTTTTAGCACAACGGTAAAGACAGTCAACCCTGTTACAAAAAAAGAAGCTGCAACTTCACAGCCTGATCTTAAGATCATTGTCTGCAAAGTATTAACATATTTGTGGACAGGATTGTCTTTATTTTTGAAATATAGAGACGTGAACTTCAAGTAAGTGGTTTTTCTCCAAATGGATGTATGTCTTCCTGTAATTGAATCCTTAAATATGCAGCATGTGGACTTTATATGTGGCCAGGATAATTTAAAGCGCAAACATTTCCCAGACCTCTGTCAATGTTGTTTTAAGCCGCATGCATTACTCAAGGCTCGTATGGCTTTACATTGAACTGACATTGAACTAAAATGTGTGCTAATGCAGACTCATTGTCAGGACCCATTTACTCACATTGCTGTTGAATATCTAAAAGCTAGTTGTTACAACAACCTAGACATCTAACCAGAAGTTCAGCCAACCAATCAGCCAACAGCTCTGTATAGTATATTTAAGTGATTATAGTATAATTAAATGGGACAAGCATATCAGAAGTGAGCCAGCAAGGCAAATCTAATCATTTATCTTGCCAGTAAACAAGAATTTTTGCATTATTCTACAAAATACTTCCCCAGATAAATGGCTAAATAACAGAGTCAAGATCTGGAAACATGATTTAGTTAATATATATGTTAAAGGTTTTGAAACATATAATCTAAAAATCTTCAACTCAGTAAGCAACTTTGAGTTTTCTAAGAAACTGTGCTTAAAGGGAAAGTTTGACTCTTTTTTAGTTGTGTTGTATAAGGTACTTATCCATAGCTAGTGTATTACCTACAGTAGATGTCAGTTGGCGCACCCTGGTTCGGAGAAGCAGACAGGAGTGTCGACATGCAAGCTAAGCAATGCACTGCTTTGGAGTAGACCAGCAGCTCCTGAGTTGACTGAGTTAAATTGACTGTTTTTGTCAATGGAGACTGGTGGCTTTGACGAGAGCAGAGATGGGGGACTAAAGCCGTCTTCCACGTTGGGAAGGGATGTTTCCTGCAAGATGAAATAGTGAAAATATTCTCAATATAACATACATTTAAACATATTTTTTTTTTTTTTTTTTTATCTGGCTAAAATATGTTTTGCTGCTGCCCCGCCTCCACGGCAGTACATTTCTTGGCTTATGTGGTACTCCTACCTGCCTCCCTAAACTTTGGGTGTGCTGACTGACATTTACTGTTACGTAATACACTGACTATGGATAAGTACCTTAAACAAGCCTGCTTCAAAAATTCTGAGCTATCCTTTTAAGTGCTTTACCTTGTCTGAGAATGGGGTGTCTACAGTTCCTTAAAAAGTCTTAAAATATTACCACCTTAAATGTAATTTAATAGTTTTAAGCCTTTGTATTTATCAGTCCACATCTCTAATGTTACAAATCTTATATGTTATAAAACCATCATTTTACTTAATACTTGCACTTACCTGTTTGCAAAATATAGATTGACTTAACTCCCTCTAATAACCATATTCCCACATAACCCTTACCTCTGCACAAGACCATATATATACTACTTGCCTGCAGTGCTTGCCTGTGATGCTTAAAAAAGTAAAATGTGATTTGTCCAAAAATCGGTCCGAAATTTGGTTAAAAAGTGTCTTGAACGGGTCTTTAAAGCATTAAATTTAACTGTCTGATAACCATAGACACCCTGGATAATTTATCTTGTCGACTTTTTGGTTGAACTAGTCACAACCTGTACACATATGCAGCCTTTGTTCAGGGTTCACAAGTGGACAATGGTTTTTTTAAAGGACTGAAAAAAAAAAGTTAAAAAAGTCATGTTTTGTGATGTTTTGTGGCTGTTTGATGTAATTTTGTCTCTCCCATGAGGAGCACCCAGAGACTTCTCTTTACTGCCTCTCACTGTCACGCTTTCACTTGTTCATAGTTATTTCAACAGTTTACCGTCCGCCTCTCCACCGCTGGCCTCGCGTATATATAAACACCATCATGTTGTTACCATTGAACCTCAGAATGAGAGCCAACCGCTGTCGACCTCAACATTTCCCCAGACCCCATACGGAGAGCGCTGGGAAAACATGGAGAGTTTGTAAAAACAAAAGTCCACAATCATTTGAAGGGTTTTTGTGTCCCGCGAGGCTCCTCCCCCCCCCCCCCTCCTGACCGCATCAAGCCCCTCCCCCTTGCTGCAGCCGCGGCGGTTGGGGTTGGCTAATTAGGGGGTTGCCACGGGAACGGAATGGCAGCTTAGCCAACGGGTGTAATGACAGGGTGAGGGAGGAGGGCGGGGTCAGATTATAGGCCTGGGAGTATGCTGAGTGGAGCTCAAAAAAGAAAAGGAGAAGTAGTGGGGGAGAGGGGGAGAGAATGTGAAGAAGAATATGACCATGAAAGATGTAAGGAGCATGAGGAAGGGCATGAAGCTCTCAAAGTATGAGGGCAAATTAAATGTTCAAAGGAGGATTGATGAGAGCAAGGTTTACAACTGAGATGGCAGAGGAGGAGAGAAAATTTAGGAAGTGAGGAATTCAAAAATGTGTGTGTTTGAGTGAGTGACTAAGCACGTATAGCTCAGCGGTTTCCACATAGAAGTTTGTGTACTCTGGCACGGACTGTTGAACGTACGCTTCAACTCACAGGCCTTTCCGACTGTGTGTGTGTGTGTGCATACGTCAGAAAAGGTGTCTCTCAGCCCACATTGGAAAGACTCAGCCAGTGGTCACCGTGGCAACAAACAGGAAACGGTGTGCGAGTTTTTACGCAGCTGAGCCCGGTCACCCTGACAATTCTCTCTTTCCTCTTGTGTGGCCGCTCCATTCTTCAAAAGACAAACATCCAGTTGGACCGCGGCTAAAAGTGGACAAAAGGAGCTCAGAAACTTAAGGAGCTCAGTGTATTTCAGCCTCTCGGTTTTGGGACTTTTTTTAACCACATTATGTGAAGGCTGCGAGTGGGCTCAACAATCTGAACTGTGTCATCATATCAGCTTACACTTGGCAAAACCACCACTGCCCAAAACCACAGTGTGCAGAGACCCCAGTTTGCCTCACACTTGCACAGCTATTATAATACTCTCCTTTTGTCCAGCTTGTGTTGCTCCTACCTCAGATTAAACTCAGTCCTCATTAGCCTCAAAACCATGAAACACACTGGCTGTTAGCTGAAAATTTACAAACCTATAAAGTCATATTGTTTAGCCCTTACTGGTATACATTTGGCATTCCTCTCAAGTCACAAATGAGTCACTGGTATTTCAAATAGAAGTGATTCACTCATTCCTCACTTGGATTCTGCAACAGGCTTTTCTGGCATTGTTTGAAACAGCTAATGGTGTTGCCAAACTGTCTTGACGCATACTTTCTGTTGCACAAACCAGAGGCAGAAGAATACGTCTTTCTGTGGTGTCTCTTTGGATGTTTGCAATCCTTCAGTTGTTAATGTGCAGCGCCTTCGGCACAGCTCTGCTTACTTTCTTGGGATAGATGTGTTGAACTGAAAACCCATCATGTTTTCCAACTCGATTTTATATAATTGGTGTTCAGAGACAGTGTGGCTAGTTGGAAAAATAACATTAACCACCAACCAAATTCTGGTGAGTTTCTGAAAGCTAATAAGAGTGTCTGTGCTGCCACCCACCTAGTCAGATGTTTTGTACAGTTCTGGTAGAAAGGCTGTTGTGTGCAGTTGGAGCAAGACTAAGACTCTCTTTGAGGCCTAACTTTGGTTAGATTGTTAACATTTTCACAGTGATAATGATAACATGCTTATGTGTAGCAGCATAATATTTACCATGCTCACCATTTTAGTTGAGTGTTAGCATGCTAACTTTTGCTAAATAACACTAAACACCAAACCAATAGGAATGTCATCACTTACAGGGACTGACATTAACACCTGCCATACACTAATTGTGGTTAGAATTTTAGTTTGGCGGGTAAATCCCAGAAGGCTATCTGTTGGTACCAGAAATTGAGCATATCGTTAGTTCACAACGTCAAGCTCAGCTCACATCCCAGCTACATCAGCTGATCTCAAACAGCCCAATCAACTGATAGAGCAGCTGATAGATCGAAGGGAGTCAGCTGATAGATCACATGATTCCTTTCTATACAACCAATTGATGAATCTCATTCAGGGCGCCCTATTTAAACTGCTCTGACCTGCCTACTGTTGCTGCTTCCTCTGCAAACTGCTTTGCAACCTGCCTCCACCCCAGCTCCTCCTTTTTATGCTGTGTCTGACTTATCTAGTTCATTTCTGTCTGTCATTGATGCTGCTCTGCTCTGGTCCTGGGGGGTCTTTGCTGCTGCTCTCCCTGCCTTAGGCTTTCCATGTAGGCGCATGGAAGGGTAGGGAGGTTTGCTATCTCTTGTATGCACGTGGCAGGGCAGAGAGGTGTGCTCTCCCTGCCTTAGGCTTTCTGCATAGGCCTGAGGAAAGGCAGAGAACCATACCGCCAAATATAAGGAGCCATACTGCCAAAGTTTTCTTAAACAAAAGTGGTCCTGACTGAATAGTCACTTAATAAAAAACTATTCTAAGAGTGTCTACGCGTTTTGGTGCCATTTATGGACACGCCGCTTCTGTCCTCATGTCTTTCATGTCTTAACAGTACCATGGAACTGATCGTTTTGCGTGGTCCTAGTTTTGCTGCACAGCTACTCCGCTAAACTAGGAATTGCCACTGCTCAGGACTCTGTCAGGAGCAGGAGGCCAGACTTCATGGACCATGCAAAGAAGAAGGTTGAGACTTAGGAGTCTGATGAGGAGGTTTACGTTTATTAAAATGACTAACCATCCGACAGGTTTACAAACCTTTTAATTAACTATTTTTTTTTAAAATTTTGATCCTTGAGTAGACTTTAAATTAAAGACATTTAATGGCAAAGTAGAAAGTAGAAGCTTGAGATCAAGACTTCTTTAGTTTGCGGCCAATTTAGGCTTGAATTAATTAATCATTGGTCATTACATTAAAATGATTTCACTTCAGATTTTGCTCTGTCCTCTTCTTTAAGTTAGTATGCAGCATAATAATTTATTATCATAATCAAATGTATTGAAACAAATGTATATTTGACACAAAAAGGCCATTTTTATTTTGGCTGGTCAAAAATATGCTTGATTTTTTTCATCTGCCAGCCCCCTTGGCTGGTGAGTCTAAAAAGTTAATGTCATACACTGGACACCGTGAACGTCTGTACAAAATGTTATCACAGTCCATCCCATAATTGTTGAGATATTATAAATTAGTAGACTGACCGACAAACCAATATTTCCATTAATTGAGACTGCTAGTTGGTTTCCGACACTGTGTCACTCTACAGCATCTCAAACTGCCTAGAGTAACTCATTCTTTTTTCTCTCTTCTTCTTTCTTTCCGTCCTTGTTTTCTCTAGGTATCAGTATTACCTGCAGGTGAAGAAGGAGGTGTTGGATGGACGTCTCCACTGCACAATAGAGCAGGGGATCAGACTAGCTGGCCTAGCAGTACAAGGTGAGACACACACACACACACACATGCATGAACAAACATCTCATGTGAATAATCTACCAGAGCGAGACGGGCAGCACAAGAGCGAAAGAGTGAGCACAAACTCACACTTTCTCAGGTCATCTCGACTTCGCTACCTAATATGGCTGCATACCACTGGGAGAGCCCAGTCCACTTGAGTTCCTATGGTATCAGTCCTAACACACACACATACACACACAACCTCACTCCATCTCTTCCGTCTTGTTCCTGGGTGCTGTCTGTGTCTCAGGGGGAATGTAAACAGGCAGTTAGCTTATCGCTAGTTCCAAGGTTAGCCTTAGTAGCATCAGGAAGACTCTTATCTGTCGGGAGGCGAGGATCCTCCTCTACACTTCTGTCCGACAGACAGCAGAACAGTACTTAGGATGCACTTAGCGGCCCTTTCTGGAGGCCTGGCAGTGTTATAGAGATGGTGTGCAGGTGGGGATGTTAGATATTTATTTTTGTAATACTCAAGTACTCAATTTGGACATTAGCATTCATTCAGTGTAAAGAGTAATCACATTCTTTCTTTTTTTGCTTTGTAAAAGAAAACATTTATACTGTATAGGATAAATATAACTGTAAATTAGCCCTGTTCTATATTAAACATTTTCTGACAGGACGCAGTGATGTAACTGCTAACTATCTGCCCAGATCCATATAGCACAACGATAGATCTGCATAGCCGCAGATAACATGCAACGTTCCATCGGACATCATTTGATCTCACATTACACGCAGAGTGACGATCAGGCATTAGAGTAATGTTTATAAGAATTTTGACAAAATAAACAAAATGAATGTGCAGTGCCAAGTATGTCAAATTTAACTTGCATATCATAGCTCATCTCTACAGTCTTTGCAGCATAGAAAGGAAGGCCAAACCTAACTTCTTTTGTTAGCAAGTTTAATAATAATGTCATGTGAGTGCTTGAATATGGGAATTACCTAAAATGGCCACCCCTACTTAACAATAAGGTGAACAAATTTTTGCATAGCTTCAAGGAATGAAAAAGGAACAAATCAGCTTGTAACTAATTAGTTAGCTGGTAAAGCTACTTGTTAGCTTACTAAGCTAACAAGTAGTTTAAAGACAGTGAGCAAAATTATACTGTGATTTTTTTCCTCCCTAATGTGGTTGAAAATTGCTACTCTATAAATGTTGTATAACTTTACAAAAACTTGGAAAATAGCCCTTAAAAATGCTGTGGCTAATTTTAGCTACTTAGCAATTTAACATTTAGCAACAATCCTGATATCAAAATATGTTACTAAGAACAAATATATTGTGTTTATTATTTACTAGTGGAATACAGGTCAATCATATAACTTTATGGAGGACAAAGAAAATATGATTTCCCCTTGGTTATAATTGTAAAAACTGTAGTAGACCCTTCGCGAAGTCCTGCTCCTGGAACGTGGACTGGCTAATCATAGCATAGCAACAACATGGCTGTCCTCCATAGACTGTAATACAGTCGTTTCAGATTTCCTTAATTTTCAGGCTCTGGTGTTATGATAGTTTGGAAGGAAATATACGTTTCTTCCCTGTTCCAAAACCAAAATCAAACCCTGAAAAGTGTAGGGTTAGCTAGCTAGCTACTGAAGATATAGCCTACTGAATGTATACACATGCTGCTTTTGCTTTTTAATGATTATAACAGTGAAACAAAGACCGACCCTGCTGTACAGGAACCAGTGAAGGGAAGCAGGGAAACGTTGCTGATATTCAACCAGCTGTGTCATCGCATTGTGCACAGATGAACGTTGTTTGACTTCCCCCAGAACTCCCCACCCATCTTGTGGCAGTGACAGGGAGAGGAGCCAAACACCGTTCATCTGCACACACTGCAGTGATGTGGTGGTTCACTTTTACACTGTGATCTGTAGCCTATAGTTCGGCTTTAGCTTCTAACTGTCTTTGTCTTTTTAAACTGTTGTTGCTGCTGAGTCAGTTTGACATCCTGGATATATCCTTTAAACACAGACTGTAGACCCCTCTGTCTGTTTCTCTCTGGAATCACTCTTTCATTTTCCCCAAAAGTTGGTAATATTTCTTCAGGGAGTGCAGTTGGTTACAGTGCTGGCTCCATTTTATCTTCGACAGCTGGGCGGTCCATCAACAAGGGGCTTAGTGAAGGGTCATTAGCTAACATGTTGTGTTCGTGTATTAGCATCTTTGGCACACTTTTTCTGAGGATTAGGTTTTACCATATCTTGTGGACTGTGTAGATACAATTTTCTACATGAAGGCCAACAAAAACATTTTTCAATTTTCAGTGAAATCTGAGTGAACAAACCTCTGACAAACAATACACTATAGGTAATATGATTAGTTATTTGCAAATGTTGCATTCATACACATGAAAATTTGCTCACATAATTTATATAATAGATAATAGATTATCCGTGTATTGTGTTTGTATGTTCCAGCTGACTTTGGAGACTTCACTCAGTTCATGTCTCAGGACTTCCTCAGGGAGTACGTGCTCTTCCCAGTGGTGAGTCCTCAAACCTTCACTGTTCAAATATGTGCATGTGTGTCTGTGTGTCTCTGTGTGTTGCCTGAAGGTACACATTCCTGTGTCACCTGTGTACCTCCTCCCTCTGCATACCTGATTGACAGGCAGAAAACAGACAAAGAATAAGCAAGACTCTGAGTGAGATAAAGATCTTGCGGGCACCAAATATATTACCTGAAGTAGACACTGTGTTACTGTTACTACCAAGTACATAATGTCCATTGTTACATCACTGACTACAGTTTAGCTGCAAAACTGTTTGAAAGCCTAGGGAAAGAGGGGATGTGACGGTGTTTAAATTGAGTAGGGTGCTTGTTCTTTCTGATACTTAACAGTTCCCCTTTTCTTCTATCATTAAAGGGACACATTTACCCCAAAGTTTTTCATCTTACCTGTAGTACTATTTATCTATTGTTTTGGTGTGAGTTGTTGAGTGTTGGAGATATCATCAGTCTTCTCTTAAATATAATGCAACTAAATGGGTCAGTGGTGCTAGGTGAGCTAGCAGTAGATGCACGCACCACTTGTCAACACACACCAAAACAATCTAGACGGGTAAGAAGAGGAATATGTCATTTTGATTCTGCGTTCAACTGTCCCTTTAATCCTTCATCACCTCTTGCTCCACTTTCCTTTTTCTATTCCTCCGTCTTCCACCATCTTTTTCTTACTTGCTGCCTTATGTTTTGTTCACTTCTTTTCCTCTCAGAACTGGCCGAATGGAGACGAGGTGCTGGAGGAGTGGACCCAGAAAGTTGCTGAGGAGCACAAGAGTCACTGGTAAAGCCTCATTTTATTCCTAAAATGTGCACATGTAAAAAACAGAGAAGACAATAAGATTCAAAGACAATAAGTTGCCAAGCACCAACAGTACATATGTCTGTACTTTCCAGTCGAATGCAGACCGCTGAGGCAGAGCTGCTCTACATCAAGGAGGTGGAGAAACTGGACGGCTTTGGGCAGGAGAGCTTTCCTGCTAAGGTAGATATCACACCATCCCCAGCCTCCTACTCAGACACACACACACACCACTGCAGATTTGCCAGTGTCTTTGATTGTGAGAAGATTTTGCGGTGTCCTTACTACGTTCACTCTGTTTCCACAGGACAACTACACCAATGATATTTTCATCGGTGTGTCCTTCATTGGGGTGTTTGTCAAACACAGGAATGGCAGATCCATCATGCTCCACAAGTGAGTCCCTATCCTACATCGTATTTATCTATTTTTGGAGCCTGTCTGAATTTTGACTTTAAGTGCGGCTTATATAAATAAATATGCGAGAAAATGTTATGAATTTTGCGTGGGAACACTCAACTCTTGTGCGCGTTTGTTTGTGTTTCCGTGTGTGTGACAGGTGGAAGGACATTGGCACCATAGCGCACAACAAGTCAGCCATCACAGTGGAGATAACAAGCAGAGACGACACCATCATTTTTCACATGGTGAGTGTTGTGTCTGCGGGTGGTCTCGGCACATACACACACACGCCTTATACAAGGTTTCCAGTGGAAAGTTCAACCAAAAAAAGAAGCACAAACACATCCTTGCGTAGAGACAAATACAGCTGCAAATTCAATCTTGATTTTCTATAAATAAAACTGCTGTAAATTTAAACTATCAATGTTTTTCTCCGTGTTTGTATTTGCAGGAGGATATGGAAATGGCCAAGTACATCGCTCGTCTTTTCACGGCCAGACACAAATTCTACAAACAGAACAAGATCTGTGCAGAGTGAGTCTCGAGGCCACCCCGCTGAAGGCCGTCAGAGCACTTCTATATCCTGAATTATCTGCCATTTAATGTTTAAAATAGAGTTCAGCAACCTTGTGAGGGTTATGCAAAAAAAGGAATAGCAAAACAAACAGCATAATCTTGAACTGGAGATACAGAGTTCATGGTGCTTACATTTTGTGAGTCATCATCTGCGTTTGTTTCTCTTCAGGCCCACTCACTCACCTGCACCAATCCGGAGGAGGCCCACATGGACTCACCGCCTATCTCTGGTACCGTCAGAAGCATTTGCTCGCTTTTGTATGGTTCATCATCAGTGGTTATTGCTCAGTGGTTTAACACAGCCCTGTTGCCTCTATAAATGAGACCAGAAGGCAGGGGACAGAGGGGAGAATTCGGGAGGAAAGACAGAAATGGGCTCGGTTAAAATTGACCCTGCTCTTCCACTCGGGGCAGCACTTAATTGTGCCATGGAGCCTTGGTTTTAACATGCGTTGGTGGTGTGGTGGGTGTTGTTGGAAAGTTTGCAAGGGTGTTGCTTGGTCTGATTTCCGGTGCGACAATGAAGGCAGTGATTTGTGCGTCTCCCTCCCTGCTGGCCAGACAATGGCTCGGCTAAATGTGGCACAATAGCTGTTCAGTCGGTCCACTCGAGTGCTCAGTTGTCTGTCTGGAGAACCGCAGGCATTGGCGGTCGACAACTTCACGGCACTAGAGAAGATCTGAGTCGGTCACAGTCACCTGCTGTGTTAGGAAAGAGTTGACACATTTTAAGGCTTATTTAGAGGCACTTTTAACATGATGCATGATGATGTACATAACTTAAAGGAATACCTCAACCCTCCAAATTAACATTTTTATATTTTCTCTCTCATGTCTCTGGTAAATGAAGAATCCAAAAATGGAGAAAATTCTTGATGAATTGATGTCCTAAGGATCTGTGCTTAACAACAGCAAAGCTATATCCATTTACAAACTCTCACACAACTTGTGCAGCATAATCCAAGTCTCATTTATCCAGTGGTATCCTCAGAACTTCCCAACAGTAGGGTGACCATATTTTGATTTCCAAAAAAAGAGGACACTCGGCCGGCCACGACATAGCCTACTTCAGTGATACTCACAGTTTACTCAAAGTAGCCTTATAATTTTAATATATTTAAAATTTATATGTATGGATATTAAATTCAGTTACATTACAAAATATCTCTCAATGACGATCCGAGCCCGACGGTACCCGACAGGTCGGGCCGGGTTTGGTCCAAAATGTAGCTATAAATTGTATTCGGGCTCGGGTCGGATTTGGTCAACTTTCAGTGAAAATGTAGTGTAAAATAAATAAAATCTTATTGTCCATCCTGTTTATTGCTTGGGCACTGTTATTTACGTGACAACACCTGAACATAACACACACAGACACACACTGGCTGTTTGTTTCTACCTCTCTCCTCGCTGGAAGTCTCGGACCTCCAGCCACCCGCCTCCACCTTGATTAAACGCCGAAAATAAAATAAAAGAGGGAGACAGGTTTTTCCTATTTTATCTTATTTTGTTTTATTTCTCCCTCTCCTTTCGCTAGAAGCGTCGGACCTCCCGCTCCCGTCTCAAACACGGAGGTCTCTCTCTCCGCAGCTGAGCACCCACGGGGCACGCCCAGCCTGTTAAATAGCCTGTAACCACTGTGTGACACAAACTCAGTGCTTTGGTCATTAAATAATGTCGGGCTCGGTTCGGATTCAGACAGAAATATGCGTCCTGTGCCACACTCTAACACACACACACACACACACACACACAAACACACAGAAAACCGGACATTGTCATCAGTTTATAAAAACCCCCACGGGACGTGAAAAGTGGACATGTCCGGGCAAAAGAGGACGTTTGTTCAGCCTACCCAACAGGCAGCCCTTTTTGACGGGAAACTAAAAGAAAGTGAAACTCATTTATTCTCTCTTTAAAGCCACACTCCATTGACAAAAACTGTAATTTTATTTTGTTGGACACGTGAGCTGCTGGTCTATCGCTGCCTCAATCGGATAGTTTGTCTGTGTTATAGTGTGACTTTGGTGTTTTAAACGTTAGTTCGGATTCACCCAAGTTTCAGAATATTATGAACAAACCAGTTCAGGCAGCAGTAGACCAGCAGCTCCCACGTTTAGCGAGGTAAAATTACTGTTACTGTTTTTTAACATTTGAGGTGCTCGTCTACCACTGCCTTGATTGGTTTGTTTGCAATGTTGTGAAACTTTGGTGTATTTGAACTAACCCTTTAAAACACCAAAGAAACACAGTACCACAAACAAACTAAGTGATTGAGGCAGCGGTAGACCAGCAGCTCCTGTATTCAGCAAAATAAAATTACAGTTTTTGTCAATCGAGTCTGGCTTTGAAGAGAGCATAAATAAGTTTCATGTTAGTTCGGTTTCCCGTTGGAGAGGGCTGTCCTGTGTTCAGGAAGTACTGACATGAGACTTGGATTATACTGCACAAGTTGTATGAAAGTTTGTAAATGTTTGTGGATTCTTCGTTCGCTGTACAGGCATGCAAGAAAATCAGTTTTCAGCATGAAATAAATGTTAAACAGGGTAGTTGATACACAAATGATCATGCTGTGGGTGAAGTATTCCTTTAATGGAGTATAAAAATCAATTGCTTCTTCTAAACTGCATTAAATGTGTTTCTCCATTTAGCCACGGCCCCAGTCCTGTAACTTCCAGTCAATGCATTCCCAGTATGGAGAACATTATCAGGACACACAGAGCTCTCAAGGTACGTGTAAAACACAGACACACACAAACACACAAAAACATTCAGAGTGAGTTTCAACTCCTCCGGCTCGCTGCTTCGACCACAGTGTGATTTAAGGTTTTAGCCTCCCTGATGATCACTAAAGCGTTTGAATGGAGCTAATTGTGTCTTTCCCATCAGGCGTGTGACTCACAGCCCAGTTGTACTTTAACAATCTCCCAGCCAATTAGAGCCCGACGTTTGGGGTGCAGAGCAGTGACCTCATTTTGTGCCTCACTCTTTCATTGACTTGTTCACACACTCAGTCGGCCTTATAATCCGAGGAGCTTCGCTCATGTCGGCTTGACAGTAAAACAGAGCGAGTGGAAAAACATTCTGGGTGTGCTACTATGCGTGGGTGTGAGATCATTCTGTAGTGTGACCTCAGGCATCACACTCCATTTGTGTGGACAGAGATTATGTATGTCTGCCTGCCTGTAGGCTTGAGATACTTTCACACGAGAGAATGCTTTATTTGTTGAGTAAAGAGGACTGACATGCATACCACTGTCTCCTTG
Organism: Epinephelus fuscoguttatus; assembly: GCF_011397635.1. Taxonomy (NCBI): domain Eukaryota; kingdom Metazoa; phylum Chordata; class Actinopteri; order Perciformes; family Serranidae; genus Epinephelus; species Epinephelus fuscoguttatus. Next base: position 16,037,407 of record NC_064762.1, on the reverse strand, counting down.
ATTATGGTGGGAAGAAAATATTCCAAATCTATCCCATTCTAAGTTGGTACTCACCACGGGGAGGGCATTTTCCGAATTCTTTCAGAGGTTGTTGGTGCTGCAGCAGGGATGCACCAATCGAACTTTTTCAATCTCGATGCTGATACCTGGACTTTAATGAGGACTGATCTGACACCAGTGTTTAAATCAATAGCTTGTAGTGGTAGTAGTGGTATGCATGGTGTCATTTGAAAGGTAACAAACAATCTAACGTTTTTACCCGTTAGTCAGAATTACTTTAAGTGCTTCTGTCATTGAGTTTGATAAGTTTTTAACACACTGAAATAAAAGTTTGTGTTCGCCTGAATATTTTCTTTCTTCTTTCTATCGTAACTAGCTTGAAACTACAGGAAATGTGAGTGATGTATGTCCCTTCAGCTCAGGCTGTGGTTGGCTATCGAGGCCATAGCAACACTATTAGAAGCTCCTGTTGATCGAAGTGAGGTCTTATAGAAAGCCTATGCGTTCATCTCCAATATGGCAGCTGCTATTCCGGTGTGTTTACATGCAGGTCAAAGAAATTATGGATCATATGTGGAGAAATATGAACGTTTGAAATGATGCAATGGCAGTTTGTAGATATCTATAGATGTACTAAAGTGTTTGATTAAATACTTTGCTGGATTTAGAGCATCTTGACCTTTGAGAATGTGTGAGAAATGAAACGGGAGCTGTGTAAAGTGTGATTTGGTCTGTTTGTTTTCTTGGGGTTTTGTCTGACAGAAGTGTTAACTGAGCCTGCTGTGGCGGTTGTATCTTGAAATGGCTAGCATTAATGGCGCAGTGAAGAGCGTAGCTTTGGAGTGATAGGTCATATGACTAAACCACTTAAATACCAGTGAATACAGCAGTTGTTTTACATATCATAATCATCATAGTCACCTTAGGAGGGGCTGTGGGCAGGCTGTCATATTTCTAAAAGTACAACAATAAATTTAGATCATCCCTGTGCTGCAGTGCAAACCCAGACAGTGATCTTTGCCAAATCAGAAACGCCCTGAGGGTGCCATAAATACTGTTCATTGCTCATGGCCTTAAAGTAAAACACTGGAAAAAATCAGAACCACTTCCAGGTACAGTAAACTTTGAAAGAATCAGGTTTGCTCTGGAGGATTAACTTAACTTTTAGGAATATTTCATCTCCTTTCTTCCTCTCTCTTTTGATTTTTAGACAGCATCTTCCATGACGACCCCTACTACAAGTCAGAGACCAGTCTGGACCGTTCCCTGGCGGACTTTCCCTTCCGCAACGGCACCGTGCCCAATGGAAGCATGTACAGCAGCCCCAGCCTGAGCTCCCTCAATCACTCCCAGACTTTCGTCCCGCCCTCGCCCATGTCCTCCAACCTCAGCATCCCCGGCAGCGAGCTCATGCGCCCTGACTACATCCCCAGCCACCGCCACAGCGCCATCATTGCTCCGTCCTACCGGCCCACACCTGAGTACGATGCTGTCATGCGGCAGAAGCGGCGCATGCTCCCCGCTCACCATGATCTCCACAGCCAGTCGCTGCGCAGTCTGAACATCAGTAATGCGTGTGCTTACCGTCAGCCTGAGGCTCTGGTGTATAGCCAGCCTGAGATGAGGGAGAGGGGCCCTTATCATGGCCTGGGGCCCAGTCCAGGACCCTACGCACCACAGGTAGAGGTGGATGCTTTGTGTTTGATTTTGTTAAATTTCTTTCTCTTGTCTACATCTTACACTGTTTTTCTATGAATGCTTGCCTTACAGATCAGCTACAGTAAGCCAGTGTCCCATGGGCCTCATCAGGGAGGTCCAGCCAGCAGCCAGGGCCCCTGTCATTCACCCTGCGTCAATGGAGTTGGAGGCAGCGGCGGAAGTGGAGGTGTAGGAAGCTCCATCTCTCACACTGTCAGCACACCTGAGCTGGCGAATACCAAACAACAGGGGAACAATGCGGGAAGCTATGCAGCTACAGCCAACATGCTGAGAAACCACATGTCGCGGCCTCCTCCACCTTACCCTTCCAGCTCCTTCCGCCCGGCCACCAGCACCCCGGACCTGGCCAGCCACCGTCACCGCTGCATGGGGGGCAGCAGTCCAGAGCTGGTTACCCGCATGGTGCAGCTGTCGGTCAAGACCTTTCAGCCGGACAGCTCAGCCGTGGTACACCAGTCCCTGCAGGAGGTTAGTGAACCATTAACTGCAGCTGCTAAGCACCGCTCCACCCTGGGCAAGAGACACAGCATGGAAGTGATCAGCAGCATGAGAGCAGGTGGAGGAGGAGGAGGGATGGAGGGCATAGTGATGAAGAGCATTAATGCTCCCCTTCATCGGAGGAATACTCTCAGAGAACACGTGATGCCCCCTCAGCCTCAGTCCATCCCTCAGCCCCAGCCTCAAACCCCTCAGCCACAACCCCAGCCCCCACCTCAGCCTCCTCCTCCACCTCAGCAGCCACAGGAGCTGCCCATGCAGATGCCTGCCCAGAAAGCTCCTGAGGCTTCTGCAGCGCCACCTGGGCCAGTGGCCTACCAGCATCAAAAGACTCTCTCCAATGCTACCATGCTGATACACAGTAGTGACAGTGAAGAAGAGGAGGAGGAGGAAGAGGAGAGGCCTGAGCTTGATGTGCAAATCCCAGGTCTCAATGAGGACATCAGCATTAGCGCTCAGCTCCAGGCTGCTCTGGCCAAGCTGCCGAACAAACCCCCTCCGGAGTACCCTGGTCCTCCTAGACCTCCTAGCAGCACTCAAATCCGCACCCACAATCACAACCACACTCACCACCATAATCATAATCAAGGACCACAGAGCAACCACGGACCAATGGACCCAAACCAAGCCCAGGGCCGAGCACTCAAGGCTGGGCAGAGCCCAGGTGTCGGCGGGGCTGGATGTGGTAGTGGTGGTGCAGGTGGTGGTGGGACACTGACCCGAGGGGACCAGGGTGGAGTGAATGGGGCGGTTTTAGGTCCATCCATTTCAGAACCGGACCTGACCAGTGTGAAGGAGAGGGTGAGGAAGGAGCCGGTCAAAGAGAGGCCGGTGTCAGAGATGTTCTCCTTAGAAGACAGCATCGTGGAGAGGGAGATCGCTCAGAGGGTAAGACACATCAGTCAGTAATGCTTTTACACCACTTATTTTATGCTTGTGCTAACTTATTTTAATAGTATGTGCTGTTTAGCAATGCTAAAATGTTAAGTTGATTGATCAAGTCGACCAAAAATTATTTGACAGCAATGTTTACCCTCAACTGACAAAAAAATGACTACGTTTACATGCACAAAATATTCCTGTTTTTGCCTTTATTCCAAAAAAGACAATATGCCTGCCCAGCTGTTTACATGGCTAATGTGAATGAATATTCCACTAATGTTCCTGTTTATATGCAGCTGTACATGCTCCAATTAACATGTCTTAACAAGTCATTTATCACATCAAAATATGGAAAAGTGGAATGGCTGGAACCACTTGTGCCAAGAGTTTTTCACCTTTCTACCTTCATTCCCTCAACCACCTCCATGAAAAGGTCAGCGCTAAGATAGCGTGTTGATATCTACGTCTTTCATCATGTTTAAAAGTAGGTGTGTTTCTCCTCACGTGCAAAAATGTGGACTTTTCTTTTGCACATGCATCTCTACCCCAGCTTTGCAAACTCTTGGCTAGTTTGTGTACAGTGTATCCATGTCAACGCTCAGAGCTGACCGCTAAGAGGCAAACTGCAGTAAAAAGAAATCCCACTTGCGATGCCTTTTCCAAATGTTTCTATATATAGGGCTGTGCAATTAATCGAAAATTATACGAAACTAACATTCAGAACCTCTAACCGATTTTATCTTGCCCATGTCTGTAATTTTGTTTTGCTTAATTCTGTTAATACTTTCCCCGCTGTGTGTGTTCGTGCGCTGTCCCCTTAGAAATGTACTACTGTGTATGTAGTCAGTCTGTCACCTGGGAGCAACATGGAGAAGAACTCAAAGACTGGGCCAACTGAGCAGCTTGTGCTAAAGAGAAATGCTGTGTCCGTCGTTTGGACACATTCTGGCTTTCAATTTATCATGATATTGTTTTGAGGTCATATCGCCCAGCCCTAGCTGTATACATGTCCAAAGAATGCTTCTAAAACCTGAATAACACCGGCACGTCCCACACGTCTTAGTCAGAAGTTCAGTATGCTGATCCCTGTAAAATACAGAATATTGTCATAATTGGAATATTAATATGCATGTCAACATACTCATTTAACCTTTTCAGATGTGATTTTAGATTTTCTTCTTTATCATATGATTTTGGATCTAAGACTTTGCAACATAGACTATATAGAATATCTTTGGATTTTGGACCCAACTGGACGATGTCTCTTTGGGCTCAGAGAAATTGTTTTTCACTGTTCAGTTTTATCAACTTAACGATTGATCTCATTTAAACTGAACTGTCAATAGCAGGCTCGATCATGTCATTATATATTTATGATTTATGAATCTTTGGCACGCAAGCTGATCATGAAATATATAAGTCATCCATCAGAAACTCCACTGCTGGACAAACACCCTGCTCCATACTGGTACAGTTTTAAACATCTCGGTCTGTTGTTTGCTAGCTAGTTTCATAGCTCCTGATTAGCAGTAATCCGGGGTTCAGCACCTGAGAGGGTAGCACTAGGCTCTGAGTCCCCCCAGGCAGCTAAAACCCTCATAAATCCCTCAGATTATTCTTTGGGTTGTGTGTTCTTGTGTAGGTCGGCTCCGTGTTATTAAGGCACAAACATTTGACACAGCACCAGAGTCCAGGTATAAGTTAAATCATATAATCGCCTCACTTTGATGAGAGTGAGTGACCTGGTGTTGCTGGCTGTTTGTAGCGTGAGTGAAGGGAACTCCAAAATATTTTACTTCGATCCAAAAGTCCAAAGCTGTTATCCCTCGTTTATACCAGCTGGTTCATCTCATACCTAGAAGACACCCCTGGTGACCCCCAAGCTGTTGTTTTGACTGTCCCACAGGGAATGAAGGAGGTGGGGCTGCCCTGGAGGTTTAATAGCATCAGAGATTAGGAGAGGTAATCCTCGGAGGAAGGAGGGACCGCGCGATGTGGGTCAGAGTTTGGCTGGTGTGGTAGAGAGGAAAAAAAACGCAGGGTGACAGAGGGAGCGTGTGTTCTGTGGAGAAAAGGAGGCTAAAGAGGTAGGTGGGAATAAACAAAGGGCCAGAAGAATGAAAAATATGTGAAGGAGGACAAAGCGAGGATGAAAGCATCAAAAGACATTGAGGGCGAAGTGAGATGGATAAGAAGTTGCACGTCTACTCTTAATAGGCTTTACATTCAGGGCTTGTTAGTTCACACCTTTGGATGGAATACAAGTGGATTGGTACAGCCAGGTTTGCCCTACAAACAGGACGCACACGTCAGACTCTCCCCACCCACCTCGACACACTCACATGTGCGCGCTCGCTGATTTGAGGCCGGCGCAGGTCAGTCTCAAGATGCTGCCGGTACCTGTAACCATGACACCAGGATTTTCCTCTCTCTTAAAGACGCTGGAAAGACAGAAGATGTCGGTGGACTCCATGAAGAGGCCGCTGATGATGGCTGCCCTCAACGGACTCTACGTGGCCCGAATGCCTGTCCCAGAGAGCCCTGCGGAGGACGGTGCCAAGGCTGCTACAGACGAACGGGTAAAATATTACTTTAAGAAATACATGCAGAGTTTATTAATCTTTAACTGTGTATTAGGAAGTATTTTTGAAAGATCTTTTTTTGGTTTATTTTTCTGTTAGACAGTATATGCTATTGATTGATAGACCGCTTTAAAAATGATGGTGATATGGTTGAAATAATGTCAGTTTTTTGTTGCTACTGCATCACAGTAGATTTTACTTCACCCAAACCTTTCAGGATACATTATAATGTTAAAATTACAGGTTTATTCTTGTCATTTTATGGTACAGTATATACAAAACAAACTATTGTTTGTTGTCATTTTTACTCACAATTTCTCTGGAAGCACATAAACAACCCATTTAGACTGAAAATATAACTACATGAGACTTTCACGGTATGATAACAGTCTTAAAATTTGTCGTGGTTTCATGACACCAGTTACTGTGACCCTTAAAGGAAAGAAAACAGGAGGGTTTCTGGGGGGTTGAACAAATGCTTTATTACAATTGAAACTTGGAAACCATTTTTTCAATGGGAGTATGTATAAAAAGTCTCCCTTAAAAGATATGAAATAAATCTGAGATAAGCAAATTTACACATACTGTGCTATACTGTGACGCTGGTATACTGCTGCAACCCCACACACCACAATTAACAGCTGCTATTCTGGGTTATATAGAGTCTTTTTACACACACACACACACACACACACACACACACACACACATATGTATATGTATATATATATATATATATATATATATATATACACATATATTAAAGGGTTAATGGCAAGCAGACAACCAACTACCTCCAAAAAAGTGCAGTGCATACAGTACATATATATATATATATATATATATATATATATGTGCAGATACAAAGAGTATTGTGGGTTTACAGCAGTTAAACAGCATGACTTTGGACTTTATTTCCTCATTATCCTTTTTTAAACAGTGTGTACCTTATAAAGTTTTCTTAAACTATTTTACATTGTGAGAAAGGGATGCGTACCGAAGGTAGACATTATCAAATTGGGAGACATTTCAGGACATTATTTGTAAATTGGTCAGGAGACCAGGCATCCTTTAAGCGATCTGTTAATTTGTTTTGGTGACTGTCGCACATATGTGATCCAGTTTCATCATAACTTCATAAATCTATTCATTTGTAGGTGAAGTAAAAGGGAATTTTTGCCATTATGTATATTTCATCAACTACATCTGTCCGAAACAGCCAATGTGTGGGTTTTCTTACCAGCAGGTATCAAAACCCCAAATAAGTATTCGTTAAAGTGTCCAGGTTGAAAGTCAGCTTTTCCTAAAATAAAAGTATTAAATAGGAATTTTATGTCAAAAATGTCCTCCAGTATTTTGTGCATCTCAGACCAAAACTGTCTTATTACAGGGCACTCTCAAAATATATGCCAGTGTTTTGCATCCTGGCTCCCGTACAACCTCCAGCACTCTCTCTGCTTTGGGTTAATGAAGAATCTAATTGGACATTTCCAACCAAATTCTCTTCATGTATATGAATTAGTGCACCTCGATGCAAAGCTGCAATGACTATACCATGCCACCCTTGAAATCTGAAAATTACCCTAATTTTTCCTTTATTTTTATATATATATATATATATATACATATATATATATACACACATACAGCAGTTTATAAAGCAAAACATAAAATATGACATGCAGAGTCATTTCTCCTGCTTTTAATTTTTTTCCACAATCTTAAGAACTTTGTAGAACATTTTGGGAGACATTTAGTGTACGTATAAGCGCCATATGTCGGAGAGACTTGAGGATGAATTAAAGAGACAGAAAGAAAAAATAAATAAAATTAGAATAGCAGTCAGTGAGGTTTGTTTGACTAAACATTATAGGGTCTTTTGTACAATACCTCCACAAAGTCAGATCGTAAGGGTCTTATGTATTTCACCACTTGGCCCGAATTTAATGAACACATTTTTCTGAAGATGAAGAGAAAAGGTAATATTTTCCATAACATAAATATCAAGTCAAGTCAAGCCAAACTTTATTAATCATCATTTACATCATCATCATCATCATCATCATCATTTACAATATCCATTCACTCCTCTAATGTGGGGGGTTCAGGAAGCAACCAGCACCTTATGAGGGCTTTCTTGCAAGTAGATATCAAAATACCAAACATATATTTGTCAGAATGCTTTGCCTTAAGATCTATACATCCTAGAAATAATGAATTCCCATTTATTTTTAAGGTACTCTGTGGAATGGGATTTCTTTGACATAAAACCTGTATATCATCTGGATGTAATACCTTTGTTTCATTCTGACATGTAGGATCCTAAAACTTCTATTCAGCACTGGGTCATCCAGATCTGATGGGTGGATTAAGAGTCTTTTTATTTCATTATACAATTCACAAAACCTTCAAACTCAAACTCAGCTCAAATAAATTTCCTTTTTATGATGGAATCATTAATGCAGGATGTTTTAACGTACAGGTTCCTCACCTGTTGGCAGCGATAAAGGAAGCTATGCTGCAGATTGTCGCTGTAAAACTCAAAGACAGTTGCTGATAATCACACTGTTAATGCATTCCATTTCCCAAATACTGTCTGTTAGCTCCCTTTTGAGTGTGGAGGTGTGAAACCCAGCCTTTGTCCTGACTGTTGCTAAGCTAACGGGGGCAAGCCCTAAGTGGGCTGTGGAACGCGTGGCATGGTGGTGCTTATCGCCTCTAGGCCCGCTGGTATGTTAAGAATGTGACCCGAGAGAGAGCCAGCGAGCCACACAGAAAGAGCGATAGAAAGAGAGAGATGCTGCCCTCTCAAACATGACTGGCCTAATAAACATGCCCCCCCTGTCTGGATGAATACCACCGCTGCTTATTCTGCTCTTTTACAGCTGTGTGGATGCATTAAACACGCTTTGAGTTCTTTGATATTCAGCTGTGAGTGCTGACGAGACTTTAGAAATGTGGACGTACGTTATAATGAGATTTCTGGACTCTTCTGGTGTGAATAGTCCCTTTGGTATTTTGGAATGTAAACGAATGAAAGCCCCTCAGGGACTGAAAGAGAAACCTCTGAATGATGTGAATGACTAACACCCCCTCTCTTTCTCTCTCTTTCTCTCCAGTGTAAGACCTTGGAGTTGAAGCTGGAAGAGGAGCGGGTCTTCACTGAGTATGAACAGGTGCCCAAGAAGAGGGCGGACTGTGTTCTCACCACAGCAACTCTGCCCGAAAACACAGAGCGTAACCGTTTCCGTGACGTCGTTCCGTACGAAGAGAACCGGGTCGAGCTTGTACCAAACAAGGAGAACAACACGGGCTACATTAATGCCTCCCATATCAAGGTGCGCTCAACGGGTCGAGGGTAACAGTGTTAAGAAGTATAAAAAGAAATTTCAGGGATGGTTATAGCACCCACCTTTCTTTAATCCAGACTTGTATATATTGTGTTGTGCTTAATGATTAAAGGTGGGAGGCCTTTCTCCATATGTATACGTTGTATACGTCCTAAGAGAACTGTGTATCGTCAACTTTTCATGATCTAAGAAAGGCCTTCTCTTCTGTTTTGTGACTATACAACTTTATAAGTGGTTTATAAAGCTTAAAGGTACAGTTCACCCCTGAATCAAAAATTCATATTTTGCCTGTAGTGCTATTTATCATTCAAGGTTGTTCACTTATGAGTTGCCGAGTGTTGGAGAGATCAGCTGTAGAGATGTCTGCCTTGTCTCCAATATAATAAAACTAGATGGCACTTGGTTTGTGGCTCTCAAAGCACCTATTTTCCTTCTATCAGACTACACCCTCTGACTGTATCACTGTGCAGAAGGAAACGTGCATCTACTGCTAGCTCAACGAGCACAACTGAGCTAGCTAAGGTTACAGCTCAGCCAAGGAGGATGACTTCAGGGCCTGTGTCCAAATAGCGTTTTTCCTTAACAGAAAAATGGGGGCAGGGCGCTGGGGAGCGCATCATGAAAAAGTGCTCCCAGCGTTTTTTTTTATTGACGTGCTACGTGTGACAACAGTATCTTGACATTAACGTTAGCTAACGTACACAGTTAACAATAAGCTTGCAGTGCGTACACTCAGCTGTCTGCTGGCAGATCTGCTTCCACAAAGTGGCTTTCTGTCTGTGCTGTGACAGTAGACTGTCGCCTAGCCAAAAAAAAAAACAGCAGTGACGCCACCATTGCCTTTCTGAAAAGATCGAAGATTTTCAACTAGAAGCACTTGTAGCGACTGCACCAAAAAGTTAGAGTGCTCCGAAAAAAGACGCTGGGTGCGACTCTTATTCTCTAGGCGACCGCATGGGGCTACATATGCTCTCAAAGGATGCCTGCAATCAGAAAAAAAGCTATGTGGACACAGGCCCTGAATGTTTACATCTCATGCTGTCATGAGCATAAGGCTTTCCGTCCATGAGTAGATGCACACTTCCTTCTGCGCAAAGATACAGTTGGCGGGTGAGGTTCTGTTGAGAGAAAATAGTTCCTACATGAAACTGCTCACAACAAGGTTTGTGGATTATCTTGAGTAACAGGGTCATAACTTCTGGAAAGAGACATCACAGTTGAGTGTCTCAAATGTCTTTCTATGGCACTTTGAGCACCACAAGCTGAGTGCCATCTAGTTATATTCAAGAGAAGGCAGACATCTCTACAGCCGATATCTTCAACACTCTGCAACTCACACCAAAACAATTTAGGCTGATAAATAGCACTACAGCTAAGAGGAAAAATATGTGTTTTTGAATGTGGGGTGGGCTGTCCCTTTGAAGAACTAAAATACATAAAGGAACACGTTTATTCAGTTTATCTTGTCACCAAAATTGGAGCGACATGGTTACACGTGCACATAAAAAGAGGTGGAGAGAAAAGCACCTTTTCATAGATAACATGATACAATATTGGATGTTTACTGTGTCAATATGACAGCCTGGATTTTAAATCGTACTTAACCATCTGCCAGTTTTAAGTGTGAACCAATACAGAGGAAAATAATGATACTGACTGGTAAAACAGTCAAATTAAGTCATATTTCACAGTGTGTTTTACAAGATTCAAGTTTATGTGTTTGGCTCCATCACAGTTACAGTCTCTCAGAGTGCTTTGCAACACCCACATCATACACCATAAATTAAAACACAGAGCATAAACTCGACACATTCAGCTCTCCACTTTTCTTTGTTGTGGTCATTCCTAAGCAGCGAACGGCTCGGAGGAAAGGATGAAAGGCAGCTGCTGAAGGCTGTTTGGGCCTTTAAGCTCACAGAGCTTGTGGAATTCCCAAAGAATGCGGTCCAAACTCCAAACCCTCTTAAGTCAACCTGAGCTGCTCTCACTAGCCTCTCTATTCATGCTTAGTTGCAAATGGTGTATGCGCACAAGCTGGTGTGTGTGCATGAGTTTGCATTTCACCAAAGTGGCACTGAATCGCTGCCTATCACGGTGTAACCCTCTTACTCCCCCCCCCCGTCATTTAAGGTAGCTGCCACAGAACAAAAGGCCTTGTTTATTCCACATCCATCTCTTAATACAGTGTTTACAGTCACGAGGTGGCCCCAGGAATTAGCCGGGACATGCTCATTATGTAATGGTGCTCTGTGGTTGAGGAGTAGTGAAGATGGGAACTTTTTCAGAGCTGTGTGAGGCCTTGTGATTATTAATTAGGGAAGGTAAAAGAAAGCTGAAGAAGAAGAGGGGTTGATAGTTTTATAAATGAGGGGAAAGACTCAAACTGTGGGTGAAAATGATGATCACACTGCCCTCCAGTGGTCAATTAGATTATTGCCAAAATGTGTGGAAATAAGATGTTGATGTTGTTTTTTTCCAGCAGTATCTTTATTGGTTTTAACAACAAGACATTCATACACACATCCAGTATGTTCATATATACATCCACAAACACACAAAAGAAAATGACACCATATCAAAATCTTGGTACAACCATGGAGTATTTAACACACACATTTAATCCACCCCCACCCTGAAAGTATGACTTTAAGGATAAATAAAATAAAAAATAATAAATGAGAGAGAAAAATAATAAGAGGGGAAAGAAAAATATGTTAACATTTAATTTGTTTTAACCCTTTAGTATTCACACTAAGTAAAAAGCAATTACTTTTTTTATTTACTTGGAAAAATAATTACAAAAATCAGTTTTTATGTCACTACTTGGTATTTGTAAAACAGAAAGAAAACATCAAAATAACAAACCATGTACTGATATAATGGCAGTAACATGTTAGTATACCAACATGTATCAGTTTGTTAACATGAAATTAGCTATATTACTGCAACAAGTATTGTTTCCATATATGTATTCTAGATATTAACCATTACAATACTGTGAAAACATCTCAGAAATGTTGAAAAATCATACGGATATAATTTTAAAAAATACAATTTGTAATGGAATAACATTAGATTCATGGTATTAACAACAGTGAATTTTCATATTTTTTTTAATTTCATAAAAATTGTAAATTTATTAATATAACATCACTACCTTTATCATAAAATGACAGTGCAACTGTTTGGTTGTGCGTGGCTTTAGACGGTAAAAAAAAAAAAAAATCATACTTACAAAATGATTTTAGCATATATATATAATGGATAACATTAAATATATAATTTAATAAGTGAATGATCTTGATCTGAACTTTTTTATTTCATAGCAAATAATCCACTTAATTATGTTAGCTTTGCTTCAGTACCTTTGTCATAAAAGGTTAGGTGACCCTTTATTAGACTTTTATTTTTTGTATGAAGTTTCATAAATCTGTTCAGTAAGGCCTCTGAAACTAGAATATGTCAGAAAAATATGCCTAACTTTGTAACTCCCATCACACAGAGCCCTGGGGTCCCATAGGATCCGTACAAAAATGTACACACGGACAAAAGCCAAAAATGGCATCTGCCAAGAAATATTAGACAATTTCCCATCATCAAAATGTTTGTAAGCATGGGTCAAATTTTCTCCTGTCAAGTCTGTTTCTATAAATTACAACTTGTGTGTGGGAAATGGCGTATGCCTCTTTAAGGCCTCGTTTTGTATGTACGTGATGCTTATAAATGAGACTCCTGATGTCTGTAGTGACTTTTTTGGTTACTTCCTGTAGGAGGCAAACTTCAAAGGTGTGCTTTTTAAAGACACAGCAAGTGGATTTTTTTAGCATAACATACTTAAATAGAATGGTAGAGATAGCTCAGTTAGGTTTTTTGAAGGTCAACGTATTGTTTATTGAGCTATAGTGACTCAAAATGTTAGGGTTACAGTATAAATTAATTCCTGGCTTAAGTATGATTATTTTTATTTAATTTCAGTTTGGTTGGTAGAAGGCAAATTAGTTTACACGTGTGGGTGGATTTCTGTTTGCACTGCAGCCACTGTGATCTCCATGTGCACTAATTGATTCTTTGTGTGTGTGTGTGTGTGTGTGTGTGTGTGTTTTCCCAGGTGATGATCAGAGGGGAGGAGTGGCACTACATTGCCACCCAGGGCCCGCTAGCCAACACCTGTGCTGACTTCTGGCAGATGGTCTGGGAGCAGGGGGTCAACGTCATCGCCATGGTTACTGCCGAGGAGGTACGCACACACATATGCACACACATGGCACACGCAGATGTGGGTATTTTTCAGCGGCCGACAGCTGGCGTCTGTCTGTGTGTGAGAAATAGGGTAACAGTGAGAGCGTGTGTGTTACTGCGTCTTTGTGTTTATGTGTAAGTATCAGAGCTCCCTCATCACCTTCATCTGTTTTTTTCCCATCCTCATCCTCCAATCTTCATTCTCTGCTCCATCTAGGAGGGTGGCAGGTCCAAGAGTCACCGCTACTGGCCCAAACTGGGCTCCAAACACAACTCAGCCACTCACGGCAAGTTCAAGGTGACCACCAAATTCCGCACCGACTCGGGCTGCTACGCCACCACGGGGTTAAAGGTCAAACACCTGCTATCTGGCCAGGAGAGGACGGTCTGGCACCTGCAGTACACTGACTGGCCCGAGCAGGGCTGTCCCGAATATGTCCAGGGATTCCTCGGTGAGTGTCGTCATGGATATCATTGGTTTGTGTGAATTTCAAGACGTAACATGAAGTGATGAGACCATCACTGTCATTATTCAGTGTGTAGTGAAAGGAATGGTTATTCTTGGAGAGAGTTAGACAAGATATCAAACTCATATAGGTAAATATTAAGCTAGAGCCACCAGGCAATTAGCTTAGCTTAGCATAAAGACTAACCAGCCTGACTTTCACACCAGCACCTCTAAAGGTAAGCATGTTTTTTGTCAGCTGTTTAAAGGAATACTTAATCTATAGAATGGTCAATTTTATAACAATTACTCACCCCATGTAGCGTTGAATTTGTGCAGTATACTTTGTTTTTCTTACATGCCTCCCCGGTGAACGAAGAATCCAAAAACAGAGAAAACTGTGAAGACAATGGGGAGCCACATTTAACGACAGCAAAACTATATCAAAACATCAGTTTACAAACTCTCACATGACTCGTGCAGTGTAATCCAAGTCTCATTTATCCAGTCGTATGGTCAGTACTTCCCAGAACACCTCTCCGTACGAGAAACTAGCATGTTTGAACTCTGTATGTATGTATTCCATTGAGCAGAGTTTAAATGCACGTGCTTGCCCAGGCGATCAACTCGTCTGTGCCTGACATTATTTATGCTGAAGTGAGACTTGGGTTATACTGCACAAATTGTGTGAAAGCTTATACAGGAATGCTTTGATATAGTTTAGCTGTTGCCAAACATGGACCCCTATGACTTGAATTTATTAAGAGTTTTCTCAAGTTTTTGGATTCTTCATTTATCGTGGAGGCAGTTATCTTCACAAATTCAACATAACACAGTGTGAGTAAGTGATATACAAATGATAATTTTGTGGGTGAAGTGTTGCTTTAATCTATCCAAAAAAAAAAAAAGAAATGTGAATTATAATTCATGGGTCTACCTTTCCAAAGAGCTGTGAAATTGCATCTACTTAGGGCAACAGGAACGATTGTCTTGGGTGCGTCGGTACAATACTCAAACAAGACAGAATGGCAGAGAAGATACCTGCACATTAATGCACCTGGGCTGGGAGATCAATGCAAAAATGGTCAATTTATTTAGGACATTCGTGCACAAAACAAAGGGTGCTCTGAGTGCAAAAAAATATTGAAAAATGAATGGAAACAGCAGCAAACATTTCAGTCCTTGATAATGATGATAGAAGTCTTCTCTGCTGTCCTGTCTTGGTTCTACATTTGGACAGTGTCAAGCTAGCTGTTTGCCCTTAAAGCTAATCCTCTCCTGGCTCTAGCCTCATATTTATCGGACAGGTATGAGGAAGATACTGATATTCTTATCTAACTCTCAGCAAGAAAGCAAGTCCAACTGCCATCCCTTTACAGAAGCCACACACTCTGAAAGGAGGTTCTTATACAACAAGTGAGCTGCAAAATCAGTCATCCACATTCAAGAAATTCTCTTTTCAGTGCCCACATCTCACCTTTGTCCCCTCCTTCTTCCCTGCAGCCTACCTGGAGGAGATCCAGTCTGTAAGGAGACACACCAACTCCATGCTGGACACCTCAAAGAGCCTCAATCCACCTGTGGTGGTTCACTGTAGCGCCGGGGTGGGTCGCACCGGAGTGGTCATCCTCACTGAGCTCATGATCAGCTGCCTGGAGCACAATGAGGTGGGTGGACTGCAAGTTCAAGAGTCTGACTGAGCTGTGATTATGTTTTTGTAGGATCGCAGCATGTCTTTGACAGCATGTGTGTAACACAGTATCACATGGATTGATAAACAGCTTAATTGTCCAGATGAAGACACAGTCATAGGTCTTTTATTTTGTAAACAGGTGTTGTCTTTGTGATGTTAATGAATAATAGCCCCCAGGTCAATCCAGGTATTTTTTATTTTAGTGAGAAAATGCATATACATCTGACAGAAGATGAGCAAGGTTCATAGACTTTTAATGTAACTCTGTCTTTTTCTAACCAACATACATGTAACCGTGTTACTGCACAGAGTAATGTAGCTCTAAGGCATCCTTTTTACAGTTTACACCTCTAATGGATTGTTCCTCACTTGCCTCCTTTTCTCCATTCATGTTTTACTCACCGTCTCTTCCTCCCCTCCCTTCAGCCTGTGGAGGTTCCCACCATGTTGTCAGGGCTGAGGCAGCAGAGGATGCTGATGGTGCAGACCATCTCCCAGTACAAGTTCGTCTACCAGGTCCTCATCCAGTTCCTCAAGAACTCCCGCCTCATCTGAGCCGGGGGATCCTGACCTTTTGACCTTACATGACGTGGCAGAACGGCACCAGATAACGACAACGGTACTTTGAATTAGCGTGAGGACTGTGCAGCAGATACAGTGTAACTGATAGCTGGTTGGAGGCAGATACAGAGATTCATGTTGAGTTTTCTATGAGGCAGTTTGTGGTGGATTTTCAAACTCACCTCAAAGGAGAGAAGGTTTCGTGTAGGCCTGTATAAAAATTGACGACCAATTCTCCTAATCAGCGTATGTAGTTTTCCCCCCTGGGTTTAATTCTTGGTCCTGCTTCTTCTGTGTGGAGAATGCATGTACGTGCCGCCCCCCCCCCCCCGTGTGTTCATGAGATTTCTCAGGAAATATCTTGAGAACTCAAATCTCTGCCTGCTACATTTCTCATTCATTATTTAGCCATGATTAGAAATGGCACTATGCTGCATGAACAGTAGGTGGCAGCAGTATTATTACTATTCTCTATACTCTGAAAGAGTTTGCCAAACAAAAGTATTCTTTAAAATCACTGTGCTAAAAATGTTCCTTTTATTTTAACAGAGTATTGATTAATACAGCAAATATTTACTTCAACATTGTAACAAATGTTTTTTTATTTATTCCTATCGAGATTGTGCTCAACTCTGCCATTGAACGGAGCATTGACAATTTTATTTTTCACCTTTGAACTCGTCTTAATTTTAACTGTACTTTTCAGAAAGCCTTCCTTGTCAATGCCAAACGGATCGCTCCCATTTTCTGTCTTGAATCACAGCACTTTGTGATCAAATGTGTCTCGTCACATTTCCTTCCTAAAAGCATTTCAAGTCTAAAAAGTGTTCATTTAATGAATTGGAGTTAATTTATACGTATTATTTCACAGTTTCCAGTCAGTTGTGTCCCAATACAGCAAATGCTGTACACCCTGCATTATTGTGCCTTATTTGAAACATGAAACAAGGAGACGCTGACCACCCTGTCCTTGTTTTAGGGTTCTAGATAGTCACCTAAATTCTTTTTTTTTTTTTTTTTTTTTAAACCTCCAATGATTAAATCTTTAAAGGTATACTATGCAGGATTTTCCTTAAAACAATGTACAGACGAATACAGAGATAATCCTTCACAGTCATCACGAATGATCCAGTAGAAGAGTGTGGTGGTGTATTTTTCTGTGCCTGTATTTTCTTCTTATTTTTTGCATTTGGGGCATAAGGACATGTACCCCCACAGCTCCCAGGTGAGGTTGGGGCTTTGTAAAAAAAGTAGCGACCAGGTTCCAAAGCGTAGACAGCAGGCATCCAAGAGACACAGCACTGAAAGAATCGCAAATGTGGCGAGAGGCAATGCCAAATTAGAATCAATCAAAGGTTGGCTTTTACTTTAACTTTTACGTTCACAACTAGTAACTGACTTTAATCCTGCAGAGTATACCATTAATCGTATTTAATAGTTGGTGTTTGGTTGTGAGAACAACTTTTAACATTTCAAATAATTTACCTAACTCTCAGGTGAAGATTTGGCAGTAGCAGAATACTGATGTCTCGGTTTATTTTTGAAGGATAACAGTAAAAAAGTGACACAATTGACATCGCCAAAAATAAAAAAAACAAAGCCAGCTGTTAAACTAATCTGATCCAAACTCCACTCTGAAGAATTTCCTTTCACATGTTACATTAAATATCCTTTTTTATTTTTCTGAATCGTGATGCAAAGCCAGCCATGTCCAAAGTAACTTTGTACATAATGGGCATGTGAGAAAAAGATTTCTACAAATGTTTTATATAGTTTCCTTTTTTTTTTTTTTTTTTTTTTTGGACTTGGTACCCTAAAAATACCGCAACATAATAAACTATGCATGCATTTTTATATTTCAATGTATATATTCTCAAATAAGTATAAGCTTTATGCTCTCTTGACATTTAAGTGTTTTGTTGCACTTCTGTTCTCTTTGTGACAGTATTTTCTCACACGGCATTCCACTGTTTGTTTATATTTAATTTTTCCCCTGAATTGTTTTTCTTTTTGGCAAAACTCCCAAATACTTTTCAAAGTATGTGTACATATGTTTTGTATATGCGTTTTCAGTGCATCAAGTCTTTTTGTTTTTCTCTCCCCAGACATGTATGAAGCTGTCGTACTTGCTTATTATGCAATAAAGCCTTATTTTCTTTAAGACTGTGGCCACAGATTCATTTATCATTTCCGTCAGCTGGTAATAATGTGCGTGTGTCGGAGAGGGTTTCTTCTGCAGTTCTGGAAACATTAATTAGCGCAGAGCACTCACACAAGGTGCTAATGCAAACACAGCGCTCTGTACCGGCCCTCTGTCGTGACTTGGGCACACGCTGCAGCTTTAATAGGCCCCTTGTGGTGAGGCAGCTGTCCTGATGGGCTGACGGGGATTTTGTTGCATTGACGCCCCGACTCTCATGTGTAAACAACTTGGCTGTGATGGATGGCAGGGTCCAGCTGATGCGTCAGTCACAAGCCAAAACACACACGAAAGCGTTAACAATTTGGAAAACAATTCTTAAAACACATGAGTAAAAAGCAGTGTTCACATCGTAGGATTTTATAACTAAACATTAAAAGCATGCTTCGTACAAAATCATCCTGCACTAAACAGACTTCAAGGTTCTTTCATATGTAACGCTAACATGTAAAGTTCATTTTCCAAAACTCACAATTATTCTGACTGCATATAACTTTGCATAAAAACATGAGTGCTCTCTATGTTTGCTTCACTAACAAAATCACTGGAAAGTGCATTTTTCCCATCCTCTTCATTTTTGTGCCATCTCTTTGCGCAGTTCTGTCAAGTAGAAGTGATCCTTCCCATGAGCCACCTCCATTATGGCCAGTGCCTGTGGACACAAACAAATATCACTGGTAAATGTTGTAATAGGTACATGATTTCTAGTCCTGGCTGTGTCAACTTCACTACCTTTTAGAACCAACTTCACCGTGTTTGAAGCAGAATATTGAAACTGTCAAATACTGAAAGCTGACATCCACAAATTCTGATTATTACCTATTCCTTGATTAGAATTTAAATTTCTTACAGAAGTTCTTTGAGCCGCTGCTTATGTTTAGACAACATTTAAAGGGACAGTGCAATTTTTTTTTCTCTTAACTGTAGCGCTATTTATCAGCCTAGATTGTTTTGGTGTGAGTTGCCGAGTGTTGGAGATACGGCTGTAAAGATGTCTGCCTTCTCTTGATAAATAGCACTACAGGTAAGTGAAAAAAAATGTTTTGGGGGTGAACTGTCCCTTTAACTCCTGAAAAGATGGCTGCTTTTGCTAAATTAAAACAAGGGATTTGTTCATATTTCTCTCAGTAAGGTGTTGGAAAATGTGTTGGTATCAGTACTAAAACTAATAATAAAATTTGAATGATACCCAGGCCTAATGATTTTTCCTCTATAAAACAGTATTTACTATTGTTTACTTGGATAGAAGTGCTCTGTAGCTGCTGTATTTAAGTATGGAAGTCCGATGTAAGAGTTCAGTTACCTTCTTCAGAGCGCTGACGCCCTCGGAGTGCCTGTCTAAGCCCATGTACAGCCTGCCCAGCTTCAGGTACATGGAGGACACATTCAGAGAGTAGGGTGGATACAACTTGCTGCATTGGACAGAGAGCATACATAAATCAGGTAATTATACAAGGTAATGTATTGATATCTATATCTATATTTTCAGAGTTCACAGTTTGTCATCACCTGTAATGTTTGAGGATCTTCTCGCCATATCTGATAGCTCTGTCTGGATCCTCCATGTAGAGACAGACCCCCATGGCCTGGTACATCATGTGGAGCATGTAGACGTTGGCGTCATCAAAGACGGCTCCCATCTCCTCCAGGCTCTGTTCACACATCTCCAGCAGCTCACTAGGGGGTGCCACTGAGTCAAGGTATGCATCACCACAAGCTGACACTTCAAAGAGCCTCTGATCATATAAACAGATGTTCTAGAGTCTGGAAAGCTACTTTGCTGAACATCTACACGAGAAAGCTTAATAAGCATTGAACACCTGCAGGTGTTTTTAAATTAAATTGTGCAGAATTGTACAGCACAGTGTTTTTCAGTGACATTAAAGGATATTCTTCATGTGTTTAAGGGCCCGGAACTCTCTCATGGTTTTCCTGCCGTAGCGCACCATGTTGCTGATGACGTCCGGCTCGATGGGATCAATCCGCTTACGTACTTTCAACTTTGCCTTGTCCTGGGGGTGAAGACAGGACACAGAACATGACAGTCAACCAAACTATGAAGTTTTGTTTCTAAATTTTTAGCAATTGTATGATTCAGTCTTTTTTCCACTCGGTACTTCTTGCAGTGACTCACCTTAGACCTGGTTTTACACTCCTGGCACTCACAGATAAAGTAATAGGACTCTCTTAGCATGTTGTTGCGCTCGTCTGTTGGATAGAGGAGGTCTATGTAGCTGATGAGCACCTAGAGGGGAATAGCACACAGCACATGAGAATCTTAAATAATGCACACTTACCTTCCTTAACATTTTATTTCTCTCTTAACTGAACATCTTAATTCCCTGCCAGATAGGTCCCTAATCTGCAGGTCTCAGTCTGAAAATAAGCCCACTGGCCTCTTTATTCAGCTTCTGCATCCAGTTGTGTAGTCTAGTTCAGTGGTTCCCAACTGGTGGGTCACAATTGAATAGACCACAAGTGACTCGGTACAGTGAATTTCCGGCACAGAGCTTTTACTTTGAAGTGCCGTTTCCCACTGTAGAGTGAGTGACTAACGGACAACTACTTGACAGAGACAACAAAGTAGCTTGATGACATGCCCAAGCTCAGGTATGAAGGTGAATGTATCAAACTGTGTGGACCTTGAACTAATGAGTAAGGAAAAATCTGGATCCCAATTGGGGACCACTGATCTAGTTTATTGTAGTGAGTATACTGCGATTGCCAAGGGATCACGGAGCCACGGCCAACCTGACACACCTCCCCTCCTTCACACTAATTGAAAATTATTGGAGGCTTCTGTGCGGTGTTTTTAAACTTGAGAAGGCCTGTTCCCAGTGAATATTTTTTTCCTTACAATCACTGTACTCCTTCAAATTAAAGCTGTTTATTTGTCTTCTGTAAAGAAAAAGACAACCAGCCTATTTGAAGAACAAAGAATGATCTAACATGTATAGATACATATTATTTGATCGATTGTGGTGAAAATTAAAATGTTAACTGTACCGGTATTACTCTATGCACATCCAATAATTAGTAATATTAACTGTAAGAAAGAAAACTTTATTTTCATTTGCAGTATTATATTTGGTGGTATGGCTCTGTCCTGGGGCCACTCTACCTTTCTTTGGGCCTACACAGAAAGCTTCATCCATGCGCCTGCGTGGAAAGCCTAAGGTGGCGAGAGCACACCTCTCTGCCCTTCCACTTGCCTGCGTGAAAACACTTAAGGCAGAGAAAGCAAACCTCCTCCTTCAAACCACACACACTGTTCTTTTCCAGTGTTGTCTTGACACACTGACAAGTGAACTGTCAATGACCTGGTACTCTACACCGACAGCAATAATATCACAGCCTCTGTAATGCCAAAGCCTTTCAGTCTCGCGATATCAAGTCTCCTTTTCCACTTTTAAGCTACTATCTCATTCATATTACATTTAGTCTAACAGCACCTGTGTTGAGACAGAGACCAGAACCACAACCTATCAAGTTTGTCTCAAGATTTAGAGGGAGCATTTGACAAACTGGGCAACATGGCTATTTTTTTTTCATGTCCAGAGTTATATGAGAAGATTTATACCTTTCTCATGTCTGTATGATGCATACAAGGCCAACTGCAGCAGGCTTTTAGCTTAGTTTAGCACAAAGACTGGAAACAGGGAAACAGCTAACCTGGCTCTATCCATATGTAACAACCTGATTCCCATTGCCCAGCCAAGAACCAGTTTGGTAAATAACCCCCTGTAAAACCCAAACATGTTTTTACATGGATTAAAACAAGCAACGTATAATGCGTCAATTACTGTGATACAGAGATGATGCAGGCAGATTTTCCCATCTCTACTTTCTATGATAAGTAGGGGATAAAGCCATATAATGGCTGTGGCCATCAAAAACTGATAATGGACACCTCATCGGACATTATCCCTTACTTATACCATGGTCTGGATGAATACTCGATTCTAATTGGCTGCAGGGTGTCCGTTAAAAACTTATAATGCACACCTTCTAAGTAGTTCTGGTGAAACTGTCTGTTCGCCTTTGTAAATCAAAGCTACGTAACAGTATCAGCCTGTCTCTAATCTGAGTAAGGGACATAGTCAAAGTCTCCGTTTACAGTTTATTTACGACAGAGTGTGTTCCTTCGGTGTTTCAACCTCTGAACACAACAGGTTGGAGACTGTAACATACGCTGTAGGTACTTCACCACCCCTCTGAACTTAAGCAATCATTTCACATCCCATTCACTATTCAACCTGCTACTTTAGACTGCAGCCAACATTAACACATTGCATATTGTTTATTCATGAAAATCTTGATATTGATTTGCAGACAATGGCTGGATAGCTAGCTAGTCTTGTTGTTAAACATACTGTCAAAATCTATTTAATAATTGTCAACCGTATGCAGCGTAACTGACTTTGAGTCTTGCTAGCCTAACGTTAGCTTTCTGGCTAATAGTTGGGCCAAAAAGTTCTATGAGCTGGGCAGACTAGAAATATCTCCTGTTGCTAAGTCATATCTAAGGTTCCTCCTATTTACTGGAGCAGTGGATAACATTTCCATTGCATAAAACCTTATCAGGCGGTAATTTCCAGCTCCTGGCAACAAAGTAAATGAGCGTATTGCCAAAACGTTAACCTATTCCTTTGAACTCCATGTGCCACAAAACACAGTCACAATCTAGTGTGTGGTTTATACGTCATTCAAAGTTGATGAATTCCTATATTACTGGAGGATGAAAAGGAGATATTGCGTGATCTAAACATACAATATTTACTACTAGTTTAAAAGTAATTTAGTAAAACTTCTTCGTTGGACTTGGCGCAGGCTGATGTAACAAACCAACTGTCATACGCACACACATGGGAAAAAACCCCAGACTGAACTCAACCCCCCCAACAGCAGCTGTCCCATTTCCTCACTTCATCTCCAGGCTTCATGTCCTGCACCGCCCGAACCTCAGCCGACGTCCCTTTATATGTGACTACGACGCTGGGTTGACAGCTGTGGTTTATTAGTGCAATGCTGTGGAGAGACAGACACAAAAGAGAGAGAAGAGAGAAATCGATAAAAGTAAAAACCCAGCTCTCTACTTTCTCACTGGTGTTCACGCTAGAGAGAAGTCTTGAGTTTCCCTGAAATACGTTAGCTGCTTTGTGGTTTTCTGGGTAGCAGGCTGGAAATAGTTTAGAAAGGAGCCAACAGGGCATATTCACCTTCACACAGCCAGTTTTAAAACTTTACAGCCTCACCAACAGCAGGGAGCCAATTTTACCACCAAATGACCAACTGGAGAAGAAAGTTAGGAATTGTAATGCAGGCCTCTTTGGATATCTGTTACATGGTGCTCTCAGCGCTGACCTTTACAGCAAGAACAAACACAGCTAACTGTTGCATCCAGCTTCCATGGCTGTCCTTCTCTAGTCTGTTTATTTCAAGAACAACTGGACTCCAAATCAAATGACTAATGTCCCAAAATAAAACGAATGAGCTAGCACATGTCCAAACAAGCCAAACTAGAGAAAAACAGTAACACTGAGAAACCCAAAAGAAGCTGTAAAGGAGAGGGGGAGAATGGACTGTGTACAGCGTACCTTTACATGTGGTGCTGAAACACTGCAGATAATGAAAATGTGCTTGAATGTATGCATGTGAGTTTTCCTTCTTACTCTGGGTAGACTGCAGTACCCATGTGAGACAGTTCATCGTCTTCTATAGTGAAACCATTACAGGCAACCTGTTGAATAAGTGACACAGGAAGAGAATTCAAATACATATATTCAAGTTTTTGCCTGTTTTACATCAAATTATATAGAATCTGCTGTGATTTCTTTCTTCTTAAAGCTTTGGTAGGCAGAAATGGCAAAGAAAAAAAAGTCAGAATTTGAAAATTCACCCTCCTCCTGTAACTCTTCCCTATCTGTTCTAGGCCACTCCCACCAGATGAGAACGGCAGCTGTAGTAGCTCGAATTCAGCCAGCGCAAACCCCACAGCACCGTTTGCACCGGGTCTAAAGCAGGACTTACACTTGTGCATAAGCTCTATGCAGAGCCTATGCTGTAGCCTACTCACTTGGCCTATGCCACTGTAAGCGTTTATATTTGTGCGGTGGAGTGTCTGTGTCACTCTGCAGTTACACCTCCAAAACACTAGCTGGCGGTGGGGTTTCTGTGAAGTGCTGGAAAGTTTAGTTGATTCAAAACACACATTAAACATGGCTCAATGGCAGCAATTGCAAACACAAGCACACAAATCAGCTTCACTATAACTCGCAGCATTCACAGACAAACACTTGTCTTTATCTGGACACATTTTTCCCACAAAAACAACATGCTAATGTTTTTAGCACAAGCCTATGGCATTTTAAATTATATAAATTAGCCTAGTGGCTTGTGGACTTTTCCTATTCTCACATAAAGCCAGGGACAACAGTAACATTTAACAAAGGTGACATTACAAAATTTGGCTCCATTACAACTCACAACATTCACTGACAAAACAACTGTCTTATACTTAACACATCTCGCAAACAAATGTAACATGTAAACGTTATTAGCACAAGCCTATGGCATTTTACATTGTATAAATTAGCCTAGCAATGAGCGGAGATTTCCTCTACTCACATGAAGGCAGGATAAATTACACACAAGACTTAAAATGCTATTTTGCGTAGGCTTTATTGTCTTCAAAATTTATTGTTTCTTATCCATGAAATTTAAGTAATTAAAAGCTGAAACCAAGAGGGAAATGGTTTCAGCTTACAAAAATAGACAGGAGGTCTGTGTCACCACGACATGTAGTTACATTTCTGGGAGGTGCACGTCAGGCTACGGCGCAGGGAACGGTGAAGGCTCTACATCAATGCAGAGCCTACAAAATAGGTAGAGCATCAATTCAACGCAGGCAGTATAAATCCTGCTTGACTGGTGTAACGGCAGCAACAGAAAGTTTGCTGATCTGGGGTGGAGTTGGAGCTGTCCGGTTCCTCAGACATGGGGTTTGAGCTGACTGAATTTAAGGTGGCTGCAGCCGCTGACTGGGGGTCTTCGTAGGGAACCACTGCCCACTCTCCTCTTTGTGAGATGGTGTGTAGCGGCAGGGATTGAGGCATAGGACGTGACTTGAAGCTACAGCTGTCAGCTTTTAGCTCCAGTTAGCAAAAGGCTAAATAATTGGCAACATTTTCTCTCCATCTCTGAAATGCTGCGCCGATACTGACACGTGTTTTATTTTGTTTATAGTCAGAGTCTTAGACTTTCATTTTGATACATGTGTCTTCCTTGTTTGGGCTGCTTTGCAGTGTAGGCAGTTGTTGCCGATGCTGGAATAGCACATTTCTCTGCAGGATTCTTTGCCACTGAATCAGGCTTTAACTGAACATTTGTAGAACAGCCAATAGAAGTGCCTTCTCTCTGAAGTGACCTGTGATCGGCAAAAGTCTCCAGGTATGAGCTAGATTTTCTAAAGCCTGAAAACAGCCAAGAGGAGGAGCAGAAGTCTATATCTTTTTCAGATCAGCTGAAATACAATATGTTCAAAGTTTATTACGGAATTTTTGCCATAATCAAACTGCCTACCACAGCTTTAAACGCAAGTGGTAAATGGGGAAATCATGAACAAGCAACTTGTTAATACCACAATATAAGGACAGAAAAGAAGAAGTATTATTATCACCAGTAATTTCGATTATGTGACTGTAGTACCTGGGAGTAGAGCGTGAGAAGGTCTTTGTGGTCGGGCAACTCCAAATTTTTGGAGAAAAAACGATGCAGTCCGGCAACTTCTGCCTCATTCATTTCCCTTTTGTCATTATCAATGTCCTCTATGTCTGTTGGGGGAAGAGAGGACAGAATAAGCATTTATACTCATCAAATGTGTATTTGTATAACCCAGGGTAGGAAGCCCTATTTGCGAGGTCTTGCTGCTACAGGTAAATCATGTCAAATTTCTTTAATGTTCTTGTTTGGATAAGTTTTCACCAGGGACAGTCTGATAATCTGTGCCTGTAAATAGAGAAGGATGGAGAGCTCTCTTTCCTTCGTCATGCTCACTATGCCAGAGCAGGGATGCACTGTCACCACATCGTACATAAACTACAAACTGCCAGAGTGTGTGTGTGTCTTGCTCTTAATCTGTAACACTAGACTTAAATTATTTTATACATCAGATACTAACACTGACATTGCGTTTTATAGGAGAGCTGAACTTTTCCCCCCCGACACAGACATGCAGACACCTAAGATCAAAATAACAAACATTGGCAAACTGAGAAAACTGTTTTTAACAGCTTACATAACCAGGCTCTTCTTCCCAGTGTTAGTTACAGGAGTCATACTGCAGTAAAGGGGCAGTTCACCCCCAAATCAAAGGTCATATTTGCCCTCTTAACTGTAGGAGAGCAAATATGACTATGCTATTCATAGGTCTAGCTTGTTTTGGTGTGAGTTGCCAAGTGTTTGAGATATTGGCCGTAGAGATGTCTGCCATATTCACCATATTCACTCTTTTCTTTAACGTCAGGAAATATTATTTAATAAAGTTTTTTGTGGTTTTGAACTGTACCTCAAAGCAATGACTACTCAATCCAACAACATTTACCCATGCAGTCATCACTGTGTGCTCCTGCTCCTGTACACTGTCTTATGACCATTCGACCCACGTCTATAGGATATATTTAGATGTGGCCCTGGGTGTTTATCTCAGCCTTATCTGAATGGGTTGTGCTTTTTTTAAGAGGGATATCTAGGGGACACTTAAGACTGAAGTACAAACTCAGAGTCTCCGAACACTTTGTACTGAATCCAATACTTTCCAAATTACGCGTGTGTGTTAAAGGAGCAGTTACTCACGTGATTGGATCTCGTCTATGAGCAAGATCCTCTCAGACACACATCTTTCTTTCTGTGTTTTCTGTGGAAAACAGCCGTGATTAACAGAAATGACCTTATTGAACCACAAATACGTTGCCAGAAAGCCCTCCAAGAGGACAGGGTGTCTTTTTTTAACTTCTTGCCAACCTTCTTGGCGAGGATCCGAGCCACCAGGCGAGACATCTCTGACGGGCACCAGTTCTTTCCGAATGCAGTCATGGCAGAGCACTCCAGCTTGTGCATGGCCCAGTCCCCTTTCTACACACAAACACACATTAATGTCATAACAGCACACGAAAAAAGCAACCCTGGAGTTTAAAGCAGATTCAGATGTGAGAATCTACAGCAGAGCCAAATATTTACAGTTTCAGTCCCACCACATCAAGAAGCTTAATAGTTGGCATATATGGCCCCTGAGCTATATTACCAGCTGAGGCATTAAGCAGCATGATGAGATGTGACTCCACACTGTGTTAATCTAATGTTTCCCTTACTCCTCCACGTGCAAACTGACCCACTCATTGACTGCTCAGCCCCCTCTCTGATTTCAGTTCATTGTATATGGCAGCATAATGCTCTCTAAGCACCCAGTGATGCCCCCAGAAATTTTTCACTGGGGTGGCCAGTAGAATATAGGCTAGTTGAACACTATGTCAGTATGAGAGTCAAGGAATCGCATACTGTCGTACTTTGGTTTCTCCTTTTTTTACAGTTAATATTACTGGTTATCTGATCTGTGTAGACTAGGGGTTAGCAATGTTTTCTAGGGTAACTAAATTAGCCTATCAACATTATTAATAGGTCTAAAGTGTGCTATTTATGATTATTTGGTACTTCTACTTTGCAGCATTGGTAGGCAAAGCAAACAAATCTATCCACACACATTAGATTCTCTTTTTCCTCCGAGACTTTTTCTTTTTTGGATTTGGAATCCTTCGCTAACCTAGACAAGGAGACTCAAACATAGCTGCCACTGTTTAGGTTTGGCAAAATTTTGATGAAAAGGCGCCAGGTCCAAGAGGTATGGCGCACACTTAAGTTCATGAAATGTTCATTGTGTTGTTGTTGTTGTTGTTGTTGTATTGGCTCTTTGACACTTTTGAAATTAAAGAATGTAAGAGTCACTTTAGGCTTACAACAATGATTAATAAAAATTAAAATGTTAATAATTTTCATATACTGGTAATTTTTTTTGTCAAAGCCACTGGGAGCCACTGGAGATGGGCTAAAGAGCTGCATGTGGCTCCAGAGCTGCAGGTTGACTGGTATAGACTAATATGGTTACAGTTAACATTTTGAGTTCCACAACAATACTGGTATTGCATTATGTATTTACATGTTAGACGATTCATTGCTCTTCACATAGGCTGGTTGTCCTTTTCCTTAACAAGACAAAAATACAGCTTTAGTTTGAAGGAGTACATGGATTGTAAAGCACAAAACATTTACTGGGAACAAGCCTTCTTAAGTTTAGGTAAGACTTGTGGGTAACCATAGAGCCCATTTTCATCCTGATATCTTGAGTTGAGAGTTCAATGGACCCCTTTGAAAACAGCCATGCCACAGTTGTTCCTCTCATCAAAATTTTAACTAACTAACTTTAGAACATTAATAAGCCCCCTTCTTGACAAGCTATGCCAACATGGTTGGTGCTAACTGATGCCTTAGCTCAGTTGTTCCCAACTGGTGGGTTGTGCTCCAAAAGTGGGTCACGGGTCCACTCTGAATGGACAGCAAATGACTCGCAAAGGTGTCAAGTTTGTGAAAGACACCTTTTTTTTTTTTTTTTTTTTTTTTTTTTTTAAATACAGTGAATTTCCATCAGTTAAGATGTGGCTTGTTTCGAGAAGGTTATGTAACCACTGTTCCTACTGTATTAAGTTTACATCCAGAGCTAGCCGAAGGTAGGTGTGGGCCTGGTTTTATCACTGTTTAACTAACAATACATTATTGTAAACTTTAACCTTTTCAGCTGTTTTCCTACCTGGCATTTCACGTTGCAGTAGAAGGCATTCTTGCATTTCCCACATCTTGCCAAACCCTGTTTCCTGTGATTGACGAAACAAGGTTTATTAGCTTATGGAAAGCAAAGAGCATATGATTAAAAAGTTGTTGAAATATCCTCACACATCTTTAAATAATTTACTTCTCTAGACACACAAACAACAGTCAACCATCATTAGAGCTCAGTGGATTCAAACCTGCCAACAAAACATCTGACTGCAGATATCGCACTTCAGTGTTGTGAATGAATTTGTATGTGAGTATCTAGCTGCTTGTGTGCCTCAGTGTGTGTATGGACATTTAAACATCCTGCTGCATTACTCTGAGACAAGGAGCAGCAGTTGCAGTTGGCCTGTCGTAACTGATAGCAATGAGCTTTAAACCGTTCTGTGGTATTAATAGAGCTGACCTTATAACTGACCAGCTGTCTCTCTACCACACTGAAAAGTTAAGCGGTCCAAAAGTCCTCTCATTTAATTTTGAGACACCTACTGTTGTCGGGCCAAGTCCAACAAGCAGCTTAGTGCTGGGTAAACATAACCGGGAACAAGTGTAGCTGCAACTTTCACGCTGATGATTGGCTCAGCCATGCAGAGTCTCCGCTCTACATGCTGAGCTGTATCAAACATCACTGATCTTCTATGATGAAACAATGCTTTGTCTATAACTGTATCTGCAAAAGTCCTCTAGACATCTCTCTGACATTAACAAGGTCTATTTATGCAAGACTGATGTCATATTTACGTTTGGTTATGCTGAATGGCTTTCAGAAGTCACAGCTAGGTCACAGAGCTTGAATTGGGTAACCGTAAGACTAAGGTTAGAGGCAGAGTTACAGTAGTTTGCCATTGAGAAAAAAAGCAGGTGATGCTTTTCAAATGTGTAATTTCTGTCACCTGATAGTTGAATCCAATCCAGAATCCAAACTATGCACTTAATAACCAACTTTTCAGTTTAAAGGAAGAACATTAAAGCAAGAACATGTCATTGAAGGATTCAAAGAGGACAAATTTTAGTAACTAGTAGGGCTGCCTCCTGGTTACCAAACGTAAGTCAACCAGAAAGGTTCATTAGTCGGCAAGATTTCATTGGTTGCTTAGTTGCAGAAAAAACAAACAAACTTGAAACTCTATTAGGAGCTGCGCTTTGTCAAAATAAATCAAAACCGAAATGACTGGACCATGTGGGAATTTAATTTGAAGGGACAGACACAGGAAGTGTCCACGCTCAGCAGTCAGACAGGAGTCAGGTTAATTTCCAGGGCTGGTACCTGCGGTTATTCCACAGGCTAGTTAATAACATGTCGAGCAGGAAATCCAAAGTGTGGGATCATTTTGAGAAGGTGAAGGACGAACCCAAGGTGATATGTAAACTCATCTTCATTGGTCGACTACAAACATGACGTATCATCTGAAACATGGAAGTAGCTACATGCTCATTAGCCACTTAGCACAATCATTACTGCTTTGCCGACAGCGTCATTAACAGGCGGCTCACTCAGTGTGTGACGTGCACTTGTAGATAAAATATAGGCCTATATTAATGAAGGTTCATTAGTACGGTTTTGTATTTCTCTGTAATGTAGCAGTGTTAACAATGTTACTGATACTATTCTTTCTCACACCTTCAACTCAAACCATTGTGTTGCCCCGCCCAAAATGTAACTTCCTGAGACCTGAGCTTTTGTTTGGTTCGCATTTTTAATTTCTCCTAGCTATTTGGGACTAGTAGGATCTGATAAGTATAAAAAACCTACACATTATCGACTATAATAAAGTCCCTATATCCTCAAACAAGACAATAATAACAACCCAATATACTTCAACGAGCTGATGATAAATTCCTTGTCTTCAAATGAGTACTTTCTAATAAACAGCGTCTTACCTTGTTACCGTTGTAAAATTGATAAAATTTGTCAGGCATATCAAACTACAAATGTCATTAGTCCTAAATAAACAAATGTCAGCCATTAAATTTGATCAGGTTTTGTACCTTGTCCATATTTGTGTCGGGGTCAGCTGCAGACTGACTTGGCAGAGATGGCTTCCATCTTGTTTTAACAAGGATTGGTGTATTGTGGTCTTACGAAGAAGTGTCCATGAATGAGGACAATAGGCCTAAGTTAAACAGAATGAAGTATAAGGTCCAGTAAACCCAAAATGTAACCCTGTGTCCTAGTATGAGGACACAGGGTCTCAGGAGGACATAATTTAGTAACTAAATTAATATTGCAAACATGTGGGCAACTAGTCAGCTAACGGCCATAAATGATGACTATCAGTCGACAAGGACAGAAGCAGCCCTAGTAGCTTCAGTGTGAATCACACACTACTGTGCACACACTACTAATCACTTGTATACTGGCCTATTGATTTCTCCACAGATGCATCCATACCAACCTGTAGACTACAGCACAAAGAAAATTATAGGACAGCTTAGACTGTAGCTGATTGTTATCATTACTATAAAATGGATAGTTCCAGTCCTTGATTATGATTGACTGAGGCTTGCTCAAAGCTATTGTGGCAGCATTACAATGTCAGTCTTAGTGTGCCAATTAGTCACCTATCATTCATAGTCATTTACCATCTGCTTGGACAAGAGTGGTCGTATGCAACGCTGTCCTTCAATAAATGCATAAAAAAAACCCCACAAAGATGATACAAAAGAATCAAAGGAAGCCTACAGGGATTTATAACCCACTGTGTCCTGTCACTTTGCTGTGGGTGCTGCCCAGTCTACCAGCCATTTGTCTCCATCCAAAGCAGACAATCTACACCACCATCTATTTAAGTTAACAATGTAGCTTCAGTTAGCTTGCATGTTTTATTTTCAGCCTACTATGCTCACTTACCTCTCGCTATGTTGTAAAGACATGATTTTTGTTATAGTGCTGGTTACGCACCAAGTAACAGGGCTGCACTGCAACAGCTATGGGAAAGTAGAACATGCATAATAGACCAACCTATCATAGATATTCAGTTATAATGTAACTGCAACAAGATGAAAACTTGTTTCCTTTCCTTTATCCTAACATTAAGTATACTAGAGCCCATTTAGGTGAACTTCTGCAGCTCCAGGGGTACGTCCCAGGTCTCTTATTTTATACTGCTAACTCCTGGCTCCGTTATGCAATTATCCAGCTGTGCCGCCGTCATCAGAAAAGGACGTCGCTTTACGTGACGCTTCAGAGTAAGGCCGTCTCATGTCTCTTAATCAGCAATCCTTGCTCCTCACTCCTAACTCCTGACTCCTTGCATGTTTTCCTAAGTGGGAGGGACTAAACAGTTAGGTAAGGTGGTTAGGTTAGGTGGTTAGTAGTAATTTTAAGGGACTTGGGACGTAACCCATGTTACCACAGATTAGTAGCTAAAGCACTGCACTTTCCACTGTGTCTGTATGTTGCCAGGCAACCATTCTGCTAAATGTTGCTGAAAAACTACAGCACTTGGTGGAAGAATTGTAATTTATTATCAATAAATCATTGCTTTTTTGTTGTTGTTGCTGTGTGTTTATTTTATGAAACATTACAATGTAATAACTGTTTAAAAAGGTCACGAGGCTGTGGTTAAAAATTAAGTTACAATTTTTTGCTGATATATTTTGAATATTTAGCTAATTTTCCTGACATTTGAGAAATAAATTCATGTAAAACATGTTGAATGTATTTGCTAAAAATCTATTTATGTAAAATATAAATGTAAAATCTGAATCTAAATCTAAATGTTGAATTTAAATGGGTCCCCTGGCCCATTTTCAGCAACTCATTTAGATTTAACATTTAGATTTAGCATTTGAAGACTTAACATTTAAATCTAATTTTATTATTAAGATTTAACATTTACAATTTGATTTAACATTTAAATTTAGTTGTAATATTTGAAATTTAACATAAATTTGATGCAATATTTCAATTTAACATTTAGTTAACATTTAAGATTAAGATTCAACATTTAGATTCAATATTTAAGACTAAGATTCAACAACTAAATTCAACATTTAGATCAAGATTTAAGATTTAGATTTAGATTCAACATTTAGATCGAAATTTTAATATTTAGGATTATGATTCAACATTTAGCTTCAATATTCAAGATTACAATTTAACATTTAGGATTAACATTTAGATGTAACATTTGGATTGTTTTAATATTTGAAATTTAGATTTGATGCAATATTTCAATTTAACATTCAGAGTTAACATTTAAGATTAAGATTTAACATTTAGATTCAATATTTAAGACTAAGATTCAACAATTACATTCAACATTTAGATCAAGATTTAATATTTAGATTTAGATTCAACATTTAGATCAAGATTTAATATTTAGATTTAGATTCAACATTTAGATCAAAATTTTAATATTTAGGATTATGATTCAACATTTAGCTTCAATATTCAAGATTACGATTCAACATTTAGATGTAACATTTGGATTGTTTTAATATTTGAAATTTAGATTTGATGCAATATTTCAATTTAACATTTAAAAAACATTAAACATTTAAATTTTGATAGAACATTTAAATTCAGTTTTAATTTTTCAAATTTGACATTTAGACTTCTACATTAAAACTCTGATTTAATGTTTCGATTCAAATTAATATTTAGATTTAACATTTAAATGTATCTTTTTTTTTTTTTTTTTTTTTTTACATATAAACGTATTGTTAACAATCATATTGCATGTTTTTCATGTATTTTTGTCTCAAATTGTAACAAGCATTGTGTTTGGCGAGCAAACACAATGAAGATTAGATGATATAAACCTATGGATTGCTTGATTACCTCACCACATGATCACTCCAGGAACTGATTTAAATGCCTGATAAAATGGAATGTGTTTGTAAAGTTTATCACCAGAGATATTCTTTTTAATGTATAGCCTCTTCATTAATTACAGCTACAGATAGAATTAAATAACAAAATTTTATGTACCCTAATAATCATGATGTTCAGGTAAGAAAATTATTTGCACATGTTTACCATTGATGCACTCCCACAGCGGGTCAGAGAAGGCATGTAGACTTTTGGAACAGGATATACATGAACCAGATAACCAAAATAGATGGGGTGACATTTTCATGACAAAGAGCCTGTGTGTGTGTGTGTGTGTGTGTGTGTGTGTGTGTGTGTGTGTGTGTATGTATGTGTGTGCGCGCGTGCGTGTGCGTGCGTGTGGTGCCATCACCGTATGTTTGGAGATCCGGTAAATAATCATGTGTCATGAGGCGGTGCAGGATATGTAGCCACCTGGTGTCAGGTAGCTTTTCTTCACAACAGTTGTGATACGCTCAAATGAATGAATTCAGAAAGAAAAACGATGTCACGGCAAGTGGGAATAAAAATAAGCCGCCTTTACCTGGCGAAGCAGAACTCACAGTAGTAGCCTCTCTCCTTTGCTGACAACACAAAAGAGTACGCCGGACTGGAAAGCAGCAGCTCTCCAACTTTAAAGGGTTTGGTAACACGGAGACCTCGCCCTTTACCAGGACTATCAAACCTCTCCAGCCCCTCGATGCTGCCCGTCATGGTGCCCTCGGGTGGTCTTTCTCCAAACTGACCCCTTCACTCACAAGGACCCGGGACTAAAGTGGGATGTGGCCCCTCAGCTCCAAGAATTGGGGCGTCCCCCGCCCAATAATAGTTCATTGAGGCATCCAAAGGCAGAGGATGAGCCTGGCTGCAGTTTGGTTAAAGCAAACACTTTCTGCTTTTATTATGGCACCCAAACGCTGAATTAGGAAGCCATGTAGTGTGTTTTTAAAACTGATTGTTTTATGGCATACTGTGATCATTTTTATGACATGCTATACTATGACAATTTTAATGGCATATTATACTATGGCTTTTTAATAAATACACAGTAGATCATGTGATTTTTTAAAAAAAACAAACTAAATTATAGAAATATATGGCATACTATACTAAGACTATTTTATGTAATTTAATTTACAAACGTTTAATGGCATGCTACACTATGACTACTTAATAAAAAATTATATGTCATACTCCATGATCATACTTTACTATGACTGTTTTGTGAAAATGTTTATAGCAGGCTATACGATGACTATTTAATGTAAACTTTTTATGGCTTCCTATACTGTGACTGTTTAATGAAAATATTTATGTCACACTATACTATGGCCAATTTCTATGGCATTCTGTACTATGACTGTTT
The DNA here is from genome assembly GCF_011397635.1 of Epinephelus fuscoguttatus. Taxonomy (NCBI): domain Eukaryota; kingdom Metazoa; phylum Chordata; class Actinopteri; order Perciformes; family Serranidae; genus Epinephelus; species Epinephelus fuscoguttatus. The sequence continues at coordinate 16,002,175 of NC_064762.1, read as the reverse complement.
TATGAACATTTTTATGGCATACTATACTATGACTATTTAATAAAAAAAGTTATAGCATATTATACTTTGACTCTTATGATTTTTTATTTCATACCATGCTATACTATGACTTTCATAATTTTAGGCGACATCCTATATTATGACTTTTTTTTCATGATTTTGGAAGGACATGCTATACTATGACGTTTTGCATGATTTGGGACGACATGCTATACTATGACTTTTTTGCATGATTTTGGACGACATGCTATACTATGACGTTTTGCATGATTTGGGACGACATGCTATACTATGACTTTTTTGCATGATTTTGGACGACATGCTATATACTATGACTTTTTTACATGATTTTGGACGACATGCTATACTATGACTTTTTTGCATGATTTGGGACGACATGCTATACTATGACTTTTTTGCATGATTTTGGACGACATGCTATATACTATGACTTTTTTACATGATTTTGGACGACATGCTATACTATGACGTTTTTTTCATGATTTTGGACGACATGCTATACTATGACTTTTTTGCATGATTTTGGATGACATGTTATACTATGACTTTTTTGCATGATTTTGGACGACATGCTATATACTATGACTTTTTTGCATGATTTTGGACGACATGCTATACTATGACTTTTTTGCATGATTTGGTACGACATACTATACTATGACTTTTTTTGCATGATTTTGGACGACATACTGTACTATGACTTTTTTTGCATGATTTTGGACGACATACTATACTATGACTTTTTTTGCATGATTTTGGACGACATACTGTACTATGACATTTTTGCATGATTTTGGACGACATGCTATACTATGACTTTTTTGCATGATTTTGGACGACATGCTATATACTATGACTTTTTTCATGATTTTGGACGACATGCTATACTATGACGTTTTTTTCATGATTTTGGACGACATGCTATATACTATGACTTTTTTGCATGATTTTGGACGACATGCTATACTATGACTTTTTTGCATGATTTTGGACGACATGCTATATACTATGACTTTTTTGCATGATTTTGGACGACATGCTATACTATGACATTTTTGCATGATTTTGGACGACATGCTATACTATGACTTTTTTGCATGATTTTGGACGACATGCTATACTATGACTTTTTTACATGATTTTGGACGACATGCTATATACTATGACTTTTTTACATGATTTTGGACGACATGCTATATACTATGACTTTTTTACATGATTTTGGACGACATGCTATACTATGACTTTTTTTGCATGATTTTGGACGACATGCTATACTATGACTTTTTTGCATGATTTTGGACGACATGCTATATACTATGACTTTTTTCATGATTTTGGACGACATGCTATACTATGACATTTTTGCATGATTTTGGACGACATGCTATATACTATGACTTTTTTCATGATTTTGGACGACATGCTATACTATGACATTTTTGCATGATTTTGGACGACATGCTATACTATGACTTTTTTGCATGATTTTGGACGACATGCTATATACTATGACTTTTTTGCATGATTTTGGACGACATGCTATACTATGACTTTTTTGCATGATTTTGGACGACATGCTATATACTATGACTTTTTTACATGATTTTGGACGACATGCTATACTATGACTTTTCTTGCATGATTTTGGACGACATGCTATACTGTGACTTTTTTGCATGATTTTGGACGACATGCTATATACTATGACTTTTTTACATGATTTTGGACGACATGCTATACTATGACGTTTTTTGCATGATTTTGGACGACATGCTATACTATGACTTTTTTGCATGATTTTGGACGACATGCTATATACTATGACTTTTTTACATGATTTTGGACGACATGCTATACTATGACGTTTTTTGCATGATTTTGGACGACATGCTATACTATGACTTTTTTGCATGATTTTGGACGACATGCTATATACTATGACTTTTTTGTATGATTTTGGAAGGACATGCTATACTATGACGTTTTTGCATGATTTCTGACGACATACTATACTACGACATTTTTCATGACTTTGGACGACTTGATATACTGTGATGTTGTTTTCATGATATTGGACGAGATACGACACTCGGACGTTTTTTCATGATTTTGGACGACATGCTATACTATGACATTTTTGTATGATTTTGGAAGGACATGCTATACTATGACGTTTTTTCATGATTTCTGACGACATACTATGCTACGACATTTTTCATGACTTTGGACGACTTGATATACTGTGATGTTGTTTTCATGATATTGGATGAGATACGACACTCGGACGTTTTTTCATGATTTTGGACGACATGCTATACTATGATATTTTTCATGATTTCTGACGACATACTATACAATGACGTTTTTTCATGATTTTGGACAACATGCTATACTATGACATTTTTTTAATGATTTTGGACAACTTGCTATACTATGACTTTTTTCATGGTTTTTGGACGACATGCTATTCTATGACATTTTTGCATGATTTTGGACAACATGCTACACTATGACTTTTTTCATGATTTTGGACAAGTTGTTATACTATGATGTTTTTTTATGATATTGGACGACATACTATACTCTGACGTTTTTTCATGATATTGGATGACATACTATACTCTGACGTTTTTTCATGATTTTGGACGACTTGCTATACTATGATGTTTTTTTCATGATATTGGACGACATGCTATACTATGACTTTTTTCATGATTTTGGACGACATGCTATACTCTGATGTTTTTTCATGATTTTGGACGACATGCTATACTATGACTTTTTTCATAATTTTGGAAAACATACTATACTATGGCATTCTTTAGTGATTTTTGACAACATACTATACTATGACATTTTCATGATTTTGGACGACATGCTATACTATGACGTTTTTTTCATGATTTTGGACGACATACTATACTATGACTTTTTTTCATGATTTTGGAAGACATGCTATACTATGACATTCTTTTGTGATTTTTGACAACATACTATACTATGACATTTTCATGATTTTGGACGACATGCTATACTATGACTTTTTTTCATGATGTTTTACGACATGCTATACTATGACGTTAATTCATGATTTTGGACGACTTGCTATACTATGACATTTTTTCATGACTTTGTACGACATGCTATTCTTTGCTTTTTTTCATGATTTTGGATGACATGTTATACTATGATGTTTTTTTCATAATTTTGGATGAAATGCTATACTAGGACATTTTTTCATGATTTTGGACGACATGCCATACTATGACATTTTTTTCATGATTTTGGACCACTTTGGACCAATTTTAGATGACATGCTATAGTATAAGGGTTTTTTTTTGTGATTACTGGTCAACCTGCTGTACTATGATGTTTTTTCACAATTTTTGGACGACATTATACTATTTATTATTATTACTATTATACATTTTTTCATGAAGTTGGATGACATGTTATACTATGACTTTTTTTTCATGATTTTGGACGACCTACAATACTGTGACCTTTTTTTCATGATTTTGGATATCATGCTATACCGTGATATTTATTCATTATTTTGAACGACATGCTATACTATGACATTTTTTCATGATTTTGAACGACATGCTATATTATGACGTTTTTTCATGATTTTTGACGACATGCTATACTATGACATTTTTCATAATGTCAGACGACATGCTATACAATGACATTTTTTCATGATTTCGGACGACATGCTATTCCATGACATTTTGTCATGATATTGAATGACATGCTCTTCTATGACATTTTTCATGATTTTGGATGGCATGCTATACTATTACATTTTTTCATTATTTCGGACGACATGCTATTCTGTGCCTTTTTTCGTGATTTTGGACAACATCCTATACTATGACTTTTTTTCCTGATGTTGGACGACATGCTATTCTATGATTTTTTTTTCATGATTTTGAATGACATGCTATACTATGATGGTTTTTCATGATTTTGAATGACATGCTATACTATGACGTTGTTTCATGATTTTGGACAACATGCTATATTATGACATTTTTCCTGATTTTCGATGACATGCTACACTATCACAGTTTTTTCATGATTTCGTACAACATGCTGCAGTATGACATTTTTCCTGATTTTCAACGACATGCTACCCTATTACATTTTTTCATGATTTCAGACGACATGCTATACTATAACATTTTTTCATGATTTTGTACGACTTGCTATAGTATGACATTTTTTGATGATTTTGTACGACATGCTATACTTTGTTGTATTTGGTTGTTAGGGCCTCCATACAAACAGGAACAAAACCCATGAAGGTGTTGTTACACTCAATATCAACTTACCTTCACTTCACTTGAAGCTGTCATGATGGTGTTGTTGAACTCTCCATCCACTTTAGTTACAGACAGTACCACAACTGTGTTACTGTCAGCTGTGTAAGCTTTCATACACAATCAGGGGCGTAGCACCAAATTCTGGGTACTATGCGTAAACTGCGTCTGAGTTCTCCTGCCCTTCTTCTCTTGATCTAAGTCTCTGTCACACAACTTTTGATTTTTTTTTTTTTAAAGTAAGATGCTTTCTTTCTCTTTCCTTTTTTCATTATTTTCTTTTCTGGAACCTCCAGTTCCCTTCCTGGGAAAAGACATGTACACTGATGTTCCGGCAGCCTAAGCAGTCACTCACTCAGCTCTAGCCGCGTTTTATGCAGGAGCGGACTAAACTATTTTGCACCTTTAAATGGTGTGAGGGACCTGAGTAACGTTCCACTGTTTTCCAATGTTTGGTCTTCCCTGGGTAATCAGTCGCCCCAATTATGCTTTAAAAATTAATGCATGATTGTACTTTGAATGTTTTATAATGTATCACAGTACAATATGGAGGCCTTAATAAACTGTTATTTAGGTAGTTTGGGGGCATTTTATGCCTTAATAGGTAGTGGACAGAGGACAGGGAATGACATGCAACAACAGTCCCTGACCAGAATCAACCTGTAGAGATTACAGGTCACGTTCAGCACCCTAAACCCTGAGCCACCTTTATTATTTCTTTGATTGACTCATTGCTGAGTAGTTGCACACTTGCAGAAATAACATCAGTCAAAATTATTTGCCTATTTTTGGAAACATTTTTTACATTCAGACATTAGACATCCACACAAACATCTTATACATGTACCAAGTGTTTGGACTGTGTTCAAAGCAAAACCAGCGTTCAAAACCAGAATAGGCCAGAGTTCATCTCCATAGTGTTGGTAATTTTTACTGTAGTTCAATAAGGCCATCTGGTGGTGAAGGCCATGAACATCTCTGCAGTTGATGCCTATTCTATTGCAACATTTTACTGTTTATGTTATGGCAGCTGTGCATTTGAACATCAGTTCACTAAATAAACTCATGAAGTTGAAAACTCAGCTGTAACAACACTGGTTTTAATTACATTATGCATTATATGTGGTACTTTGTTTATCATGGGGATCAGAGCAGGTCAGATTTATGCAAAGAGCCTTCAAGTTCATAACTGCTGTCCACTTTTGTCATATTGTGCCATCATGTGGGTGTTAATTGTAAGTGCACCCTCCAATGACTGAGAGGCCCTTCCATGATGCATCACAGTCCACTGGTCACCATAGATACAGACAGATTATCTGACAACACTGAGTGACTTCCTGTGGGATGACCAGCACTTTTTACACAGAGGGAGAGAGGGAGAGCTCAGGTCAGGAACTTGATCTTGAGTAAATTGAAATATTTTATAAACAACCATGCGAACACATTACACGCACACGCACTCGTGCCTGCACTCCCTCCCTCACACACACACACACACACACACACACACACACAAACACACACAAGCACAAACCACTGTGAAGATTTGTCCGTGATCTGTATCTGAAGGCTTTATCCAACCTTGCCCCAGTTTCCCCCGATTTATTATAATTCCATTTTTCCAGTCTTTCAATCTAAAGATTTGTTCCTCCTCATTTTTTAATAACGTGCAAGCAAGGGAGGCATGTCCCTGGGAGATTATGTCGTCGTCTTTGGCGTCTCGTCTTGATTACATCAGAGGAACCTGATTTGATTTGGAAGAAACCCCCGTGTTCCAGTACACGTTCTCGTTAGGCCTCCCCACTGTGCTGATGTCTTGCTTTGTCAGAGGGGATGATCTTGATGAATATGATCTGAAAGAGAGGGAGGGAGAGGGGGATTAGGTGAAAGGATTATAATTTCCAATGACGAGAAATAATAAGAAACAATAAAGCCTAAGTAGATTTAGTTCTCAAGGAAACCCTGTTAGGGAAAATCAACAGAATAAGAGACAGGACAGAAAAGAGACAGGACAGAGGTATTAAATAGATACAGTCGGCCTGACCTGTTTGCTCTGAGAGATGAGGTCTTCTTTTTACTTAGAAACTCAAATTCAATGGATCCCACCATGATATTTGTGCTGGCTCAGAGTAAGTTGTTTTAAAGGAACACTTTATTCCCAAATGACCATTTGTATACCAATGACTCCACCTGTGTTAAGCTGAATTTGTGAAGAAAACTTTCTTGTATGTCTCCAGTGAACGAAGAATCTACAAACTGGAGTTGGAGTAATTGGAGTATTGGAGTAAAGGGGGTCAGTTTTAATAACAGCAAAACTAAATTAATACGTTCATCTACAAACTCCCACAGTATAAGTCATTTATTCAGTTGTATGCTCAGAACTTTGTGTCATTAAATGATACTTAAAACACTTTTGCATTATCAGTCTTTTCTCAGTTTTTTTCTTCCTTACTTCAGTGTAACATGGGTTAAGTAAGTTAAATAAAACTGATCATTTGGGGGAATGACATATTCCTTTAATAATCACTAGATCATCTAGAATTCATTCGACACTCAAAGTTTGAAAATATTGGCTTGTGTTTATCCATATTTTTTCTTTTTTCATGAGAGAACATGAGGTCATCATGGGTGTTACATGGTCAAATCACAGTACATTTTTCACTTACATCCTGGCCTGCAGTGTCACACTTTTTTCAACGGGATTTATATACAATTCACTTCTCCCAGTAATTTGTAAATTTTTCCATCTCAAGCCTTAAAATAAAGGTTAGTGTTTCCATACAGTATATTTCATTTATAATCCCCAGTCACTGGGCCAGTATTGGAGGATCAACTTGCAACCATTTGCAAGTTATGACTTTCCTGCTACTTGCCAGAAGTATCTTTAATAGATATTTATCTTTGTTGTTGTCCAGTATGTTTTTCCATATTTGACTATTCTTATTTGCAGAAAGCAGTAGCGCTGCAAAGATAAATCAATCAACTGATTAATCTTTTTGACTGATACATTAATTGTATCAACTATTTATCAAGCCAAAAAAAGCCACACGCTCTGTAGCTCCAGTTTTTTAAAGTGAAGCATTTCACGGTTATCTTACTATATAATCATGAAAACTCTGTGTGTGGGTGTGTCTGTTCCACGTTTTCTCCTCATTGACTTGGTCAATCCATGTGAAATTTGGCACAGTGGTAGAGGGTCATGGGAGGATGCGAATGAAGCAATATTACATCAATTGGCCAAAGGGGGCGCTATAGCAAATGATTGAAATGGCAAGCTTTGAATGGGCATATCTCATGCCCCGTATGTCGTAGAGACATGAAACTTTGCACAGAGATGCCTCTCCTCATGAAGAACAAATTGGCCTCAAGAACCCATAACTTCTGGTTATATAGATTTTCCGCCATTTTTAAAATCGATCTCTTCCTAGGAAGTTTGACTGATGTGCATGAAACTCTGTGAACATAATCTAGGGAGCAATATCTAAAGTTCCCTCTTGGCAAAAGTTGGAAAACTTACTAAAACTGAGCTTCTATAAGGCAATGAATATTGCGGAGGGCGTGGCTCATCACATAAAGGTGTATAACATCTCAAGGGTTTCACCGATCACCATGCAACTTTGTAGGCATATGACCACACATAAGCTGAGGGGACCTCTCCATTATTGACCCCATCAAACAAAATGGGGGCGCTAGAGAGCTAATTTCTTATCTGGGCCTAACCGCCATATCAGTTTTTACTAGACTTGGTAGATATGTAGAACAGGACGCCTCAAGGTGACAGGAGAAATTTAACTCTAATTGGCAACTGGGTGGCGCTATAACAACAGAAAAATGCTTAAAAATGGCTAAAATGTGACCGATCGCTGTGGTTCCCCCTGTGGACCAATGTTTTGGGTTTATTTCTAATTTTTGGTTTGACTAAGTCATGGTATGGTATGCTGTACATTATCACAGAAACTGTCAGTGTCCCACGTTTTCCTACTCACTGACGTGGTCAATCTATGTGAAACTGCACATAGGCATTGAGGATTGGCATAAGTAGAAGGTGACAAAGCTACCAATGGGTATAGACTAGTTTATAATAATAAAGTGATAATAAAGTTTGGTTTTGGACAGTTGATCAGGCAAAACAAGATATTTGGCACGTTAGGCTATGGGAAACAGTGATGAGTGTTTTGTTTTCATACAATGCCATCAAACAATACAGACTATTTGACAATCAAAATAACAATTATTTGAGCCCTAGATTGAAAGAAGCTCTGACTGTTGATAGGACTAAACAGAACCACGAAACATGACGTCAGGCTAATGCTAGAGACTTTCATTCATTCATTCATCTTCTAACCGCTTCATCCTCTTGAGGGTCGCGGGGGGGCTGGAGCCTATCCCAGCTGACATCGGGCGAGAGGCAGGGTACACCCTGGACAGGTCGCCAGACTATCGCAGGGCTATGCTAGAGACAGGGATGCCATTAAAGTCTGACTACACCATGTGTGTGTTTTTATCCAGAAACCTTCCCAGCTTATTTCATAACTGAGCTGTGAAAATGAATTATGGAAATCTTACAAAATCTTGAGCTGCTAGATAACTCATTTATGAAGATTTGCACCTGTTCACACCGTTCGGCAATTTGTAAAAACTTGCAGGAGCATTTGCTAATTAAATTTCATGCGAGAAAATATAATGTAACGTAGTATTGTTTGCCTTCTTCCCAGAGCATGATGGGATATGCTCCAGGTCAGTTCAACAGGGGGCACCATACTGTTCAGACTGGGGCTTTACATTAAAGACAATAGTTTGCAGCCTTCCTAAGCTTCGTACAGAACAAGGTAGGTGGACAGGTTTATTGTAAAAAAGAAAATCAGTAAAAACATGTGACGGTTTGCAGCACCAGTGTATTTTTATCATTGAGGTATCCAAGGGAAGACACACAGTGTTAAAAGGCTTACCACAGATCTACACGTTTACTGTCTCGTAACTCATCTGCACATTGTTGGAGCTCTTCCCCCCTGCACCTCTTGAAGGATCAAACTACATAAGCACTCTGGCTGTTTTTACACCCTTCGAAGACACTGCAGGTATAACTTATGGCCATACAGTTGATGGATAGATCCAGTACATTGTCACGTAGGGAACCTCGTAAAACAGCAGCTGCTAATGCCTCAACTACCACGAGGTCGTGGACGACGGTTGTGTGTGAAATTCAGCGCGGTTAAAGACCCCTGTGCTACTTTTGGTCTTGCAGTAGCGGTGAACGGGCCTCCTCGCCTCGTACCCACGACCTTGTCATCACAGGCCATTCCGAGGCTGCTGTGCTAACTAGGGTCATCAGCGGGGCACGGCTTGAGAGATGGACGGTGCTGTGTGTTTGCGTACAGCGGAGAGAGTGGGGACAGAGTAATCGATCATGCTGGGCTGTGTTTTGGGAGGGAGGGGGGGTGGTGCATGCCAAGACCCTATGTAACTGTGCCTTTATTCTCCTGAGCCGAGCACAGGCAATATACAATAAATCTACATTCTTTCTGATGAACTCACTGACTGAGACAATGTTTGCCATCCTGCCCCATCTCTTGTCAGTCTGTTAGGGAGCCAAGCCTTAAGCCTTAACCCCCCTGTCTCCACTCCTGGCTGGGGGGGAATGTGACGCCTGCCTGCCTGCTCGCCTGCTCGCCTGCTCGGCCGTCTTAGCCCCGTGGGCTTTGCAGGCGCGGAGCCTCATCTCCCACTGTTTATCCATGTGTCTTTGCTTTGGCTCAGGCCCTGTGCTGCAGACCACTGTGGGCTGAGTGGGGTCCACTGCCCTGTGTCACCCACCTAAGCTCTGCTTTCACTGGAGGGCTTAGCGCCTCACCCCTCGGCCGCTTTATGAGCAGACAGCTGGGCTAATCTGTCTCCCTCTTTCTTTCTCCTTGGGTCTTGCCTCATCTCTTCTTTTGGCTCCTTTGGTTGTGTGTTTGTAGACCACTTTGCTCTCATGCCTTTCAAACACTGACACTGCTGTTTCTGTTTCAGCAGTACACAAACACACAAACACACACACAAACACACACACACAGAAACAATTTCTCCATTTGTATGTCTCTGTGCAACACTTTTTTTTTTTTTTACTGACTCAATTGGAAATTCAAAGAGAGCTTGAGAGAGGATTAGGTTTGGGTCCGGGCTCATCAGGATGCTGCAAATAAATCAACTTTCCATACATTGAAATTCATCTCTACTGAGTTGAGTCTGCTTTGACTTGTTATAATGACTTTGACTCTCTCGAAAATTAAAAAGGCACGGTGAACATATTTGCAGAAGTTTTTTATGTGAGGTTTGTTGTTCCATTAGATCTGTCTAATGAGCTGTAACCTCTAAATTCAGGGACATAAAACATAATTTAATGTGTGATTTACATATGATTTTGCTTCTCATATGTGAAGATCTGACGCTCATCTTTGTCATATGATTGTACACCAAGGGTTGGTCAGAAAAAACAAGACATTTGAAAATGTTCTCTTCGATTGTCTGAAGAAGCAGTTGCAATTTTTTATTTAATATCCTGACATTTTATTGCAAAGACAATTACTTAAATGATTGAGAAAATAATCAGCAGATTAATTCCACCCATCCATCCATTATCTGTGCCCGCTTATCCTATTCAGGGTCAGCTAGGGGCTGGAGCCTATCCCAGCTGAAACTGGGGGTACACCCTGGTCAGACTATCACAGGACTGGCAGATTAACTGATAATAAAAATCTAATTAAAATGGAAGGAGTCTCTGTCTGTCCTTTGATTTCTCGACAACCATTCAACCAGTCGACTTCACACTTAGCAGGGGTGTTGCTGAGGACCCAAGGAAGCGCAGTTACGAGTGCAGACTCCTGAGATCTATGAGACATATGTATTAGTAGTGCCTTATGTAGACTCTGTGTATTGTTTTAACTGCTATGCCATCGAGCAGCATGCCAGGTACAGCTCACTCTGTCTGTCATCGCAGTGCATTGATGAAGAAAGGCTCACCTCCCCTAACCCTCACACGATCCAGCCCAACCAAATTGTAGCTAAAGAAAAAGAAAACTCCATCAACTATTGGACATCTACCACAAAAACACAAAACAAACTTTAATGCTATTTGGCCCAATACAGTGCATAGTGGCAAACTATCTGACAGATCGGAAACTGAGACATAATCTGACTATGTACAGACTCAGTGATCACAGACACAGGCTGGCCTGGCTGCAGAGAGAAGACAGGCAGTGTCAGCTCTGTCCTCAGAGACAGGTGGAGACAGAGCAGCATTTCCTGCTACAATGCAGCACATATGAAGACATCAGAACAAAGTTATTCACAAGCATTAAATGTAAATGCCAAGATTTTAATTCACTCTCTGACCAGACTAAAATGCAACATCTACAATACATTGTTGTTCATTGTTTCCGAATCCAGTTTCTTAAATTGTAAGTTTGCTTTAGCACACATATGAAATGTCATGCCAATGAAGTCTATTGAATTGAAAGCGAGACAGGAGATTTCACATTGTAGCAAACATTTCAAGCATCAGTGATGCATTGCTTTTTGTTCCCCTGGAAATAGCCTGATCCCAAATACCTAGTTGTTAGTGAAGGATACGAATACTCCCAAGGAATCAAAGTGTCAGCTGTGAAGTTGTGTGGATGAGGAGTTCTCTAGAAAGCTGCAAGCAGCAATACCAGAGGCCGAGCAATCAGCCCGTTCGGCACAAGCACTGCATTTGTACATGTTCTTTGCAATCTTAAAAAAGAGTCAACTTTTTCATCAGTGTTGGCTGCATGTTCATGAAGTTAATTTGTTAATGTAAGTTCAGGAGCAGGGCCACACCTCAGCAACACCTCTGATTACCTGTCAAGCCTGGTCGACCCATCCTGCTCTGTTTGTCTCAGACTTCTTGACCGCCCTCTTCCTTTTCCCTCCCTTCATCCATCATCCTCCTTACCTCATACCTACCAACATTCCTTCCACCGTCACCCCCACTTACATCCATTCACCAGTCCTCAACAACACCTCCTGGCTTATGATTAAACATTTAAACGACATATTGTTGTGGCATGGTCTTTGCTAATGAACCTTTGTTCGAGAAGCACATGAGCATTGATTAGTCAGTGGGCCTACGGGGCACAGGCCCAGTGTCAGTGGGCTCCTTGGCTATCACTTGCAAAATGTCATATGTCAGATTTACACGAGCTAAACAGGAAGAGACTCAAAATGACTACAAAGAGACACAAAACAACAAAAAAAGGACAAAAAAAATGACACCAAACAGACAGACAGTGATCAAAAAGTGATGCAAAAAGATGCATAATGACCACAAAGCTGATGTGTCTTGCTCCTATGTAGGAGAGGTGGTGGGCCCTTTGCATATGTGTGCCCATAATCCACCCGTGCTCATGAGACAGGTTATGAAAGAGGTTTGCTTAAGTCATTCGTGTAACGAGCCATACTGCCATTGTTTTTTGGCTAATTGAAACTGTTAACTGTCTTTATCACTCCAGGTTTAAATATACTGACGTGCTTTAGAGTTATGACAGTGGTTTAATTATACTTCATAGCTTGTAATAGGATGTAATTAATCTGCAGTGAATTTACTATACATTGTTGTCATTGTTGTTACGCCTGAATGTTGACATTGCTGAAGTCCCTAACTAGAAGACGTGAGTTATGATTTCGTTAGAGACGGACATCACTTCACTCTGCATTCTTCCCATCTTCCATTTGCATCCATTTTATCATCCACCCTTCATCCTCCCCTCTTCCTCACACCATCTCTCCCTGTCCACCCTCCCTCTGTTCACCATCCTTCTCTCCTCCTCCTCCACGCCTCCTTCTAGGCCTGCCTTCCCTCCTCCTTCTTCTCCTCCTCCCTGTCCTCTTCAGCCACCCAGCTAAACTTAGAAGTGACAACAGTTGCAGGGTGACACCGAGGGCTAAATAAGACCAGAACAATAGCTTCCCCCCTCATCTCCTCTTCTCACCCCCTCATCTCCCCCTTTAATAGACTGCCATTGTTCTCTCTCCTCACTGTTGCTCTTTCAGGGAGTTTGTTAGCTATGCTAATGAAGGTTGGGCTTGTGTGGGTTTAGCGAGTGGGGATTTGATGCTCTTTAACTGGGCACTTTTAGAAAGGGGAGGCAATCATAAGTGTGGCCGGGCGGCTATTTACCAACAGTCAAATGTCACAGGCGTGTGGATGTGGCACAGCAGTGGAAGAGATCTGTTACAGTTCTCGTGCTTCGATTTAAAATCAGCACGCTGAAACAGTTACGACCAGAGCAGTCAGCGAAATGTATAAAAGACGGTATCATGCAAGAATATGTACCACTGTCCCTCTAATGCACAATGTACTGTATGTGTCAGCATGTCGGAGTCCTTGCAGAAAAAAAGGAGCCGAGTAAGACAAGATGCAGAGACTACAGTAAGTATAGTGCAGTCAGTCATCCAATCAGTCAGTAAGTCTGTAAATAGCCTGGCTCCTTTGAGCTTTCCTCTAAGAGGAATTCTCTTTCTCCTTGGTGTATTAATAGTGCCTGTGCATTGTTTCCTACAGCAGCACTGCTGCAATCAAAGGAAGTTGGCCTGCTAAGTGTACAAATATTTTCCTTTGTCCCTATGTTTGGCAGGCATCTAAGAGTTAGATATGTGTGTGTGTCTGTGTGTGTGTCACTGTGCATGTCCTCGCGCCTGTGCGAGCAAGTGTGTGCATGCTCGTGGGTATTATGTCAGGTTGTATGTTTATTTATGTGTGTAATTGTATATGTACAGCGATACGTCCTTTAATTGTTTGTGTGTGTCTGTGTGGGTGCAGTAAGCCACTCATTGACAGAGTGACCTTTTATATGAGAGGTCATGTGGCCTCACCGGTTGTCGTAGCACTGGTATGTTTTTGATGGAACACATGTTAATCTGTTGGACAGCCTGCTACTGTTGTGGGACAATTAGGATTTATGGACGTTTTTTTTTTTTCATTTCCAGGTAAATGATTTAAAGGTCCAGCGTGTAGGATTTAGGGAGATATATTGGCAATAATAGATTATAATATAACAAGTGAGTTTTTTTAAGTGTATAATCACCTGAAAATAAGAATTGTTGTGTTTTTGTTGCCTGAGAATGAGCTGTTTAAAGGGCCGTACACATGCTGCATTTTTTTGCGCCCTCAAATTCATTGCTTTCAATGTAGTCGTGCAGCAGGCGCGCTCAAATGTACGTGTTCCAGAGCACCTATTTTTGAGGGTGAAACAGCTGCCCCAAGATAAACCGAGTTTAACTTTTGGAATGCAGCAGCGCACACCACGTGTCATGTGACGAGAAACAGCCAATCACAGCCAACAGATACCTTCCCCTTCTTCAGTAAATATCAATCTGTGATTAATATGGAAAAGTTCATCATTTTGGTGCAGAGCTGCCAGAGCTTTTCATCACAGACGATAGACCCACACAATAATGCCTGGAAGAAGCTCTGCACTGGCTTAGCAACCTCAGATGCAACCTGCCACCGCGCTCATGAAAGCTGGCTCAAAAAAGGCACAAACATAGCACCCAGCATCTGACCTTACGTTTCCCAGGTGGTTAAAGATGCGGCATGTGTACGACCCCATTATCTGTAAGGAGTGGGTCTTTGTCCACGGAGTCCCCAATATTGCACCCCTATGTTTCTACAGTAGCTTTCGCATTTTCAGGTCTTCACATCAGCCACTGTAGATAGCAGCCCCTCTGCAACGAGCAGCGATGGAAAAGCACTGACTTGTTAATGTGAAATTGCTTGATTCACAGCTTTTCCTGGTTAAAATCACCAGGTCCATTTGTGTAAAAAAGATGAGACCTCTGCAGATAATTCAGTTCCGGATAAAAACCTCTTGAACATCTGGAGTAAGTTCTCAGAGAAAAAAGGTGAGCACACATGAGCAAGTTCTGAGCTAGCGGCCCATCTCCGACATACCGAACAGCATCGGTGAAACACTGATTTGTAACATGAAACTGTTTTATTCAGTTTTTAACCAGTTAAATCACCTGGTCTGTTTGTTTTGGAGAGGAAGAGACCCCTGCAGATAAAGACCTGAACAATTAAACACTGTAGGAATTCTAACCAGGAGAAGTTCAGCTGGTTGCAATCTGCAGTCCTCACCACTAGATGTCACTACATCCCCTTAAATTCTAAACACTGCTCCTTTAAAGACAAACTTCTGGTCACAGTATGAGTTTCTTTAACGTGCAAAAAAAGTTACCTCTTACTGTCATTACATTTTTTTTCCCCCACATTACAACTCTTCCATTCATTGGACAGGGACATTATAATCAGATTTGTCTGATTGCTTTATAAATGCTTTTGATGAAAATGAGATATTGGAGCCCACCTCTCAATAAAGTAATTAGCTCTCTTTGAATGGAAACCATTACATGTTAATGCTCTCCTTGGCCCAATATTTTCATAGTAATTGATGGTGCCAGCCAAAATATGATTGCCTGACATTTTAAATGTCACAAGGACTGATTCAGTGGTATGTCAAAGCCTTGACCCGCCATTCTCTGCTGTTGCCTCAAATTCCCTTTAATTGGGGATTCAGAGACCTCGGCCGATGGGCTGCACGATGCCGTAATCTCACACACACACACACACACACACACACACACACACACACACACACACACATATGCTAAACTGAAGCAGGTCATTGTTTAGTTGCATCCACTCAGGCAAGCACACACTCACACACACACTCGCACACTCCTACAGACATTAAAATACACAGGTTAGTCATCTGACATACTTACAGTCGCACACACACACACACACACACACACACACACACACACACACACGCACGCACGCATGCACGTTATAAGACACGCATAGTTACACCCAGAGTGAAGCAGGTCTGTCGTCCGGTGACCAAGTGGTGGCGTTGAGGCATCATCGGTCACTTGGAGTCTGCCAGTGACTCACCAAGGGCACAATGGAATTAGTGAGATTCTCCGCAATGTGACAGCTTGCTCTGGCTAAATGGTGTAATAATCTACCCCTCCTCTCACAAACCTCCAGCAGCACATGCACACATACCCACACACACACACACACACACACACACACACAGGCACATACACAGGCACACACACACACACACACACACGCTCATTCACCCCCTCCCTCCCTGTCGCCCTCCCCACACCAACTGGCACAGATAACATTGTCTTAAGCTATAAAAAAAGATTTTTTCCCCTCCCTCCATTGCGGTAATTATTGAATTAATGCAGATGGAGAGAGACATCTGCATGTTAAAGTGTTGGCCTCTCTCTTATGCACAGCAGATGTTCCCCTGTCATTTACTCAAATTACGCTGCTTAGATACACGGAGAGAGAGAGAGAGTCAGTGAGAGAGGGAAAGTTACTCGCCAAGGCGACATTGTCTTACAGCCCTCAGAGTGTCAGCTACCAAATTCTGGATCTGTCCTTCAAGTAAAGCCCTGTGTTCTCCCCTCGAGGTGTTTCTTAATGACAGTTATACTGCTCTATTTGCTTCATCATTATTATCTAAGAGGTTCATTATAAAGGCAAGCCAAGTGAATTTGCACCTTTCAAATACAGAGGCGATCCAAACGGCTTTACATGAGGCAGAGAAACTCTTTAGGACAGGGGAGTCAAATATACAGCCCACAGGCCAGGACCTGCCTACTTAAGGGTCCAATCTGGCACACTGGATGACTTTGCACATTTAATATCAATGCACTTGTGAAGGCTAAAGAGGTGTCAGGTTTTAGGAGCAAGTTAAACCGTGAGTAGCCTACTTTATGTAACATGCTGCTATAGCGGCTGTTCCACCCTGCACAGAATACAGTTAATAAGAAAGAAAACAAGGAATATTTGTGTTCAAATTTAAAGATATTAAACATTGTGCAAGATATTGTCAATCAGCTGCTTCAATACAAAACATTGTACAATACAAAAATTGTTATCAGACTTCTATCATACAACAATATTGGTGCTGCCAAAATCTAGATTTGTAAATGGTTTGTAAGGGAGGAGATAGCATGACCTGCTTCCTCAGTACCTTCCACTTTGGTTTGATGTGGTGATGACAGCACTACTGCACAGGAGTGGAAATGTATGGGAAAATGGACATGTAATGATAGAAAGTAGTGGCCTGACTGACTGTGGCAAAACTGAGACATATTATTGAAATTGCACTTCTAATTAGAATGTACCTGTATACCTTTACACTATTAGAAAGATAAAAAAAAATGGATGTGTTGTTATGTATAGGTAATTAAGCAATAGTTTTACTGGCCAGGCCAACTGAGATTAAATTGGGCTGTATGTGGCCCATGAACCAAAATGAGTTTGACACTGGTGCTTTAGGATAACATCTTAAAGCATAGAAAAAGTGAAAAATAAAAGCAATTAAGGTAGAAAACATTAAATAGGACACAAATAGTGAAATAAATGCATTTTATGTCCTTTAACGGAAAAAATAGCGCAGTAAAAAAAAGAGAACGTTTTTATCTAAATTTCAAAATAGTGAAAATTGTAGCTCAGTCACCAGAAGAAAATGTGAGTATCATCTAAAGTGACACATTATATGAGCTGACGTTGTTATCATGAGGTGGAGGGAACGGTAGATGACACCTGCCAAGGTGCAGACCACTGTTTGAGACCGTCAACAAAAGCGGTTGTATTTTAGCAGGTCATTACCGTGTTTTCAGCTGCATTTTAGCTCACCAAGCATTGAGGTTTTAAAGGGAAATTTCGGTTTATTTCAACCTGTCTCCTATCATCCTAAATTTGTTTCAAGTGACTAGTGACATAAAAATAATAGTTAGCATGTTAGCCGTTAGCCTAGATACAGCCGGGGCGCATAGTAGCGTCAGATCTGTTAAAACGTAAGTGACAGGGCATACTTCAAGTGCAAAGTTAGTCCACTAAACAAGCTTTTTTTCCACATAGACCGCCTCATATCGTTAGGATAAATGTCAGAGAACATATAGAAAACAACATGTAAACGTGTTGTCTTACCTTACCGGTGTGGTGCCATGTTTGTTTACCATCTAGCTCTGCTTTCCAAAGCGTGGCCGAAATATCGCAAGAACAAGCAGCAACAGCTGCAAGGCAGAACTGGACAGTAGCCTGAAAAGTTCATTCATTTATTTTAAGAAAGATTTATAGAATAATGGCTGACTTTTTGCCAGACTTCGACTTTGTGGAGGAGGAATTTGATTTTGCAGAGTTTGATGGCCGCCCTTATTTATTTGAGCCAGAATACACTGATGAAGAGCTTCGTAAAACTGAAGAACGGAGGAGGAGAGAGAGAGAGGCACAACAGGTAGAGGACGAGAGAGGAGGAATGGCTGCTGCAAGGCTGCGTAGCTCTGGAGATTGGTGGTACCACACCGGTAAGGTAAGACAACACGTTTACATGTCGTTTTCTATATGTTCTCTGACATTTATCCTAACGATATGAGGCGGTCTTTGTGGAAAAAAGCTTGTTTAGTGGACTAACTTTACACTTGAAGTATGCCCTGTCACTTACGTTTTAACAGGTCTGACGCTACTATGCGCCCCGGCTGTATCTAGGCTAACGGCTAACATGCTAACTATTATTTTTATGTCACTAGTCACTTGAAACAAATTTAGGATGATAGGAGACAGGTTGAAATAAACCGAAATTTCCCTTTAAGCAACTGCTGTGCCTCCAGGTAGGACAGTCCCGCAAAGAAGTGGCTGTTTTTCTACCGAGACACTGCTGCATTTCTGGCCAGAACAGCACCACGAATAGCGACTATTTTTTTAGCAAGAAATCACTGCGTATCCTGCTGGGATAGTGCCTTAAAATACGTCTGTTCTTTTAATGAGACATTGCTGCATTTCCTGCCAAGATACTGCCACGAAAAGTGTGAATTTCAAGCCAAAACATGATCTTTTCTTAAACTTAATCACATGGTTTTGTGCCTAAACCTAATTACACATTAACCTTAGTGATGTTTGTTACTGGCTCACCCTTTTTTCCTTTAAGAGCAGTGGCCTTGTGGGTAACCTGTGAGGGTGTGACGTGTACTTCAGTGTACATGGAGGGAGGCGCCTCTCTTGGTGCATCATGATGAAGACAGTAGGCGGCAAAGAGTGATAATAGAGATAGAATTAAGTGTCTAGATAAGCTCAGGGCTACTGTTCAGCCTCATGAGAAGGCCATGTTTGTTGTTTTGTGGTGAAGATTGCAATAAAGCCATTGTAAGTGAAGCGCACCCGAACACCTCGCCATCCTTCCCTCTGCAGAGTGGTCTGGACCACAATAAGCTAGTTACCAGCTAATAACGAGCCAAGCTAAAATTAATGTTTATAAGCCAGCGTAAGTTTCAATGTATGTGCTACATAATAACAGACAAATATAGTGTATCCCTGGTGCGCAGACATGTACAATGGCAATATTTTTCCAGTTGACTGAATTGAAATTTGTGGTGCATTTAAAATCAGCAGCCAGTTGATTCCATCAGATAAATGATAAACATGTAAGAACTTTACTGAGTGACTTATTTCATGCTTTGGTTTATTCTTAAATTGCAAAGAAAATCACTGGAAGAGTTAAGTCAAATACAGGATCTTAGCCAACAAATGACCTTCAGTGTCCAAACAGTTATGGAGTAGAGGTCAAACATGTCATATAGCTAGAAATATTATAACAAGCTGACCTCTCATTGATAGCTTAACCCGGCAGTTGACCTCTCGCCCCTCACTGCTGCTGGGGACATTACAGCAAAGATGAGACCGAAGGGACAACGTCCTCTTGAAGATTATCTGTCGATTATTTGCAGCCAGGACGAGACATGACGAGACACTGCGTGTGTGTATGTGTGTGTGTGTCCCAGATGACGGATAACCAGGGGACCTTCTCCTTGGGATTACAGTCCAGGTTGGTTTGGCCTCATCTCTCCGGATTACGTTGATAAAAACATTCTTGTATTATATTTTCTGTGCTTATTGTATTAATACTCTCAGGCAGTTCCCAGAAAAAGCTCCGTCCCACGCCTGCTTTAAGGTAATCTTCTTCCACTTGAGCTTTTAAAATGTTTTTGGGGGGTTGGCTGTCTTTGTAATACCTATTCTCTCCCACTCTTGAGGTTATATTTAACCTCTTGTGTTTGACTCAACTGCTTTATCATATCGTTCCACACTGTAAATTATACATCTTTTAATAAATATGTGCATCTGGGTAGAGCAAGGCTGGACTTGTTTAGTAAGTATACACACCAAAGGTTTAAAAAGTTTTGAGGGCACAAGCTGCCCTGCAGGTATGATTTACTCCACTGTGAGGAGAAAATGCTTCAGATCCAAATGTGCCTCAGGATGTTTCACTACTGTGCTCTAATAATGGGGTCTAACCGTGCCTGGACTTTTGCAGTACTAAGGTAAAGTATTCTCACAGATGTAAAAGTGTTTTGTTCCTTTCACCACAATAGCACACTAGTGATTCCACCTGTAGTTAGTTTGTGAAAGCTGATTTTTTTCTTCATCACTAAGTAATCTGCTGATTATTTTCTCAATTAACTGATTAAATGCTTTGTGTATAAAATGTCAGGGAAGACTTACAAATAACTTCAGAATCACAGGGTGACACCTTTCTCACTCCGACCTCGTCACATATTGACATTTGGTCATGGACTTTACACGTCTGGATATGACGTGCAAGGTACCTTGGGTGCGTTGGTTGTTGATGTTCTGGTTCTGCCTGTCTTCTTTCAAAATACACTTCCGTTTACAGTCCGTTTTTCCTTCAACAACAAAAGCACGTGGTTAGGTTTAGAAAAAAAGAACCTGGTTTGGCTTTATAATCTTATGGGGCGTGAACACCGCTCTTCCTGGTGAAAGTTGGGGTCTGTTGATGCTGCCAGGTGCTGGTGAACTATCCAAGCAACCGGTCATGTATCATGCCGACGTTACAGGAAGGCTATTTTCATCTGTGTCTGATGCCGCAAGTCACTGCCTAAGCGCCGGATTTCAGCTACTTTGGAATGAGACCGGGTTGTAATATAAGACAAACAAAATCAACAAATTCTCAAATTTCAGAGATTGTTTGGCATTTGTGCTTTAAAAACAATCCATTCTCACACATACTCAGTTGGTGGTCCTGTGTGTCTAACGACAACACTCTAGTTTACCCTCTAGCATCAGTTTTTGATGCTCAGGGACGGCGTGTCAGTTTCTGCTTGTTACACACAAGCAGTCTTTTTTCAAAATTAACTTCCAACGTAGGTTTACTTAGGTTTTGGGTTTACAGTTACAACAAAAGCACGTATTAGGTTAAGGCCACAAAAGTACTTGGTTGGGCTAAGGAAATGATCAGGGTTTGAGTTGAAATTATGTTAACTTTTGGTTTCACACAGGACACAAACAACACTCTCCTGGGTGAAAGTCCTGTGCTTGAGCCATCCGCCCACCCCAACCTCCTCCCTATGTGGACTCTGTGGGCTCGTTATCCTACGTCAGTTGTTCTGAGTGTCTGATAATGACATGGCCCAGTGTGTCTCATACAAAGTGGTACTTCTTTGCAACAAAATCAGAAGGGCCACTGACCAAGCATTGGTATTTGATAAATTAGGAATGAGAAAGGATTGTAAAAAAAGATTCCTCAATAGTCAGAACACTTGCAAATCAATTTTCAGTTGATCGACTAATTGATTAACCAATTGCTTCAGCTCTAATCAGGCAGGTCTGCATCTCCTTTAGCGCACAGAAAGTGATGTGATTTGTTTCGTACACAAACGTGTAGCTGCTTCCTGGGACTAAATAGTAAAATGCTTTTCACATTTTATATGTCTCATGGACTGCTGTGCGGAAACGGTGAAAGCTTCAGCATATCTGACAAAGAGCTTTAAGGAAGAAGTCAAACAAAACAAACCTCAAGTTATCAGTTTAAGCCTTTTTTTGTTTGTTTGCTCATGTGTCATCTCTTTCAGCCGTGCTGGAAGGCATTTGGAAATATCATGTAAAAGCTACCCACATGCACCTGAAGAACGGCTATAAGAAATTATATCTACAATGGTGTAAAAAGAGCGCAACCAACAGATCAAACCTCATTGCCTAAAAACAGGAAGATCATTTTTTTAATGAATCTCAGTTTGTAGTGCACATGACTGTAGTGTAAATGGTTTGGAAATTAAGCATTGACTATTTTGATAATGGAATAATCTTTTTAAGCTACTTATTAAGCACACATGTCAAACATTTGCTGGTTGCAGCTTGTCAGATGTGAGGATTTTCTACTTTTCTGTTGTATATTATTGTAAGTTGACCATCTTATGTGATTTAGACTGTATGTGCAGCAAAAACTAAACCTAAAAATTAAAGAAAAACATCAACAAATTCATCAATAGGGAAAATGAAAAGAGTTCGTAAGGTCTGACAGTCTGGGTCATATCATTTTGTTTTGACCTGGTTGAACACAAACAGCCGCCTGTGCTCGCCCTCACATCTCCTGATGCAACTTGTGCCTCATTTTCCAAAGAAGCATTCTATGAATCAGCCCGTCCACACACATGTACCCACACACAAACACACACACACACACACACACACACACACACACACACGCGAGCTTCCCCTACCTCTCTACAAAAACCCAACAATCCAGTGAAATCCCTGCAACTTCCTTCTGTTCTCGAACCAAAAGCCTTAAAGCCAACAGATGCTTTCTCGTTATCATTGCCAGTTATCACTCTTAGCTCCCTCTGATAAGACTTTACTTTCTGACCCAGATGTTAAGGAGTTCAATTTACCAGATGCACCAGAAGAGCGGACAGGGGAGGCAGAGGGATGAGTGAGCATCGAAAATACCCGCAGGCTTGCGAGATGAGACGTAATATGCCTTTTTTTTTTTTTTTTTTTTTTTTTTTGGCCTGGTGTTGTTTCTGAAGCGGCGTTAGTGCAGTAAGGAGCTCAGCGTCTAAAGAGGCTTTGGTATAGGGGGGAAAGATGGGCCATATTACAGCGAGGCCAGAAGCCTGCTTGATTAATGGGCCAGGATAATCACCTCATCAAATCACTCTCACTTATTAAATCTTGTTTAATATCGTAATGAGGGCCCTCCTGAGCTGCTTTGGTAAATTCCCCCTCTCTCCCCGGCTCTCCATCGCTCTCGCTTTCCCTCTTCTGCCTTTCCGCTTTAGCAGGAAGACTGACGATGCCAAGTTCCCCTCTGTCCTCATCTTCCTCTCTGTGTTTCTCTTTTTCCATTACTCCTTAACTTTAAGGAAAAGGTGACAGATGTGTGTCTCCTCTTTCCTAAACCATCCTGGAATAAGTTTTTAGAGCAGACAGTGGCTCAACAGTATAATTTCTAAGGGTGGAAATACTATACACACAGCCTCAGTCTATTCATTTAATCTCCCTTATTTATGATGGATGATGTGCTGGATTGTATCATCATAAATCACGGTGTGTGTGGGTCAGGACCTGCTTGAAGAGTGATACCACTTCCCAAGGCTTTGGTACACTGGAGTTTATGGAAACACTTCAGGTGAGGTAATATCTCTCCTGTCTCCTTCTGTGTGATTTGTGATCTCTATCTGTAGTATCACGACATACCCGGCGTCGCTTCCCCCCGTGTGCATGTGTGCGTGAGGTTTCTGGGATGCATCTCCTTCACTTGACCTCCAGGCTTCTACACAATGTGCCTCAGAAGAAAACAACATGCCATTGTCTTATTTATGGTCTCGCATGTGTCACTCTGTGCCATCTTGGTAGCACAGCCGTCGCTTCCTCCAAGGAAGGGGATAGACATTTCTCTTTCCCGCTTTTGTCCTGCGCCTCTGCCTACCCCCTTCCACCACCCCTCATCCCAAAGTTGGACCCAATCCTTTGTCGTCTCTGAAGGCAGGCGGGCAGGCAACAACTGGCTCAAGGTGACCAGTTCAGGCTTGAGAGGGAGGTTAGGGCTGCATCTTCCCCCTGAGTGCCTCCCATTTTTTGCCTTTATTGTTGGGGAGCAGCTGTTGTGTACCTGGACCCCATGAGTGGCGCCTATGCTGGGTATCTTGGCAGCCTGGCTCCATAGGCTTTGGATACCAGAGTGAATCAATTCTTAAAGATGACTGTCTGCGTGTCACATGGACAGGCCCAGAGTGAAGGGCTTAGGGGGCTCTGGAGCTGGAATGCTCTTTGATGGAGGGGCTGGAGAATGAGGAGGGAGGGGAGGAAAGGAAAATACAGGGGGGAGGAGATGGTCCTATTGTTGTGCCAAGGAATGCCCTTGACGGAGATAGAGGGGTATTGTTTTTATTCCCATGAACTCTTTTAGACTTGGGTGCTTAAGGATGATGGAGCAGCGAGGGTGATGAACATCTCAGCATCTTTACTGTTATCAGAGATGTCACGAGGAGTGCAGCTGTATGTTGTCAGTTCCTCCTTATTGCTGTTAACTACGTGTTGAAAGTTGCCCTGAGATGCGGTATGTGCGAGCAGCTTAGCGTCAAGCAGCCTTGCGAACGTGTAAAGGTTGGCCAATTATTTTGCGGCTGATATAGACCTACTGTCATAACACCCGCAGAACTTAACTCATTCTCAGCAGAGATTGACAACAGCTGAGCGGGACCCTGACGACCTACCTGGCTCACAGGCCTGACCTGCCAAATGTCCACTGAGAAACCTGAGAAAATGAAGATCACAAAGGCTGACTAAAACAGACTGGCACTTAAGCTCCCTCTCTCATTCTCCCTCTTTCTCTTTGTCTTTCTTCTTACACCCCTTCGGAAAACATTTCCCTTCGGACCACCCCCTCCCTACCTCCTTTACCGTGGAAAAAGCAGGTTTATTAATAGTTCAGAGCAGGGTGCTTGGGGCAAGCTGCACGAGAAGGTTAAGGATGAGGGGAGCTAGCAATCTGGGCTCAGCAACCAGCAGCCACAACAGCAGCAGTCGCAGTAGCAGCTTCTTTTTTAGAGAAAGAGCCTCATGGTCGTCCCGTGTCCATATCCATTTCATGACAAATGAAATACCAAAGGCCCGGGCCAGAAACAATGGCTTGTTTGGCTGGCTGGAGGCGGTATGGGAGGTGGTGGTGGTGGTTGGTGGTGGGGGCTAAGACTGGCTTCCAGCCCCTGCAGCTGTCCCGGTTGTCACTCCTTGTCTTAAGGCTCACTCCTGGCTCAACGCTCCAGCCCATGGATCAAGGGGGATGTGTGCGATGCATGTGTGTATGTGCGTGCACCCCAGGGCCTCGAGAGATACTGCGAGGCGATTCTCGGTAGTCAGCAGCGTCTGAAAAACAGCACCCAGACACAAAAGACAAGTTGAACGGTGTTAAGACCCCTTCGGTATGGAGCAGACCCCAGGCATGAGGTCATCAGCCTTGGTTTAGCAGCCTTTGTCCTACAGCCTGATTGACAGGAGGGGTGGCTATCAGAGACAATTGTGGGATCTGTTACAGCCATGGATGTCACTCAAGGTACAGCAGATCTGAAATAAAACAACACTTGTGATAATTTGCACAATTTGGCCTTAAAATACAGATTTTTTCCAAACCAAAACATATGGGATAAAAGCAAGCAGCAGCAACTGTAGATTACATACCAACACACAGTGTCACCTAAGCTTGGTAATTGTTTCGCACCTCCACTCTTTAGGCCTCACCTTAATATGAATAATAAAGTCTGTGAATCTTTTAATCTGTGTTGATAACAGGTGATAAACTTTAATACGCCGCTAATATTCCATGAGTAAGCCCATGTGTGTGTGTTGCAAAGGAGAAAGACAAATCTCTTCCCGCCTCTCTCTCTCTCCCCCCTTATGTCTCAGAGATTAGCCTTTGCTCAAACACCTCCTGTTCATCTAAGTAATTAAAACATTAGAATTACTGGATTATAAACTGCTTTCGATTTAATCCAGCACTCGATGCTCCCACCATCTTGCCAAATGGGTCAGTAGGAAATATAATGGGCCTCTGTGATTTCTGATTCAGGGATCTGGAAGAGGCAAAGGATGCCAATAATGGCTATTAAAAGAGATGTGTGTTCGTGTGTGTGTTTGTGTTTGTGTGTGTGTGAGAGAGAGAGAGAGAGAGAGCGCCCAGACCGGCTTTGCCCTGAGTGCCATCTGTCTTGGACCCACTAGACCCAGTTTAGACTGGAAGAAGCCAAACCAGTTCAGTCTCTATCTCTGCCCCCAATGCACCGTTATGCGAGCACACACACACTATACACACACACTCCCTGAGACCACTTCCTCTCTTCAGATGAATCTAAAGTGGGCTTTTGTGGGGTCGGGGGATATGTTAAGACCCAGGCAGACCAAACCGATATCAAAGAACTAGTGGCGATGAAAGCGTACTGTTGCGTTGCCTCACAACACCTGTGCCTCGGTCAAAAAGATGCACTTGAACACATCGCAGAAACTACAGCTGACAGCCAACTAGCACGTACGTTCTGCACCTGCGTGAGAGGAAATAACTCTTCATAAAAAGCAGGCAGGGGTAGTCTGTATTTGTCATTCAAAAAGGGAAACCAGAAGACTGACAGGACAGATTCAAGACGCTAGTTAGCCGGGTAGCACAACAGCAACACAACCAGGCGCCCAGGAAGTGCACCCGGCCCCAGTGCCCAATTTTTGTAGCGGCCAAAAAGTGGAATTACAACTCCAGAGTTCGTCACATGATGCCATTGGACCAAAAAAGACTTTTTTCCATATTGGGAAAGAGACATCTGTAGACCAGCAGGTAAATCTTTTTGAGCATTACAACCCCTGCAAAATGATCCATTGCACTGGATTTGATCCATTCAGTTTGATAACATTTGGAAAGTCTAGAAGACTTGAAAAACAGCACGCACAACCAAAAACGATAAATACTGGGTGCTGGGCAGGAGAACAAAAACAAAAATACAAAAAACAGGTCCGCACACCAGGAACTGCTCCTTTTGGAAATTTTAAGCGTATCACCACATGTAACATTTGGGGCACCAGCACTTCATTAGACAAGAACAAGATAAGAAGACACACCTCTGTGTATACAACCGATGGTGGTCGCCCAACAGATCATGTGATGTCTAGAAGAGAGAGAGAAAATATTTAATCATTTTATCCCCATTTAAGTCAGCAGAGTGCTAACCCAGAGGTAGCTGGCTTATCCAGCGGCATTCTCTAGTGCGCCTGCTTTATAGGCCCAGTGAAATGGAAGCAGCGCCGATCAGCCAGGTAATTTTATACCTGGTAGTTGTCCCACCACCAACGCTGTATCTGGATCTCTTAATTCATCCATGAACATGACCCAGTGTTAAAATAACAAAGCATATTTACTGTGCGGTTGCAAACAATAATATAGAGCGTGGGGCGGCAGTAGCTTAGTCCAAACACTTGGGTCGGGAGGGTTGCCGGTTCAAGTCAAGTCCAGACCAAATATGATGGAGTGTGGACTGGTAGCTAGAGGTGCACCCCCAGCAAGGCACTGAAGCCCCAACTGCTAGTGATGGCCATCAATGGGCAGCCTTCACTGTGACATCTCTCCACTTAACGCATGTATAGGTCCTGTTTGTGCACGCATGTGTATTTTGGGCCTGTGTGTATATGACAACAGGGTGGAAAAAAAATTGAATTTCCCCTTAGGGATAAATAAAGTATATCTTCTTCATCAGTTCCGAACTGTTTCTGCTAAAGAGCTCATTAGCTAAAAAACAAAAATCTCACCTAATTTAACAACTTTATTTCGATCTCATTCCTTCTTGACTTTAGCCTTTTGTTTACTTTCCTCACTTCTGTTTCTCTTCTCATGCGCTGAGCTGAAGAGCCAATCAAAAAGATTTCATTCACCAACACACTCCACTGTCTCCGATGCTCTCTGATTC
Organism: Epinephelus fuscoguttatus; assembly: GCF_011397635.1. Taxonomy (NCBI): domain Eukaryota; kingdom Metazoa; phylum Chordata; class Actinopteri; order Perciformes; family Serranidae; genus Epinephelus; species Epinephelus fuscoguttatus. The sequence continues at coordinate 15,973,997 of NC_064762.1, read as the reverse complement.
AACATGCCAGCAAGGACCAACTTGGGCCAATAGTGCAGGATACACAGCAAACACTAGGGCGCAGATGCTCACCAAAAGCCCGGGAATGACCAATGGCCGACCATCGGCTGGGTGTGTCATGGCCCTTAAAGGCATCTGCAGGTCTTTGATCTTTCTTTGAGAAAGTTACCAAAGACAGGCCCTTTTTCTGTGTGAGTGTGTGCACTTCATAAGACCCTTGGCAGGTGTTTGCCCCTGGGGCCCCCAGTGCACCTTAAAGGCCCTTGTATCAGTGGGTGCCCTGATATCATTTAAATATAATTTATACTTCCATTGTGTGCCTTGGACACATGTTCTCACATGTGCGCACATTCACAAACCTTCATTCAGTTTTTAGGGAAGTTCCTCCCTCCTCCTCCCTCAACTTTCTTGGCAGTGAAAATGAAGGTGTGCTGTGGGGATTCACCGCCGCTGTCTTCTCACCTACACTGTCTATACTCATTTTGGAGCATCAGTATGTGTTTGGCATGATTTGTATGTGAGTTTACGCCTGTTTCTCTTTTTTTTTTTTAGTGGGTATGAGCGTGTGTCCTCTGCAGCATGTTCCTGCCTGTGCGTGTTATGTTTTGTGTGTGTGTTCATTATGGTTTGTGTTTGTGCTACTCGCAACAACAAGGGGTCCAAGTTGACACAGTGACAGTTCCTCGCAGAGCGACAGAGGGGCCCTGCCATCCAACAACAGAGGCTTTGTCGCTCTGCTCCTCTTGGCTTGTTACGGACTTCCTTCTCTCTCGCTTTCTCTCGCTTTCGCTCCCTTTTTTAGCGAGCCCATTTTCTTGTCTGAAGTCTTAATTTGGGGCGCTGGCCAGTGGGGAGAGGGAAGAGAGGCGAGGGGACCGAGGGAGGGAAGAACGAGGGGGGAGCAGGAGGAGAGGAGGTGCGGAGTGGTGATGGCTGCAGACGGACGGCCCTTTGTTCCTCCTTTCCCAGGCTCCTCTCTTGAGCCTCCGAGGCTCCAGTTGCGTTGGAGCCTTCCAGAGAGAGAGGGAGAGAGAGAGAAAGAAAGAGAGAAAGAGGCTGGGAGGAAAAAGGGGGCACAATGATCTGTCCAACTGGAATCTTCCAATTCTACAAAGCAAATGCACACACACGCAAGTGATGTGGAAAAGAGAAGAAAGGAGAGGGAGGGTGGAAAAAGAATGGACAAATTAATCAAAAGACTAATAATAAAGAACAAGCAGAAGGGAACAAAACCAGAAAGGGCAATGAGGATGATATGAAGACAACATCAGAATCAGCACACACAGAGTGTAAGCTGCACATACTGACCACTAGGTGTCCCCACCACTGATGCCAAACGTGGGCAACCCAGAGTTAATCCCACACTGTGCCAGTGGCTCTGGAGCATAAGACCAGTGTGTTACTTCCATCCACAATAGATGAAATCCAGTGTTTAATTACTAACACATGAAAAATGAATCCATCAATCTGTGTAACGTGGAAATCTGCTTTCATGCTTTTTGATTGAAGCTGGAATCATTTTGGTGTGAAAACTTTAATTCAGAAATAAATGCACTGATAAGCAAATCGAAGGAGACGTACACACACACACACACGCACGCACACGCACACACACACACACACACACACACACACACACACACACACACACACACACACACACACACACACACAGAATGCCATCCTCTACAAGCAAAAAATCCTCTGATGATGGAGGAAAAACTTCAATAACATTCTGCTGTTTCAGTTTCAAGCCCACGGTCATTTTGGACGTGTAGGTGTCAAAGTGGTTCAAACGACGGTTGGCTCATTTTGGTCGTTGGTAGGAGGATCGCACAGGGAAGAAATCGAAATAAGGTCCTTGCGCTTCTTCGTCACAAAGATTCCCCAGCATGAGGAGTTACATCAGTGCATGTGTGTGTTGATATTTACCGAAAAAAATGCTCTGTTTGTAGTCGGTGCACTGTAAATCCCCCACTGCCGTCAAGCTGTACAGTAAAACACACTTTCCACTGATGTGAAAGCTTAAAGAAAAGCTGAAAAAACACACTCTTAACAGCAAATGGAAAATGTTCTTGAACCTGAGCGTGTGATAACAAGTGACCGCAGAGGGAGGGGGGACTTGGAGAGGGACCTTGGGGACCGTGTCAACGTTTTCTGTGCCGGAGCAGGGACAAACATTGGGCAAACATTGGGAAAGGCTGGCAGCCTTTGAGATAGTGGGCCGTTGATCTAAGACTGAGGAGCTAAAGTCCACTATCTCCCGTCAGATACAGCAGCCAAGGTCTCGCTGACACACAGAGCCACAGAACAAACATGGATACCTGAAGACAATGACCTTTGAACCCCCCAGCGGGAGAGGGGGGAAAAAAACAGGAAGTGGTGAAAGTGACTCCAGTGACTTCCTCCCTGCAGGCCAAGAATGAATCAGGTGGAATGATTGTAAGTACACGGGTCGTTGTACAGAAAGAGCGCACACACATTGTTCAAGAGTGGGAAGCACAGATGTGGTGTGTGTGCGCGTGTGTGCGCCTACATGCGTGCATGTGCATGTGTGTGTGATGCAGGAAGCGAGAGAGTGAGTCTTCAGATGTAGCGACAGATGGTATTTGATTACAGAGCAGACGGTCGGTGTTGTACAAAGATGCTGTCTCAGCCCAACCTAAGGAGCTGTAGCCTCCGGTTAAGGCAGGCGGAGGGAGGCAGGCGGAGGACGAGAGGGAAAAGGAACACGGGAGAGAGACAGAGGGAGAGAGAGAGAGAGAGAGAGAGAAAAAGAATAAAAGCAAGCAAGCAAGAAAGACACAAAAGAAGCAACTCCAAAAATGAGCATCAAAGCAAAAAGAGTGAAAAGCAGCGAGGCAAGAACAAAAGAAGGAAAAGGAACAGAGCAATGGGCTGGTGTGGTGGAAACTACAACGGAGGTCATGATGAGAAAACAGCAAAATGACGCAGACAGAGAGAGAGAGAGAGAGAACACACTGATGCTTTTTAAAATAGGATTTTTCTTAAAAGACACCCAAACTCATCAGCAAAAAAAAGTTGGAGTATGTCATTAAAATAAGATAAAAGTCTTTAGTATTTAAATGTCTTTGTTGATTCGTGGAATTTTCTGCATTACAACATTTCACTAGTTTCAACTTGAGCTGCTACAATAAGTTGATTAATCCATTTCTTTAGCTATTTATTAGTCAAATAATTGATTAATCATTTGTAAAATTAAAAAACATGATTCCAGCTTCTTGAATTGTGAGGATTTGAAGCACACAGTATTTCAGTTTTTTCGATTGTTGGCTGAATAAAACAAGCAATTCCAGTACATCTACCTGGGCTGTGGGAAAATATAACAGACATTTGTGACAGGCTTTTTTTATATCTTAAATTCTTGTAGATAATTAATAATTGAGAGGATATTTGGGAGAATAATCAATAATGAAAATAACTGTTGTAAGAAAACTTTGTGCTTCCTTCTTAAACTTTTATTAACTTGTCTTCATTTAGTTAATATCTCAACTCACCTTTAACAATGAAGGTTCATTTCATTACGTGTGTGTGTGTGTGTGTGAGAGAGAGAGAGTGTGTGTGTGTGTCTGGCTAAGGCAATTGTTGCATTTAGCCCGATGAGGCGGCATCTGCAGTCATCTGTGGAGAAAACTCGGCTGTGGGGTTGCTGTCAAACTCCTCATTAGTGCACTGAATCACTCGGAGAGCAGAGCAGCGCTGATTCACTCCAACACAACAGAGTAACTATAGAGTAAACACACACACTGTGGGCGGTGATGCTCTTTTACTGTAACTAAGACAGTTGATCAGAGAGAGAGATCGAAGATATCAAGGCAATATCATAAATTCATATCACTGAAATTTATATCACTGACATCCATACACATACAAACGCAGGTGTAGATTTCTGCGGGGACACAGGTAATATTTGATCAATATTTTAACATGTGTATTAAAACATGACTTTTATTTCGACAAAATTAAAGACATTTCCACATAAATGGATGCTGCAAAGGCACAAATCGGTGCATCAACATTCACCAGAATGCAAGAAATGAAGTCTAAAATTTTCTTGCAGAGGACCCCAAAACTCCCCACCCCCCAAAACTGAAACGCTCCTGAAACACAATAAAATATAAATAAATGTTCCCACCTGATAGCGGGCCATGTGAATAAACCACAAACATCAGTCGTTTTCTACTCTCTTTTTCATTTTTATTTCCATTTTTTATTCATTTTGCACAAGCTTGCATATATACTGCACATACATTCAGTTCATAGAGGGTGAAGGCACGAAAGGCAATTTGACTACTGGTTGTTTTTGGGCTGGGCCAAAGCAACACAGGGGAAAAAATCTCAAGAGAAAATACAAAAACTGCTTCAAACTAGTTTCAGCTTTCTTCAGCCCACCCTCGGCCCCGTCCCGGAACAAAACATAACAACCTCTTTTTTTTTCTCCTTCTTCTTCTTTTAAAACTGTCCAGTTCCATTTAGCTGCCAAGATCTCCATTTATCTCAATTGAATGAGCTTGCTAGAATACTAATTGTTTTAAATTTTTTTTTAAGTAGATAAGGATTAAAATCTTTTTTAAAATTGGTTCTACTTAATGAAATGCAGTACAGCCTTCCCTGTTTGAAAAACAAAAGAAAACAACATCAAATAAATTAGGATAAATTAAACCAATAAATTACACAAAATCTGCAAGACAAATAGACACCGATAACAGAAAAAAAAATAAAAGCAGCCATGTCATGAGTTTTATTTTACAACCTGTATGTAACTATTCAGACTGTATTTGAAACATGGCCGTTCCAGTTTGGAATTACTGCACTAGAATCGAATAATAATGTCATACAAAAAGCATCAACAAAACACTATTTACATAACATATTGCTAAGTTACACAAAGGCAGTATTTATCACTGTAAGTCCACATCGTTGATATTTACAAAAAAAAAGGAAAAGAGGAGCAATGTAATAATAAAAAAAGAATTAACTACTGAAAAGCATCGAGAAACAAAAACCCCTTTCAAACAGGTCAGAAAACAGATCAGAGGAAATTATCGCAACACACACACACACACACACACACACACACACACACGTTGCCAACGCTTAATGAGAATCATTTACATGTCAGGATGGTACTCCCAGGGGTGGGGGAGGGGCCACAGTGTTGAGAATTGTGTCACTCAGTGGTTCACAGGTTCTCATAATCGGTCTTTTCTCTCACACAGACACACACTCATATACATGTACACATACACACACACACACACACACACACACACACAAAATGCAAAGCGTACAGAAATTCCACAAAAGTCCAAACTTTTCCCAACTGTTTGAACCCGGTAAAAAAGGGTATAAATCACTTCTTTTTTTTCCTCCTCCGTCTGCAGTCTCTTTTTAAACTGTACAACGTTGTGCCCCCTCCATGACACTAGGCTTCTGATGACAATGAGTTCCTGTCTCTCTCCCAGGTCAAATCTAGAGCTACGTCGGCGGCAGTCTGCCCTTGTTTTTTGGGACGAGACCGGGTCCTGCCAACGGCCCAATCCGTGACATCATCATTACCTGACCGCTTGCCTTAACGCATCGTTCTGTCAGCGAAAAATTAAAGAAACGGATGCTGGTGCAACTTCAAGGGCACTGCCGACGGGAAACAGACCCCCGTTAAAGGCATGGCAGGGAAAAGAAAAACAACAAAAACCTCTCCTCTGTGGGTTTTTTTGGAAGAGTGGTTATGAGTCCAGTTGAAAAAAGCGAAGAGGGTCATCTCTCTTTTACTTCACCCTTCTTTTTTTTCTTTTAAACCGCCCTCTTCTAGCACTCTGAGTGATAATAGAAAAACTGTACAGCTATTCTTTGTCTCATCCTGATAGTATTTACAGTAGCAACGACAATATTTCATACTCTGAAAACGGACTCCGAGTTTTATTTTTCTGATCTCGTGAAGACAGCCATTCAGCACGATACAAAAAGAAACCAAAAGGAAAAAACTGGTCACAAAACCTGCAAAAAACCTACGACTATTGCTCCTAATCTACCAACAACTCACTTATTCAGAATACAGATTTAAACAAAGCCGTCACTAAAAATACCCTCAAGATTTCTTTTATGAAACAATTTGTAACCTCCCGAGGAACTTCCACTACTTTATATATTTTCTTCCCATAGATTTATCTTTTACAATTCTTAAAAAAGGCTATATATGTATTTCAATAATGTTATCCTTAAAACCAAACGACCCCAGCAAAAGGAAAACTTGACAAAAATATTTTCCACGCGGTATTAAGGTCTTACTAATCCTTTTTTCTTTTTTTTTTTTTTGCACATAAGTCTTCATTATCCTGAATTAATCTTTTTAGGCGGAGGAACTCTTTAACTTTAGGGCGGGGTTGCAGGAAGGAGGGGTGGAGAAGGGTGGGGAGCGATAATAATCTGTGCATCAGATAAAAGTGTCCTTTCCTTTCTCCTTTGTTTGTGGCGCTTTAGAGCCCTTGGCTGGTGCTTTGAGACTCTGAGACGTGCGGGGCCGAGCCCATCCTTCAGTGAGAAATGTGTCCGGCTCGCTCTCTCAGGACTCCCGGATCTTAAGAAGAACACAGTTCTGGGAGGAGGAGGAGGAGGAGAGGTGGGGGACATAATGAAGGGAGTAGCTCTCCGTCTTTCTCTGCCTCCTTTTGTCAGGCGCTTTGTCTCGCTTAGACAAGTCAGCAGGTTAAGCAACCTGCTCCTTTTGATCTTTTGTGACACACACAGACACACCATGAGACAATGTCGCCAAGGTGAGATCAACGGCGACCTCGCACGCACTCTAGAACGCTTTCTTGTTGCTTCAAACTTCATCAAAAGGGCAGCTAACACTAACTAGGTCTTAAAATCCTTAAAAGCCTGAGAGGGCGGATAAAATGTACAACTCAAGTGGAAAATCTGGGATTAAAATCTCAGGTAAAAAGGAATGACGTTTAACAAACTGGGCACAGTGGCTTTAACAGAATCACACTTTGGGTCTTGAAAGCTGCCAGTTTGGGACGGAGGGACAGAGCGGAGGGTTTCAGGTGCGTGTTGCTCCTCGCTCTGTGCCTTTGTCCCCGCTCTTTGTAGTGCTGAGAGCTTCTCCATCTACCCCCGGGGTGAGTGCTCACCTCCGACCTCGTATTGTTGCATTGAGAGAGGAGCTAGATCACTCAAAGGCAGGTGAGCATGGAGGGAAGGAGCAGTGTGTGTGTGTGTGTGTGTGTGTGTGTGTGTGTGTGTGTGTGTGTGTGTGTGTGTGTGTTGTGTGTCTGTGGGGGAAGTTCCTCTTGAAGCAGAATTAACAAACGCCGTGTTTCAGCTTATATCAACCTCTCCCTTTGCCCTCCTTGTGTTATCTTCCTCCCTGCGATGCTTCTATTCATATGTACTCAATTATCTATTGTTTCAGCGACGCCGTGCTTTAGATTGCCACAGTATTCTGATATATTCAAGTATCAACTGCTATTGAAATAACGTCATAATGTCATTTACACCTTGTGTAGGCTAATCACAATAAAAGCCTGCTGTATCAACAGGCTGACTTCATCTCACACAGGAGCTATTCAGTGAACAGTGCTATAAAAAGACAAAAAAAACCCCTATGCAGTTATTTCTGTGTATGTCCACTAATCAGAGACAGGAAATTAGGCGATTATAATTTTTTTTGATAGCTGGACAAAAGGCTTGTTTAGTGGGAGTAGTTTAGTTATCAAAGCTGGATTGGCTACGGAAATTAAGCCATCTACACACCGAAAAGGCCACACTTCTTCTGCATATTTCTAGACTTCTTCACCGTTTACTTCATGTGTTTCTGCCAGAATGGTCCTGTGCAGGATGGGCTAGTCACTACAGCCATAAGTTTGATGACTTCCGTTAAAACCCCAAATCTAAACCCTTTCCAGGCGAGTTGCCTCAGACCACTGAAATAAAATAAAACAAACAAAAGCAAAGTCCACTTGGGAGATGGACAAACGAAAACAGGAGTAAGGAGAAGGATGGGGAAACGGTGGGCAAATTATTCCAGAATCTAAACTCTTTGAATAATATTAATAGCAATAATTTATTTTTTTCTGCAACGGCATCAAGGGACAAACAAATCTCGAAGTGCCAATCTTCAGCAAGCAGTGATGACAAATAATAATAATCATAAACAACAACAACAATAATAATAATAATCAAAAATAATAATGTACACCCATTAAACACAATGCCCTACTTGCGGGGAAAACACACTTCAAAACATGGTAGAGCTCAGTAGCTATTTGAAACCAGTCCAAGTCCCACAGGTTAGCACAGACCAGTACCATGAGTCCAGTCTGAGTCCAGTCAGTAACCTTACTAGGCCTTGTTTCTGTGTGCATGAGTGTGTGTGTCCTGTTGGGGACATCTTCAGTAGCACAGTCTCGCGGGGACAGTTCATTTGGACACCCGCTGGATTGGAGGGACACCCCCGGGTGCCGTGAATAAAGTCTTCAGGGAACCCAGCCTATGTTCTTAGTAGTGTAAATGGGAACTTGGGAACTCCGTCTACACACACCGAGGACTTTGTTAGTGTTGATCATAAAACAGGCCAAACGGATGAGGGTTCACACGGTCCAAAAAAAAAAGAAAAAAGAAAAAGAAAAAAAAAAACGAAAAAAAAAAACACCCAATAAGATTAGAGTCTCTTCAGTTCAGAATCATACAAAAACAAAACAAATAATAACCGTCATGATAATTATCATTTAAGAACAACAACACAATAGCTAGGTCATTTAGGAACTGCCACAGAGGCTTCAGATTGGGAATGCTACTTCATAACTTTCATACATTCAAAAAAAAAAACAAAAAAAAAAAAAACAGGAAATCCAAAGAAAAGTTGGGGGAAAGGGAAAAACAAGAAAAAAAAAGAATATTTTTTAAAATTCTATGAAATCAGAGGAAATAAAAAAAAGAAAGCGCAAAGCGTTGAGCGAAGAGGAAGAGGAGGAGGAGGAGGAGGAGGAATTTACTCGTGTAGAAGCTCTTGGAGACAGTTGGGGGACTTGAAGATCTCGGGGACTTCGCTGTCCAGTTTGCAGATGACCTTGTAGATGGCCTTCTTCCAGGACGGGTCCACGTCTTTGCCGGCCACGATAGCGTTGAAGAACTCTCTCAGTGTGATCTCAGCCACCTCCAGGAAGCGTTCAGGGACCTTTGAAGACACAGGAGGGTAAGATGGTTATTATTATAAGTATATTCTACACACACAATCTAGCCAATATCCAACATACTCTCACTCCCAACTCGTCAAATACTGACACTTCGTCACTGGCTTTGTGATGCTAGGTACCCCTCCGTCGTCCGATATAGACGCTTAGGGACGACATGCCAATTCACGCTTCTTACATGCATTGTGTCTTTTCAAAATAAACTTCTGTTTTCACTGTAAAATGAACAGTTTCCGCTCGTTACCTAAGTGCCAATAAGGAATTAAACTGTAAAGACGCCCACTATAAGACGGTGGTTCCCAACTGGTCCAGCCACAGGGTCCAGATTTGTCCTTAGTCATTAGTTCCAGGTCCACACAGTTTAATATTTCAGCATCATATTTGTGTTTGGCCATGTCGTCGAGCTAGTTTGCGGTCTCTGACAAGTAGCTGTCCATTAGTCACTCACTCTACAGCAGGAAACAGCACTTCAAAAGAAAAGCTCTGTGCCAGGAATTCACTTAACTTCAAAATAAAGTGTGTTTTAACAAACCTGAAACGTTTGCGAGTCACTTGCGGTCCATTCAGAATGGATTTATGATACACTTTTGGATTGTGATCCACCAGCTGGGAACCACTGCTGTAAGATTATGTGCAATAAGTTATGACTATGTGCAATAATTTATCGTACTCTGCTGTAATACCTCGTTTTTATTGTTTTTATACTCATGTATAGAGTCTTTATCTGCTTGTCTGTGAATTTCTGTATGTACCCACTGGAGACACCTAATTTGACTGTACAGCTATGCAATGACAATAAAGGCACTGATTGATTGTTAAATGCATACAGTGTCTTTTCAAAATAAGCCTAGAACATAGGAAAAGAAAGAATCTTTTTTAGATTTACTTCCGTAGGTTTACGCTAAAAAAGCATGAGGTTGGGTTTAAAGAAAACCATCATGGTTTGGCTTAGAATAAGTACGTTTGTTGCTAACGTAATATAACATCACGTCACATACGTCACTAGCATGGTAGGCTACACAAACTAGTTATTAAAACAACTCAATTGACTTTTTGAAAGTCTGGAGTTTGTTCGACTCGTCCATCACCACTTCTGCCCGTCCTGTGTCAACTTTCTCTGTCTTAATACTACAGTAGTTGCCCAGAGCATCAAAAAATGCAGCTGCCTGGTGCGTCTCATGCCGCCGCTAAAGGGTGCCTAGGTGGTGTCCGACCCTAAAGGTCACTGACCAAGTGTCAGTATAAGACAAGCTAGGAGTGAGACCAGGTTGCAAAATCATCTAGAAGTGACTCAAAGCTGCAAAGTGAGTTGTTTAAAATGTGACTTTTCACTTTCACTCACCGTTAGACACACACAGAACTCCTTCCCCTTCACATCTCTGCTATTTTGCATCAGTGTTTTCTTCCATTACGTTCAACACTGTTATCTCCTCCCTTCTAGAACATGTACGTATTTTTACAGTGGATGTAAAACCATAAATCTCCCGTCTCTTGAGTATCTACTTCCTTAAAAGCCAATTGAGGCGTCAGCCTGAGAAAAAGTCACTTCTTGTGAATTCTCAGGTTTCTCACACCTCCCACTTCCCTCCCCGTAACACGGTGAGCGTGACATCTTTATGAGTCCTACTGTAAATCTGTGACCAAACAAGAGAGCGGAGCTGAGTGAAGAGCGGTGGAGAGGTGCTGGCGAAAGAGGAAGTACTAAATGCTTTGGGAACGGGGAGACACGCCGCCTCTTTAGTGTCCCTGACAGCAGCGCTCACCGACACCATGGAGATGATTAGTCTGGCAAAGATCTGTGACACCTTCCCCCAAGCCAACACTCTGTCACTCACACACACACACACACACACACACACACAAACACACACACACACACACACACACAGAGTCATGCAGGCGTGAGCACACACACCAGCGCACACACCTCCTTATGCCAAGGAGATGACACATCCTGTACTGTTACAGAGCTCTACATAATGCACGCTACACACACACATACACCAACACACACACAGACACACACACACATACACTCACTCACACACACACTAGCTACCCTGGTGTATTTGGCTGAGTCTCTTTCCTCGACTCAAAGCTCCAGGGCGACGCAGCCTTCAGGGGTCACCTGCTTGGATAATGCTGACTGTCTCTCTGCCCGCCTCCCTCGATGCTCTCTCTCACACACACACACACACACACACACACACATACACATATATACAGCAGCAGCTTGCCCAAATGCCTGACAGTGCGCACTCCGCTCCTCTCCTCTCCTCCAGTGTCCTGCAGATACTCATCAGGAGTGTCAGGACACGGCAAGGTTAGTGGCCACTGGAACACACACACACACACACAGAGAAAGACAGACATGTACACACAGGCATGCCTCCACACACACACACACACACACACACACACACACACACACACATGCATGGGACAGCCACCCACCCCCCCTCGGGGTGATGAATGGAGGCTAAGATGCCCGTGTGTCTGGTGTGTGTGCATATCTCTGTCCACTGCTCCAGTGAAAAGGTGAGTGAATAAGGAGCTTGTACACTGTGTGTGTGTGTGTGTGTGTGTGTGTGTGTGTGTTTGACAGAGAGAGAGACAGAGAGAAAATATACAAGCTAACCCAATTCCCCAAATATTGAATTCCCCTCTGGTGGGATAGAAGTGGATATAATTCATTGTTTGGTCTGCTGTCTCTCCTCTGAAATACTGGCACAATGACCCCGGCGCGAGGGCAACTGTGTGTGCATGCGTCGTAAGTGCCTGCGCGAGCATGCGCACCTTTTTCCCAAAAGACCTCGCTAACGGGCCGGTGCGGCGCTAGTGCCCTGGCCGTTAGACGCAGGGTGTGCCGCATTACTAAGAATATTCCTGCATGGAATTTCTCCTGACGTTTTGACTATAAAAGGACAGCAAAACGCTGACTGCAAGGAGAAAGCAATGTCAAGGAGAAAAGGGTATTGGTATTTCAGATCCTCTTGACTGAGAGAGCGAGAGAGTGAGAATGGGAGGGAGGGAGAGAGAGAGCGATGGCGAGGGAAGGAGGGGCTGAGAAGAGTCTAAGGAGAGAGAGCGCAGCGACAGAACAGAGGGAGTTATTCCTGTCCCGCAAGCCTTTGTTTTGTGAGTACGTGTGAGTTGTGTATGTGAGCAAGCTGCCTCCTGACCAGCAGTGAGCCTTAACTGTTTGCAACCCCTCCCCTGTCCCCCCTCCTCACCCCCACCCCTTCATTTCTCCCTCTCTCTCTCTCTCTAGGGTCAGCTGTTGGGCCTTTGTTCCAGAGGCATTGTGGGGGATTATCCAGTGTGGCCGTTCATTCGCTCGGCTGTCCGGTAAATGGGGCCAATCGCGTGGCTCACAATCCTTCATACATATTTCATAGGGCTTTTTAACAACTTCTCAGCAGAGCCCAAAATTAAAGGACAGATGTACAAAGAGGGGAGAAGAGAGGGAGGGAGGGAGGGGAAAGTATAGCACGAGGGATGGAGGGGTGTGTGTGTGCGGAACGACGCCTGGAAAAGGCAAACAAGGTGACTGGGAGTTCATCTACACTATGCCAGCTAAATGTGAAAACACACCTTGGTCCACACTGTGTTTTCTCACCCCTTTTTCAAAACTGCGTCCGGGGCGGATAAATCTGAGAATGCCATTATTTCTGTGGGAAAAGAAGCTTTTGGAAAATGATGATGTAAGCCCGCTCAGTCATGGTCAGCAGCTGACAGATAACTGTCTGTCACCTCCAACTTTCCCTGCGATCGCTCATTTTAAATGTTGATACAGACAATCACGCGGCACAGGTGTTGCCATTAATCTGCGTTTGTGTTTATTTTTGCCCGACGACTCTGCAATTATGACACAGCAATTTTCGTCTTAGTGCAGCAGCGCAGGAAACACTGTTTGCCTTGTCAATAGGGAGCGTTTAGAGTCAGCGATCAAAACACTATTTTATGGTTTCTCAGATTAGAATAATTAAACTGTGAGTTTGTGATTAAATGTAGTGTTAGTGATGATGGAGAGCAGGAGGACAACTGAGACTCAGCAGAATAAAACAGCTGTCTGAGCCACTCTTTAGCAGATGTTGGCTGTGGTGCACAGCTTTAAGGCCCAGACACGCCAAACTGACATCACAGAACTAGAGGCGGCGATTGCTGACTGTTACGTCTCCTTGTGTCATGTTGCCTGCGCCTCGGCCAAGAAGTTGCACTTGAACACGCAACAATTAGCAGAGAGGGTATAACTCTTCATACCAACAGGTGGTGATAGTCTGTGTTTGTCATTCAAAAAAAAGGGAAACTGGACATTAGCATAACTCGATGCTTAAAGAACAAAAGATATCGTGTGCTAGCGAACAATCACACAAACAATTCCGAATCATTTCTGCTAAAGAGCTCTATGGCTTAAAAACAATCTTAACTCATATACAAGTTTGTTTTGATCTCATGCCGCTCAGTAAGTTTACATGTAGCAGTAGTGGAGCTAAGCTCATAGCTCGGCTTATCAGTCAAGTTGAACTTCTCGTCTTGTCTGAGTATACATGCAGAAGAGAAAATCGAATTTCTGACCAAGTATGTCTGACTACGCCTCGATAGGCTGCGCTGTGTCCTTTTAAATATAGTGCGTATTGAACTAGTTCCAGTTCTTATTTTGAAACTTTTTTTTTAAAATAAATCCGCGTTTCGCATTCTCCTACCATCCATAAACTTCAAATGTTTAGCTCCTTTAGCTGTCGGAGCATGAACGTAGTTTCCTTGTCCATCCAGAAGTGCGACTTCTGCTTCTCATCGCCATGGTATTTGTTTTCCGGGAGTTACTGCACTGCTGCTACGTCATCTCCTTCTTCTTCTGGGTGAAAGCCCGCGAAAGAAAAAGTGGTGCATGCGCAGAACACCGAGTCCGACCAAGTGGATACATGCAGCAGAAGTTTGATTTTCAATCGAACTGTCTAGGCGTGTTAATCGAGCATCGGATAGTCCAATTTCAGTCGGACTAAGCTGTTTACCTGTATTTAAAATTCCAGTTTCAGTCGGACTAAGCCAATGATTCGATTTTCTCAAGCTGCGTATAAACGTACTGACTGACTTTAGTTGGAGAAAAAAATAGGGAGTGCTGCACTTGGTTAAGGCTCAGTGTAGTTAGTAGTAAAAAAAAATCAGGTTTTTTACCCACAATCAGAGTGCCTCGGATACACTTGTAGACTGCCTGCCTATACTACGGACTTTTACACTGAGTGAGCTGGACAGTTGTTTTCTACTGAAGTCACTTGTTTGTTTGCCTTCCTCACTTCCATTTCTCCTCTTGTACACTGAGCTTAGCTGCCAATCAGAGTGATTTCACTCACTGACGGGCTCTGTTGTCTCCAATGCTGATTCAACGTGCTGGATCGGCCAGAAAGTGCGTGCCAACGGTGTGGGACACACCACAAAAACTAGGGTGACAGATGCCCAACATTTACCAACAGCCCACTGTGTGCTTGGTGTGTCAGGGCCCTTATAGTTTGCCTGACAAAAGAGGAGAGAGAAGAAGAGTTTTAACCCCACCAGTGTGGACACATTGTTTTCAAACAGCACTTTTAAAATTCATCCGACTCCGCGCGGATGAGTCTGACCGAAAGAGGACCAGAATGACTGAGTTTGACCTCTTCATGTGTCACACACAGACGCACACGCTCCCTCTGATGATAAAACTGTATGGTCCTCTTCTGAGAGAAGGTGCGAGAAAGACAGAGATGATGCAAGTGTGTGTGTGGCGGGGGGGGGGCAAAAAAACAAAAGCTTTCATGAAAAAGGATATTATTGTGGCTCTGCCCCCGTGTAACACAATATGAAAAGAGGAAGAGAGGAGGAGGGAAAAAGGGAGAAAAGAATCAGCAATACTACACACACACACGTTTCCCTAACCTTTGCATCGTGCTGCGTGGTGGGTAAATACCAATCAAGGAGGGAGGACGGAAGGAAGGGAGGAAGGAAGAAAGAAAGACTTCTCTCTGACAAGAGGCAGCGATGAGGCAGTTAATCACTCTCATTCAGTGACTCCCCCCTCTCCCCCACAACTCTCTCCCCCATTCTCTCCACCTCTCTCCATCTCCCTCTCTCGTGACAGGTTGCTTTGAGACAGAAGGATAAGCTCTTTTTCAGAGAGAGGGAATCGGATTTCCTGCTTTTTGATGAGATAATAAAATATGACGGAGGACAATAGGAGCCTGTGGACGGCTTGCTGGGAGCTATTCACTCCGGCAGCGGCCCCTGTCTTAAGACTGCTTAGACAAACGTTTAAAAAGGTAGCCAGAGGCCCAAGCCCTCAAATAAAGGCTACTGTTACACACACTGCGCACAAGTGTATGCGCGCGCGTGTGTGTCTTTGCATGTGTTTCGGTTAAGCCTGAGAAATCTCTTCTCTCTCGGTGACTCAGGGTTGAGCTGTTTGTTTGGCCAACGTGTTTCTCCCCTTTGCTTTTGGGAACTGTCAGGAGATGTATTGCACCTTCTATTTGCACAGCGCTGGCCAAACAAGACGAGACCCTGGAAGATAAGGCTGTGTGTGTGAGTGAGTGTGTGCGCTTGTGAGCTGTAGCCTTGAAGGATGAAATGCAGGGACACAACATAAGCCCCCGCTGCCAGCCAGGTTAATTCCTAACCCCAGCTCGGCCTGGGAATACCAACACTTCCCATGCTTTTCGGTCACTGTGTGTGTGTGTGTGTGTGTGTGTGTGTAAGACAGGGAATTTATAGATTTTGTAATGCACTGAACACCACAGATGGGGTCTGACTGGGGTGACTGTATCTTAAAGGGACAGTTCACCCCCAAATCAAAAATACATATTTCCCTTCTTACCTGTAGAGCTATTTGTCAGCCTAATTTATTTTGGTGTGAGTTGCCGAGTGTAAGGGAAATCGGCCATTAAGATGTCTGCTTTCTCTCGAATATAATGGAACTAGATGGCATTCGGCTTGTGGTGCTAAGTGCCAGAAAAAAAAAAAAATATAAGACTCAACAGCAATGCCTCTTTCCAGAAATCATGACCCAGTTCCTCAAGATAATCCACAAAACTTGTTGTGAGCAGTTTCATGTAGGAACTATTTTTTCTCCACCGAACTACACCTGCCAACCGTATTATGGCACAGAAGGAAGCATGCATCTGCTGCTAGCTCACCTAGCACAACTGGGCTAGCTAACGTTACAGCTCAGCCGCGGAGGATGCCATTCACGTTCACATCTTGTGCTGTCACAAGCAAGAGTCTCTTCTTCATGAGTAGATGCACACTTCCTTCTGGTAGGCGGGTGTAGCTCGACAGAAAGAAAACAGTTCCTACATGAAACTGCTCACAACAAGGTCTGTGGATTATCTTAAGTAAGTGGGTCATGATTTCTGGAAAGAGACATTGCTGTTGAGTTATATTCAAGAGAAGGCAGACATGTCAACGGCCAATATCTTCAACACTCGTCAACACACACCAAACTATCTAGATTGAGAAATAACAATACGTATTTTATTTATTTTTTGGGGTGAATTTACCTCTGCTTGGCAGCAAAACGTTTATAAACAAGAGTTGAACCTGAAGTTGAGCAGGCCTGTGACTTTTCAGTGAGTCAAGCCAGAGCTTCCCGAGCGTCGGACACACACTCTCACCATAGGCCTCCTGTGCCTCACGTATCTGCTCTGATCAATAATCTACAAAGGCCTTGATAAGCCCTTGGCCCACACTGTCACTTTAGGCAAACACAACCCATGTCCCCTTTCTTCCTATTCCCCACTGTGCTTGTCCCCAACCCCCCTCTCCTGCTGATAAGACTGTGCCATGGCTGAAGAGTCCAACCAACTAGTGAGGGAAGAGTCGCAGCAGATCCTTCGTTGGATCATTCCCCTCCCAAGTTATTACAATTCTTTATTTTCCCGGCTTTCCAATTTTCCTAATTTCCGCTCAAATCCTAAAATCTCTCATCTGTGAAGTTTTTCTCCGTGCTTATAGGCGACCACTGGGACGGGAAACAGGCCTCAAAGCTGAGCAAACACCAGCCACCCTCACTCCACTGATAGCCTTGAGAACATGGAGCCTTGAGGGGCTGTTGTGTATACATATACGTGTGTGTGTGTGTGTGTGTGTGCGTGTGTGTGTCTTGCTGTCTGGTGTGTGTGTGAGCATGAGCACTATCGTCACATGGGCTCTTCTCAAGGTGCACCTCCGCCGGGGAGTCAAGGACAGGACAGGGTCAAAGACGTTGATGAAGTCGCTCTCCTAAGCCATCTTCCTCGCTCCTCCCTCCATCTTTACTCCCCTCAACCCCCCCGCCCCGACACACACACACACACACACACGCACACACAGATACGGGCTGGAAATTCATATCATATCAGGGCCTCTTGTGACATGTCCTTCCTCCCCTCTTGCCATTCCCTCTCTTTCCTTTGCTTTACAGAAATTGGGGGTCGTGTTGAGGGTTTTAGCTCTACATCAAACCAACTAACGGACTCAGACAACAGAATCTGTGATCAGAAGAATTGCAAACAGCAGGGGAAGCCAGAAATCACAGATCAAGCCCTTGTTTAGACACTTCAAAATTCATCGTCTGAGCTTGTATGGCTGACACAGGCTGGGAGAAAGCCATCTAAACGAAGGGGGGGTCACAGAGCGCTGTAACGGGGCCTCTGGAGGTCAGGAAGTCAACCCGGCTCAGAGGGACCAAGAGAGCAGGAGGCAGAAGGGAAAGAAAGGAGCAAGGGAGTCTGGAAGATAGGAACAGGACATCTGGAGAGGAGGAGAACAGAGGGAGGGAGGGAGGGGAAGAATAGAAGGGGTGGGAGGAAGGAGGGTGTGGGTGGGCGGGCAAACAATAAAGGATGGAGGGCAAGGAGCTGCAGCGAAGGAGGGAGGATGGATGGAAGGAGAAAGGAAGGAAGGGCAAGTGAGAGATGGCAGGAGAAGAAAGAAAAATAATAAACTGCAGATTGGATTGAAGGAGGGAGAGTTTGGCAGCAGCGGGGGGAATGGGAAGTGTGTGTTTGTGTGTATGTGTGTGTGTGTGTTTGAATGGGGGGCTGCTTTGACACATCTGCAGCTCTGATGCACGCCCTGGTCATTTTGGCATGAGTCCCTTTGCCACGCTTCATTAGTCTCACACACACACACACACACACACACACACACGGAGGGAGACCAAAATGGTCCAGAAATAATGACATAATCAGCAGCTGTGCCACAGAGCAGGCTGCCCCTCACAAGGTGACATGGGACAGAAGGAGGGAGGAGAGGGGAGAAGAAGGGAGGAGGAGGAGGAGGAGGAGGATGGTGGGGGGAGCACTGGTGGAAAAGCAGGGAGGAGGGAGAATCAAGTGTTGGACGAGCGCAGCGAGAGGAGATGTTTGTGTGAGCAGGTGAGAAAAGGAGAGCGGGGGGATCATGTAGTTCTTTATGTTTAAGTGATTCCTTGCTACCCCTGATGCCCCCGGGCTCTACACACAGCTCTGGTCATTTAATCAGTGCACGGAATAAAGTGGCTTATTCTCACATACACACATGCACGCACGCACACACACACACACACACACTACACGGTGAAGAAAAGACCTGTCAGGCGACGTCAAACGGGGGCCCTCAATAGCCCCCGGCTATTCACTGAGAAGCAGATGATCCCGCTCTCTGTTCTTTTCTTCCCCTAACTCTTCGCACTAAGAGAATTAAAAAGCCAAGACAAGTCGCAAATTATCCTCATGGCACTGCGAAGGTCCAGGCTAATATCTGAGGATTTAAGATTTGTTTGATTTTTTTTTTTTTTTTCGTCCCAGAGCCTAACTGGGGTACAGTAAACTCACCAGTGTCACCACCAGTCTCTCTTTAAAGGGCTAGTTAGCCCCCAATTAACACACTTTCTTACTAGGTTTTTGTGGTATCTAGCAAAGGTGGGGACAAGTCATTTCTTTTGGAAGTTTCAAGTCTTTGCACTCAAGTCCAAAGTCAAGTCACAAGTTCTAAACTTTGAGTTTTGAGCCCTAACCGAGTAGTAATGTGCTCTCTACCAAATCTAAATGCCATTTTAACAACAGGTAATAACAGGCCTGTATTAAACTTACAAGAATCATGAATGATTTTAAAAATTTGTCTTTAATTGTTAAAACAAGTTTGCTGGAAGTAGTTGCATCACCACCTGTAATTTTTGACTTTGTAGGTTTTTTTTTTTGTTGTTTTTTTTTTATACAAAAACTACAAGTTGAAATGAAATATCTTTGAATTGACATGTCTTTGATATCATCTTTGATTTAATTTTTTACAACTGGCGCTCAGTAATCTAACGTTCGCTATACATGATTCCCTCTCCTGCAACGTGATTGAATGCTGTCAGATTGGTACAAGCAAAGTGGATCTAGAGAATTAAGTGTCGACTTGCTGAGAATGACAGTGTTAATGTTTGTTGATTCAGAAAATTAAGGGAAATTAATTGAGTAGTAGCACACTTTTTAAATAACCCACTACTCAATCTTTGGGCTGCGGGAAGGTATCAAGTTTTTTAAAGTCAAAAGGCCAAAGTCCAAGTGAAGTTGTAAGTCTTTTTTGATTGCGTAAAGTCGAGTCTAAAGTCCTCAAATTTGTGACTTGAGTCTGATTTGAGTCCAAGTCATGTCTTTTAAATAGTTGGTTTAATTTGCTCCTATTTTGCTGCAGAACACCGTCGACTACTATCTTCCAAAGTATCAAGAACACCTTGTAGCATTCATGCATGTAGCCATTGTAGTGAGGCAGCGGCAGAAATCTCAGAGATGGATATCCCCAAACCTCTCCAGCTGACGATCTGCATGAGTTTCTCAAACATTTTAAATCAGCCCTTCGAGCATCTTGGCATCACAAAGTTATCACTTCTTACAGTCTCATGACTTCTGTGAAACGACGACACAAGTTTGAATGAGAATCTGATATTACGTATCGTATTGTCTGTGTTCTGTGCATCTATGATCATCTATCAAATCTGTGATTCAGCTCACGTTGAAAATGATAAATATGACCACAAGACGCCGCCTCTCCTCGGGTCATCATTATCGTCTTAATTGTACCATCCCTATAGAAAACAGAGGCGTGTGTGTGTGTGTGTTTGCTGGCTCTGGTGGGAAAAGCAGGTGCAAATGCTCAAATGACTGCATGTGGGTATACAAGGACAGCATGTACTCTGCTTATTATGTGTTGCTGCGTGTGACAAACACAATGTGCACGCGTGATAAATGCACACGGAGGGGAGTTTGGTGTACTTCAACCTTTTCTCAATGAGAGCGATAGAGATTAGGGGACTGACAGCAGATACTGTAGATACGAGGGGGAGAAAGCGGGTTAGGGGAGGTGTGTGTGTGTGTGTGTGTGTGTGTGTAGTTGACATAAACCCACTGGCAAATTGTATTGGTTGTATTTTTGGCAGCCCTGAACTTAAATCTATACCGCCAGCTTTTTCATCTCCCTCCCTCTATCTTCTACCACTTTTTGTCTTCAATCGCTCTTCAAAGAGAACCCTAGAGCCTTTTACTGAGAACACACCACACCTGTGTGCAAGTGTGTGTGTGTTTTCAGGTACGTATGTATGTTTATACATGTTTATAATCGTGTCTTTTCCTGTGCATCCAGTGCAACGGCCGTGACCTCTTCACCTCAAATCCCCCTGAGGTCGAACCCCGGTCAAAGACGCACCCCACGCACACAAACACACCATGCCATCGGTGGTGAGAAACCCCCGGAAAACAACAGGAATGAAGGAGTGTGAGACAGGGAGGGGAAAAGCAGGAGGAGGAGGAGGAGGAGGAGGAGAAAACAGACATTAGGCTCTCTGGGTGGAGAACAAATGGAGCCCCGAGAGGGACGTGAAGAGGAGGAACGAGGGAGTGAGGGGGGAAGGAGAGGTGAAGCACACAATGCTATGGGGCACGGCAGTTGGACAGACAGCATCTGCTCTCAGCTCTCTGTGGCTCTGGTAATGGATGGAGAGTTGGAGAGACACCGAGAGAGCGGGAAGGAGGGAGACGGGAGAGACGGCGGGTGGAAAAGCTGGAAAGAGGGAGGATAATCGAGGGCTGGGTGAGGGGACAGGAGCGGAAAACTCAAACTTAAGCAAGTTGTCTCTCATTATTTGGTCACTTTAGGTGAAACGTGATTGTGGAAGGGCGTTATCAATTCAAATAGAGGGATGACAGACGGATGGACAGACAAAAGAGGAAGAGGGACAAAAGGAGTGAGACATCTTTCCAATAGGAGAAAGAGCAGCTGATAAGGGAGGACACACGATACCCGCATGTGTGTGTGTGTGTGTGTGTGTGTGCGCGGTCGAAGGCTTCTCACCCTGCCTGCTGGTCCCTCCCTCTCACATAGAGATCATAGGGACTTCCTCTTTTAAATGCCGAGGTGTGTGTATGCATGAGTGTGTGTCCTCTGTGGGTGGAGTGGTCACTGACAGAGGAAACTTGGCCCAGTCTGTCCTATGGAAATCTGAGAGTTTCCCAGAGCCATCATAAAACTGCCTCTCCATCAGACCCCACCTCTCTGCCTCTCACCCGCTCTCTAACCCATTACCAGGTCACACACATTCCTGTCGTATGAAAGATGATGTGTGTTGTCATTGGGGGTTCAAAGACAGACGGGGGGGGGCTGCGGAGTAAAAAAGAAAAGGACATTAAGCGAGAATTTTCACTTGAGTCCTTACATGAAAGCGCCGCTCGCTCAAAGTCAAGGCTTTGGGAGGCCGGGTGTGTTTCGGAAGACTTTGATGGCGATGGACAGAGCGAATGAGAAGCGGAGAAGAAAGAGAAGAAGAGAGGGGATCAGGAGGGGGGCTGAGAAAAGAGGAAAGTAGAGCCGGGGTCTAGGTAATTAACGGCAAGCTCTTTAATTACCGCTGGTGTTCATTGTGCCAGAAGGAATGTGACAATTATGCCATTAAAACTTCCTAATGGGGGGAAAAAGCGAGGGAGACGAGGAGGAGGAGGAGGAGGAGGAGGAGGGGTGGGGGGGGGATAACGGAAGACATGCAAAAGAGGAGGATGAAAGAATGAAAGGAGAGAGGCAACAGAAGGAAGAGAGAACGACGAGAGGGAGTGAGGGAGGAGGGATATGAAAGGAAAAGGGGAAACAATCGCGACAAAAGAGGAGCTGGGAGGGAGATGGGGAGCGTATTAGGCCAGCACAGTGACAGAGCAGATTAGCATCAAACAAGAAAGGCCACAGACGTGTGTGTGTGTGTGTCTATGTGTGTGTGTGATCACTGAAACAGAGGACATATTCATTCCAAAGACGCCACCAAGGTGGATGGAACTTTGATGATGCAGAATCTGGCAAAGGGAAAACTCAGTGTGTGTGTGTGTGTGTGTGTGTGTGTGTGTGTGTGTGTGTGTGCTTGCTGAATCTGCGTAGGCTCCTGTTTCAAGTGGTGGTGCAGGCAGGTAGGGAGGAAGAGGAGGAGGACGAGGAGGAGGTGGAGGAGAAAGGGGAGAGATCCACAGAAAAGGGCCTTGGGGGCATCCTGATACACATCCAGTACATTTCCATCTCCACATTACCTCTATGACTCACACACACACACACTCACACACACATATAAGACGGAAAAACATAACAAATGTGTCCGCGCACATATATAATACACACAAACACACCATTCCCACACCAGCATCAAACAGCAAAAAAAAAACAAAAAAAAACAAAAACCAAAACACACACAACCCACGCACCCGCACTCACAAACATACACAGTCACACACACAAACAACACCCACACACACACCAAAAAGCCATACACAAACACTTACACGCAGAGTCTTCGTGCTCACCAAGGCGGTTGGTTTGTCAGGGGGGTTAGAATTTGCATGGCTGGGCAAATTTTCCTTGTGCTAAACTCTAATCAGCTCCTGTATCTCTCAGACACCTGCCCAGCAAAAAAAAAAAAAAACCTTAATATGCAAAACACCTCCCCCCTCCCTCCTCCACCGCCGCGGCAGCTCCTCGGCCAACAGAAGACTTATTCACCTGGCCTCTCTCCCTCTTTTCCTCTCTGTCTGTCTTCTTGCAAATTTTCACATTTATGTATGCAAATAGGCTGTTTCCCTTAAAGCCTGTTTCAACAGTAGCTTCCTGGTGCCAGGAGAAGAATGAGAGTTTTTGTCTGAGATGTGATGGGAAAGTTATGCCTCAGAAAGCAGGGAAAGAAATGGTACGTTACCTGCGTTTGGGCAGGTGCATCGTTTTTCGGGAAGGTGCTGCGTGCAAAGGTTTTTTTGTGGGATTTGCAGGCCGTCTTCCTAGAAGTTGTTCTGTCAGTGGTTTTTCTGTGACCGGTTGTGTGAGTCACACAAACTTGTCTGAGGAGTTTGGATCCATTTCACTTCTTTAAAGTGAAATACAGCATCAGTCAAAGACGCATGCTCGAAGCGTCCAGTTTACATTTAGCCCAGCAACCCTCATGCTTTGCAGTTACTTCATGCTGTAAGAAGTTGAACTACAGCTAAGCTATGTGAGGGAGAAAACTAGTTTGCCTAACTCAAGTTACTTATTATTAATTATTTCAAACTGCTTTGTAAAAATTAAAATCAAACTGACAATGTACATGTGATACGAGATTATAACAAAATATAATTTAAAAAAAGTAATTCCAGCAAAAATGCCACATGTTTACAGCTCATTAACAAAAAAATAAATTTAAAAAAATACCTTACTATTCATGGAAAGTGCAAAGAATGTCAGCGCATGTCCATCAGTCAGATCCTGCCTTCAGAAACTAGAGTCCAGGTGGGGGGACTGCACCAAGCAGGATTACTAGCCAGGTGACTTCTAAAATAGCATGCAAAAACTTCTCTAAACATTTTCTAGTAAACAGCAATAATCAATACGTCTGACGAGTTGTGGTTACAGGGCATTAAATTACAGTAGAGAGCTGAAGGTAAATAAAACTAAAAAATCATTCCCTTTCTTTCAAGGCCCCAAAAAATGTCAAAAAGTTATTTAACTACTTGAATCACTATGTAAATATGGATGTAATTGAACTGCAAATTCCTAACTACTCTTCCACACTGTTTGTATGTGCGTGTTTGACACAAGAAGTCTCTTTTCAGATTTATCTGCTAAAGAAAATTTGTTTCTCCATGCCTGCTGTAAATCTGAGTTGTACGTACAAGCTTGATTTCATGACATCACAACTAGTCCGGGAGCCAACTGTCGCACAAAAATGTCTCTCGCAGAAATGTGATGTAGAAACCTGAAGTCTCCTGTGCACACACACTGATCGACTTTTCAGCGTAGCTGGAGACATTTTGTGTTTGACAATATTTGTATATTCATACACTCTGGACACAATGGTGCCAAACAAAACCCAAAGGCAGCTGTAATCATAAGAGAATCGGTTTTGGTGCTACATGGCACCCATCTATAAAAGGTGCCTTTTTCAAATAGGGTTATATAGAATCATTAAAGGTGCCATATAGTACTATATTCTTTTTAAATTTCTGAGCCTGCCAGGCCTTGAATGATATCAGATAATACCATCGACGAGTCAATCTGCTTCTAAATGACACTTTTAGTTGAAATATGAATGTTTATTAATCATGTCTTACAAATTGATGATCAGGTTGACCTCTGTTGGAGGCACTGGAATATTTTTCATGCACATGGAGGCAAAACAGTTGAGCAACACAGCTTTAACGTGTTATCCTCTGGAAATATACTGTTTGTAGGCTATTTTAATGCAGTGTTTTTATTCCTTTTAAGTCATAGAGAACCTCTAAGGAACAATACAGAGGCTTTAAATGTTTTGTTCTTCCTCCTACTTCAGTTATTTTACTGGGGAAAGATCCAGTGGAGAACCTCTAAAGAACCATCCAGGGACTTAAAGAGTTATTTGTGAGGCAGTGGTGCTGTATCTTATCCCACGCCAAGGAACTGCTGAGGAACAAACTTGTTTTTTTGTGTAGATTCTGGATTATTGATGACGAAGAGGGAAAATAAATATTTTAAAAATGTTTAACTAAACACGCTAACTTTTTTTTAATCAGGGAAATAAGCTGAGTATTTATACATGTCTTAGAACATGCCTTCAACTTCTGTGAAATGACACAAGGCCAGAATCAAGGACATTTCTATAAGAATCAAATTTGTGAAGCTGTGTGTGTTTTCAGGATATTAATTTACCTCCACTTCCTGTTGTGAGTGTCAGGTGAGTTACCATAAGCAGAGCATAATTTGATATGAAAACAGAAACAAGCTTTTGAAGGAAAATACGCCCCGATTCCAGGATCAGGAAAAACGAAACCTAAATGACAAAACAGTGTTATCCTTTAACAATGTTCTCCTTATGTGCTCTGCTTTTAAATCTAAACTTTGCTGCAGCCATCGAAGGTCACTGTGAATGAGCGTTGGCCAAAGTAAATGCCAGAGATAGGTGAAGGGTCGTTCTCTTCTTGATTTAAACTTATTTCCCTCCAGCTAAACAAATGATTCACTCACCCGCAGCTGTGCAGAAGGAATCGTGTCATTTTTCTTTGTGCTTTGCTCTGATGGACTTTGGGCTTATTGAGACCTCATATATACAAGTGCCTCTGCCTGCCAGAGTCTTTCAAAGCCTCCCTTAAGAGGGCTGAAGATGGATGTGGGGAAGCGTGTGTGTGTGTGTGTGTGTGTGTGTGTGTGTGTGTGTGTTTGGGTGCACACAGAGGAGCCCCAGTGGACAAATAACGGACAGAGAGAGATAGACGTAAACAGAGAGAAAGAGAGTGAAGCACTTTAAATGTGAGCGCTGCAAAACTCCCACTGCTCGCAAGGGCACTTCTCTCCTGCACGTCATCTCTCTTTCCCCCCTCTCTCCTTCTACCCTTCTTTTCTCCCCTTCCCATTCCCCTCAATTCCCTCCCTCCCTCCCTTCATCGTTTTCTCCTTTGTCTCCAAGCTCTCACCCTCTATCCCCTATCTATCCATCTCCCTCTTCCCCCTCTCCCCCTCTTTCTCTCCCCTTCCTCTCACTAAAACAGTAGGACGCTTAACCTTGATAACAGTGAGATTTTTTCCCCCCTCAAAGTGACACACACACACACACACACACACACACACACACACACACACACTGGAGAAGTGCTTTGCCAGCATGCCAGGCCGGTCCAAGGGACGGCTGTACCCTTCGAGGTGAACAGGACACTGGGAAATGCAGCAACAACAAAACACTCACACACACACACACACACACACACACATAGACTGGATCTCTCAAACAAATACACACACAGACACACACAAACCCAGATCACTCCAGGTCCTTCTTAACACAAGCCTTTTAAAGGTCTATTGTCAGCTGACATTGAGAGAGCACTGGCAATCCTGAAATGCACCACACACACCCACACACGCACACACAGTGGCAAAAGGAGAAGTGTAAAAAAAAATGAAACGTATTAAAGGTGAAGTCGACTGCCGAGAATTTATGATCACAATACACTGGAAGACACACACGTATAAACATCTCACCACAGATAGGTAAATGAGGACGGGGAAGTAAAACGTGGTTTCTCAAACGCACACACACACACGCACAAACACACACACTAAGAACCACTAAAGGGAAATGAGCAGTGAGGAAGAGGTAAAGGTGTCAATAAGGTTTCTTCCTCATTGGAGAAGAGTTCCTCACGTCTCTACATGGCCAAAACCTGTGATGCAAGCTGCAGGAAAATATTTTTCTCAAATTACTGCTGTCCAGTGAAAAGAAAGAGATAAACTGAAGTTGGAAGTTGGAGATGTTTTTCACCGGATAGCGACCATATACATTATAGCACAGTATGGCGAGTACGGCAGGATGTATAAGAGACTTGAACTCAGCACTGAGAACAGTCACAGTGCGGCGGTGTCAGAGAGGACACAGTGAGACGGTGTCACACTACCCGTCTGCATCACGAGGTATCAGGTGAAATTCGACATTTTTTTTGTTGGGTATGGAACGCATTAGCTCTCAGCTCCTCCTCTCACATGCAACGACTTATTTCTCCTGCATTTTATTAAAGTGTTGGTGTTTACCTCGAAGTCATTGGCCTTGTTGTAGTGCATGTTGAGGGCTCGGAAGAGCTCACTGTCGCGGCTGACGCCCAACTCCTCGACTCCGGTGACTCCGTCGTTGATGGACTGGCGGGCGAACTTCTCCATCTGGATGTAGTAGAACTCCCTGAAGTTGCTGAACCACTTGATCAGCTGGGAGGTGATGCAGCGGTTAAACTGGAACGAGACACAAGGAGGAGTTAGTGCTTCGTTGTCAATGTTGAAAAGATAGAAATGTGTAAATATTCTTCATGCAAGCAGTGTAAAGGCGGTGCTGAGCCTTTCTAAGCCACTGGATTTAAGTATGAGTGAAAGGAGAAGTGTAAGGATGACAGCGTGTCATTTCGCATCAGGGAGTCGAGACATGAGGTGATAACTTAAAAGGCTGCAAAGAAACCGAGAGAGAAAGATAAAAGACGAGAGCAAGGAAGATCACAGGTTGTGGAGCGAGGGAAGATAATAGAGACATTAAGTAAGACAGCGAGCAAGGAGGAGGAAGGGGGGGGGGAGTGGGAGAGAGTGGGAGAGAGTGTGTGTGTGGTTCATCCTCCCCACTGGGAGCAGACCTCCCCCCTATCATAACCCTGAGAGTGGAGAGTGAGGTGGAAAGGGGGGGAGGGGGGGGGCGAGACCGCAAACACATAATTGACCAGAAAAACGATTAAGTCATCATCTGAAGCGCCCCGGCCCGCAGGGGGCTCAAACATGTACTTAACCCCGTTCACCAATTACACCCTGATTCTCCTCCCCTCTCCGCACCTCTCAGGCAGAAAGAAAGGAGAAGAAAAAGAGCAAAAAGAAAGAGAAAGAGAGGGGAAGACAGAGACGATAAGCGTTGCGGAGAAGGCTGTGGCTATCTGATCTGTGCCGCTTGGCTGGATTCAATAGGGCGAGGTAAACCTATTAAGAGCCTCTGCTGGTCCCGGCTCTTTTTCCGCCTGGTCTCAGCAGTGAAAACACACTGTCTAAACATCCAAACCACTAGATAAGGACCTTGGGGGCTCAGGATAGCTGCCGAGCTCAGTCACCCTAAAATGCCCCACTGAAAGCTCTGATATAACCCCTGAAAACATCCACATAACACCCCCCCTCCTCAGTGACTCCCTGAAATTACTCGTAAATTCAAAATTCTAGGCTGTGAAAGCTTGATACCCCCAACCATCACCCACACCCTTCGTCCACACACACACACGCACACACAGAAACACACACACAGGCCTTCACTCCTCCCTCCGCTCTGCTCTTTTTGTGGTGCTGGAAGAATGGGGGGACAAAACGCTACTAAACGCTGAGCGGACTGCTCGCTGGGGAGGCAGAGCGGTTTTGACATGGAGATTAGGCTCTGGCTATTGTTCCACAACACACAGACACGCACACTCTTTGCGATCTGGGGTGGCAGTCAAACACACGCAAGCACATGAAGATGGGAAGGCGAGGCAGCAGGCAGAGCACAGAGAGAGAGACGGGCAGGGAAAGTTGGCGAATCAGAGAGAGTTGGACCAAGGTGGGACGGGGCTAAAGGAGAGGGGCCGTGCCTTTCTGGAATGATCAGTGGATGACATAATGGCGGAGTGGGAAAGAATAAGTCCGCTTGACATTGTTTGGCAGGGGTTTGGGAGGGTGTATGTGGGGGAGGTGGTGGTGGTGGAAGGGAGGGGGGGGGTAGCATGGTGGCTGTCCTAAAGTGCAGGGTGAGCATAAATGGGGAAATGAGTGAGGGAGGGAGGAGAGGAGGACGGGTGCAGGTCAGCGCCGTCGGACAATGGCGTTTCTCTGGTGGGGGGGGCAGAGGGTCGGAACGTGAGCAGTCAGCAAGCTGGGGTCGTGACATCGCAGTGTCAAACAAACAAACTACTGACACTTACAAATACATCGGCTGCACGGGGCTATTCTTAAACACAAACAATGTAGCAGACAGTCGTGTGTGTGACAAAGCACAAAAACACTATTTCACTCAAGTTGTCAGCGTGATATAAACCTCGCCTCACACGTAAGATCAGAACAAGTCTGCCAGTCCAAGACATTTAGCGAATTGGCGTCAATCTGTACCAGCATGTGTGCGTACATGCATCTGAGCGCGTGCGAGATTGAGCGCTACATACTGAGATTAAAGTCAGTGAAAGAGTTGCCATCGCTCATGCAGGAGACCTTTGGTGTCACTGCAGCCGAGTGACGGATAGATTTGTCATTTGGACAAGGATTACTTTATTATACGGACAGCTCCGGAGAAGATGTATTAGGGCCTGTGCTACTGAACTCAACTATGGCTCAATCACAGCGCGGAGCACACAGAAAGGCACAATATTTACTGTGCATGCAGGTAAACACACTAAATTGCATTATATCTGCATCAGCTGCATCCAACACACTCAGGGACTCGGGTTTGGCAAGTCCCCCCCACAGCTTCCAGCAGTTTTGGTTCATTACGTTTGCTGGTGGGGGGACAGAGACCCCCTGATAGCGACTAAGTGTGTTCGGTGTAAAAGGAGGGAATTGGTTCAAAGGAGCACATCACTGCAGCTCCTTAATCAGAGCTGGCAGGGGTCAGCCAGCACAGACATGAGATGCAGCGAGAAAAAAAAAAAAAAAGTGTCTGTTTGAGCGTGTAAGTGTGTGTGTGTGTGTGTGTGTGTGTGTGTGTGTGTGCGCGCGCGCCTGACTGAGAGGCAGATGAGAGAGAGACAGCGAGAGTGTGTTTCTCACACTCACACTCAAGAGCCTGTGAAAGGTCAGCGCTTAGTGGTAACAGCACAAGATAGAAAGTGGCGCACACACACACGCGCACACACACACACGTATGTTCTGCCCATGCACAGGCACATACTTAAGTCCAGAATAGGAAAACACTCAAGCATCCTTGGTCTAAGCTATGTTAGTCGCCTGCCAAAAGTATTCAGGCGCTTTAATCGTCAGTCTCAAACTTCTCCACACACACGAGCAAATTTATTATTAATGTAGAATAAAAGAGAATGAAATTGGTTTTTACAGTCCCGTCTTTTGGTTCGGGATAAAAATGATTAGCCCAAAAGCCAAAGTGTGTCTCTTGTCAACACTTTCTGTGACACAGTGGTCAGCAGTGGAGCAGAAAGCACACAGATGACCTCAGAGTGCTAAGCTACATCCAGAACAACCAGAGAGGAGAGCAGAAAGACAGAGAAGCCTGTACGGGCCTCTCCCTCTCACTCTTTCGCTCTCACTCTTTCTCCCTCTCTCTCTCGTAAGCCCCTTCACAGTCATCAGGGCTTTCCAACGTTTCCTGTTTTCGCAGGGGTGAATTGTGGGAGATAATCTCCGGCTGCCTATTGGCTGACTGCACACAAAAAGCGGCCCTGGAAAGCGGGCTTTTGTTACTGCGGCGACTCAAATCCAGCGGCTGGCTTTTCTTTCTCCCTGGCCCCGCCGAGGCACACATACCATGCCACACCATCAGCGAAAAAAAAGAAAAGAGAAGGAATGACATATAGAAAAGGGGGAAAACCCTCCTGACCTCCGCCACTCCACGGCACATGACTGGCCCAAATATTGAAGCCTGCTGCTGAAAGAGCCGCAGAGAGGCGGATAAAGAACGCAAGGTGTGTGTGTGTCAGCTTAAAAACGATACAATACACGAAGGTCCAAACAGCCTGGAATTATTATACAGTATGTTAATGGTGTTGGTTTTGTTTCAGGAAGCACATGAAATGGGGAATCTGGGGGTCTTCCACCAAAAAATTTGAGCATCAAACACTTACTTTCCTGCATTCTTGTGAATGTTTGCGCACTAATTTATGGTGTTAATTTAATTTCGCCACAATAAAAATCTTCTGCAACTTCTATGCTTTTAATGGGGGACAAATATTTTAAATATTGAGGCGGACCTGCCCCCTGTGTCACCCCCCAAAATCCACACCCACACATCACACACTATCTCTTCACAAAGGCAACAACTTCTGCTAACTTCATTAATTGACTGCATATATTTATTTAATCTGCGCATTAATCTGTTATAATTACTCACCCCTTATCATAACAATATCTGCGATCACAATGAGACGTCTTAAAGCTAGCGGGATGATACTGTAGGCCGTCAT
Source organism: Epinephelus fuscoguttatus (assembly GCF_011397635.1). Lineage (NCBI taxonomy): Eukaryota > Metazoa > Chordata > Actinopteri > Perciformes > Serranidae > Epinephelus > Epinephelus fuscoguttatus. The sequence continues at coordinate 15,942,664 of NC_064762.1, read as the reverse complement.
TAGCAGCGCAAACAATGGCATTTTGACATTTCTGTCAAAACATTTCACAAACACCAGAAGTCAAAAAAAAAAAGTCACAATAGTCTTAAAAGGAGCTTAATGAAGAGGGGCAACAGACACAGCGTCCCCCAGTTGTTAGGGCAACCCACTTCCCACGTTCATTAAATTCTTGACAGTCAAGACCCGATTAGTCGAGACCTGATTAGCCTTCAAGACTTTTGTCTGAGGACGGCCACTCGCTAAGGGGCCGCGCTGGCTGCATCTAATTAGATAGTTAGTCTCATTCCCATACATGTCTGCTAACTTACAGCTTGAGTCCATTGTGCGCCACTGAAAACAAAAACAAACTGACTCATAATCCCCTTAACTATCTTGACCTTGTTTAAGTATCTGATGATGTCATTCACGAGGAGGCCACCAAGGAGAGGCCACCTCCCTGCGTGTGATCAGTCAGTGAAACTAAGTGATCTTCAATAGAAATTGTTGTAACATGAATGTAAAACCAGTAGGGTGCTTTAATATTGAGGAGTTTTGTAATGGATCAGCATTTACAGGTGCGCTGTGTAACCCTCCTTTTCAACCTGACCAATGATGTGCTGAGAGAAAACCACGTGACCCACGAGTGACGGCATCCAAGAGGGGGCAGCTGGGAAAAAAGGGGACCTTTATCTTCTGATTTGAATAAGATGGCCTGGATATGTCACAGTGTTTACCCCTCCGTATGGTCTGAGAGGGGCGCGCACACACAAAACAAGAACAAGAACAACAACGCACAAACTCGGTCGCACACACTACAACGGCCATTGTGTTCTTGTTTTTTTTTCTGCAGCTTACATATTGTGCTTTGTTTTCCAAAATTTCCTTCATTAAACTCCCAGCAGCGCTAACGCTCATCCTCGCCATGTTCCCCTAAAACCGACTCTTTCTCTTCTCCCCTCCCTCTATCAAACCATCCACCCTACACCTGCTCAGATAACCACTCCTCCGTCTCTGGGCTCCATCCTCCTCTCTGCCCTCTCCACCTCTTCATTACTCATCCCGCTCTTTATCTTTAGAATACTCATAGGCTCTCCAGCTCCCTCATGTAAACCCATTCAACTTCCTCTTCTTTCATCTTTTGCATAAAACCATAACTTAGGGGAGGGAGAGGGCCTCGTTTCAAGACAGACGAGTATACGCTGTTCGCAGCAACTGAAGCTGGCACACAATTAATGAATCCCCTTTTACAGCAGGTGCGGAGACAAAATGTACAAATAAGAAATGTGGCAAAAGAGAAAGGAGAGGCGACAGAGTGTCATCAATTTTTACACTTGTTACACGCAGCAAAAGACGTCATTATCTCAAGAAGATGAAGGTACAAAGAACAGCCGAATGCACGGGTGTAGATGTCGAGGGGAAAGAGGGAACATGACCCTAGATATTTAGAATATATGCTTTTGTTACTCCTCAATAAAGACATGAAAGTAAAAGGGGACTTTTTTTTGACAAAATTAAAGACATTTACAGCAAAATTTATTCAGAAGAGGCACAAATTGGTGCATAAAAACTCACCATAATGCAGGAAAGTAAGTGCTTGATGCACCAAAATCAAATTGAAAACACTAGCAAAGGTTGTTTAATAAAAGAAGAAGAGGTAGAACACCTTTTGGCTTACCTTGACATCAGAGAAGAACATCTTCAGCATATTAGAACTCGGGTAGCGGGTGTAGAAAAACATAAGCTTGGCCTTCTTCAGATGATTGGGGGAGAGACCTTCTTGGATCTGGACATAGCTGCCATTAAGGACATTAACAACTGTTTGGATGGAAACAATCTGGTAGATCAAGCTACTGATATCATCACAAATACAATATGTAGATGCTAATAATTGGCAGCAAGATTGGCAAGAAATTATCATTTGGATGATGGGTAACCAAATCTCCTTTCAGGCATGAATGCTGGGGGGGCTGGAGAGCAGCGGTGGTGGTGGTGTTGGTGGGGGGAGGCCCGAAGACAGTGCACCAAAGCAAAACCATTTGCTTGCAATTAGCATCGTCCGTATCAGGTGTGAGAGCGTCACGGTAAATAAAACGCCGGCCAGCAGTACAGCCGATGCTTTTACATAAGGAGGCTCATTTCACAGTCAAAGTAAGCAAACGCCTTTGCCTACACCCCACGCTAACCTCCACCCAAAAAAAAGGAGGAAGAAAAAAGGAGGCATTTGCATATCACAGACAAAGACAGCAGTTAACGCCAGTGACGGGCAAGAAGGCCTAATGGCTTGGCGACAACACATGCCAAGCCTGAATATGACTGTCTGATATTGGCTTCATATCAGTGACAAAACAAGGTCTAGGAGATAGTCCCGGCCCGAGCAACATGAAAAACCTTCTCGCACTCGCGCAGGCCATATTCAAATACATGTCAGAGGCCTTGTCTTCCTAATGGATCGCCTGGATTGAACAGCGAGGAGGATGGAGATGGAGATGGGCTGGTGGGGGCACCTTGAGGGATAGTATGGTTCCAACCTTCAATTACATCCCCCTCCTCCTCCCTCTGCTCCACCCCTACTACCCCCCAGCCTCACTGCCGCTGCCAAACCCTTGGAGGAGCAAAAGAAGGAGGAGGAGAAGGAGAAGAGGGGCTCTGAGGCTTTGGACTCAGCCAGTGATGGGGGGACTGAAACACATCTGCGCCACCGAACGGCCCAAGCCATTTCCATGGTGAATTAACGGCCGTATAATGCATCTGATAATATCAATCTGGAGGATAAGACATTGAAAAGGGAACTAGGGGTGGGGGGCGGGCTGCATGTTAAAACCTCAGGCTGTTTCAACAAGGGTTTTCATCAAGCAGGAGCAAGACAGGGCTTTAAATTACACAGAAGACACAGCCCCAAGTTTTCATGAAGACTGTTTACACTCCAGTGGACAAAATACATTGCTTGACATTATTTATGATCTACAGGGGTGGCTGTGATCGTTAAAATCAGTCAAGTGTCCAGATGTAGCTGTAACTATAGAGTGGGAAGAAGGCATCAGCTGCTAGATTGGATTGCCCTTGGCCTCAGGGTTACACAGCAAAGCCAGCAAATACTGAACCACACTGGGTTGGCTCCTTAAAAACCCTGTCTACTTTGTCTGATTCAGTGAGGGAGAGGGAAAGGGAGAGAGAGTTGTATACGCAGCGAGGGTCTTGTGGGGGAAACCCTGGCAGACTGGTGTTACTCTGTCAGGCCTGGCCAAAAGAGCAGCACTTCACTCTCCACACCACACCATCTGCTCCAAGTGGAGGGGATACAATGGATCCTCAGACAGAGAGACAGAGAGAGGGAGGGAGAGACAGAGAAAAAGAGAGCAAAAGAGAGCTCTTTCTCGGTAAGGCAAGGTGGGTTTTGTTTGCGGTGAAAGCTGTGCACTTACACTTAGATTAATTTGTTTTTGCTTTTTCAATTAGGATTAGCATCGCTTTCCCCTTATCGCGGGAATTAAAAATTATTTTAAAACAAAGATGCCGAGGTTTTACCTCTCCGGCCATAAACACAATATCACCTCCCTTCAGACGGCAATTAAGAAGCTTCATATCTCCTGATGAGGCATTTTCATCTCCGATTCACTCACAGCTTGCAAATGTAATTGTGATTGGACTTAGGGGTGGCGTGCGAGGCTATTATTTTGTCATGATGGTGCACTCATACCAGCTGGCCCACTGTTCGCCTGCCACATCTGACAAGACATCATCATTCTCACGACACATCCCCCAAAACCCAAAGTCATGAGAGGGAAATAGCTGCTCCACTCCCTAATTCCAGGTGTAAGGACAAGAATATTTGGAGTCGGACTGAGAACAAATGAGGAAATTGATAGCAGCCATCTGCTCCACGATGCTGCCGAGAGCTGGTGAACTTGAACACACCTCACAAAATGTCTGACAAGCTGTCTCTGGCTTCTGAGGCTCCGAGAAAAAAAAAAAAAAAAAAAGAAAATGTATTTTTTTTAAATCTATAAACGAGAGAGTACAAATGCAAATAAAATGATTTATAAGTATCTAATTATAATATGAAAAAATACCAATCTATATCTTGTAAATGTCAAACTTTGCTCCTGAACCTGTGGAATCAAAAATAAAAGATGAAAAAAAAAAAAAACAACAACTTGTGGACATGTTGTTCTGCCTTTTCTTTCCATTTAGGGAAGTACATCTGCTAATGCCCTGAATTTATAAATGCTACAATGAAAGCCACAGCATCTGGCATATGTGGTTATTGTTTGATTGTTTTCTACTTTCTCTCAGTCTCTGTATGTGTCTCTCTCCCTTTTCTCTTTTCATCCCTCCATCGGGAGCCCGCAGAAGCAAAGGATTATGGATCTCTGGAAAGCGTTCACCCTTGGGTCAGAAGACAAGACAAGGCGAGGTAATGAAAGATAAACAGCTCGCTGCAAACACCTGTTAACGTCCGCTTCAAAGAAAAGACAGGGAGGAGGGGGGGGGGGGGTTTGCAGGGAGGGAAAACAAAAAAAGAAGTATTTGGCTGCCAAGCAACAGCCGAAGGGCCCCCCGGGCTGTTGACAGATCTTTATGAAATGAAAAAAAGGGAAAAGAAACGACAATGATTGTGGGCTTTTTACAACAGCGATGGATGATAAGAGGAACACAAGAGAAAACACAAGCAATCATAAATATACATCTTTACTGAGTCCTCAGGCGAACCTTTTGTGACACACACAAAAAGACACACACAGACACACTCGGAAAAAAAAAACGCAAGGCACTCAGGTACCCACAACAGCAAAAACAAGGCATATTCACTTAACTAATATGCCCCAACAGGTAAAGAGCTGTTGGATTAATTTCTTAAGCATGTAATGAATGTTAATGACTTGAAGACAAAGCTTTCTAAGGACGAGCAGTGTGAGACGAATAAAACTTTCATAAGGGTTAAGGGGTGTTGAATACTTAGGGACTAAGGAGGTATAGGGGGAAACAGAGACTGAATGTATCTGCTTAAGCTATTAGTCCGGAGTCCCCGGGGGATTCAATTTGAGCCTCCCATAGGGGATAGCCTCTTTATTCGTAGGGCATGATTGGGGCACGCTGGGGTTAAACTATAAGGGAGGCTATATAACACCATTGTGTGCCAAGTTTCGGGATGCTATCTCCTTGTTCTTTCAGGGGCATTTTTTATCAAAAGGAATTGGGGCGGTAAATGTCGTGGGGACCTAATCTTCGTGAGTAAGTGATATGTGACAACAGAGCTTTTAAAGCACTTAGGATTGAAGATGGAAGAAAAGGCAGTACGGTGCTGGGGAAGGAAGAGGTATGAGTACAAAAATAAATACAACAATGCAGTACAATGGAGAAGAGAACAGCAGTGGGAGGAAAAGTGATTCATCAACAATTTCTCCGTTTTCTTAGGCTAGTTTCAAGCAGGCTAAAAAGAGTTTGATTTTTAACTCTTTGTGGTTCAGAGGCAATGCTTCACACCTGTCTCTGCGGGGAATTACCACCTGAAATCTGATTTTTCCTCGCTTACACCGGCTTGAGCTTGTCTGAACTGGACTATGAAGAGTTTAAAACATCAGGGTCACTTATTATTGCCTTTCAACCCCCTCAAACACACACACTCTCACACACACAAACTACAAAGATTTTTTTGAAGGATACATTGCTGCCTGAGTAGGGAGAGATGTCGGCCATGTCTTGGAGATCACTGCACTCAGACTTGATGAGGGACAGGGAGAGTCCCTCGGCTGTGCTGCCAGTGTGCGCTGGTGAACAAGAGCGATGGTGGTGCGCCAAGTGGTGACCTGATGCCATCTTGGTCCTCAGGCTGGTGGTCTCCCGGGACAGGTCCATAGAGTCTGGAGAGGAACGGTCCTTGCCTGGGTAGCCACCTGTGGGCCCACCGAGGGGGCTCTGGAAAGGGTAGCCCATGAGAGGCAGTGGAAAGGGGTGTCTAAAGGATGGGGGACTGAAGCCCATGGAGGCTGAGAGCGATGAGGGGTGGAGGACGGGGTGGTGGTGCCCGCCATGGGCTCCCACAGCTGAGGACTGGTGGTGGTGGTGCTCGCTGGGTGTCTTCCTCACGACTAAGGGTATCGCTTCGGTTTGGTCGTTGGTGGGACCGGGCATCCCGGGCATGCTGGCGAAGGAGTCTAGTGGATTGGGAATGATGACATCGCCGAAGCACTGCAGCCTCTGGTTGGCAGTATGGAAGTTGGAGTTGTCTCCATTGACGGTGGTGGGAAATCTCTCAGGAGGTATGGAGAGCGAGGGGAAGGCCTGCTGGGGCGTGGGGCGTGGAGGCTTGGCAAACACCTTAACCACTGTGTCCACCACCTGGGTCATGGCTGAATTGAGTTCCTGCTTGAGTGTTTCTGCCAGTTGTTTACCTTCAGCATGCATGGAGGAGCCTGGACCTCCTTGTCCTTTGCTCCGGCTGAGCCCCTCTCTTCTTGGCTTCTCTCCGTCTGCCAGCATGGCCTGCTCCTGAAGCAACGCCCGCGCCCTGTCGAGGAAATGGCCCGGGTCCAAGTCAGACATTTCATTGTCAGAGCGCAAGTCATCTCCACCCCGGTCATCACCGCCGGTGTCAGACCTGCCCGGGCTGTCTTCAGACATGTTCCCTATGTCGTTGTGGAGGTCATTGTGGAGGTCGTTGTGTTCTGAGTCATCGGTCGAGTCATAGATCTGAAAGAACTTCTCCTGCAGCTGGCGTAGCTGTTTCTGCATGTCCTCCAGCTGCAGCTTCAGTTGCCGTCGCTCCTCCTGCTTCTGTTCCTTCCTCTGGCACACCAGCTGGGTGAAGCTCTGTTGCTGCTGTTGAGGCAGACGCTGCTTACGCTTGTTCTCTCGGCTGCTACTGCTGCACACCTCGCCTCCCCGTGGGCTGCTGGGGGCCTGCTGCTGAGACTGAGGGGGTGGGCAGTCTAGATCCATCTCCCGGTCTCCATCCATCTCATGGTCGCGCTCATGACGGGAGGCAGCAGGTACCACCACACTGGGCGAGTGGCTCATACCACGTATAATGTTCTCTACGCGGGCTCGCTTGGCACGCAGGTGTTCATCATTGAGACGTTCAATGTCAAACGAGGCCAGGCCGGGAGGGCGACCAAAGGGTGACAAGCATTCTTGAGGGGTGCTATCATGGGAGGAGTTACTGCAGGCATCTTCCTGGGGAGCATCTGAACTTGCATTGGAAAGCCCTGATCCGGGGAAGCCGACATCCCCTCTATCACCCCTGTCCCCTCTTTCTCCCCTCTCGGGTCCCCCTCCATTTTTCGCCATGTTATTCTTGAGAAGCTGGGAGATAATTGTGGTGCCAGGGAAGGGCATCATGGTGTCCTCGTATGAGTTGGCCCTCTTCAGTAGCTTTCGGAGTACATTGGACTTGGACTCGCTGTCGCTGGCTGACACAACGCCAGGCCCACCATGTGGCTGCACTACAGAGCACTCCATGGAGTCGGTGTCTGATCCGTGGTGAGAGTGGGAGCTCAGAGAGTTCATGGCACTGAAAATGGCTGCTTTGGCGCGGGCAATGTTATCAGTGGTTGTTGTTGTGGCTGCTGCTGTGGAGGAGGCTGTGCTGCCCACGGTCCTCTTAACACCAATGTCCACACGTCTTCGCTTGGTCTGTCTGTTCAGGAGGGAGTCGCTGTCATGGTCCGGCATCACGGGCTGCTGCTATTGGGCCATATCCCGCAAACCCAGTCCTCTAGGATCAAAGCCTCTGAGTACCTGTGGGCAAAAAATTCACAGATACATGACTCAAAGTGAGGAAGATTTTCAGAGTCTAAGTCACTGATGCATTTATTTTCCAACACTTATTTTCAAAAGAAAAGCTTTACAGTTTTTGATAAACTGAAACAATTAAAATCTGTGAACCTCTAGAGATTTACATTAGACGATGATATGGATAAAAAGAGAAGAGTTCTGTCTCAAGCCAGCAGCCAATCTCTCCTAATATGCTTTGAAAAGGGACGGGTGCATCCGTGATTACAGTTAGGCAGAAGGACCAGAAACAGAGGGGTAAAGGGAACAGGCAAGATGGGGTCAGAATTAGGCCTTGGCTCGACATTCCAGGGCAAAGTCCTACATTTTATCCTGTCCCCTGTTACACGCCGTGCGACACTGAACCAGTTCCCACGGAACACAAAGCTGCATAAAATTATGATAATTACTTAAGTACTCGTCCTCATTTCCATTTTTGTGCGGTTTGAGGCAACACAGGAGCTATTAACACAAAATAAAATAAAAGAAATCGGGTTAAGAGTTTCTAAAAAAAGAAAATTAAAAAGTGGTGTACAAGAGGAGGCAATGCACATTGTATACCCTTCATGAAATCCTATTATGTAAGTAAGCGATCGTTTGGTCAACTCGACAAAATATTCTCATTTTAAACCCCGTTTACACGTTGCGTAATTTTAAAATTCAAGTCCCGTGCTCACATTAATCAATATGGCCATCATATCTTAAGCAACGGGGAGAGTGACACATAAAAGAAACACAAAATAGGCCTATTGATTTTGGTGCCAGCGTGAGCTCACTTCTGTGTTTTTTGTTTGTCTTTTCATCTGGCAAGGGCAGTTAATTCTGCTCAAATGAATAGGTCACAAGGGTCAACTCTGGCAAGGAGCAACTTAAAGCGCTCTTACAAAAACCCTAATGCCCCTCTGAAAGCAAAACGTTTTGTCAGTACAGGCCTGCATCAATACTGCTATGTAAGCAGCGGTGGCAGTGTCTCAGTCGGAGCCATATCAGATGCATCCAGTCTTGAATGTGGTGATATTAAAACAGAGTATTTAATCTGTATGCCGCTCTTTAAAAAATTAAATTATTTCTGAGGTTTGTAAATAAATAGAAAATAAATCTGACAGTGTTTTCTGAAGCGCATAAAAGTGGCAAAAGTGGTGTAACAATTTACTTATTCTTTTTACACCCCTCAGAAAAACACCAGCTCTTATTAAGACTCACGGTGGCTCAGTAAAAAATTAAAATGAATATGACAAACACAGTATTCCTTCTTTAACTTTAGTTTTACAGGCTGCAAATATACTCAAACAATACACCCATTTAGGCAACTTTAAGATCTGCAACATAGCTTTAAATTCTTTAATTTAAAGTCAAATATCCGACTCATTTATGTTGAATTTTGCTACGATATTCGAAGACAAAAGACATTTGAAGACGTCTAATTTCAAGGTTCAGTTTCAGTGTGAGAAAACAGCAGAAAACTGAACTCCAGTGGGATTTAAAAATATTCTCTTTACCTGATTATTTGCTCGTTGTAACTAAAAGAAATTGCACCATCTTTACATCATCACCGCATGTGAAAATTAATTAAAAAAGAAAAGCTTCTTTCTTGTCACTAAGCCTCACACACATATTCACACTGTACACACACACACACACCAAAGCGCGTGCACGCGCGCGCGCGCGCGCACACACACACACACACACACACACACACACACACACAACTTTGCTGTTGGCTTTGTTAGACACTGTGTGCTGAGATGCACCACTGGCAGCTTTGTCACTCTGAGAAAACATTTCACAAACTGACAATAAAAGACTGTGAAAGTTTAAATTTACTGTATAAGCAGGCTCAGTTAAATGTTTTCCTCCTAAAATCCATCCCTTTAAAGTGACACCAAAATGAAACCCCCCTTTTGATTAATGGCTCTGGCCCAAGTCTTGACAGCCACATCCAGTAGCTCAGACAAGAGGTGATACATCTCCAAGAAAAAAAACCTTGACTTGATCGCCTCAGGATCTTAACAATGAGCTTGAAATAGTCACCAGCACCTGTCTTTTCCGACGGCGCACCTGTCTCCCATTGCCCATGCGCACTCTCAACCTCTCTCGTTTAAAAAAAAAAAAAAAAAAAAAAAAGCTATGAAGGAGCTGATGTTCACTCTAACTTTTAAAGATCTTCACCTCATCCTTTTAAGCTGCTTCTTCACCTTATTTCAAGCTGAAACATTGCGGCTGATCAGAAACAGAAAGTAAAAAATGATCAGGTTTGAACTTAAATAAATTAAATAGCACACAGTTGCTGCAACTTTTTAAACTTAACATTTATAAGATGACAAACAAGAGATCTGGCTTTTGCACATATGGTAACTGGACAAACTATCCAAACCAAGGAGAGACCAAAGAGTTGCGCACACTTACAACAACATACCGGCAACGTTTTACCACAATCTTCCAAAAGTGCTGCCGCAGAAGACACACACCAAATCCACAAAACAGGAGCACTGACAAGCTTCACAACTGCCTGGCGCGGATTTTGTGCAAATACAACGGCGTTTAAGATGTGTTAGATTAAGATTTAGCCCACAGGACAAAGACAATACGCACAAAAAACATCAACACGCACGGGAGATCAAATCTACATCTCAATTCCGGTGAAAAATCAACTCATGTTTTAAGTCACGTCTCAAAAACACTTCCAAAACTTACTTCCAGAAGTTGCAAATCAACTTGATCTCCGCGTTTGATGAGGAAGGCTGGGCTACCGTCCGCAAATCATCCTCGCAACAGAAAAAAAAAAAAAAAAAAATAGGGGCTGCTCGCGCAACAACTCTTACCACACATCAAGATGATGGGAACGAAACAGAGCAAATAATGGTCGTATAGATATGATTAGCTGTTGATCACCACCGGAATAAATTTCCTCCCGTTCATCATGATGTTTGATTTGTTTATTTTTTCCGCCCACCGCGCGCAGGCGAGGCAGAACAAGAACAAGAGAGGGAGGTATCCGAGGACAAGGTTACTTACCCTTTAGATGAAGAGGGGGACAACCTGAACTCCTACGGCAACAACACACAAAAAAGACAGAATATACAACGCAGAGCTCGGCGGATCGCTGGATGCTGGGGATGTAACAGTTTCTCAGAGGAGGAAGGAGAGCTGGAATAAAGTCAGCGGCGCCGGTGAAAGGAACAAAATAGGAAAAATATAGAAGATGAAAAGAGCTCTTGCGCGTCGGTCTCTCCCTCTATCCTCTGCTGTGACTGAAAGAGTGAGAGACATAGAGAGAGTGCAAGAGAGGGTGCGAAAGAGAGAGAGAGAGACTGCGTGTGTGCGTCTCCGAGGCGCACTGGATGCAGAGGGACTGGATGCTGGAGCGCTCCTCCGCCACTAAGATTCACTTTAAGACGCGGCTGAAGGAAACAGGAAGACGTGCGCGTCATGAGCGGCGTGATGTAACTGTCGCAACCTACCAATAAGAAGCGTCCGTCCGGTCCGGAGAACAACGCACTGAACTTGACCAGAGAATGGGACTTGAGCATACAACTAAAGAGAGAGAGAGAGAGGGGGAGAAAAAAGGAAATACCACTCTTACTAATCTCTTTCTTCCCAAATCACCGACTGCGCGAGTAAGAATCGTTACGCACTTTGACATTACACCTCAAGCCGCAATAAAACACATAGTCCACATTTTATCATCTTATTCATCCTCATTTTAAAAAGTTCTTTATAATAAATGTGAAAGTTTTACTTTGATTCAAATATATTTTGAATAAAAATCAGAATAAGAACAATTTCACTCTAAGAAATATTGATTTATTTGGCACCCAGTGAGATTTGTTCCACACATTTAAGGACAAAAGGCATGATTTTAAAGATGAATAAATGAATTAAGGCAGATACTGTTTATTGGGAATGTTTCTTCCAGCCTTCTTTGTAGCAATAAAAGTCAGAATTAACAGTTTATTTTACAATCAAACCACTTTTTTTTTTTCCAACGCTTGTGTTTACGCATGTTTCGATTATGTTTATGACTCCATTAAAGCGCATTAACATTCCGTCAAGCCCAGTCATTTCTAACGATTACCAACTTTGTAATTTGATATATTAATATGTCTGAATATCAGTGATTAACGTGTTTTTATTATAAACATCACTATGTGCATTTTTTCCTGCAAGTGGAGTACGCATTTAGGCTGCAGTAGTGGGTCACTTGGGTATTGAGGGGTTCAAAGTGGCATGTAGGGATATTTTACGCGCAGAGTTTCCTCATTGGTTGCAGCAAAGCAAAGTCTGATTTATGAAACAAGCAAAGCAGCACAGAAGCTCACGAGCTTTGCTTTGGAATTCAGATTATCCAGGGAAGCCAATATCTGAGGAGAGCTAAACGTCTTTTTGTGAAACGCTCAGTTAAGAGCCGAATATCATCATGAAACGTCTGTCACTCGGATCCACAGTCTGCCACTGAAATGTCCCCCTCCATGCGTAAAGACTGCACTGTCATCAGAAAGTGATTATTAAGTTAAACTGTAAACGCAAACAAATCCACATTTATGATTTGAAAATTAAGATTTTGAATGATTTATTTGATTTTTACTCCTCTTTTGAAACTCTCCCACCTGTGAGGCTGAACCCTGCGGACACTGACATCTGATCCTTTCCACAGAAAAACCTGCTCGACGCTTCTGATTTATGAAATGATGACGGCTGCTCGTCCTCCTCCTGCATTCCTACAAATTGGATATTTAAAATTACACTGCAGTTTTTGCGCTCTGCAAATATTCTACTCTTCGAACTACACAACAGGTGTATTTGCTCAAAATGTTTAGTGATATTATTTGGGCATGTGTGCCACTGAAATTAATCTTTACAGCAGAGATTTTCTGCATCGAGTTTAATGAGATTTCTGGATAATACAGGTCACATTTATCTGCTTCAGTCTGCGTGTCTGAAATTAAAGAAATAATAATAACCGATACATTTATTTTAGAACAAAGGTTTTTATTATTGCTGTAATAATTATTAATGGTGAATGAAGTTACATTTATTCGTATCCGTCAAATTGTTAAAGAAAAACTTGTTCACACACTATTATTTTCAGATCAGCGTACTTTTTTGCTTTTGCCCTTTTCTCCAGCTTTTCACTTTGGATTCCGAATCTTCTTTTTTATCCTCTGCACAAACAGGATCCTAAAGCACTTAACTTGAAATCTTATTTTCCATATGCGCCTCTGTCAGGTGCCAAAAGGGAAAAGGCGAGTCTCTTTTCCATGTCGCAAGCAAGTGTTTTTTAGGACGAACGAATTGCAACGAAGTCAGCAAACTTTTACTGTCTGGAGTGTCTTTTCCAAAGCAGGTGTCCCGGCCCCCCTTTTTACTCCCTCAACTGGCCTGTGGCTGATTTGGCCTCGGCTCCCCTGGGTGCCGTCGGTGCGCACACAGGCTGGAAAAACAGGCCGGGACATTAAAGAAACGCGTGTTTGGAAAAGGAAGACTCGGATGAGGTGTAGAGGAAACGTGTCGGTTAACACTGGCTGCTCTTATCGCGGCCCATTCCAGGTGGATCAACGCGTGTATTTATTTCAAACTCACTTTCCCCCCTCTTTTTTTGGGTCGAGTGCGACACACCTCGATGCCCAAGACTGATAATGCGCTCTGGCATTGCGCACTGATGGCTGAATTTATTGACATATTTATTAGAGCTGGGCCCAAATGCAGAAGGAGGGAGGGAGTGAAAACAGTATATCTCCCAGAGGTGTTATAAAGGTACTTTTTATTACAATCTGACCACAATTAAGTGGTAATAAGTGCGCGCACGCGGTGATGGTATGCCGGAGTGGAGAAGCGCCAGTGGCCTATTTTTCCTCAGCATTAATTTGGATCAACGACGGGTCAGCTGTCTCTCCATCATTATCACTATTAATACTAAAGTTTTTGTCTTATTTTTGGAGCAAACTGAATTCAGAAAATCAACAAACATAACCAAACTGCTTCCTAAATTTGTTACATGAATTATCATAGAAAGAATTAATATTATTCAGGAGAAGATCTAATACCTTGAGCAGCAGCGGTTATAAAACGGCCTTAATCAGATAATGACTTGATGTGCTCCTACAACAGCTCCATTTATTTTCACAGACAGTTTTTTTTTTAGAGAAATAAGAGAGAGAAAGAGAGAGAGAGAGGGAGAGAGCTATTTGCGAAAAACACAAGCAGAGAGAGAGATGGTAGCGCTAAAAGCTGTTTTGTTCCGGAGAGGTCTCCGGGTCCCTGAATAAAAAGGTTTAGGAGACAGGACAGAGGAGAGGAGAGGAGGATTTGTCCGAGTGTAATAAGTGAGTAGGCGTCTGACTCTTACAGCCTCTAAAGTCCTTGTTGGGGCCTCATGTCCAGCACTTAATGTATTCAGCTGCCATCATCAAAGATGAGGATGCTGGAGGGAAATATGGATCCCACTTGTTTCTGTTTGTCAAGGCAAAAAAAGGAAAGAGAAGTCTGCAGTGAAATAACAAGAACTCCCTGCACTAATAGGAGATAAGAGATTTTAATTTATTGGGAACAACTTCACAGAGACCTTCATTATGTTATTTTGTCACAATAACCCAGTGAAGGTCTCAGTGTGTCACGATAACTTGATGGATGTCTCTGTTCCAAAATGTTCCTTATAAATCTCCTATAATTGCATGTGTTGGAGACAGTGTGTGGGAGCGCTTGTTTCTACTACAGTCGGCCCCAAGATGCACCTGTCGACCTACAGGTGTGTGAAAGTTTGTCTGTTGGTAGTAAAATAACATTAACGAACACAGACGTAATTATTAGTGATATTACTTTTTGGCTGCCGGGGCTGATAGCTGGCACAGTGTGGCCCCCAATGACCCATATCCCTCTTTCTAGGCTACAAGTAGTGGTGATTATAGAGGCGTGTGTGTGTGTGTGTGTGTGTGTGTGTGTGTGTGTGTGTGTGCGTGTGTGTGCGTGTGTGAGAGAGAGAGAGAGAGAGAGGCTGGTCCTCCTCCGTGGCCTGTTTTACAAAGCCATTCAGTGAGGCATATACTGCACACTACACACACTCACTCTCATATTCAAATATGCTTTATTTGCATAAATGTGTATCGACCACTGTTGCAGAAGTAAGGGTGTGACACAGTGTGAAACAAACAACACTGGGTGACCTCATGATGAAGAATCAATAGAAATAATGTGCAAAATTGAAGGGATATATGCAAGGCCGTAGCCATGGAGCCAACACAGGGGGGACCAAATCAGCCAGGGGTGCTGCCTAAATAAATAAAAAATAAAAATTTAAAACTCCCGCTATATTACAGTAACGTAGCCGAGCATCCTGTTCACCTCAAACAATAACTGGAACTAAAGATGGTGAAACAGCTTGAAAAGCAAGTGCTGCCCATTTATTTTCATCACACAAAAAACTCTCACACATGCATGAGTTCCTTAAAACAGCTTCTTCTGCCCTATGGCAACTCAAAAGGGACACACAATATAGAATACTATATGTATACGTAATAAATGAAAAGTACAATAGACTTAACGTGGGCTTTATCACAAGTAACTCACTAAAAACAATAACTTTACCCGAATAATACGCCCATGAGCCATGCTCTGCTGGGGTACGGCAACACCACGTAGACAAACAACATGCAGAACTGCACTGTAAAAATAATAATGGCAATTTTTCTGGTATTGAATAACTTTTTAGATTATATATGGTTTTTTTGGTCAATATATTGGGGGACATTTTAACATATTTTGGAGGGATGTGCCCCCTGAATATAAGCTGTAAATACTGCCTTGGATTTACGCAATACACACAATAATTTCTCTTATACACATTCTCCGTTTCCTCGTGGACTCACATGGCCCTGACAGCCTCAGTGATAAAGCACAGCATTGCAACACTTTTCTAAATCCTGTTTTCAGCTTGTGATAAAGAACCTGTTTGCTCTGACATTAAGGCTCTATGTCTGGCCTGCGTGGAAATAACAGGCAATTAAAAGAATGCTGCTCAGTGAGGCTGATGGGAAATATGGCTGCAGTCAAACTCATTAAAACCACAGATATATACACTCTAAACATCATAATTAGTCTTAGCCATGTGTAAAATCCTCGACATTACCTCCATGTATGACATTTCTTTTGCATGAAATAAAATGAGGCAGGAAATTCTGATTCAACATGTCTGAGGAACAACCTTAAAAGTGCGCATTATTCACTGCTTGTGACAGGGGTTAGGATAAAGTCGACAGGAATGAAGGGCGCGCGCACGCTTGGCACGCGCACACACGCACACGCACAAACAGAGCGCCTTGGAGGTGCTTGGGCGGACAGACATGTTGGGAAATCGCCTGGAACTGTATTAAGCCTGACGTCCTTAAAACAAACAATGGCACCATGAAATAAGGGCTTATGCGCTCAAAGTCAAAGAGCCCCCTCAGCAACTCTCCCTGTTTATCTCTCCCTCTGTCTGACACACACACATACATGCACGCATGCACACACGCGCACTCACCATTTCTTGGGGGTTACACAGTCAGGCTCGCAGCTCCATCGGGAGGGGACCAACTTTGCTCCTATGAACTCTCACCTGTCAACATGGAGCAGAGGACTTTACTTGGTAAACACGAAAGGACTTTAGCTGTTTACTTCTGGCGGTAACTTAGCCTATTTTATCCACTGCAAGGCCGCGGTCACAGCTGGTTCTCCGGGTGATCTGAGTGCGTTTCAAGGCGAGGTTAAACCCACGCCAAACTCCGTTCCAAAATACGGCAATTTTAGTGCGGCCGTTCTTAGGCTGCTTATTTTGTTGAACACGACTTTAATTATGTTTTGACAATGTGTGCTTCATCGATAGGCTACATCCGGCATACATCCAAGTGAGCTTGATTGGATCAGTTTGATATGTGGAGCAACTTTTGGGGAATTTGCTGCTCGCTACCGCCCCACGCTGTGGGCTATTATTAGAGGCGCATGAGGGAGTGACGGGTTGTAAAAGTTGTAATTAAATTAAGCACAGCGTTGTTTTTTGGTGATTAATGACAGCTGAATTTAAGAATAGGGTTCAATGATTCATAATATGTATTAAATGTTTTTCTGTGATGTATAAATGTCTTGTTAATATACAAAACAAGATAAATTCCCACATTTTTCAATGGAGTACGGCAGCAACTCCACCACATGCAGAGTGCAGATCTCTGCTTTTTCCCTTTTTAGATTTCCACAGCCATTATCCTCCTGTGCGACCACAGCTTAAAAAAAGAAAAGAAAAAACACGGGCAGTGGCAGATAAGCGGCGGTCTGTTTTCGCTCCTCTGATCAGCGGTAATTATATTTGTTGGCGTGGAGGTAAGTGGTCCTCCCCGGGGGGCGTATTGTACTCGACTCACTCCGTGTCATAAAATAAAATTACAAGGAAAGGAGAAGATATCCTACAATAACAGAGGCGAGTCGTAAAATCAAAGAGTGGCTAAATTAAATCTGAAGTAGAGAAAAAAAAAAGCCTGACGGAAAATACATTAGGGGTATGATGGACGGGGGCAGGGGGCTTCAAATAAAACGCAGGTTAATGAGTTTTTAATAGCTTCTACGACTATATGGTTGGTTAACAGGCACACACACACACACACACACACACTCTCACACACACACTCACTCTCACACACACACTGAGCTTTTTCTAGCTGACTGAGGCAATTAAGAGTAATTAGTGATCAGTTACCTGTGCTTCAGCCTTTCTGCACTCCCCCAAATACTATAAAGAGAGGCGTCTATAGGGTATGAAGTGACATGTACACGGCTTAAGTAGCTCTAAAGTGCCTCTCTCACCACACATTAGGCTCCAGTTATAAGTTTAGCTCTCCGCAGCAGTCCGCTCTCCTGTTACAGCAGTGGACATTCACACATCTTGTACCTGTTGGCACCCTTTTGTCTGGTTTATGTATCTGTGTAACCTTTGACCTCCACCGTGGATGTTTGGCATGGCACCCAGCAGACTCTCTGCACTGCAGCGGCCTTTCTCTGGTGACCTCTCTTGACCACTTGCTGACCTTTCACACCAGAGGAGATCTGGCTGCCTCAGGGGAGGTCAGGAGGAGGGTAACACCGGCCTGTAAACAAACACAGACATGGATTTGGAGTGTAGTTACATGCTGATTGAAAATGAAATCTCTGGCTCCATCAAAGTGGAAATGAGTCAATGTATTTCCAGAGGTGGAAAAATAAGTACTTTACTTCAGTATTCTCTTTTTATACTACCTTATTTACTACCGTACCACATTTTAGAGGGAAATATAGCACTTTTTACTCCTCTACACTGTAAAATATTATGCAGGAATTTAGCAGAATCTCATCTTTCTCATTAACCTGAAGATCAAGTGTGTAGGATATATTGGAAGAAACTGAATATTCATAACTATGTTGTCATAAGTGTATGTTCACCTTCATTTATTTTTCATTTTCTGTAACTGCTTATCCTGTTAGGGGTCATGGGGGGTTGGAGCCTATCCCAGCTTACATGGGGCAAGAGGCAGGGTACTCCCTGGGTGCCCGGTCTCACTCCAAAGTCGTCGAAATCCTGCGCTTGGGCAGTGACTTGCGATGTCAGATACAAACAAAAAAGGCATCAGCATGATACTTGGGCAGTTGCCGTTATAGTTTAACATCCCCCGGTGGCATCGGGGGGAACTGCAGCAGAACAAGGACGAAAAATTAGGTGGCAAAAGTCCGAGTGTGGCATGTGGTAAGGGCGAAGGATGGGTCCAACAAACACCGACCTTCACCTGAAAGAGCGGTGTTCACATCCTGAAAGATTCTGAAGCCAAACCCTGTTCTTTTTTCCAAACCTAACTACTTCCTTTTGTTGCCTTATTGTATTGATGTAAATTTCCTGTGAAAATGGAAGTGTACCTTGAAAGAAGACAATGCATGTCACAGGCAGAACAATTTAGTCACCAGTTAATCTGCGTGTCTTTGGACTGTGGGCGAAAGCCGGAGTACCTGGAGAAAACCCACACTGACATGGGAAGAACATGCAAACTCCACTAAGAGGGCCTCCCCCATCCCAGGGTTCAAACCCGGAACCTTCTTGCAATGCTAACCACTGCAAATTCACCTGAATTTAAGAACGGTTTTGCTTTTGTTACCTTAAGGCTCATTCATGCTCATTTTATGTATGAAAATAGATGTGTGCAGTTCAAATGTTGTAAACGTCACTGCCCTAAATTCTATGCGTCCTTTATGTTGGCATAGGTACAAGCAATAAATGTCACTAAAGGCCAGAGTCAAAAAAATTCACGAAACAACAACTGTGTTGACAGAGTAGGAGGTTGTAATATTGTACCCTTAAATGAAGGCAGCGCTGTTGACGGCGGAGGTCTGTGAGGCCATTATATACATCCTGACATGTGGACGGAGAATTCTTTTCACTTATTTCACTATATATTATTTTCTCTTACTCATTTGTTCTGCTTCCCCATTATTTACATTTCTTCATCATCTTAAGGTTGTATCTCATTTGAACTACCCTAAACTGCCTCCACAGTCTTGAAATGAGTGCAGAGTGGCAGAGTCCATATCCGTCTTTGTTTCTAACGTTGAGCATGAATGACCCATTAGAAACCTTTTACACATGGAGCGGGTCCTTTTCCATGGAATCCACCAATCTTGTTTCTACAGTAGCCCAGAACGGACAAACCAAACACTGACTTTAGGGCTACTTCTGTGTCTGTAACTGTAGTTCTTCTACATGTTTGGCACTGAGGATAAGTTTCATTTGGTTGCAATCTTCAATCTTACCACTAGATGCCACTAAATCCTTCACACTAGAGCTTTAATGTAAATATATACATTTTATTGATTTCAAGTTAGTTCAGCATAAAATGATCTACAGTGTAATTTAACTTACTTTAAAAGGACAGTTCACCACCCAATAAAAAAACAATCAACTATTTTTTCTCTTACCTGTAGTACCATTTGGATCTTGGTTCTTTAGCAGGGGGTCCTCAGAGTTAGTGCAGGGGGCTGCCAAGTTATTGTTTGATTATTTTCTAAGTTTTGTTTTTCTTTTCAAAAATTAAAATATGTCTGAAAATGTGTATCAACGCGAATCCAAAATATTTTGCCTTTTGCTTATCTTTGTAAAAGTGAAGCTTCCTTTCTCACCTACCTGAAAAAGCAAATACAAGTTAAGATGGAAGCTGATATGGCCCTCTGCCTGAACACCTCTGTCTGGCCAATTTAATTTGCAACTCAGTTTTAAACAATATATGTAGTAGGGGGTCTTCATTCCGTCTCTTTTTCGGCTGAGCGTTGGAGACCCCTGATCGAGATTGTTGAAGATATCGTCCATAGAGATGTCTTCCTTCTCTCAAATATAACAGAACTAGATGGCACTCAGCTTGTGGTGCTCAAAGTGCCAAAAATAAATAAATTTGAAAAACTCAACAGCAATGTTTCTTTCCAGAAATCATGACCTGGTTACTCAATATAATCCACAGACCTTGTTGTGAGCAGTTTCATGTAGGAACAATTTTCTTTCTACCAAACTACACCTGCCAAATGTATCACCACGCAGAAGGAGGAGTGCATCTACTGCTAGCTCACCTAGCACCACTGAGCTAGCTAACGTTACAGCTCAGCTGAAGAGGACACCAAAGTTTACATCTCGGGCTAACACAAGTACGAGCCTCTCATCCATGAGTAGATGCAGGACTGTAATTGAGCATTTTTACAGCATGGTTTTGCTATTTTTACTGACCTTAATACTTTTTTTTTATATTGATGCCACTAGCCGTACAGTTTTAATTATATAACTGTGCACTGCCTATAGTATCCAGGCACCTTTATATAGCGTAATGTATGTGTGTAGCTTGTAATTAATCAGAGTAGCTTGACCATCTATCCTCTGTTGGGCCGTGCATGAACACGCTCCAACCACAGGTTAAAAACCAGCAGCCTATAAAGTGCACACGTACACAAGTGAACACACATAAACACACAAGCGATGCCACGCACACTCAAGTATGTACTGTGTATATGCACAGGCCTACATTCATGCAAATCACTCCCGGCATTTTCAAAGACTTCCCCGTGGACAGGAGCGTCTGCCAGCGCTGCTATAAATCACGCTGAGGCTGGTGCTGAGGGCAAGGCACACCTTGTCCACGTCGCCCCCACTCCTGGGCTGAATAAACCATAACATCCTGCCTCTCGTGCTGCCCGACGCCCTCCGAGCACGACCCTAGAGAAGACCCCCCTCATGCCCTCGTCTCCCCTTCTCCTCCTCCTCCCTTCCTCCATCTCATCTCTCACCCCATCCCTGCTATTGTTCCTCCTCCTCCTCCTCTGCCTAATTTATCTATCTTTAGGAATTTTAGCTGTTGCAGTGGACCCTCGGGCTGGGCTCTGCTTGTTTGGAACAACACACAGCCCCCTCCCCATCATCATGAAACTCTTTTTTTTTTCCATTCCAATGACTTCCTGCTGGAGGAGTGGGATGAGAGAAAGAAAAAGGAGAAAGAGAACAGAAAAACAGCAGGAAGCAAGCGTTTAACAGGAGGATGCTGACACCCTCATCCTGTCGTGTGCCAGCTTGGTTCAGGTGCTCTGAGCCAATCGGCTCCCTCTGCTCCATTTACCTCAGGGTGTGCCGAATTTGGCTGAGAAGGTGCGCCTTTCCTTCATGACCCCCTCTGGAGGAAGTATAATGTTTCTGGAAAGAAAAGGAGAGCATTACACTGCCCGTCCAGAGGAGCCAGGCGCACAGGCTCATAATAGAGCGTTAAACCCCCTCACCACCCGACAGAGACATAAAAGTGAACAAAGAATAAAGAATGTGTGGAGCGTTGGGTTATCTGCTGATTATTTCCCTTGATTTTTACGGCTGCAGTGGGAGAAGCTAACCAAACAATCCAGCCCAGCGGTTGGCTCTTGGCACTCCACTTGCAGGTCTTATTATAGACAAAACTCACTTTGGAAAAGAGAGAAAACTTGCCGTGTGTTGCTTGGCATGCAACCACACAAATGATTACCTCCTCTAAAATTTAATTTCTAAGAAAAAGGCTGAGAACTGCCAATAAATTCACTGATACGCAACACTGTGTTTTAATTTGAAAAGCCATTTTGTTAGAGGAAGGAGACACATGTTTTAGATGTCGGAATGATGATTTTTGGAACAAAACTGCTCCTTTAGTCACCTATAACAACACATGCATGTACAGGAATGAGCACACACAGATATGTATTTGTATGTGGGCGTGCTCATGTCCACACACACACATACACACACAAGAGGTCCAAATCTCTCCCTAACCCCTTGTATGCCTGGGTACATCCACCAGAACGTCAGAGGAGCCTTGAGAGGACAGGAATAGCGAGGCATGTGCCTATTTGTGGCATCATTGTTATAGAGATAAAAGATCTTACTGTTACACTCACATGAACACACACACACACACACACACACACACACACACACACTCACAAGCAATCATGTGAGTTTAGTGCCATAACATACAGTCAAGGTGTAACATTTACTCAAACACACTGAACAGAATCATGAGCTACGGCCACAAAAACTCAAATACCCACTCATGCATGTATGTACATAAATGCTCAATCTCTCTCTCACACACACGCACAGGCACATACACACACACACACACACACACACACACACACATTAGGCATGCATCAGTCAACAGGCACACACACTCACATACTCACTGGGCAGTTCCTAGAAGAGACAGTGGAGTAATCTCCTCTCTGTACACCCATAAGCAGCTTCTTTTCTTTCTGCATGCAGTGTGTGTGTACATTTGTGTTGGTGTGTGTGTGAATGCCACACCACAGCTCCATGCCTCAACCATGGGCTAACCTGGCTATAAATGAGCCGCAGTGGCACCTGTGTCGGTACAGATCCAGTGTTAGGGCAGAGCAAAGTCCCATAATAGGACTCTGTGTCTTTTGTTCTGTTGGTATGAATAACTGCTCCGAGAATAATGTCCCCTCCTCTGCTCTGTAAACGTTCTGAGATGAACTGTTTCTGTCTCGAGGTGCAGCTTTTGCAGAGAAAGTACCTGTGGGATTGGTAGGATTTTTTTGGGGGTTGTATGAGGTACTTATCCATCGTCCGTGTGTTACCGATGGCGGTCAGCACGCCCCCGGTGCTGCCACAGAAGCTAAGCAATGTATTGCTGTGGATGGGGGCAGCAGCGAAACTTATTTTAGGCACCTAAAAAAAAGTTTAAGTGTACGGTATATTTAGAATATTTTTACTGCTTTACCTTACTGTCAGATAGGCCTTTCCAGCAGGTAACTGAAGCCTTTATATTGCTCTCTTCAAAGCCAGACTCCATTGACAAAGACAGTAATTTTACCTCACTGAATACAGGAGCTGCTCGTCTGCTGCTGCCTCGATCGGTTAGTTAGTTTGTGTAAGTGTTGCTGTTTTCATTTTTTAACAAGTTTTACAGTTTGAATGGGGCTAAGCAGGACATTCAGTGCAAGCTAACTGTGCTAACGACAGATTGGAAATGTGTATCTACATTTTTTGCCCACACTAGATAGCAAACAAAAGCGAAAGACTGTGTCGCATTAAGTATCTGTGAGCTGTAAATTCACCACTTCCAAGTAGAAGAGAGACCATAATGTTATCTCTGAGCCTTAAGCCCAGCTCAGACCAAAGATTTGCAACAAGATGAGCTGAAACAGGCAACTACTTGCAACATGCCGTTCTGCTACGTTCTGAACACCTGCCGATTCACACCAATGCAACAAGATGAGACGGTGTATCATCTCTATGCAACAACTCTCTGTTCTTCTGCTCTGATTTGCAGCTTGTCAGGCTTATTTTGTGGCTGAATATAATTTGCAGCTTCTTAAAATATGAATGAGGATAGTGATAGTGAGATACTGGCTACAGCTGCATTTGTAGTAGTGATGAAACAGTGAGACACAAACAACACAAGCATCAGATGGACTGTATTCATAATAAATACAGCACAATTATATAAATAACCAGCACCAACAAATCAGTCAATGAGAATGTATGTGTGTGTGTGTGTGTGTGTGTGTGTGTGTGTGTGTGTGCGTGCGCACACATGCAGCGAGCAGCAGCAGCCTCCCACCATCCCAAACCGGCACACCGTGAGGTCAGACTTGACCAGCAGACTTCACAACAAGCCGACTGGCTGTTGAAACAGGTGACTGGCTTTAGGTTCTAAAACCAGCTGCCGGCGATTTGACCAGCTGAGTTGCAGGTGACACCATCAGCCGGCTCGAGTCAAGCTCAGACCGGCCAGTTCACACCGCTGCAACTTTTCTCTGCAGCATTCTAAATCGGTTTGAACTGGGCTTCACGGTGGAAAGATTCTCCTGGTCTTTGCCAGTGCATCACGTCCGCAGCTGTCTGTACCAAAGAATAGTTTGAAGGTGAAGAGTGCTCACTCTGCAGGAAAATCTGGGAACCAAAATGTCTCTAGAAAGTGCACTGCCAACTCTAACAACAAAAAAACAAAAACAAATCGACTCCTGATTGAAGCAATCTCAGTCGACTGATGATTTGAATTTTTGACTTTCAAGGGGCAGCCCTAATATTTAACCTAATTTTGGTTTCTACTAGAACAAGTTTAAAACTAAAAGTAAGCACAACAGCCCCTCTTTCATGTCACAATACAACTTTAAAATGTTCGGTTTAGCATTACAACACATTTCTACAAAAACAAATGTCACAGTAGTTGTTGTATTACTCATCCCCCAACCCAAACTACTCACACAAACACACACACACACTGCTGTTTTTGGTGTCTTTAGTTAAGCCAGAGGAGAAGTGATGCCCAGGGCCGTTCCTGATCCTCCTGGCCTTTTCCTTGCAGGAATCTCCTCTTCCTGTGCGGAAGAGCCTGCCTGTCAGTGACGCCTCCCAAAGGAAAGTGACAGTGGCTTTATTCACCCGCTGACCCGTAAAGAGGACAGCGGAAGAAAAAAAACATGTGTGTGTAACCTGACTAAGGGCTTCTTTTCTCTCCAGCAAGGAGGTGCGATGAATCTTGTACAATCAGCAGAACCTCTGCATACATGTGCGTGTGTGTCATGCATCCAGTGTCATGTCCTTTAACCGACCCGACTGACGTGAATGCATCTTCTCTCGCTCTTTTCAGCCTCTTTTGTGTGTCCAAATAAAAAACAACCCAACAAATCCCCACATGGGCCGACTGATGTCCTTTTATCTGCTCTCTAAACACACAGATCAGTTCTTATTTTTTTATTTTTAGTCTTTCCATCTCAAAGTCGGAGGCCTCGCAGCCTTGAAGATCGAAAGATAAAAGGATAGAGAGATGATGTCCATCTGCTCTGGTGATCTCTCTCCAACTCTGTTTGGCATCAGCCTTTTCTCCATCCCACTCTGGTCCCATCAGCCCCCAGAGGACCCAGGCACTGGCCTTTTCTTGACCCAGTTTAGGACTTCCATTCTGGGCTTTCTGATCTGTCCACTCTCCGCTCTGTGTGGGGGTTCAACAGAGAATCCTGAGATTATCTGATGGTCACTTAAGAGGGAACGAGAGTGAGCGAAGTGCTGTCCACTTAGCTAAAGATTATCCTTTAAAAGGAAGAGATGGCGGTGGAGATGGAGGAGAGAAGGAGAAAAAAAGGATGTGCTTAAGAGATGGATATAGAGGGGGCGGTTGGAAGGAGAGATTGCGAGGACAGTCAGAGTGATAGAGGGAGGGCAAATGAATCATATGGAGATAAAGTGCGTGTGGGAGAGGGTTAACAAAAAAGCGAGGAGAGAAATATGGCAACGAGGGAAACGTCTAAATGAAAAGCTGAGATGGAGGTGAGGTGACAGAGCGAGAGAGCGGGGGAAGGTCGACGGAGAGAGGCAGAGATGGAGAGATAAAGAGAGGAGGAAGCAGGAAGGATGAGGACAAGAGCTGGATTAAGCAGTGAAAACAGGGATTGTGAAGTGTTCGCAAACCAAACTGAGGACCTTTGGCTGTGCTTTTTATGGGTAATGGGGTGTACCGTGCGTGCTGACTGGTATTTGTCAAACGTAATCAGCACAAGTGGCAATCTGAAGTAAGACCTGGTTTATAATTTAATTACAGACTGAATGTTGGCAAAATATCTACATATTGTCTTCTCTTTTTCTCCTGCTGTGATCTGGGTACACAGCAACATGGCTACAATAAAGTCCAGTGATGCAAGAAACACAAACAATCAGATGATCAAACAAGTTTTACACAATCCAACAGTTTAGCCGCATTACCATACAAACTTTATTTAACTTTATTCACCCACATAAACTGATTTTTTGGCCAGCAAGATAAAGTGGCAAATGTGTGAGTAAACAATGGCACAATCAGACACGGAGCAACATTATCATTCATGTGGAGTTGTCTTTGTGTCCACCTGGCAAACTGAAGTCCAATATTCACTCTCCTTTTAGCTCTGTTGTTGGTCTCCGACAACTCCTGAATTGAATATCTGTCCCTTTAGTTGCTAAACGCACCACTATGTTTGCAAATGAACAAAAACAATGAGCTGAAAGAAACTAAACTGCCCCATAGAGCCGAGGGGAACTACAGAGTTAAGTGGGATTTATAATTGTTCATCAGGTCTATGCAGAGTCTGTGCTGAAGCCTACGCCGTTGTGAGCATTTATACTTGTGTGGTGGTGCGTCTGTGTTTAGTTGATTCAAAACACACCCAAAACACACATTAAACACACATTAAACAAGGCTTCATAGCGACAATTTCAAACTCAAGTACACAAATCAGCTTCACTATGACTCGCAGCATTCACAGACAAAGCATTTGTCTTTCTCTAGACACATTTTCCCCACAAATACAACATGCTACTGTTTTTCGCACAAGCCTATGGTATTTAACGTTGTATAAATTAGCCTAGCGGCTAGCAGACTTTTCCTCTACTCATATGAAGCCAGGGACAGCAGCAAAGTAACGTTACAAAATTGGGTCCATGTCATTGGTTCGACATCCCATTAGTCGGACTGTCCGCGGTGCTGAACGGCTTGCGGCAGGCGTATGGTGTGCCGTGACCGGCTTGAGGCGGAGCAGGCTCACGGCTTATGTGTTTGTCACTTTCTTTTTCATTTTAACCCACACCATGATCTTTTCCTAACCCTAACCAAGTGGTTTTTGTGCCTAAACCTAACCAGACCTTAACCACAGGGCATCATGATGATTTCAGAACGGACTTCGGAACAATGAGTTTAATATGGTCGGAACAATGGGATGTCAAAGCAATGGGCAGTTCCCACAAAATTAAGCTCTATTAAAACTCACAAGGTTCACCTACAAATCACCTGTCTTATACTAAACACATCTCCCAAACAAATATAACATGCCAATGTTATTAGCACAAACCTATGGCATATTACATTGTATAAATTAGCCTAGGGACCAGTGGAGATTTCCTCTACTCATATGAAACCAGGAAAAATCACATATAAGACTTCAAATGCTATTTTGTGTAGACTTTATTGTCTTCAATTTATTGTTTCTTATCTGTGAGATAAAAGTAAATAAAACCTTCATTCCCACTGAGGGAAATGGTTTCAGCTTACAAAAATAAACAGGAGGTCTGCATCTGGAGAGGTACACTTAAGGCTACAGCGAAGGCTCTACGTTGATGCAGACCCTACGCTGTAGGTATGAAGTCGATTCGACGCAGAAATATAAATTCTGCTTTAGTTGATAATTATCAGCAGGGTTGTCGTGATGAGCAACTCTCTATACACACGTAATAATTAGATCCAGAATAAAAAAAGATCAAACGTGCCAACAACAGCAGCGACATCGTCTAGTGCACCCGTGGAGATACTGTTTAGCCTGGGCAGTCTCGTGCTGAATCCAAGGAGGAACAAGATGTAGGGGGTTAAAGGATCCATTGATCTGGATCGATATATTGATTCAATGATCAACAATCCAATATCATCGATTCAAAGGGAAAACATCGATCTATCCTAACATTTAGTAACATCGTTACAAAATCATGGAAGACCTGGACAACTCAGACTCATAACTTCACTTGAGCCTTTTGACTTAATAATATTAATAGATACCTTCACCTGAGCCCAAAGATTAAAAAAAGCTAATTAGGTAAATTAAAAGTGTGCCACAAATCAATTCATTTCCCTTAATTTCCTGAATCAACTAACATTAACACTGTTGCATTCCCAGCAAGTCGACACTTAATTCAGCAGCTGAACCACTCTGAACCAGTGTGACAGTTACATTTCTCAAAGTCAGTTGGAAATAATGACACCAAAGATGATTATGTTTGCGTACAAAGATTATGTGGTGGTCAAAAAAAAAATAAAAAAAATTACAGCATGCAAAACATGTGGGTCGAAAATTACAGATGGAGACATAACTTCCAACGTCTTTCTCTCACTCTCGCACACACATATAGATAATTGCTCCATAAAGTACATAATTAGCTCTAGAACCATATTATATAACTTACACATTGATATTCTTATTTCATCTCGACATAGAACATGCAACAACATACAA
This sequence comes from Epinephelus fuscoguttatus, assembly GCF_011397635.1. NCBI lineage: Eukaryota > Metazoa > Chordata > Actinopteri > Perciformes > Serranidae > Epinephelus > Epinephelus fuscoguttatus. Next base: position 15,914,374 of record NC_064762.1, on the reverse strand, counting down.
TACTCCTTTAGAAGAAGAAGAATAGTTTTACAAATTTGGGAAGACAAAGTTCTAAATTTTTGTTTTACATAATTAAATGAGCTATATAACATAAGACAGGACAGCATTCACAAGTCATTCTGTCGTGGGACTGGTTTATGGTGCTATATGCAGTGAAACTGCACTTTTTAAGATTAAGTTCAGTCGCACTTGTTTTAACAAATAAATAAATTTCAAGCAATTATAATTTTTGTAAATTTAATATTTTTCTCCTCTACATTTGGCGAAGAGCACATTGTGACTTGTTTAAGACTCCAAACTCAAACTTTATAACTAAGGACATGGGACTTGAGCGCAGAGACTTGAGACTTGCAAAACAATGACTTGGTCCTACTTCTGATAGGGCAGGAAGGACATGGGTTTAGAGCGAAAGCTAAGTGCTCACACATTCAAACCCCATCCATTCATGAATTTATATGTGTGAGTGAATGAACTGGGAGTGTGTGTGGTTTTTTTATGGGGGTATGACTGTGTGAGAGAAAGAGAGCTCATTCCCCATCACTTGATTGGATCAGTGGTCCTGCCAGTGTCCAATTATTGTATTCCCTTGGTAGAACGCACACATACACACACAAACACACACACGCTCCACTGTCTAAATCTTCCCTGCACAAAAATCTGAAGGCTAAAAGCTCCTCAGTCTTCCAGACCTGCCATAAGCTCTCTGTATCTCTCCCTCACCCCGAGCATGATGGGAAAGAGGACAGTCTCAATGGGGGAAGCAACAGGGGTTCAAGGATGAGACAGAGAGAGAAAGAGAGAGGGGTGAGAGGGAGAGACAGAGGGGGGAGGCGGGCACCTCCTCTCCTCCTCCTCCTCCTCCTCCTCCTCCTCGTCCCAATGTTAATCTCCTCATTTTCATTTCTCTTACCATGTGGGATTAGAATGATTTTATTTAAAGTGTCAGCTTGAGCTACCGGATTGAGAAATCTGGATTTCATAGGGATTATTATTACAGAGAAAATGCACACACACACACACACACACACAGATTTTTTCTTCTCGTCACTCACTAATGACCTGCTTGACCAACAAATGGTATTTATCCTCAAATTCAGTGCACAGGAGACGAGCAGACATTGTGATACACTTCAGAGTGTGTGTGTGTGTTACATGTACAGTATGTCGTCGCCAATTTTTCTTTTCAACCAGTCTCAAAAATGACGCGAAGCCAGAGCAGGAGTAAGATTAAGAGTTTAGAGTGCACACTTTGCCTTCCGTCTTTATCACAACATCATACAATGTCCCATCACCCTCGGACGGGCCAAGTGAAATGAGGTGAACAGACTCTAACCAAAGCTTCACCCTTCTGTCAGATTTAACATCTAATCTACATTAGGATAAGGCTTTCACCGCTCAGGAAAAAAAAAAGAGAAGAATAAAAAACGCCATCACCTTTTCATCCTCGGGCCAAGCCTTTTATTCCGCCTCTTCTCATTACATTAAAGGATGAGGGAGGCCGTACAGTGGCTGAGCGGTATTTAAAGACACCATCCCCTTCATCTGTTTAATTTCTCTTTATTTAAGAGACTCCCTCCTCCCGTCGCAGCTCCCTCCCTCTGTTTAATTTCTCTTTATCTAAAGACTCCCTCCCTTCATCTGACTGATTGATCTTTGTCTCAGTGCAAATGACATGGAAGAGTTAGTTACTGCAAGGTCCCTAATCCAACCTTTATGATGGGGACGCTGTGTCTGAGTGGAGACGGGGCGACTTTAGCTTTACACATCTAAGCTCTTTACAAAAAATGGTTCTGCGTAGCACAAATGAGGCATTTATTTGACATGGAACAAAATGTTTTACTGCTGACGAGACGAGCAAACATTTTGCTGCTTATATTATAGCTTTGTATTCCATATGCACTGGGGCACTGGAGTGTAAACCCATGCATCTAAACTATATATATACACACAGTAACCTCTTAGTATGTACTGCACTGATAGAAATCATAGACAGGCTGTTAATAAAAGAAAGCCATTTAAAAGAAAGGTTTTAAGTTTCAATTCTAATAAAACATTTGTTCAAGCAAAAAAACAACAACATTCTTTTCACTTCTGTAAGGGTCCCTGTGATTGATAATATTAATAATTGTGTAATACCGAATACCATGAAACGGTGATATTTTCTGAGACGATTATCATACCATGTACAAATCTCATACTGTCGCAACCCCAACCATGATGTTCAAGAATGGAATATTGATATTAATGACACAAATATGATAATACTGTATAGATAATCCAGCGCCTCTTAAATCATATCCATTTCTTTCTGTTCTCGCTTTGTCTCCCTCCCCCAACATAATCTGGATTCACTGTCTGTTCACTGTAACTGCTATTTTTGTACGCTTTGTACAGTTATGTTTACAGACTGTTGAATTTTGAGTGTAATTTATTCGCAAAAAAACAAACAAACAAAAAAACCCAGAATGCACAATAAACAAAGTTCAAGGTATATTATGCAGGATTGTAAGTTGCTGTCTGGAAACACGTTCATCAGCAAAAGTGAGAGTAAAAGCCAACCCCAGATTTAATCTCATTTGGTCTTTCGCCACGCTAAATTTGCGATTTTTTTTTTCTGTGCTGTGTCTCTTGGATGTCTGCTGCATACGGGCTAGCACCTGGTCACTACCTTCTCAGAAAGCACCAACCTCACCTGAGTGCTGTGAGAGTAGCGAATTTGTGTTTTCTTGGACAGCGAAGGCAAGACCTGCACTACTGTCTCTGATTGGCTAGTGATTGTTACCATCGTTGGTTGGGTTGGCTGGGTAAGCCAATCAAGTGGCAGAGTAAGGCCGAGTAGGGCAGCTCATACCTTCACGATCGTAGGAAATGCAAAATTTGCATGGGGCTACATGCCAAGAAACGTCCCGAACACGGGAAATGAGAAAAGAAAAAATCCAGGCAGAGGGCGGAATCTCTGTGTATAAATATATCACTGTGGGTCATAAGTGATGATTGAGAGGTATTACTTCTGTTATGAGTCTATGCATTGTTTTAGGAAGATGCTGTACAGTTTATCTTTTACAATGAATTAGACTGATTGCCACAGTCATGAACTTTTCTGGCCACGATTATCGTACATTACAGGGAAATACTTGAAATATTCTTACACAGAAATGAGCTTTTCAACCTTTTCTTGACTTACAGACTCATTAAGGCGATAGATAGAGTGACAGAGAAGATGAAACTTCCTTTTTAAAGATGTTTTATGAGATTTGGACACAGGTAAAATTCTGCATCTAAGACAAAGACAGACAAGACAGTAAAAATTGAAGAAACAAATCAGAAAATTCAGAGGATGGTTATATGTTTGCATGGTAGTAGTATGAACTGACAGATGTCAGAAGGGCTGCATCTAACTATTGATTTTATCACAGAATCTGTTATTTTCACGATTTATCGATTAATCGTTTGGTCTATAAAATGTCAGAAAATAGTTACATTTATTGTTTTGTACAACTAACAGTCCAAAACCCAAAGACAGTCAATTTCCTGTCACATAACACAAGGAGAAACAGTAAATCCTAACAACCCCAGCTGGCCACCAACATAGTTAGACTGATATTTACGCTGTGAAGTCAGGTGACAAAACTTTAATGGCTAAACAAATTCAAATGCCAGCATCAATTTGACATAGACTACTGACTACTGATAAATCACGTATAACGCGGCTCGATGCAACCTTTAGTGGTGTTATGATACGCCGCTGTTTTGCTGGACAGCACCTGTTGTGGCGGTAAGATACGCCGCTGGATGGCGTCAGGTTGAAACATTTGTGGTACTGACGTAATCTATGGAACTGAAAAGATGGACAGGTCCAGCAAACCCCGGACTTTCACCCAGAAACCTGGTGTTCACTTCCCATATGAATGTAGAGCCAAACCATGATGTTTTTTCTATACTCACCACGCTTTTGTTGACGTCCCAGCATTTGATGCCACGTGCTTTGTTGCCTAAACCTAACCATATGCTTTTGGTGACATCCCGGCATTAGTAACAGTGTCCTGAAACATCAACAGCAGACACAGGAGGATACCTAGCGTGTAACATGAAGACATGAAAGGCCACTGACAAAGACGAGATATGTGATGACATAGGATATTTTGTGGGTTTTAAGTTGTGTTGTTGAGTAACTGAAATCCAATGTTTTCCAAATGTCTCACGCCACCATCATCTTATAGTAGAATAACAACATTTTGTCATAGGGTATGGAAAGCAAAACCCGTCTGTTTATGTCCACACAATGTGAAATTCCAGCGTTGTTAGACGTTAAAAAATATCAACAACACAATTTTCAGTCCAGCCAAAATTTAAAGTCTGTCTAACGTCTTTCTGATGTGATATTGACATCTGGTACAAGCTGGGACTGTGAATTTCTGCCATTTGTGATCATTTATTGATTCTGAATTAAGTTGCAGATGAATTTTCATCATCATCAACCCCCACCAATACGACTGAGACGACTGTCAGAATGTCAAAGTGCAGACGGGGCATTCACTGACACAAATACAGGCGTTCAGACAAGTGCCGAGAGTTTATCCTGGCAAACAAACACAGATACACACAGACACACACATACACGCATACCCATTTTAAGAGAAAGGTCTTGGGAAGTAGGTTAAGCAGGCCGGGATCACCTCTCGCTGCTCTCTCCCAGCTTAGAAGCACTGAGAGAGTCGGGGCGGGAGGGATGGGTGACGGAGGTGGAGAGGGTGAGAGCAGCCGGGGGGGGGTGGGGGGGGGGGGGGGGGGGGGTGGAACGAGATGGAGAAATCTTCCAGGGGACATCTGTCACAGTGCGCAACTTGTGAGCTGCTTTTTTCCAGCCCGCTCTGTGACCCACGGATTCTCTTGCATGACTGACCAAGAACTATGAGAGTTTTAGAGGGGGCCTTAGCCCCTGCATACGGCCTGGGAGACCCCATACAGACCTGGTTAAGTAAAATCTTATTGATATGAAGCGGACGTGGAGGAAAATACTGAATAACACCAAATCTGCAGAACTGAGTTGATGCTTTTGTGGGCTGCGCTGGAAGTGATATTCAAATCGTGACAAAATTGACACGTTGACATGAAACTGTGTCAACTCTCAGCTTGTGTCACAAATCATTTTATTAAAACACCATATGACACTTCTGTCACTGTTTTGTGACCATGTGTCCACATTTGAGGATGCCGTTGGTGCTGAATAGAGAAAGAGATGCACGTTGCAAAAAAGTGCACGCATGAGAACATCTCTCCCCCTCCCGCAGGTGTTTAAGCTGTACAGTAAACAATAACGCTTTACAAACACACACACACACACACACACACACACGCTCGCAAACACACAAACACACTAACACAAAAGGCTCATTGTGTGTTGCCGTGTGTCCGCTAACCCATCCTTTTTAATCTGGGATTATGGTATTCCCATCGTGATGGCAACAGAGGAAACAATGCTGTATTTCATGGGAGGAAATGTGCAATAATGATGTTAACACCTCAATCTGCCTTATTTAACCATTACATACACTCTCTCTTTCACACACACTCACACACTCACACACGCATACAGTGTTAGTATTAGTCTCTGCTAGGCAAACCTTCTAAATCCAATTTTTATTAAATTGTATTCCTTTTTTTGGTGGACAAAATATTTAGTGTGTGTTTGAGTGCGATGGTGCCTTTGAGCCTTATTGTGAGCATACACTGTACAGTATAGCTGCTCCCATGGGGTGTAATCCGACACTAAAATTGTCCATTAACACACTATCAAATCTATTCTTCTCCGTTGTGTCACACTTCCACGAGCCATTTGTGGCTTTAGTGCTTTGGCTGCGAGGCCTCTTTAATGTAGTTCACAGCGCGCAGTAATAGGATGCCGACTTTATGGATAAAGACTTTCTCAAATCCTTGGCCCTGGAGCCAGAACACTGACAGTGTGAGTTTAGATTTAGGGAATATTTTTGTCCATGGCAGAAGAGTGCGGTGAGCAAATTCAGATTTTTAGATTTGGTGTTTCCTGACGGTAAAAAATCATCACGTGTTATTTTGCTATCAGGAAAGCGCAGATCAGATGCTGTTTGAATTCAGAGATGGAGGCCAGAGGATCATCTCCTGTGTTTGAGAGGTAACGGTGTGCTGGTCTGTGAATAAGACCTCTGATGATGGCTGTATTTTTATTGTGAGGCCCCAGGTGCTGCCAGCGTCACACATGGACACTCATGGCACCGGTGTCCTGGCACACACCGGCCAACCAGGAAAGGGCCAAGACGTGCCGTGTGTGGCTGCGAGAGTGTGTGTGGATGTATGTGTGTGTGCATGCTACATGGATGAAACAAGTTCTGGTGCTTTGTGTGTGTGAGAGACTCTCCTGCCTGAGAGAAAGCAAGTCTGGAATGCAGATGAGTATAATGATGATGCCATGCTAATGCTAATCTATCTCTTTAAATCACAAGCCTAATCTTTGCTCTATGTTGCTGTGCTGTCATATAAGGCTTATTTAGGTCATGCAATGCATTTAATACCAGTTAGAATAAGTGAATGATTTTAAAACACCAGCAAAATCTATCTCACTATAGAAAGAAATAACACCAGAGCATCTTAAAGCCTCCGACAATCACTTTTCATTGTTTGTTTCCGACCATTTACATTAGCGCGTTTTAATTTCAGGAGCATTTAATTACGGTAACAGCGCAGTCGTCAGTGCATGTGCACATGCATGTATGTATGTGTGTGTTTGCACATATGTATGCATGCAGGCATGTCTGTGCATGTGTGTGTGTGTGTGTGTGTGTGTGTGTGTGTGTGCACCAGCTGTCTGATCAGTAATCAGTTAGCAGTGGGCTAATGCAGCCTCCTTAACCCAGGGGCCTCATAAGACCGCCTCTGGCCCAGCCCCTCTCTCTGCCAGGGACAAATCCATTACCCAAAACAAGGACATCAAATGTCAACAAACACACACACACACTCACACACACACACACACACACACACACACACACAGATTGTACATACTTGCTCCAAAGCATATTTGATTGAGAGGGAAGTGTCTCTATGAAATGCTATAATTACTGTATGGGAAGACTGACACGCCTTTGTGATTCATTTGTAGTTTAATACCAGTTGTTAGAGAAGAGCTGGCGGTGTTAGGCATCTTTGTTTCAGGGACGTCTTTAAGCTTAACTCTTAATTTAAACTTAAGATAATTAAAAAAAATGGGAGAGAATAAAAAACAATCTTCTAAGTGTGTTTTTCAAACAAGGGAAGCAGCCTTTAAAGGAACCAAAAACCTCTCCAAAGGGATTCTGGGCATTTTGTCAAGGGCTCTGTGACCAAACTGCCATTCTACAAAGGTTAACATAAATAGCACATAAACTGCACTGAAAACAGCCCCTCAGAAGTGGCACAAAGACTGCGGCAGCTCCCCGAGGGGACTGATGGTAAGCAGCAGCGTTTACATATCAGTGGTCCTCGTAGCATGTACAGTGATCTGGCAGGTTGGAGAGCTTTGATGCTCCGTCACCCAGCAGGTCGGGTGTATCGATCCCCAGGGCGGTGCTGCTTTCTGGGCTGGCCCTGCCTGGGTGACAGGGCCCCCTCCCGGAAACCTCCCTGGTGCCCGTACCCAACAGATGGCCTCAAAGAGGGACCAGAGACGCAGGGCCAACATCCAGCTCTCAAACAGAGGAGCAGAGGAGCAAATGGCCTGTTAATATTTCATACAAACGCTCTCACTCATCTCCGAGCAAGGAAACGGACAGGACTGAGAGCGCAGCGTGAGTGTGTGAAGGGGCAAGCTTGTGTGTGTGTGTGTGTGTGTGTCTGGGAGGAATCAAAGACATTTTGATGAAATATGAATAGTTTTCCCACTCAGAGGTGCTTCACAGCCAGACTGCTTGAGCATAGCAATCAGTAATCACACACTTGTTTGTCAAAGGTGAGACTTTGGCCGCAGATATGGGAAGAAACACACACAAAAAAAAAAAAAAAAATTGGACACAATGACTTAAAACTGCTTCTCTGTAAGTGTGTGTGTCGCACATGCACACAGACACACACACTCCCCTAATTACTCTCAGCACCAGATCCTTCCTTAAGCCTGTGCTGTATCTTTTGAGCGTAACCTGCGCGCTAATAGCCCATAACCCCTGTACAGATCAGTGGAGGTTATGCTATTTGCTGGTCGGTAATTGCCCTCTTCATCAGTACTCTGTCTGCGCAGGCAGCAACGCGGCCAGCCCCGGGGTCCTCCTGATGTCATTAATGTGTGATTAGGGCCGGTGGGGAGCAGCAGTTAGGAGGTTAAAAAGCCCCTGACAGCCCTCATCATCGGCGAGGAAACCCTGAGACTGATGCAGGGGCTGCGCAGATGGGCGAGAGCGTGCGGCTGCCAAAGCCCTAACTTGTTATTCCTCCTCACCTCCAAAAATTACGCCATGCTAATAAATGGCGCTGACACGGGCGTGCATGTGTACGGCTCCACTGACACAGGTAGACATACATCAACACACAAACACACAGTATCAGCAGAAACTTTCCTAATTGAGGAAGAAATAATGTTTGAATGAGAACTACTAGGAGAGAGGCTGGGAAGGCTGCCAAACTCTTCATCAGAGTTTAATACACATGCATGCACAAAGTTTTGCCATTCTTTTAAACTTGATGACACTGATTGGACTTGAAATGACGAGTCGGTCTTGGGAATAGGAAGCTGACAAGTTAAACTTGACACAAGCAATCTAAACGACAAGCAAAAGTGTCTGCCTAAGTGCTCAATCATGTCAGGGTTTTAGGATTCCTTTAAGTTGTCATCTTTAATACATGAGACGATTTCCAGCCCCGACTGCGCAACAAAGTCATTAGACTGGGAGGAAAGATGAAATATAAATCAAGCGTCTCTCTCTGCCCCCTCCCCTGTGAACAGGTGGCTGAGTTGAATGAGAGGGTGCGCTAACTTGGCTGTCACCGTGTTTTCCAACAGAACCGCTGCCTTCTAAAGCCAAACCACCGTGAATTATACATCTATGGCAGTAATTCTCTCAGAGGAGAGAGAGACAGGGAGAGAGTGAGGGAGAAAGTGAGAAGGGGGGCTAAGAGAGTTAGAGAGATTAATGGCTGAAGCGGTTGTTTTTGACGCAGCGATCCTTGGCTCCGCTTCCCGCCCGCCGCTTATTGGCTTTTCAGAGCACATTTATTTATTTCGTTAACAAGAGAGAGCGGCCACGTTGCTGTCACTCTTTTGGCTCGCTCGGCGCCACAGCAGACTTGTCATCTCCTGCACCGTGGCGTGCGCCTTTGAACCCTGCCACGGACTACAGAGTGAGAATATTAATAGTGCAACAAACAAGACTTTAAAAATAGCAGAGTTCTGTCAGAGGCCGAGTGTCACTGGCAGTTTTTGTCTCACAGACTGACCTGTAGGAGGAAAAAAGTGTCACATTTTGTGACAGGTTTTTCCACGACTGCAGAAATAAGTAAAAGTCGTGATGTCATAAACATGTAAATAAATGTTAGTTTGTAAACTACATCACCAAATTATTTGTGTAAAACACATCTGATACACCTTACTGTAATTTCAACAATTTATCATTTTAATTTAAAGCATTTCTTTCACATTATATATGGATGAGGGAAAGAAAAGACAGAGATGTCTACAGTGATGTGAGCATCAGAGTTATTATGGGTTTCCAACAGGTGCCGGTAATCAGCTGTTACAGGGTTCCTACAGATTATGGCAAGTTAGAATAAGGACTTTTAAAGACTTTTGTGAAGCCACTCAGAATTAGATTTAATATCAATTTTACAATAACCAAAACTGTAAAAGAAAATATTATCTAATCTACTTTAAATGTTGAAAATTCTTTTACAGGGAAGAACATAACTAGGAAATATCTGGCATTTGTTGGTGCATCTTCTTGGTGATTTTATGTCTCTCACTCAGCAGGTGGGATTCCATCGTCTTGATCTCCATCGTGCCGAGTTTGAAAAATGTTTTGAATAAATCCACAGAGCCTTGCAATTTTCTTTGAATTTGCACTTCCCCATGTCGTCCAGGCCAGGGTTCAGTGACAGCTAGGTTTGGGTAATTTTAAGGGTACCAACCGAATTATGGTGGTACAACTGAGAAAAGATTTACATTAATTAAATCTGGGCCAAATTTCTGTAACTTAGAGTGCACGTGGGTGAGAACACCGGATTCAGAGACTTGTGATTACAAAAAAGCGGAGGAGAAGAATCACTTGTTGACTGCAGCTTGTTAAAAAAATCTTCTCATTAAAGAAACAGTGAGGCACTGAAAAAAGGCACAGCTGGGTACCGGTACAGATTCAAGGTACCAACATCAGTACCGGTATCGGTCAAATGCGAACGGGATCCAACTCGGCAGGTAGCTAAGAATCTTGGCCAGAAAAAAAATATGAGTGTTGTTAGTTGCGCTATCCTGATCTGTGTTTATGTGAGAGGGATTTGGTTAATATATGTATATAAAGAAATAGATGTCACTAATTATTTTAAGTGCAATGCATAAGATTTACAGTGACTTTACAGTGCAATGTCAGAAAAAACACAATTCATAAAACCCTACATTCCATGTCCTGAATATTTTTAAGGCTTCTGAAAGATTGATTTAAGACATTTTCTTACCATTAAAGCCTTATTTTAAGATGAATGAATTTAAATCCTTTTAAGAGTTTTTAAGGATCTGTGGGAACCCTGTGTTACTGAAGTCCATCCTTAAGGCACCTTAGCTGCTACAGGAAACTATGCATTTGGTATAACAGAGAATCACTATATTGACATTTTGTTGTTGATGTAAATAAACTATGACTTAGAGGTACTGAATATATCCATAATATTTTAATAGTTTTACTTTAAAGGGCTATAATCAAAATCTTGGCCCCATATTTTACTAATAAAACGTGTGTGCATCTTGTAACCATAGTGACTCAAGTCTGCTTCACATCACAAATCACAGCAAAAAAAAAAAAAAAACAAAATGCATGAGCCTCTATTCCACACCTACAGCTCCCCATAAATGGATGCAGAAACGCCCTTTAAAATAAGTCTGCACATCCATACTTGTGGCCCCCTCCACTCATGAGACCTGTCATTGAAAAATACAGCAAAAAAGTACAATTTCACCAACTGTCTCACATCGGCGACATTTTCCAACATTGCAAGAGCAGCTATAATTACCCACAAACGTGGCAACTGGTGGCATCCATACCACTGATTCATCACATTTCTGCAAACTATCATGGTGGTAAAATCTCAATTATCGTTAAACATCAGAAGGATGATCAAGCTCATGTTGGAACTGACTTGAAAAGTGCAACACAATTCTGGATTAAATGAAAAGATTACTAACAGGGAGATTAATGCAAATATATATGATGAAATGTATCACTCTATCACACTAAATAATTTAAAATTAACTTTATAAATGCACCTTTGATTGACGTTTCAAAGAAGGCTTCACAACCAGTGAAACAGGCAAACAACCTAAAAACAATGTTATCCATCTCTCAACTTGTATTTAATCTTGTCCTCATCGCATCACCTGCAGCTATCTGAGCTAAAACCGTGTGTATGCCTAGTGTGTAGAATGTGTGAGGTGCTTCCTTCATTAATACCAGTTTATGTGTGGGAACAGGTGTAAGCATGGTTTGTGCATCTGGCCCAAGAATGGGGAAAAACTGGATCTGAAGTCATATCACCCTCTGATTTTAGTATAAAGCTTTCTCAATCTAAAGACAGTGAGAAGTGTGATGTGAGGTAAAACTCCAGCTGAGTACAATCTAATATGAATAGTCAATCCATGGACTAATCTGTATTCAGCCTCCCAAGGGAGTCCACACAAAAGGCCGTCACCGGCTTAGCCAATAAACTTATTCAAGTCAGTTTCAACACAGCGCGGCATGTTCCAACATAATCTGTCCGGGAGGTCGTGACCTCCACGTCCCCTGCCTGTGGAATAAAGAGGACCTCAGGCCGGGATGACAGGAGAAGTCTTCCAAGGAGTTCATGTTACCACATGTCATAATAACAAGAAGCTACTGTTCCCCCGCCAGGCTCCTTCCCCCTTTGTCTTGGAGGGGCTCTGGACAGGGGCAGACAGGACGCGCTGGCAGAGCTGAAACTGAATATTATCATTGGGGGGAATCTTGTTTCATGTTACTGAGCAGCTAGGCCAGCTAGCTGAGTGCACTGTCACTTCACCTGACAGGAGCAGTTCACTTTCAAACGCTCACAGACAACTTTTATGCACACACACTATTCAACAAAATCCACACATCCCGGTTCCTTCACCAACAATCTTATTTATAGGCCCCGCGCACCTTTCACAGATGCACGCTGTACATTCACATACAAGCGTTGACCGCTTTACTCCCCCTGCTCGCCCTCCATGGCGATTGAGAGGTCAATATCTCACTTTACCGCCAGCTACACTTTCCTCTGTCACTCACGGCTCCCACTCCATTCAAACAGCAGGTTAGCCCAACAAAGGAGACCGCAGGGGAGCTGCCCGAGCCTTCCGCTTACACACACACAACGCACGCACACAAACACACACATGACGCGGACCGTGCGAGCTGCGGCGCTGCTCGGAGCTTGACGGGTGCTTTGTGCTCGTCCGTCAGCCTGCCCCTGGGTCCTGAAGATACCTTCAGTCAGCGAGGCCGGCTCCCTGAAAGGAGGGATTCACACAGCTCTGAAATATTGATACCTGGAGCACGCCGACCTTTTGACCTCTCCTTTACATTCTTAGAGGAGGACAGGAGGAGGAGGTGGAGGCTGGAAGTGTGGGGCGTGGCCAGGTGGAAAGGCCAGTCAACTTTTGGGGGAATTTGTTTGGCTATTGGCGTGAAAATGTGGTAATTGTTTCAATGCATATGCAAGCTACGATGCAGGAAATTAGTCTGACAAAAAGTTACATGAGTGTTAACATGATTACCTCCATTTAAGGGAAAAATCTCGAAAACACCTACTAGAGGACAGAAAGCACAGAGTTAGCCTTTGACTCTAGGACAGAGAAATGGAGTGATGAGAGAGAAAGATGGAGAGGGAGGGAGCGGGGAATGGGTCGGAAGTTTGACATTCCTGTGGGCGATGTGTGTCTCGTCAGTGAACGCGTTTGGATTCTTTTAACGGGAGTCGATACCCCCTTCCGCTTCCCAAGCACTCACTGTGAGCTGAGCTGGGGTAATGCCATTGAACAGGGACAATGGGGCCTCTTAAAAGGCAGCTTTTAACTGGGCGTGTGCACGTTGGATATCAATACAGCCGATAGTTTTCCATGTAAGAAGATCAAACGCAGAGACACTGGGTGAATTCTCAGTGAAGAAGCAGACAGATAAATAAATGAAATGACTAGAGGGAGTTTATTTTAAAGAGAGGAAAGTGTTTTGCTGTTGTACAACATACAGGCGTTCCCCCCCCCGTTTCCCTTTTTCTCTCTGTCCCCCCTCTTTCTCTTTGCTCAGACACACATGCTCCGGCGTAAGCTCTTCAAGTTTAAAACATGCTTTTCAAAGGCGCTTGGGTGCCTGTATCACTGCTTTAGACAAATGGGCCAGCTCTTAGGAGATAGAGGGGACATCTGAGGCAGGGAGAGTGAGGGGGGGAGACAGGAGCAGAGAGAATGAAAGGGAAAGAACGAGCAGGGTTAGAGAGACGGAGGGTGAGAGGGGGGAGACAGAGAAGGAGAGAGTGAGGGAGACAAGGGAAGAAGAGAAGGAGGGGGCGCGATTGCACGCTTTCAACTGCCTTTTGTGGGCCTCTCTGCAGATGTCACCAGCTGTTCCCCTGCACGGAGGGTTCCAGAGCGTGGAACATCGCCTCCGGCCCCGTCCTCGGCCACCTTTCAAGTGTCAATCAGACAGGAGGGGTTTGGGGGGGGGGCGGTGACTGAGGGGTGGAGGACCGGTTGAGGGAGGCAGGAGAAAGGGGGGAGTGAAGGGGAGGCAAAGGGGGCCAACAGACTGGGCTTCGGTCACTGTCCTGAGAACAGTGCCAGCGATTCGCCATTGATTCAGGCCCCCCCCCTCCATCCAACCCGCTCAATAACAGAGAGAGGATGGAGCCAGCCGTGTGCGGCGTGCAGACAAAAGAGGCCCGTGGGCAAGGTTAGCTGGAGATCACACGGCTGCAAGGCTACTGCTTCCACAGCACTACCGTTAGCCATAGTGTTAGTGATTAGCAATAGCCGATGCCCCCAACCCAACCCCTCCTCCCCACCAGCGCTCCTTGGTTCAACACACGCAGAACCGTGAGGGTGACCTACAATTAGATGTGTAGCAGGGAGGAGGGCAGCGCTGCGGCGGGAGCAAGAAAAGTTGTCATTGCGAGCGAACAAGCAAACATAAAAAGAGGCTGACATATGGCGTGATTGACACTGAGACAAACAGTGTCTAACGAGGAGGAGAAGGTGTGCTTAACACCGCTTAACCTTGGAGCGTCTAGTCGGCTGACATAACTCCAAGACACTTTTATTGACGACATCAATATCTACTGTACGCGGCTGTGTGTATAACCTTCTGATCCAGCCGGGGATGATGGCGCTGAAACCTGCAGCACAGAGCCATTTAATCAAGCCGACAGGGTCAGTGGTAGAAACCCACAGACAGGAACACAAACAATTCTTCCACGGTTTATACTGGCAGACAAGTCTGCGTCCAAAAATGGTGCCGCTGTCACATTGATGTGATATAATTCAAAGCCTGACAAAACACACCGATTCCCTGCTTTTATTGACAGCCTAAAGTGAGAGTCACCGACTCTCAATGCATCTTATCAGGCAGCGTAAGTAGGTCTATTATACACACTATTGCCGCTGCCCTGCTGATAACCTCTGTGCCGAGGCTGTAGAACAAAGGCCTTTGAAGAGGAGAGGAACCGGTAGATTTCGTGTGATTTATGTCTTTTAAAAACAAGATGGCTGAGCAGAGGTACCAGACCATAGCTGACCTTAGTGTTTCCTGTCACCTCCTAGTGTGCGTCTGTGCTCTGTGGGGGATAAGTGCTGAAAAACATGCTCATAAAACAAACACTTAAATGATTCTATGGCATTTTGAAGGTCTCAATCTGAAGACATTTGTTCTGACGGGTACACTCAGTCACAAAATTTTGTAAAATACAGCACATGAGAGAGATAAGTATCAAAGTAAGGCAAGAAATCCCAAGATCTGTTGCATTGTATGTATTTCCAGACTGTCGACTGACTGTCTCGCCCCAGAGCTGCAGTATTTAGAGACTGTGAATGAGAGGAAACGGTTTATATATAGAAAACAGGTTATATTTAGCTGTGTGTTGTGCATTTAATGCAGTTTCAATGACTTGTGCTAATCTTAAGGAACAGCCTTTCAGCATGTGACGTCATTGCAGGAAGCATTTAAAGTTAAAGGGACGGTTCAGGGCTGTATGAGTTACTTATCCATAGTCAGTGTATTACCTACAGTAGATGGCAGTTGGCAAGAGAGGTAGACAGGAGTATCATCATGGAAGCTAAGCAATGTGCTGCTGTGGATGGGGGTTTGCAACAACATGTTTTTTTCAAAAAGTCCCACCTAAAAAAAATCTATATGAGTCTAAGTGGAGGCTATATTGAGAACATTTTCACCGCTTTACTTTGCTGTCAGACGGCCTTAAGCACTTTCATCGTCTGAATCAGAGCCAGGAAACACAAGCACACACCATCTTTGAAATCTTTAGAAAAGTTTTGTAACAGTGTCATTTTCTAACAGCACTTTCTGGCCCAAAAAGCTGACTCGTGGCCAAAATAAAAAATGAAACTTTATTAGGAGCTGCGCCTTGTCAAAATAAATCAAAACCTATATGACTG
The DNA here is from genome assembly GCF_011397635.1 of Epinephelus fuscoguttatus. Taxonomy (NCBI): domain Eukaryota; kingdom Metazoa; phylum Chordata; class Actinopteri; order Perciformes; family Serranidae; genus Epinephelus; species Epinephelus fuscoguttatus. The sequence goes on along the minus strand of NC_064762.1, from coordinate 15,898,512 downwards.
GACCATAGGGGAATTTAATTTGAAAGGAAAGACACCAGTGTTACTGATACTGTTCTTTCTCAGACCTTCAAACCATTGTTTTGCCCTGACCAAAATATATAATTTAATAATTAAATTATTATCGTAAACATGCGGACGACGAGTCGACTAATGGCCCTAAATGACAACTTTTATCAACTAGGAAAATTCTTTGTCAGCGGCAGCCCTAGTTTTGTGTCTCTTTGAGGTCATTTTGTGTCTTTTTTTGTGGCCATTTTGAGTCTCTTCTGGTCATTATGTGTTAATTTGATGGATATTGTGCAGGTGAAGGCCTGGGGGCCCCTGACACTTTGGGACTAGCACCTGAGTCAGGTAGGCCCATTCAGTAATTCTCCCATGACTGCAGAGTAATACAGGGCACAGCACAGTTGCTCTTATGTGCAGGAATATGGACGTTCTAAGGTTGAGAAAAATGTGCGCCAAAGGAGAGGGCTGTCTGATGGCAAGGTAAGGACTTGAAAATACTCTCAGCTAAGACTGATATTGATTTTTTTTTAGGTGGCTAAAATAAATTTTGCTATCCGACAAGGTCTCTTTCTCTTCAAAACAAGAAGACCAGGTGAAAACACAGAATTAAACAACTTCATGTTAAAAATCAGTGTTTTCTGACACTGTTTGGTTTGTCATGGAGGGGCTGATAACTACGGTGGTCGACATGGAACACAAAACATGAAAACACATATAGCCTTGTAGAGTTGGTGTTTGGTTTGTCTGTTCTGTTTTTATATCCCCCTAAATCCTACACACTGAACCTTTAAGGTGTTACCTAATTTCCTTTTAACAGCAAATGTACTGCTGATCTCACAAAAACAGAACGACATATTTAACCAGATGAAAATGACAGAAATGGATCTTCCTTTTAATAAATTAAATAATCTTTGTCAGTCTAGCAGTTTTTTACTCCGAATGGTTAATACTCATTATAAATTCATCAAAAAGATATTTCCTGACTTGTGAACAAGAGATGACCCCTCTTCACATTGTCGTCACAAAACAAAAGGAGGCCAAATCGCTCCTGCCTGTCAGACATGTAGCAAAACACAACTTCAGTCAAGGGGCCAGCACTTTTTTCCAAGGGGTAATATCCTTGGGCATTAATCACCCCAGTCATAAATCAAAAGAGCGTGACCACCCCTCCACTTCAGCGCCCCGCCGCATCCCTCCTTCGCTTCCCATCCCCTCTCCCCCCTTCCCCTCCCGTGCTGTGCATATACTCTCCACAGTTGAAAAAGTTTTAAAATCATAAATCAAAAGAACGACCTCAGCTATCCTGCCACACGCCATCGCCCGCCGCCCCCCCCCCCCCCCCCGTCCCCCTCCTGCCACACCATCACCCTCTCATCCTCCTCGACCTTCTACCCATCAAAGTTCATCAAACGCGTCAGAAATCAAGAGTTGCTTCCTCAATACTTCCTCGTCATCCACCCCCTCCCCCATCTCCCGAATTTGTTGCCACCACTGACTGAACCCTACACCGGCCACCAGTCTGAGGTCATGGGGTCACCGCGAGGTCTTGTGGCTGACCAGTTGAATGTGTCATTGTCTCAACCGCTCTGAAGCTCTGCTATCTTTGGGAGCCTGCTTACTTGCTTGCGGAGGTGGCCCCGTGGTCACAGAGTCCCGTGTTTTTCTGATCCCCTCCTGCAGAAGTGAAAAATAGCAGGAAACGTATATCTGTCATTGTCCATTCAGGAGATCACCTGTAAGGAAACGAAGCGGCCAGCAAGTGCTGACACAATCATCCCTGCGCCTAGCAACACATCCTGGTTCCGGCCCAGACGCGAGGGACCGTACAGTATGTCTGAGCTGCTACGCTTCCTGCCCCACAAGGCAGAGGGAGGGAGGGTGGGGATGGACGGCAGGTTATCACAGAGTGAAGGGGGAATTCTGAAGGGAAAAATAAAGACTTTTGTTCTGAAGGTCAGACGCACTGAATCAGATCATATCTAGCTGTTTTTCACGAGTAACAGAAACAAACACCAAAACATGGTGGGGAAAAAAAGTCATGGGGTGTGTTGAAGGCACCAGATTAGAACAAAAAAAAACCCAAGGACATCATTAAATGTTACCTCACCAAGATATAAACCAGCTGTTCAAAATAGAAACTGACTTCATGTGACACTTGCGACACCTGCCTCGCGTGATTTGCCGTTCTGTCGATTCTCCTCCGTCAGTCACGCATGTTTTTGAGGCAACCGCTTAGTTTTTCTTAACCCTGACTCAGCGAACGACCACTGTTTGATCTTCTGTGCTGTTGTGATGTCGTGTTCCTCCCATTACAAAGAGTACCAGGAAATGGTGGCCCCTCGAGAGATGAGAAAGAGACCCTGTTTATCCTGAGCAGAACCCATACTCGTGATTACAACCCAGCCCTGCACCTGGCCCCAGTGACATGCCAAGTACACACACTTCGGTACCCTCAGCACACAGGCATACACACACACGCAGGCATGCACACAAACTTGCTCTACTAACACAAGACAAGCCAATACATAGAATACACAATGTGTGCCACACACAAATTCAAGATTAGACAATCCAAGGAGGTTCAAAAGAGAAGTCAAAGTGTCATATCATCGGGATACAACACATGCACAGTGAAGCCTGGTCTACAGTTGCCAAAAGACTCAATAGCTGGCGCACTATCATAGAACATAGCAATGATTGATTTGTTCACTGAGGTGTCCGCAGTCAGCCTATTATTTTATATGGAAAACAAAGATACAGGTGAGAATATAAAAACACTCTATTCTAAGTCGACTGTCGTCCATTGAGGGTATACAAAAACTTCTCTCAGGCCGAGTGCACCCAAAGAGGCTGAAAAGAGTGCACCCAAAGAACACCTGGACGAACACCACCCTTTATTTCTAGTGCCTTCTGTTGTAACCCCCCAACATCACAGCTCCAGTTACATTGCACGTGTACTACACTCCATAGCTCTCATGGGGTCAAAGACCTTGTCCCAGTGTGCATTTAATAGCTTTGATAATTTCCAAGAACTTATCCAGAAAGAATGTTGACACTGTTGGATTGGTACGCTTTCAATTAATCAATTCTTATTGGCTTTTAGCAAAACACGGAGAGTGTCCCAATAATAAAACAATGATTAATACATTTTTATTTGGTTTTCTGTGACACAATTTGTTCCAAGAAATCCCCTATATTATTACCAAATTACATAGCTCTTTACAAAAAATGTCCTCGAAACAGAATCCGATATTACGGACCCATATTCCACTGTTTGTTACACAAACATTTCTTGGAAGCTGTGGCCCCGAGAAAGGAAAACCTTAACTATAAGTATAGTTTAAATAGCACCCCGCTGACTCTAACAAGTTCAAACTAGCCATACTAATGTTTTACTTCTTGGTAAATTTACCTGCTGATCTTCCAAAGTCATGAGCTTGAATACTGTACATGGCTGAGGTTCCTCATCTCCATCCATTGACATTTACTAACATTAAGGCGGGGTATGCTTGGAACAAACGACTTTGTACCAGGTTTGTCAAGTGTTATAGCTGGCAGTTATAGGATGGTCACGCTCAAAGGTAGTGCAACAAACTTGCTGTCGTAGAGAGAAATTAATCATACTAACAGGGATAACAGTGCACAGTGTGGGGAAGTCTCTCTGCAAAGGCATCTATGGTGTCGCTCTTGGTTTTACACACAAAAAGCGATAAAGTAGCTCAGATAGTCAGATTCCATATGTTACAAATCAACAAACACTTCAAAGGACCTGTAACATTCAGAGCATATCTATGATTCAGAGTCTGAGCCGGGATTGTCTGCACATGGCTCTCAACTTGGCTGAGCCGGCTAGCAGCACGAACAGTAATAACAATGCCAACAGTGCTGACAGAGCTAACAGTGTTAACGTGTGGAGGTACCAGAGGATGGGCGTTATGCTTCTGAGACGATGCCTTTCTGCTACCGTGAGTCAGGATGACAATGGAAACAGTAATTGCTGTATGGGTGCAGGGCACAGCGGTGGCCATTTGCCAGCCAGTGGGATACATAAACAGGGACTCACATGCATTAAAATGCACACATAGCTAGACCGGCTATCACAACAAAAAACAGAGAGGCTTGGACTACAGCACACACCGAGGTAGTGTGACTTCATTTTCTGCTCAGGACACCATTACTCCACTTTATCTTTAATAGTTTTGGCTGCTATTAATGCTCTAAATATTGTATACAGCTCCTTTAAACAACTTAAGACTGTTTCTATCTTCACAGCACTTTTAAGGCTTGTTTCTGTGATTAGAATCTACAAAAACTGGAAATATTCTGCCTACTTCCTTACTTATATTTGCTTTATGAGTAAATAAAGCAATATTACTAATGAAAAACTCCCAAAGTAAGAACAGAACATATCTTCTCTATCTGTGTTCTGGGCTGTATTTTTAAACGTGATTTTGACTTTTGACAGAAATAAAACTTATCTAGTGGTGAATACACATAAGAGGAGGAAAGTAGTGTCAGAAGCCAAAGCTAGTTCAGCTCATGATATTGAAACTCAAACACTAAAGTGAAAAGCGTCAATTTTTTCAAACAAAGCCATCAGATGACTTAAAGTGCTCACTAAACGTGTAAGATCGGTCACACACACACACGCACACACAAGCAATGCTTTCTAAGAATTTTATGGAGGCCGTTTATATCGACGCGTGTTCTGGCCGGAGATGAACTTTATTCAGAAATAAGCCACAGGCCAAAGGGAACCTTTTATTTGTATATGATCTCACCCAGGAAACATACAATACACTCTTACTAAAAATACACTGCCAGAAACCACCAAACATGTTGAGTCGGGGCCACAGAATCCGATTTGGCAGCAGCGGTTTGTATTGTGTGGACGGTGGAACGGCACAGAAGTGCTCAGATGTCTCGTCTTTGTGCTGGTGAGGAGTCACGTTGAAAACCGGTGGAATCAAAGACTCGCCGAAAACCTTGGACAGGCTTTTTAGTCCCTTTTTTTTTTTTTTGAGCTGAATGAGCTGCGAGCTGGGCGCGGCTCCATATCTTTCATGGTCCTTTTTTATTTACCTCTTCTTCTCTCGGTGGCACTCAAGTTCACTTACTGCGTCTCCATTTCTTTTTTTCTACAGTAACTCAAACCACTTATTCTCACCTTTGAATTTAGGCAAAACTTGGGAGGAAGAATAGAATTGGAAAGTCTCTCTCATGCACTCACAATTACAAATGCCTCTTCTTTTCTCTCTGGCTTTATAGTGTGCTGGCTGCCAGCTCTGGAGGAGCTCTATTGTCTCTTGGACCAGCACCTGTCACCACAGTGTTAAAATGCAGAGGAGAGGGGCCGTATGGTGTAGGACGCCCTCAGCAGGCCACTGGATATGTGTGTAAACGCTTCAATTTGCACGCACACACACATAAACACAAGCACGCACTCACAAGTTATTCCTTGTTAAACTGGGGAGGGGTGTGTTGGAGGTGTCGTGGAGGTCATTGAAGCTGTGTGTGTATGTGTGTATGTGTGTGATTAATCCACAGAGCAAAGACAGTTTGAGCTGTTAAACAGCTGAGTGTCAAAGGGCTTTTATCAGGGTGAGTGGCGCCTGGACTGACACACACAGACACGCCACGCACACATTCACGTACCATACAAACGCATCAAATTAGACGGCATCTGCACATACATGCGTGCACTGTAAGTAGATGGCAGAGATATCGTTATCATTTTTTAAAAAGCTGTTAAAAGCACACACTTCCTGGTCCGTCTTGCCGTCCAGGCGCAGCGGTGAACCCAGCTGTTGCTACTTCTCACTCTCAGAGTACATGACAAGAGCATGTGATGAGGACATGCAACAGCAGTGCGTGCATGTGTCATCTTGAAGCCTTATTATGAACTCACTTCATCACTTTCTTCTTAGCTTCCACCGGCACTTGAACATATCATTCTAAGATATTAAGTGCATTTATTTTTCAAAGATTTTATATAGGCTTCTGCACTTTAACTGAATGAACTGGAGAAAAGATTCCAATCATAGTGTGTACATGCAATAAATTACAGACACTGCATATTAGATGTTAAGTTCCCCTGTGGCAACTCCACTGCATCTGTCAGTATGGATTTTACAGGATCAGATTCAGGTGAAACCCCATACAGTCCAATGCCACGGTTACATAGAGAGCCTAAATTCTCTATGGCGCATGGTCTAAAGTCCATTATGCAAGTGCATTTAGGGTGTGTCCAGATCAACTTTTGCTGGTTAAATGGTGCATAATCTGGGTGCAAATTTAAGTGCAAGGGGCGAAGGGGTTGTATTTAGTTGCTTAATTAATCATAGGTGGATTCAACATGAATTCAACCAATCAGTGTTGTCTCCAATTCCATTTAAAAGTCAGGTGTGTCTGCACATGGTGTTTTGCTATTACATGGTGGACTTAGCAGATTGGAGAACCAAGTGTTTTTCTGTAGAGAATAATGCAGAAGGAGGGGTAATGTCACTGCAGCAAATACTGTGGGACATTTGAGTGTCAAAACTAAAATTTTAGCTTAAACTTCACAAAGGAAACCTAGCTAAACTTCTAGCTTCTGAAATAATCCATAAAGTTACGCTGCTCATGTACAAATGTGCACAGCGTCTCTCTCGATGCAGGTGGACTTGCCCGACAAACAGATTTGATTCCATAGTATAGGTCTACTGACATTTTCAAGCAGCATAAGTTTTATTCAGTGAAACAAACAACAAAATATCTGATCAACACGATTACTGCGTAAAGGGACCTGTGCTTGTGTAGTGCCTTCCACTCTTTTTACACTATGAGTCACATTCACACATTCACACTCTGGTGGCCAAGGCTACCGTACAAGGTGCCACCTGCTACACAGCTTTAACACACTCACACACCAGTGGAACAGCCATTGGGAGCAGTTTGGGGTTCAGTATCTTGCTCAAGGATACTTCAGCATGCGGACTGGAGGAGCCAGGGATCGAACTTCTGATCTTCCAATTAATGGACAACCTGCTTTACCTCCTGAGCCCACAGAACAAATAGAGGCCACCCTTCAGCAGGAAAATACTGCACTACTGACTTTAGTTGTGGTTTTTGTTGGTCAATGGCGCAATCACTTTCTGCGGCAACAACACACCTAACCACCCCTCATTTTAACACCTACACGCCCATGGGCACACAGGTGGACGCAAGTAACTTAGACAATGTGGGCACTGGTCATGAAAATGACAACTGCGCTGGTGTGAACTAGCAATGACAGTTGCGCTTTGCGCCGCTTTGCACCAGGTGTAAGACAGGACCCAGAGACTTTGCCTAAAATTACAGCTTTTAAGATGCTTTCCCTTCTCTCCACAGATTAAAGCTTTTTTTTGACCACAGTTTACAAGAGAAATTATATTCACTAATGCTGTCATTACAACGAGAGATGCATGTTGCGGTCTTCAGTAACAATATCATCCTCTCACAGAAGATGTAATGTAAGTGGCACTGCAATTATAACATCAGCAACGGTAAACAGAATGACAACTGGGTGCACTTGACTCACTGCATGCATAATCTAAAAACTTCCCTGCAGTGTCTAGAAGGTGAGAAAGTAAAGCTTGTGAAATACGAATGAGTAAAATTTGATCCTTTTTTTTAAACCTACCTTTTGACAGGTAGAGAGCTCAACAAAGACAAAGTACTTTATATTGACGGCGGTAGTGAGACAATGTCTGCACAGCAAGATAGTGGTGAAAAATGGAAATCAGTTGTTCAGACTGGAAAATCAAAAAATCAACTGGCTCTAAACAGAGAAAAATGTGTCCATCGGCGAATAAAAGAAGTGAAAGCATGCAGCTTTAAAACTAACAGCAACAGGGAAATGCACAGTACAGTTAATGCCAAAATTACTAGTAAACTAACTACTGCCAGAGAAGAGGAATCTCTATAGCAAGGCCAAGGTAATGAAAGGGCAGCCTACTTGACAAAATCTGGTGTCAGAGCACTGTAACAGATAAAAATATTTGTAACAGCACACCTTGACACATGAAAACATTGCTGATGGTGCGCAGTGACACAGATAAAATTTATTTGTGGCACCCTGACATTTATTAAAACATTATTGGTGACAGTATGCCTGCACATGGACAACACTCATGTCTCTTCATCAGCCTTATAAACATGAATCACAAGTGTGTAGTTTAATTAATTGGTAAAATAAACAAATAGGTTCTACTTACATCATAGGGACACTATCCGGGCATTTCACTGTACAAGGTCTTCTCTTAAAAACGGGCAAACTTTGCACATTTTTGAACATGAAATCGCCAAACGATCCTCAGTTTTTAGAAATGTATATGTAACGGTATTATGTTCTTGGTTATGTATTTGACGAATGAAACCAAGTACGAAACAACATCGAGCAGATAACATGGCTCATTGAGTACTATAAATACGTTGCTCGAGATTCTTGATACCATAGTGCTGAGACCACTGTGGCCACAAAGGGTAATTACAAAATAATAGCCCATTGAATTTTCTTCATTTTCCAAAATTCTCGAGTCAGTTCTTTTAAAGACCTCATCAATGGGAAACCTGAGCAGCAGGATCACAATGAAGGTGTGTCTGTGTTGAGTCTTACTTTTGTAGTGGAACAATTCTCCATTCTCTTTGACAGGCTGAGATGTTTAGTCTGTAAACTGACTCAGTTATGTTAGTTACACAGCAATATCTGACACTTTGCTGACATTTGCTAGAATTAGCCACCACTGGTTATATCAGAACAAGTGAAACTGCACTGGCAAACCCTGAGAGTGTTGATTTGAGTACTGTATTTTAATGCTGATGATTTAAACTGTTCATTTGTAAGAGGAAGAAGTGCTATTTCCTTTCTCAAAAGGTATAGTTCTGCTATGATGCAGGCTTTTAACGACACTGAGGGCATTTCAAGTCAGTCACAGTCTCATAAATGTTGAATGGTGTGTGATGTAGAAAGGCCACAGTAGCCTGGCATAAGCAGCTTAGCATTCAGACTAGCTATGTTGTGGCTGCATGTCCATGCATCTATGGACAGGAGCTCCTTTGTACATTTCTCATGTCTGAATCCTATACATGCACACACACACACACTCAGAAGCAGAGCTACTCCTGCACACACAAACACAGACACTTGCATGCCACATACTCCTCCCCCAGTATAACCTACATCTTTATCTAAATAAAGGCATGTTTCAGATTATCATGCTAATGCGGAGGCATTGTTTACCAGACCACTTTCCTCTGGCCTCCTAGACCCTCCTCCTCCCTCCTTCTCCCCCTCCTGTCCCTCCCTTCCTATCCCCATCTCCGTGCGGACCTCCTGATTGTGCATTTGCAGCTCCCAAGTCCTCCATCCAGCCATTATCTCCTCTTATCTCTTTCTAAGTCCCTGTCGCCCCTGCCCAGAAAATGTCCTCATATTGTTGCTCGGGAGGACTTAAGACGCTCTTGGCCGCACTGAAATGCTCCCAGCAGATGTTTCGCCATTTGAGCGCTTTTTATTGCCTGGGCTTTCTTCCTTTGAGGGGTGGAGGGAGGGAGGGAGAAAGAATAGGATAGATGGAGGGGAGGAGGTTTTAAACATTAGAAGGCCAACAGCTGGTTGCTTCTCCCTCCCTGGGTGCATTAACCTCTTTGGCCCTCTTGCAGCAGTGCCAGTACAAGGAGCCTCTCAGCATCTGGAGCTTAAATAGGGCGAAAATATCACTGTCGCCACGGCGAGGGGGACAGCAAATCCTGGAAACAGGCTGCAAGATGGAAGAGCAGGTCATGTCACGGCAAATGGAGAAGACACACCAGTTTGATGTGTGTGTCTCAGGCAGCGCACTATTACATGTTAAGCCTTTTCTAAAAACAAAGTCATGAAACAGCCTTACATAATTGTTCTTTCCATACAAAAACACGTCAGCTTCATTTAAAGGGATAGTTTGAAGGAAGCTTTGTATATGCAGTCACCAGTCATTAGGTTTCATGAGAGAGTCAGTCAACTAGCTGTCATCGTCAAGGTTACATAACCTACGACAAATACAGGTCTTCTGAACAGTATGTTTAAATGCAGCCACGTAAATGGCACATTGTGTGTTACATAACTTAGGTGTCTTTGTTAGCCAGTGTGATACTAACGTTTTTAAAGAGAATTCACAACTAAAATGCTCTTAAATATACGTGTGTGTGTGTGTGTGTGTGTGTGTATGTGTCGACAGAAGTTCACATGCTGCTTTTACTTTTAGTTTTTAGTATTTCGACTCCTGTCACTTACATGAGTGACAATTCGACTCATCAGCTAGTCATTTATGCTCAACAACAACATTAGATGCTTAAATGGAAAGGGGCGGAGCCTTCTGTCTGTACTCTCAGTTCATGGTCATTGATATTTGAGCACCTTTTTTTTTGCTAGTTCGAGTGAGGCATGACCGTAGGACACCACAGAGACATTTTAAAAATGGCGGAATGGAACAAATCTGTGATGTAGTGAAAGAATTCTACGTCCACACGTAATAACGTGTTTAACAGTCTTACAGATCACCACGGTCTACAATGCTGCCTCTGTTGAAGAGTACGTTTTTAAGACGTCCTTCAACTTCGATGTACGCCAACATCAAGGACACATGGAAGTCAAGCTGCAACCTCAGGGGCTAAAAAATTGGCCCAATGTGGAAGTGCCAAAACCTGCTGTTCCTTGAACGGCCACTTGAGGCTGGCTCCAGAAGTCAGTCAATTCCCGTAGCCACCCAAGTTAAACTGCCAAACTTTACAGCAGAAACAGACATGTTTACGGCCTGGTAAAAAAATGGTTTTCATCTCTCAGGGCTAATGATTCAAGAACTTGACATAACTAACCCATTTACGTTTTATTAAGGCTTAAAGTCACGTAAATTTAAGGGCAGCGGTGCTTAAGTGTCCCACAGCTTCACCCTGTTGTCCAAATACTTTCACTTCTGGCTTCAAAAATCCAAGATGGCAATAATTTTATACAGTCTGTGATAGAAATATTTAGGCAGTAATGGTAATACCATTTGAAATTAACATTTTTTTTGTATGTAAAGGGAGTATAATTTAGCCATTAGTGTGCAGTTGGAGGTTAGCTAAATTATGAGACAAGTTATCAAACTACTCCAGAAGTAACCACAGGCTGTAATTTTCACAATGCCACTCAAGTTTGTAATACAACTTTGTATGCACCTGTGGAAACCTTTCCTAAAGCTGCAATAATAAATGTTTTATCACTGACAAATAACTACTAACAACCTCATTTCCAGCCACAGAAGGCAGCAATACCTGTGGAAAAGCTCAGATAAACCCAATCGTTACTTCCTCAGCACCAGATGGTAGACAGAGTGAGCAGCTATCAGATGAACACAGTGTAGCATTTAGCAACTGTAGAGCCAGAGCCCATAGAATGAAAAATAATGGAAATAGCTATCATGACATCAACCACTGGTTTGTGGACATCCATTTTGAACCAGGCTGTAAACATGTTTATTTCTGCTGTAAAGTTAGGCATTTTGACTTGGGGGTCTATGCAGCCTCTGGAGCCAGCCTCTAGTGGCCACTGCCACTTTTCGGCCCCACATGTTGCCACTTGGTTGTGCCATGTTTGCTGTAAATAGGTACCTCTTTGCTACGATATTCAACTCAACAACTTCTCAAGGTGAGAATATGTCAATGTTTCCCACTTGTTCCACTTCCCCCGAGGGGCCAATAAATAAATAATCACTCCTTTAAGAAGAATTGCAAACTGTAACTGAGCCAAACTTCTAATCCCACTTGTCAACATTCCTTTGATTTGCATGCAAAGACATAAAAAAGACATCCATGTTGCATGAGTAACAGACACCAAACTATTCCTTTGAGTTATTGATATGCATTGAGGTATATAATCTTGTTTACTTACTGAATTGTCATGTCACCGAGCATTATTGTGATAATATAATATGCACGTAAAGCCTCAAATTAAATGACAAACAGAAAGGTGAAGGTAAATCAAGCAGGGACGTGAAGCATTAATTGCCGACTGTGCGAGATGGACCTGAAGGCACTCCTGCTGCACACACACACAAGTCAGTCACCATTCAGCAGCCGTCACTTTGAACATCCAAAGTGTACCTTTTCTTGAGTAAACAGGCCGATTGTCTGCGCCTCTCTCAACCCCTCGGCAGCTGCTTCGCCTTAAGCCACCACCGTCATCATTACCATCATCATCATCATCATTATAATCATCAGGCTGCTTAAACACGAGACAACAAAGGTAGAGACACACAATGGGCCCCAGTAGCTTTGAGGAACATATCAAGGCTTAGTGAGAGAAAAGACAGAGGGTTTGCCATCTTTATTTGAATAGGCGGCCTTTGCCTCATGCAGGGCTTGGCCCTTTCTTCATCTTTACTCAGTATTGGGTGTTGTGTGCTCAAGTGAAAGGTGTGCGACTGTGGGTGGGTGAGAGCATGACAATAGGGGCAGGTGCTCCTGAGTTTACCTTCATACAGTTTGTTAGCTCAGGGAACAGACACACAAACACACAAGGAGAAGCGTTCTCTCCCCGACACTTGCAAACTTGTCTATCGTCGGCATCATCGTGATCTCTTCCTTTTCATTTGAAGCTGTATCATATCACTCGTGTCTGATAGTGACAGCGCTTTGCCATGGGCACAAGTAGATGACAAGCATCCACTTCCTGTGTTGAAAACACACATAACACACTGTAGTCCCTGTTTAAACCCAGTTATTTAATGTGATTAAAGGGGCACTCCACTGATTATACATGTCAAAGTCAATTAACTAGTTAAAGCGAAGTACTACACAGCTCGTGAAAACAGCTGCATGATGTCGTCTGTGGTTTTGGAGGGAGTTTTTTAAAGTCCAAGCAAATTTCTCAAGTGCTTGGAGACAACACATTTTGAAAAATCTGATCTAATTTTGTCATGGTGAGTGTAGGACCCAGGGTTGTTGTAACCTGACCCATGCTAGCAACTACATGTCAATCTTTGGTATACCAATTTTGACCATGTCGCACGGCAGAAGTGTTCATAGTTGCTTTGAGTGGCCACATTAAAGTTGGCTTTAAAGCCTGTTGTCAAGAGAGACTCATCAGAGACAATATGTGAAACCACATATCTTCTCAGACAGACTCCTGGAAGTTATTCACATAGTTCCACTTGTTTGTATGAACAAAAACTGGCAAAAAATAGTTGTGTAAAGAATGAAGACTGTAAACTTAAGTTCATTCATTCGTTTCCGCAATTGCTTATCCTGTTAGGGGTCGCAAGCGAGATGGAGCCTATCCCAGCTGACACTGGGCGAGAGGTGGGGCACACCCTGGACAGGTCGCCAGACTCTCACAGGGCTGACACATAGAGACAGACAACCATTCACGCTCACATTCACACCTACGGCCAATTTAGGGTCACTGGTTAACCTAAGCCATACTACACGGAGACAACCCACACTGACATGGATAGAACATGCAAACTTCAGTAAACTTAAGTGAAAAGTTCAAACTCTGCCAACTTCCACACGTCTGTGCACCTGACCAACTACAGAGTGAAATGGGTGTGAAGGTCAGATTGTGAGTTTCAGAGCGTTGAAAAAAATGTCGGACATGGTCGGACAACCAAGTACAACACCATGGATGCTTTCAAGGACATACAGTACTGTCTTAAAGTGCATGCCAAAGCCCCCTTTCACACTGCCTGTTGTTGTGCCATTATTCCACCTCTCCATTCCGTATAAAAGGTATGAACCCAGAATGGGAGGACAGAGTTGTCTAAACTTTAAGCCAGCATAGGATGTAGTAACAGAGTCAAATCAACGTCTGTGTAAAAACTGTGAGCAGGGAGGACAGGACAGGTTTGACAATATGGCAATGTGTTATGTGTGCAACTCACCACCTGGAGATTTTAAAAGCAGCTAGCAGCAGTTAGTGGCTAACTCAAAGATGAAGAACAGCAACTGAAAATGTCTGAAAACTGGGATAACAATGACGTCCAACAGCTTCAAGCAGAGGACGAGATCAACCACAGGGATGGTAAATGATTGCTATTGCCATGTCTTATCATTGTTATTGTTTAGAAAGTGCTTGTATGTTGCACAAGAGGCTGACACTGTTGTGTTATATGTGACACCTGTCATGCCTCTTTTGCCTCTAAAGCATGGCATTATGCTGGCGTTTTTTGGTTCTGTATGAAAAGGCATAACAAACATAATGAAGGGGAGTATTGCGGGATCTGTATTAAAAGGGAAAGTGTTGCACTCGTCTGTGCACATGAAAAGTGACAGAAATAGTTGTCTAAAAAAGAAGGAGGTAAACTGTAGTGGTAAGTTCAAAATCTGCCAATTTTTACACCCTTTGCACACCTGGCCAGTTGCAGCGTAGGTGGGCATGAAGGTCAGACTGTCAATTTTAGAAAGATACAGAAGTTGTCGGACATAGTGCCCCCAATTCTGATGTTTGAAAAGATGTATGGGAAGGAGTTTTATAAAGTCGTTGGACCATCAGCCATTTTTGATATATGTATATATACTGGCCCCTTAAGGCAACTTATTTCTCAAGCCCTGTATTTCAGGTAACATTTTCCTGTCTTTGAGGACACACCGTCTTAAAGTGTCCACCACTTTACCATATTTAAACCATTTTCAGTTCTCACCTCTCTCTACAGCAGCAGGCATTTCCACTTTTGGAACAGTCATAAACACTTTTGCCTTTCCACATGATCACACAACTCTTGCAAAAGTACGAGCCAATTGTTTTCAAGCATACCCCAGCCTTCACACGTCTCTCAACTTTATGGAAATGCAGCACTAAATCACTGGAGTGCCCATTTAAAGCAAAATGAGAGATGTGAGACAGAGTTTCTGAACTTTGGCAGCAGCTGATTGGAGCTGCAGCAGAACAGGCTGAATTCAGTAAACCATAAATGGCTCACATCCTTCACACTGAGCACCTTTATAAATCATTAAGCCTAATCATTGTGTACAGTTTCTCTCTCTCTGCCTTTCTTTTTTTTTTTTTTGCTGGCTTTGTTTACCTCTACTTCTTGAAACGCAAGGAGCATTGAGTCATTTTCTGGCAGCCGCGGGAGATGAGGGCTGAAATTGCAGGAGCAGACACTTCCATGGCCAAGTCTCATACGGCAGCACAGCTAGAAATTAATTAAAACAGGAGATGAGGGTGAGAGAGAACAAGAGAGAAAGAGAGAGGTGGGGGGGTAAAAGAGAGAGAGACAGAGCGGGAGAGGGGGACAGACGGGATGGGATCACAAGGAAAATGCAGACACGCACTGTAAAAGGATGTTGTGCAAAAGCATTGTTACTTGTGTGTGTCTGCGTGCTGGCTCGCATGTGAACACCAGTTGTCCTCTCTCGACTCTGCCACAGACAGGCGAGGGGAACAGTGCGATCCTGACACAAATCCTTGGTAAGGGTCCTTTTTCTGCCCTCCCTCCCTCGCCCTTTTCTCTTTGCCATCAGTAAATCCGGGTTTCACTACAACTTAAGCACTTAGCTGTAATCCCCATGAAGAGGCAATAGCCCTGCACAAGTCACTTTTCCACCATTAAAGGCATACAATAGGGGCGTGTTAGGGACTCACTTAAATGGATTGAGCACAAAGCCTGTGCTTGATAAGTTTTTAGCTGGGAAGAATCCGCCGTTTACACCCCTCCTTTTGTGCATTCTCTTAGATGTACTTGTCTCAACAGTCTAAGCCGATTTTATCCCTTTTTTGCGTTTGTTTAATTCCTGCAACACAGAAAGGCTTTAGAATATGTCCTATTTCTTTCTTTCTCCCTCTCCCCCCTTTTTTTTTCAAACAAATGTCACAGTGAAAGATTCACAATGGAGGGTATCTCTGTCCACTTCCTACAAACTAAACACAGGGGATGATGGCCTCTTCTTGATATTTCCAAAGCTCTCCCTTCAAATTAAGCCACTGTTTCTAATCTGTTAACATGGCACATCAGCCGGACTGAGGGGAAGTGTTTTGATACGCTTGTCTCCCTTGGACGAAAGGCTGCCGAGGAAGTGGACTCCAGACTCTTCAGAAAACACTAATACCCATCATCCTCTGGGGGCGAGGAAGAATGCACTCCGATACTGCTTATCAAAGCAAGAACACTGAAACACAAGCAGCCGAGAAAAGAGGCCAGGGACAAAACGGGGCATTGTCGCTGCTCGTCATTTGCACGCTGGCCATGGAGGAATATTTGGGAAAGACAATCCACAGTTGTCGCATGTGAAATCAATTAAGGATACAGCCCGTGGAAAACCAGGGTGGAGGATCACTCGGAGGGGGACTCCCCAAAAACAAGTTCCAAATCTTTGGAGAGTGGGAATTTTGTACGTTCAAGGACACTGGAGTTAGTTTTTTCGGGATAAATAGAGGTCATAACTTTGCACAAGTTGTCCGATGCATCTCCAGAAACACCTGCACATCCAACTTTCTGCAGTGAAGCAGAACTCAAGTCTAGTTTAGCTGCAAACGAGGTTCTAACTTAGTGGTTAAAAGTTTATATATATATATATATTAGAATTAAGTTGTTGCTCAGTAATCTCGCACTGATCCGTGATAAAGTCCGATACTGTCAGCCTGTGTGTGTGCTTGCTTTTACCTTAAGACTCTTTTAAAAGGCCTCTAAAGAAAGTGCTTTTAGTCCGACAGACAGATAAAGCCTGGCAGAGAGCAGAGAGGGAGAAAGCGAGAGGGACGCCGCTAAGTCGTTGAGAGCTGATCTAATCCAGAGGTTTGAGTGTTTGCCACTGCCACCATGTCTTAAAGCAGATCTCAGTAGGAGGTGGTGAGATGCTCCTCAGGGCTCAGGACTCTAATGGTTTGATTAAGCTCATCCAGCCAGGCCTGTGCTGCAGAGACTAAACCTCCATTTAAAGGACCAGACAAAGACAGGACCGCCGGGACGGATAAGAGTATTAAATCTGACTGCCAGGCTCACAAACACACAGATGTAGATTGTACACAACGTATACACACACACACACACACACACACACACACACAAACATATGCACACACAGCCAGTGATGCTAAGTGTATACAATATGTGCATCAGACACAGCAGCAGCAGATCTCATAACTATGAGGTTGGTTAGCATTACAATGCTCTGAGTAGGGCTGGGCGAAATATCACATATATTAGATACATTCATATATCAATAATGTGCGATATGGCAGGTGACTATATTGTCATATCTGAATTGTCAGAATTTCTTGTTGAGATGTTTTGGCCTCACTTTTTTGGGAGCTGTCATGGAGTCCATCTGTGGTTGCAGGTTACCACAGTTGAAAAAAAGTAGAATTACAGCTTTGCAGTTGTGTGCCTCCGCGTACCAGTCAAGTAGCGGTTACAGCTTACATCCATGTCTGTGAAAACACGGATGCTTCATAACATCTTAGCCCTAGCAGAAGAGAAGATCTATACAACCAGCACCCAACACTAGTGTCACCAATTTAGTAGCTGATCAAATGTTTCCCCTTCTGTTCCTGAGTTATGATGATGAACAATAGCCAGAAAAGTGTTTTATGCAGAACATTATGATTGTGAACATTATAATTTTATTCTATTAGACATTTGTGGGAAATTTTGGCATAATTAGCGCATGAATTCTTGAGTTATGGCCCAAAAAAAAAAAGTTTTGTGAGGTCACAGTAACCTTGACCTTTGACCTTCAACCACTAAAATCAGTTCAATGTTGAGTCCAAGTGGATGTTTGTACTAAATTTGAGGAAATTCCCTCAAGGCCTTTATGAGGTATCACGTTAACGAAATGAGACAGATGCAAGGTCACAGTGACCTTTGGCCTTTGACCACCAAAATCTAATTAGTTCATCATTGAGTCCAAGTGAACATTTTTGCCAAATTTGAAAAATTTCCTCAAGGTGAGGCATAACTGGTCACAGTGACCTTGACCTTTGGTCTATAACCACAAAATCTAATCAGCTCATCAAGGGGATGTTTGTGCCAAATTTGAAGACGTTCCCTGAAGGCGTTCCCAAGGTATCGTGTTCACAAGAAACCGATGATCGTACTGATGATTTGAAAACATGAACCTTAGGTTAGGGTCCTCCTGCAGGAAATTTTGAGTTTTAAACACTTAATTTGTTGCATTCTGTTGAATTTTTATGCACCAATTTGTTAGTTTCTGCATTAATTCATGGTGGAAATATCTTTAATTTGGTCAAAATAAAAGTCCCCTGCCCCTGCTGTGCCCCCCCCCCCCCAAAATCTACACCTATGGTTCCAGCTCTGCAACTCCAAATCTTACTTGGGAGACCTCTGGTTTTAGTCTACTTTAACTGACTATAGCATGACTTGTACACGCTATCAGCTAACTCATTTTTCACACTTAGGACCAGCTCTGCTGTGAAGAGTAAAAGAAGACAGCTGTAGTAACTTTACACAAACAGGGACATTTTTTATGTCTTTTCTGTGGCAGCAAACACAACACACAGCCTTGTTTCCAACTATTAAACTGCAACCTGAGCTTATCTGGACACTTTATGGCTGACTAAAGAAACATAACTTCCCCTAATAGCATGGATTTTAATGTGGCTGCTGCAATGTGCCGGTGCTTCTCTCACACAACAGGAAAGACTTTCACAACAAACCCGCCAGACTCCTTCACACACACAACCACAAGGTCAACTTCCTTAAAGGGGCAGACTCGGCTGGTAACACACAGGTGCAGTGAGGCTGTGGGTGTGCTAACCAGAGGTGGAAAAAGTGTTCATGTTCATTACTTCAGTAAATACGAACACTCCACTGTGACAATACTCCACTACAACTAAAACATATGCAACCTAAACCTTACTAGGGTAAAAGCACAAGAGTATTATGGCAGAAGTCATTATTTTGCAGTAAAGTGATCCCTTTTAGTGTTTTACTGTTATATATGACATTTTTTGATTAATTTAATGACTGCAGTCATGGGTCCATGTCGCATTTTACTGCTGTAGATATTAAAGGCTGTGCTCATTTTAACTCCTTTATATACTGTTGGGTAGTTTAATCGACAACAATGCGCCATATTCCATGTTTGTATCAGAGTCCTGCACGGGTCCAGTTTTCAAGATCCGCCCCGACCCGACCCGGGGACGTATAAACCTGCACCCATACAAACCCACACCCAAACCGCAAACCCGCGCATCAGGCCAATCAGTACCGCAACCCGGTCTGACCCGTTGAAACACGACCCGCAGCCTGACCCGTAACCCGGATTTAAAGTAATCATTTTGGGTCATATTGGCTGAATATTGAACAGCATATCGCCACAGTTAAGGTGCCAGTGAGTAAACAACAACCTGAATGAAGCAGCTCTCACAATAAAAACCTTCAGCTCCATCATCAACCCTCTGTGTTCTTCTCCCATACGAGTGTAAAAGCACTCGTTTGTTACGTTTAATGCTTTTAAACTTTTAATCTATGTAAAGGAACTTTACATAGACTTTAATACTTTAATAGACATACTTTCGGTCCAGAGCGACGTTCAGCAGTTACGAGCCGTCACATGTTTTTAGAATCCATCGAGGAGAGAAGTAATCCATCAGGGAAACACTTCAGAAACATTATAAAGTGATAGTTGTACGTCTTATCCACTTATTTCTCAAATACCTAAATAATTATTTACTGTTTTGAAAGCGGCGCTTGTTAGATGGTGGCAGTCATTCTGTTGTCCAATCACAAATTGTGTTATTAGATGGTGAAACTAAACAGCTGATAGTTATCTGTAGTTTACCGAACTAATGACCGATGTGTTTATCTAAAACCCGCTCCAACCTGCATGTTATTTTTTGTGCATGTGCAGGACTCTGGTTTGTATCATTGCTTTCCTGTGAGAACCATGTATCTCTAAAAAGTCTGGCCTCGGCCATGATTTGAGAATTTATGGCATATTATTTTAGAGCCATTCTGAGTCATTAACATCAAAGTTAGATTACTTTTTGAGGTACTGAGTTGCAGGTAAATGCTGCAGCACTGTAATTTGTTCTGTCATGTGTGATGTTTTGAAATGCAATCCACAGCCACTACTGGAGGGTGAAATCAGTAATCAATCTCTTGCTGTATAAATGAGTCTTGTATTTGTGTTTGAACATGATTTCTAATGGTGTGTTCACAACCAATGCAAAGCGAGCATTTCACACAGGACGATTACATACAAAGTCACTGCAAAGACATAAACAGAATAACATTCAAGCCAGAAACACCTATGATGCAAACACAAACATTTGTTTGAGTCACACAAAAATGTTCAACTTGTGCAAGAAGTTCCTGATGTTCTTCTGAGAATCAGACAAGGAGGACATATTTATTGTTACTGTCTGTAAGCTCTTCCACTAAACGTCAGTACTGTACAGAGACAGAACAGAAAAGGAGAGGGCTCGGTGAAGAGTGAGCAAAGCCATGGGACTACATGGTAAGTTCTCAAACTCTATATTTGTGACCTGTGTAAGCTATTTGTTGGGTAACTTCTTAGCAAAATGCTCTGAGTAATTTAACTTGGCCTTTCATTGTGAAAGGTAAACACTGGAAGGAGTGAAGCAGTAATGAGATGCCTAGACCAGTGGTTCCCAACTGGTCCAGAATTCTCCTACGTCATTAGTTCAAGGTCCACACAGTTTAATATATTTAGCGTCATACTTGCGTTTGGCCATGTTGTTGAGCTAGTTTGCTGTCTCTGTCAAGTAGCCTTTAGTTAGTCACTCACCACAGCGGGAAACAGCACTTCAAAATAAAAGCTTTGTGCCAAAAATTCACTGTACTTAAAAATAAAGTGTTTTTTTTTACAAACTTGACACATTTGTGAGTCATGGGTCCATTCATTGACCGTGACCCACCAGTTGGGAACCACTGGCCTAGACAGTATAAAAAATAATCATTTTGCCATCTTTGTTGATGCTGGTTCAGAGCACGGTGCCTCTGTGTTCACATCATTTGATTCCAGCTATCGTTTGTACTTTACTACAGCTATGGCTCGAAGAGGATCGTCCACTAATCAGAAGATCGGCGCTTCAATCCCCTGCCCTTCCAATCCGCATGTCGAAGTATCCTTGGGAAAGATACTGAACCCCAAACTGCTCCCGATGGCTGTTCCATCGATGTGCGACGAGAGCGTGTGAAGGGTTACTGAATAGCAGGTGGCACTATATATGGTAGCCTTGGCCTCTTGTGTGTGTGTGTGTGTGTGTGTGTGTGTGTGTGAATGGGTGTGAATGGGTGAATGGGTGAATGTGACTTATAGTGTAAAAGCGCGTTGAGTGGTTGGAAAACTAGAAAGGCGCTATCCAAGTGCAGTCCATTTACCATTTACCAAGTTAGCCATTAGCTGTTTTACCCAGTTAGTCAGCACAACCATTAGCACAGGTATTCAAACTGAACATTCACCAGTTGCAAAATACTCTGGAAAAATACTCCAGTGGCCAAATATGCACAAGTTACGCGAGGCAAACATTTGTTCGTTGTGGGCAGTTGCATGTAAAAAGCTAAAGCAGTCAAAAAAAAGTTACATACTGTATGACCCCCAACACTGAAACACACATCAAACATACAGTATATATACAAGACAACAACACATACACACATTACTACAGGGAAAACGTGTTTGTTTACATCCCTATAGACAGAGTATACTACAATACACTGGTGTGAAGTATCAGAAAGTAAAGTATACCGACACGACACATCAGCATGGATTATAATAATGCCACACACACACACACACACACACACACACACACACACACACACACACAAGTGTATTGTCGGTGTTTAGCATTGTTTTGGACTATAAAGGGTTAAGTCCGCCAGCTCACTCTCCCTGACTTTGCTGGCTGGGCTGTAAGGCTACTAAGTAGCAGCTGTCCACCTGGCGAAGGAAGACCCTTCTACTGACACACACACACACACACACACACACACAAAGCCAAACACAAACACACAAACATAGACATACACATATATGCCCTCTTGAGGAGAAACTGCTCTCAAACTCTCGCTCACACACGCCCGACTGTGCGCGCGCGCGCACACACACACACACACACACACACAGTCACTTTCGTGGAGGAGAGGCCCAGATGGTCAGGGAGGGGAGCAGTGCCCAGTGTCAGTGAGAGAGAGAACGAGAGAAATGGAAAGAGAGCGGGAGGAAAGGGAGAAAGCGAGATAGGGAGAGAGTGAGATAGTTGGAAAGAGAGAGACGAGGGACGGCAGCCAGGCCTGAGTGGAGGAGCTGAAACAGGAAGACAACATCACACCAGCTCAACAGCCAGAGCTGCAGACAGACAGAAAAAGGGGCCATCTCTGTTACCAAACACACACAATCTGTAATCACATGCCTCCACTGAACTGTCGTCTCCACCAGCACTTCAAGGACTAAATGACAACAGTCCATGATTTAAAGGAATAGTTCAACATTTTGGAAGAGTTTTTCTAAGCGTTAGATGAGAAGTACGGACATGGAGCCAGGAGGCCACTAGCTAAACTTAGCATAAAGACCTAGTCGAGCTTCATCCAAAGTACATTATGAATACCAGACTGGCATTTATGATTTTGGGAGTAATGTGGTAAGCCTGGGTATTGTTAAAAAAAATTACGATACCAGTAGCAACACCAGTACCCTAAGTGATACCAATAGAGTACTTCATTCAATAGTCTGTAGTTTTGCCATACTTTCGGATGTTTCGGTGGCACCTCAGCAAACTGAATGGGACCTCTCTGCCTGTCCTCAGGCCTACACGGAAAGTCTCTTCTTCATGCCTATGTGGAAAGACTAGGGCGGAGCACACCTCTCTGCCCTTTCATGTGCCGGCCTGGAAAGCCTTAAAGGATAACTTCCGTATTTATTTTTCAACCTGGGCCCTATTTCCCTCGCAAAACGAGCTAAAAAACGGTAACGGGGGCAAATGCGTCCCGTATAAGTTTGCGCACTAAAAGTGCTTTTTTTCGCCACTGACCGGTTCAGATCGCCAGTGCTATCTCTGTAAATAGCATACTAAGCGTTTCCCTTACCTCTGGGCTGTGTGACGTCATCTCGCGAGAGCTTTGCTTGTTACCGGAACCGGTCAGTGACGAAAAAACCCCCCCCCACTTTTAATGCGCAAACTTATACGGGACGCATTTGCCCCCGTTACCGTTTTAGCTCGTTTACCGGCTGCTGGCTGCATCCGCCTCCCTCAATACTGAACCAATTTTAAAATGAGTTGTACCTGTGAATCATACACACACATACACATGGGGAAATAGAAATAGGGCCCAAGTTGAAAAATACCAAAGTTATCCTTTAAGGCAGAGAGAGCATACCTCCCTGCCCTTCCATGTGCCTACATGGAAAGCCTAATGTAGGAAGAGCAGCAGCAAAGACCCCTCGGGAACAGAACAGAGCAACATCAATGACAAACAGAAATGACATTGATAAGTCAGACACAGCATGAAAAGGTGGAGCTGGGGTGGAGGCAAGTTGCAGAGGAAGCTGCAACAGTAGGCAGGCCAGAGCAGTTTAAATAGAGTGCCCTGAATGAGATTCGCCAATAGGTTGCATAAAACGGAATCATGTGATCTACCAGCTGACTCCCTTCAATCAATCAGCTGCTCCATCAGTTGACTGGGCTGTTTGAGATCAGCAGATGTAGCTGGGATGTGAGCTGAGCTTGACATCATGTCCTACCTGAACTAACGCTATACTCAAGTTGCAGGTGCTCCTTTGGGAGTGTAAACTCTATGCTAGAATAGATGGTGAGGGTCAGTGACAGGGCTAACTGTAACCTAACGGTTAATAATGGGTTAAACAACAGAGTCAAGCTGTTTCAGTGTCGGTGTGAGTTTGTTGGGACTATTTGACACAGATGTTGGATGTTTGACGCTGCAGCTGTGTTAGCTCTTGCTAACTGGACAGAAGTTTGACCATTCACCAGGAGCGGAGCAGCTCCAGAGATGGCAGCAACAGAAAGTTTGCTGATCTGGATATTGAGATGGTCGAAGATATTGTTCCAATACTACTCGGTACAAGGGGTGGGCGATATATATTGTTAACGATAATATTGTCATTGTTGTTTTAACGATGTGCAAATTTACGTTATCGAGTATGCAAATGACTTCACAAAAACAACTGAAAACACGTGTTGAAACCAGGTTGATACCCCACACATTCACCGATCAAGAGTTACGTAACTTGCGTGCAGCAGCACGCCACAGTACGCCTAGGTGGTCACATGATCTCTCACTGGCACCTTCCCGGCAGGTTAGCCTACTGCTAAACAAACATTAGCGAGACAACATGGCAACACCGCCCACGGATGCTCCACCTGCTTCGGAAGACATGGGTCAACTGTAGTGATAGGTCCCAGCCTGTAAGGTGGGAACTCATGCTGTATTGTGTTGCAGGGGAACAATTAAAGGGTTGCTCAAGTACCTGAAGCCTGCGTGGTTCATGAGTGGTTTGCGGTTATACCAGTAAATAACTGAACATGGTGTCAGAAGTAAAGTCAGACACGAGCGACAGTACTAGTGACTTAGTCTGCATATAGCGACACACAAAAGTGTCTGATTGTAGGTCGGGAAAGTTTGCAGTACCGGAAGACCATCTACGGCACTATCTAGCCTAGCCACAGTTAGCTAAACGAATTGCACAGTTTCAAGTCTCCCTGCCGGAAAAGTTCACCTTCATAGGCTAAAGACTGGCCAAAATGGATTAAACGCTTCAACAGATTCCGCACTGCGTCTGGATTGGAGACGCAAGCAGAAGAGAATCGCAGGAATGTGATCTTTGAGAGAGCAAAGTTTAATCAGCGGCATCAAGAAACAGGCGAGACGGCCGACAGTTTCATTACGGCGCTGCACTGCCTGCCTGGCGAAGTACTGCGGTTACGGGGCTCTACATGATGAGATGGTGAGGGACAGGTTTGTGGTGAGTCTGCGGGACAAACACCTATCTGAACAGTTGCAAATGGACCCGGAATTGATGCTACAAAAGGCCGTCACCAGAGTCAAACAGAGCAAGCAGGTTAAAAAAAGAAAAAGAAATGTTAAGAACATTTTTCCTTTAAAACATTGTGTCCATTAATATCATCCATGAGAAACAATTAATGAGCCATAACTCAGGCTGTTAAAAACACATATTTAAAAGAATATCGTCTAATTATCATTATCGTCAAAATCCCCCAAAATATCGAGATATTATTTTTTGTCCATATCACACACCCCTACTCGGTACTGGGTTATTTCAGTTAATACCTTAAAGGTATAGAGTGCTGATAACCAGTAGTATACCCTTTGACAAAACAACAGTTCATCTGTCTATCCAACAATTTAGTGCAGCATATGCACTGGTTGCCTTGCTTAAAAGAGTACTTCACACGCAAAATAACAGTTTGTTTATCAGTTACTCACCACGTTATGCTGAATTCATGAAGAAAATGTTTCTCTCACATGCCTCCAAGGTGAACGAAGAATCCAAAAAACATTCTTTAATGAACTGAATTCACTGGGACTGCTTTAATGTTAGCAAAAATATATCAAAACATCAGTTCACAAACACTTAAACAACTTGTGCAGTATAATCCAAGTCTCATTTATCCTCAGATAAATGAGAAAGTCAGATGCTCAGTACTTCCTAAATGCATGTATTTTTGCTAAAACCCTACAAAATAAAACACTTCCACCTAGGAGTAGTGCTCCTAGAGTGTGCCTAGGCATGTATTAGACTGTTTGTACTGACATGTTTTAAACTGTAATGTTTTTGTGAAAAGTTGTGTGAGGGTTTGTAAAGTGCTGGTTTGATATAATTTTACTGTTTGAGAATGTCTGACTTTTTGGATTCCCCGTTCATCATGGAAGAATACCAGAAAAACTATGTTTTCTCAATGAATTCAAGGTGACACGCGATAAGTTGTTTATTTACAAATGGTCATTTATGTGTGAAGTATTTTTTTAATGCCCATGAGACTATAGGGAATAAATGTATACCCTTAAAGGTTCGACCACTCTACTACGGCTGATTGTTTAAAAGATGCATAATTTATTTTACCCATGAAAGCAATGGGGAGTAAAACAATTTCAAACTGTGAGAAAAATAAATACAAGGGATTGTTGAATCTAGTTTAGCCTACATACTGCAGAAATATTCAACTGACAAGCAAAAACTGAAAAAAGGGAGGAAAAAAACAAAGGCAGGCATCTGAGCAGTGAGTTGTTTCTGGGATGTGAAACCCTTCGTCCAGATGGCGATATTTTTTTCCAGCTTTAATTCATTTATTTCATGTCACAGTTGTGCTTTGATCGCTCCTCTCTAATAATTAATGTGGTTTTGCTGCGCGCTGCTCTTGAAGTCATTGTTCCAGTCTCCGCTGTACCAACGCGAGCTGGCTTTGACTTCTACACCTGATGGGAAAAGCGCCGCTCCTCTCCCCCCCGCCTCAGCTCACCCTCCTTCCCTCTGTCTATTTATCTTTCTCTCTAATACTTTTTCTCTCTTTCTCTGAGCTTTGAATCATCTCGAAGGGGGTCTCAGTGCTGCTTTCACACATTTGTACTTACACACACACACACACTGGACTGTCTGGTGTCTCTCCAGAGTGGTTGGGATACAGTGGTTGGCATGTGTCATTCATCCATTATTGATTAGATCCAGCTGCCATCATCTACAGATCACTTTGAGATACACCATTGTCTCTGTCTCACACACTCACACACAGGCAAACTTGCTTGCTTGCTCACTAACTCGTCTTTTTTTTTTTTCGCTCAGCCTCACTGTCATCTCAAAATTCATAATTACTTTTTGCTATAATTATTCATACACTGACTTTTCTTTACGTTCTGTCCACAAGAGAGGGAATAGTTCACCTCTAACATACAAGGTACATTACCTAAATAATGTAAAAATGTTTTTATTATTATGGCTACATGGTTTAACACAAGGCTTCCATCACATACATAAGAACAGCAACACTCAGCTCCCTCGTTACACCTGTAACCACTAAATGAATGAACAGTGCGCCAAAAATAGTAGTAATAAAAAACATATGTCTCTGTCGACGGGTTTATAAATAATAAAGATGGCTTTATGAATGGGTAATAAATGATTTACTAATGCTTTATAGATAAATAATAAGTCATAATTATCAGGTTTCCATGTTATGAAAAATCCCTTCGGCCTGTGTTTCATCCTGCCCAGCGTGATGCTGACTTTATCTTTTTAACTCTTTAAATCATCAGGGAGATTTTTAAATATGCACAAAAACACAATGATTAACAAGCTAACAACCTTTTTCAAAGGACCATTCGACCACTTGCCCAAAAGTATGGAATTCTCCCGCTCCCATCATCCAATTCTAACCCCTATTGAGATCAATTGAGAGTCATCTTAAAAATTCAGTTCTGCTTATTACCTTCTATATGTGCCTTCACTATTATTTTCAGTAGAATAATTATTATGTATCAGTACTTTGGAACACCTGTGCTGTGTGTAAAGTGCTATATAAATAAAGTTCATTTGATTTGGCTTTGAGAATGTAGAGCAGTGGTACCCAACTGCTGGGTCATGGTCCAAAAGTGGGTCGCGGGTCCACTCTGAATGGACCACAAGTGACTCGCAAACGTGTCAAGTTTGCAAAAAAAAAAAAACACTTTATATTGAAGTACAGTGGATTTCCAGCACAGACCTTTCATTCTGAAGTGCTGTTTCCTGCTGTAGAGTGAGTGACCAATGGACAGTTACTTAACAAAGACAGCAAACTAACCAAATGACATGGCTAAATGCAAGTATGATGCTGAATTTATTAAATTGTGTGGACCCTGAACTAATGAGCAAGGAGAGATCTGAACGCTGTGGCTGGACCAGTTGGGAACCACTGATCCAGAAAATTAATTGCTTATATTGATAACTGATCTATTTAGCATTAAAAATCACTAACCATTGATAATATATTAAGTTGCGATATCAATTGGATGTTCTGAGGAGGCTTTGGGGCAAACTGCAGTTCTCAGTGTTCTTGACTACTTTCATAGATTGGAGAGAACATTGTTGAAAACATATTATAAGATATTCTAAGACCTGGCATCAGATTTTTGTATCTTAAAAACTAGTGTATAAGCTGTAGTTTATGTATACCTGATGGTAAGAAAGGCTAAGATGTGGTGCGATAATATGGATGATTTAATATTCCATTGCCCTGACCTGACAAAATCAATCTGACATCACTTTTCAAAGCTTGGCGCTGGATGTTAGCCGCTGCTGCTAATTAGCTCGTGCTAACACTCTGGAGACGGTCCTTCAGTATTGTGTCTAACCTGTGTCAGGTGGTGCGAGATCAGACACACACGCAATCCTGTTGTCTTCCTCTGGAACTTTGAAAGATGTAGGCACCGCGACATGTTTTGCCCTCCTAACAGCATACTGTAGTTGTTCTTCTTCTCCTCTGTGTTTACTGGCAGCTCGCAAACCAAGTTTAAAGGTTACACATGTTACCACTGTGTCCGGTGTGTAGATGCTGCCCTTGTTAAGTTAATGAGAGCAGTCTGGCTTCATATTATCAGCACTATTTATCGGCTATGATTTTAATTATTGGAATAATGTATAAATCTCCCATTATCAGTCAGACAATTTATTGGCTCGACATATATCATGCATCCCTAACTTTGGAAGATTGGTATGAAATAATCTTGGAAATATTTCAAATGGAAAAGTTGACTTTCATTTTGAGGAGCCAAAAAAACAAATATCTAGTTTGCAATAAATGGATCAAATTAGATACAGATGTGTAAGTGTTAAACTCGTACATATATACATGAGTATACACTCCTGAAAGTGAAAATAGAGGACTGAAACTTCTCCTGAGGACCGAGTTGCAGCCAACAGTCACTATGGCTCTTCCCTTTTTCTGTGCATATAAACATGTATATAAAATAATGGAAAACTGTTCTATGTATAAATATCTTAAGGTTTTTGTACACTCTATACAATTGCCTTTTCCAGATAGAAATAAAATGAAGAAAAAAATAAAGAACCTATGGAGAACACATGTCAAATCAGAGTCATGCTTCTTCCACTGTTATTCATTACTTTACATTTTGTTTAGTTTTTGTGTGCGTTGTTTTGTGCACTACCCCTTAGAGAGAGGGAGAGACAGAGAGAGGGAGAAATCGGGGGACACAGAGGGAGTTGCACTTGTTGGTTGAAGGTTTAGGGCGGTAAGAAGAGGGGGTCTGACAGAGACATGTAGGGAGGAGGGAGGTTTTGCCCTCTGCAACATATCCACTCAACCATGTCTGTTCTCAACACCCCCTCTCACTCCTCTCTGACTCCCTTTCTTTTTTTCCAAATGCAAGTCACCGTGAAAAATGTGCTGGTCCAATATTTGCACAGAAGTGGTGCTGGGACAGGCAGATAACCTATCAGTATTTGAGTTTGGCTTCCCATGCTCCAAATAGCCATCCTCCGCCTGTTTAGCTTATTGATTGGCTTGGCAAGAAACTAGGTCCCCTCAGCAGTGACCAAGGTCATACAACACATGGACTCTGTGCCACCCATCCTAACCCCCCCACAACCCCCCTTTCAACACTACTACCACCACCACCACCACCACCACCACCCCTTCAACACCCAACACAATCTCTTCATCCTCTTCATTTCCCTCTCTCACACACACACACCATGTGCACGCATGCATGTATGAGCGTGTGGATGTATTCACTCTATCACACATACTTAAACAAAGAAAAGGCATGAACAGTGTTATGAAGCTTTAAACATGGGAGCTATAGCAATGAGTCGCATTAGTGCTCAGCATGAAAACACTCGGGTGGTTGGAAAAATAAATCATGTGTATTTTTATCGTGTAAGAAAGTTTAATTGAAAATATTTACTTTGAAAAGTTAGAAAAAACTTCTTTTTTTGCACTGAATTTCAACATTATATATATTATCAGAGAAAGTTTAGAGTGCATAAATGTAAGTAATGTGCCCCTCTGTACTGTAGTGTGTGTGTGTGTGTGTGTGTGTGTGTGTGAGCATGTGTGTGTAATGACTCAGGGTATGGACCAGAGGCAGCGTCCTCCACTCCTCTGTGGGAATCAATGAGATTGAATTCTGAAGGTTTTCTCAGGGGCATCAGCCCTGCTTGTCAATACTGCTCTGTGTCACAAGTGCATTTTCTACACACACACATACACACATACACACACTTCCAGTTCACTGTCCCAAGCCAGACCTCTCCCTCCTCTTCACTTCATCTCCCGCTCTTCCAGTCCTCAATTAAACTTGCCCCATTTTCCCCCCTTTTCCCCCTTCTTTCATATCCCTTCAAACGACTTTTAACCCAACTCGCTGTTGTTTTTCTTTCTGCTTTCTATTCAAATGCTCTAATCACAGAATTTTATAAAATCAAACTTAAGTTTTTAAGGTCATTTTTACCTTTAAATGGTAGTATGACAAACAAGTAATGTTAGGAATAGAATGAGAGTAGAACGGACATTTGGATGGTCAGAGTGGCGGCCATTTTTATGCGACCCTGTCTGTCATAGCGAGCTAACTTTCGTATTAATTATATGTATAAACAAACCAACTTGCAGCAAGTCACAATTTCACTGAGGTGAGGTTTCGCAGTAAAAACAAAACGAGCGGTGCACTCTCTTTGGACCTTTTTACACAGAGATCCCATGACTGGGCCACAACAAAGATCCTTCATGATTTGCTTCTTTATACAGAACCAAATAATGCCGGCACAATGCTGCCCCAGTGTGTGATTTTACATAGCATGCCAATGTTCCACAGTCAAAAGAGGTGTGACTAGTGTGATGTGTAATACAACAGCGTGGGCCTCTAGAGTGGTAACATACGCATCAGGCAGCACTTTCTAAACAATAACAATGGAATAACATGGCATTAAAGATCATTTACAGTCGCTGTTATATGAAGGCTGATCTCACCCTCTGCTCAGAAGGTGAGGAGCTCCAAGAAGTCATTGTCTCCACAATTTTCAGACACTTTTCATTGCTTTTCCTCTTCTTTGAGTTAGCTGCTTACTGCGCTATCTGCTATTTAAATCTCCCAGCGGTGGATCACACACATAATACAGACATAAAACCCCAGCCATTCTGCTGGCTGTCCACTTTACACAGACACTGTTAACACCCCCCTCCAAAAGGTCCACTTGCTATGATGTGACTTAAGTTCTACTTGAGGAGGGACTAATGCTGGACTTGAGGATTAAAAACATGAATTCACAAACCAATGGGTGACAGCACGTGGCTACCTACATTATTTTTATTGTCTGTTTTCAACCTGAGGCTCATAATTGCGGCCTTACTGAGAGTGGGTATTCTATGCATACTAGCTGCGGAGTTACTGCAGGGGGCCACCAAATCATTGTAAGGTTTTCATTTTGTTTGTTTTTTTCATTTTGTTTGTTTTTTGTCTGAAAATACACATTTAAATGAATCCAACATATTATTAAGATGAGCCACAATGGATCATTTTGTAACTTTTCAAGCAAGAGACTTGAAAATACTGTCAAATTCAGGAACATAAACATAGAGAAATATGCATTTGCCAATAATCATTATTTTAATAGCTTTGTATTGTATACACAAAATGAAAGGGAACGTTTACACATGGCACTTCAGGTTGTCCTACACATTACTGTAGGCCCAGTTAAATATACAACTCATTTTTATACAGTAAATATAGAAGGGTGTCCCGTCTCCATCTCTCTTTCAGTTAAGGGGGCCTTGGCCTGAAATGCATTGTAGACTCCTGCTCTGAAAGCTTTAAAACAAACATTAAAATATTTGCTCTAAGTTTGACAGGAAGTAAACAGACATAAGCTGTGGATTGCATATTTGAAATCTACTTTTTGGGTAAGTTGCTGGCTGATCAAACCAGAAATGTTAAGTTTCGTACAAAGGTCCGTCTCCTTGGTGGTCAGAAGAGCAGTTACAGAGCAGCATCTCTAAAAACTGATAGGGCTTCAGGGTTCAACACAACAGACATTAGTTACTTGAACCTAACTGCTGCAGTTTAGCAGCAGTCTCCCTGTTCTGTTCTATTCTCTTCCAGATTTGTCGTCAAGTAAAACTCAGACAGTGTAACCTGTGGTCGGCGGATGATGAGCAGGACAAGCTGTGTGATTTATGACCGCTGCTGTGATGTTCTGCCGTGTTCCACTGTGACAGATATTCCTGATATTCCCAGAGTCCTTGCTCGGAAACCCACTGGGCTCTGAGGGGAATCAGCCAAACCCCCCCCCATTTCTAATTTGAAAGGGCCCTTGAATACCTGCTG
Source organism: Epinephelus fuscoguttatus (assembly GCF_011397635.1). Taxonomy (NCBI): domain Eukaryota; kingdom Metazoa; phylum Chordata; class Actinopteri; order Perciformes; family Serranidae; genus Epinephelus; species Epinephelus fuscoguttatus. The sequence continues at coordinate 15,866,194 of NC_064762.1, read as the reverse complement.
GCTGCAGGCTAAAAGTCACACACAAACACGCGGATACAGTTAATACACACACATAATCACTTAGTGTTGCACTTAAATATGGCTCTGGGGAGTTTGAGTGTCATTCTCCGGGAGGAGTGAAGGCCCCTGGGCCACAGCTGTGTGTGTCTGAGTCCGATCTGGTATCCTGCCACACGGAGGGAGGCCTTGGAGCCCGAGGCTTGCCTGGAGGCTACAGCCAGACCTTGAAGGACATGAGATACAGAGAGAGGAGACGCTGCCTCTCCTCTGTGCCGAGCCAACAGATTTTGACAAGCTGCTAACAAAAAACACCCTTGTCTACAGTGGAACGATGAGGAAGACTCTTTTTTGATTTCTGTTTTACTAGAAATACACATTCAAGTGTTTTTTAAGCTATCTGGCAAAACCCACTGCAGCCTCCTCCACATATGTGTGCCCTACACCCTCCCTCCCCCCACACATACACACACACTTAGAGTGTTAGCCCCCGTCGCTAAACAGCTGTCTGAGATGTGGCGGTGTGGCGCACCCATGCTTCATCACTGTCATCTCCCCATCACCTGCATTCTTTCTCCTCCTTCGCCTTCTCCTCTCCATCCCTCCATCCATCAGCATTTTCAGACACAGGGCTCTGACAAGGGCACATCCATCCCCTGGCCATACATCACCTTTATAGGGGGATGGTGGAGGAAGGGTGGAAGGGATGGGGGGGTGCTGTCCCAAACTCCTTCACAAGTTGGGACAGAGCCAAGTGTCTGTTTGTCCCTCTCTCATTTTCCTTTGTGTCTGAGGAGTGGATTTCTTTGTTTAGTGACACCCTGATGATCTCTATTTATTTTCTCTGCTTGAACTTCAGTTTTCATGCCTCCTAAAAACCCAAAAATGTTAATATTGTCCACATACATGGGTCTTTATGGGTCTTTATTTCGGTTTAACATTATAGGTGTTCAGCTATCCAACTGGCTTTGAAATAGTGCAGCAGAAGTATTAAGCCCTCATCACAAAAGCATTTAAAGAGAAAACTTTCACAATCAATCAAATACTTGCAGTGGAATCATGCTGATCAGTGGATGTCAAGACCAATTTTGTGAACTTGACCCACAAGTATCCACGTGGACCAGTAGAAAACTTTCTAGCACTGAAATTTAGGCTCCAGTAAACAGAAGTAAGTAAATAGAAATGACTCTCTATTAATCCTTATCCAACAAGTCTGCTATCTGACAATAAGTAAGCAGTTAGCAACTTTGTAATTTATACTTTTTAATCAATGAAATGACATACAATCTGTAGAACAAAATGCCAGGGCTACGTAAACAGACAGCAGCTGTGGAGCTATTGTGACTAGCATGTTCTGGCTGGCTGCGCTTGTGTGTTGGCGCTCGCCATCTACAGTACTTCACCGACAAACCCTATGAGAAGTCACTATGGCTACGTTCCCATTACATTCATATGTGAAGTAGTCTGAGTGGGCGGAAGTTCGCTGCATAGATCAGCCTCTCATTGGGCGGAACGAGCCACCTGCTGAAGTCCCGCCCTACCACCTCCGGTTGCAGTTTTCAACACGTCCTTTACTAACTTTTGCGGTGTTTGATCTTGCAGGGATGTAGCCATTTTTCTGCCATGGTTCGCGTCCTGTAGGCGATATTTTTGTGGGCGTGTTACATCAAGACCTGTTTCCCCCCGGAAATATTTTTGCAAGTGCAACGTTGCTGTGGCACCGCCCAGAAGGATTGTGATTGGTTGAAAGAAATACAAGCAGCCGGGGTGTTTTTTTTCTCCAATCTTAATGTGAGAGTCGGCCCAGCCAGACCTTTCTTTTCTTGAGAAAGGTCTGGTGAGCGAGACTATACGTGAAGTGACCCATATCTGACATGAGTGTGAACTAATCCATGCCCTGAAATGCCCACATGCAACCAAGAACATCACACATATGAGCGTTCAAACAAAACCAAAAAACGTTGCAAAACAGGCACTTGGGGAAAAAATGAATAACATTGTGGTGCAAGCTTTATCTCCAGAATGATCGCCATAGTAGGAAAGTCAGATGACATCATTCTGTATAATAATCAGCCCTGTGCTTCTGTTTAAGAGTGACATATTTTTTCAAGGCCCTTTCATGCAATGGGCGCTTGTTTTTGGGATAATGGACTTTAGTACAAATGGACTACTGGTCCAATAGCTCTATTAGCAGCTATTGCTGGTAGTTTTGTGGAAACAGAGGTGTGGGTAAGGCCGGGAGAGGAGTCAGTAGTGGCAGGGTCTGATGTGGAGGGTTTCACGGACAAACAGTTCCTAAAAACTTTAAGGCTATATTCCAATATATCTGTCAGCACCTCATGACAACGCCGTTACAACATGTAAGAAAGCTGAAAGTAGCTGGCAGTCAGGCTCTATTGGCTGCAGAATGGAGCAGCCTACTGTAGCAGTAGTATGGCTACTGCTACGCCTTCTGTAGCTTCAATGGATCGCTCCAACACTGTATGGTGAGTGATCTGTGCCTGTACAGTGAATTATGACGTGGAAATACCATGGATGTTTGAGAAAAATCACACATGAATTGCAATATGACCGTTCTCACAGTGGTCGTATGGCCAGGGATCAGATACTGTATGTATTAGATTTAGGAGCACATATGAAAGTCACTCAGATCTGATTGGAAAAAAATCGGATTTCTTTGTCAGTTGAGAGCGAAAAAATAAAATAAAAAAAAATTTGGGCCACATTTGCCTGTGTGGATGTAGCCAATGTCACCAAGGGGTATGGGTCAAAGTTGGCGTAGCATTTTCTGATGTGATCAGTGAGAAAGTGGTAAGAGGAAAACACTTTCAAATGCACTTCTCGAAAAGATAACTTTTAATCACATGCAATGCTTTCATAGCTTTTTGATTTGTTTTAGAATTACAACTAAACTGTACATGAATCTAGAGTCTTGTCTGGCCGATGTAGGCATAGTGTTTCTCATGTTATCTTCTTTTATTCCTGCTCACAATCTGCATTGTTTCCTGTTTGAATCATTTCTAAATCTTAAAAAACACAAAGTAAAACTCCAAATTTCTCTTTATCTCTTTGTTTTCCTTCGATCTGCTGCACAGCATTCACTTGGAGGACAACCTGCCGACCCTGGCTCGCTCTTCCTTCTGCGCTCTCCTCTATCCCGTCCTCTCTATCCCTGCCTCCCTCACCTGTTTCTTCACTTTTCACACCTGGACTCTATTCTTGGCTGTTTGTTTACTGCTTCTGTTTTCCAAAGTCCCGTCCTCCCTCTCTTCCTCTATTTCCCCTCTCCTGCTGCACCATCTATCACTCACTCCCTCCTTCTCACCTCTCCCTCTCCCTGCTACCTTCTCTCTGTCTGTCCTTGCTCTGTTTCTCCTCTGGCTCACCTCTCATTAAGCCCCTGTGCCTATTGCCACCATGCCCAGTGTCCACCCACACGTCTCACACCTCTCTTTCTCGCTTTGTGTCTCTTATCTCTGTCCTTCTTTCTCTTTTCATATTTCCACTGCGGCCTCATGCAACCTTTCTCGTACTTATGCTTGATCTCCCTCTATAATGTGGTTATTTTATACTTTGAAGTGAGATCTCATATCTCTACTGATTAAATGGATAACATGTAAAACTGACTGAGAAAACTAAGATGCAAGAACTGTGATGTTTGTTGCTCCTGCAACAAACTGCAGATTGTCACTCAGGTATATACTGGTTTGGAATATTTACATCATTAAAAGTGGCAGTAAACACCTCATCTCTCTTCCTCGTTGCCTATAGATACAGTTGGTGTTGAATCATAGTTAGAGGGCGGAGTCCGGAAAACAGTTCTTTCCTCAGCCTGTTAACATGAATTTAAAAACTGCACTTTGAAATCATTAAGAGACACTTTTAAGTCTACTGAAGATAATATTAGTAATCTACAGTCATTAACGCTACCTTGTAATAGACTGGCTATTTTTAAGACCGTGTAGCAACACATTACCCAACGCCATTAGCCTATGTTTTGACAATGCACTAAAACATTACCATGTATGGATTAGCAGCCTCAAGAACTATGGGTCCTCGAAGGCTCAGAACTTTTTTACCAGTGGGTAAACAATCAAACACTGACTGAATAAAGCGTTAGATCCTCTTTGATTCATCAGAAACAGCCCCGAAATTGCAGTTGCAAAACCCACCAGACTCCATTTAATTAAACAGTAATTTTAGCCTGTATAGAACCGCCATAGTTTTACATCTAACAGGATGAACTAAGGGTTTATTTAAACCAAATCAGAGTTAGTGATTGTTAAAACAGTGGAAAGACGACTCAAGATGGTTTCCGTGAGATTTATTTTGCTTCTGTCGACTTTAAATGAAGTGCATTTGGCCTGTGGGCCAGAACTGGCCGGCTTAAGGGATCAATCCGGCCCACTGGATGACTTTGTACACCTAATATCGATCCACTTGTGAAGGCTAAGAGGTGTCAGGTTTTGGGAGCATGTTAAACAGTGAGTAGATAGAACAGAGGTCTCTGGAAAAAACAAAACAAAGAATACTTGTGCTCGAATTTAAAGACACTGAACATTATGCAAAATACTGTCAATCAGCTGCTTCAGTACAAAAGAATCTGTATTGGTATTGGTAGAACACCATTGCTAAGGCACTACCACATCTTTAGATTTGTAAATGGTAACCTCTTTGGTTTGGTGTAGTGATGACAGCACTACTGCACAGGTGTGGAAATGCATAGAACAAACGACGGAATGGACATGGAAAAACTGAGACATATTATATATATTATATATATAATATATATATATTGAAATTGCACTTATAGTCAGAGCATACTTATACATCGTTACACCAAAAGAGAGGTAAAAAAAAAAAATGGAGGTGTTATTTACATAGGTTATTAAGCAATGGTTTTACTGGTCCGGCCCACTTGAGATTAAATTGGGCTGTATGTGGCCCATGAACCAAAATGAGTTTGACACCAGTGATTTAAATGTAGTCTGTTGGGGTTGATGATAGCAACTTTGGGGCTGTTTCAGGGTAAACAAAAAGGATGTTCCTCTTTAACAGAAAGTCCTATTTCTGTTGGGATCCTTTCAATAAGCCTGTCAGACACTTCTAATAACAATTTGAGCCTGTCAGTGGCAAAAACAAACAGTGTAAGTGGACGTAAATTGAAGTGAGTGTTTACATCGCAGCCTGCATGGCTACAGCTCTGGCCTAATACTGGACCCATTGTTGACCAAAAAAAAAAAAAAAAAAAAGTTTTTCCATCGGTCACAAACATGGAAAAATAGGGTCCAGGTTGGAAAATATCCTTTAACTAGGTTTATTCAACACAGACAGCCACACAGCAACTCTTCAGCATGGTAGCAAATGCTTTGTTTTTCACTTCGACGTAAAAGCATATGACGTTTTGTTTGAGTGTCCGTTAATATTGACTGAAGTGACCAGAAAAGCCGTTCTGGGGCATTATGTTATCTTTCACTGTCACTGAAATGACCTTTCTCATTTTGTGTATTATAAATAATTCTTGGTTTTCTTGTGTACGTAGACAAATAAAGTAGAAACCTTTACCGAAACATGAGAGTACAACAACTCTATGCTATGCTAATGCGTTTTCTTACTTGATAAACTTTGATTTGAGATGGTACTGGGTGGTTTCCTTTTATGGTGAGATGTCTTTGTTCTTTAAATCTTGTTATAGGTGCAACTAAATTAAAGTAAATTAAAACTTAACTAGCCATACTCTATGTTTCCTCCACCAAGTCCATTATTTCTTATATCAGGACACCCTGATGTGTGTTATCATGCTTATATCATGGCACCTGACCACAAAATGAGGAGCTTGCTTCAAACTCATTCAGTCATTCCTTTTTTTTTAAAACATTTCCTTGTTGTCACTTTAATCCGCTGTTCGTTACGTTTAACCCGTCAAAATAAACTTGCGATGTATCTATTGCTATTGTTACCTGAAATCAAACATACCCAGTACACAACTGTTGTCAGAACTTGAGGAGTTGTGTTACATGATTATAACAGACACCAGCCAGCCAATCAGAGACGAGAAATCTCCATTGTTGTGCTATTCTCAGCCTTTATGCATACAATACATCATACATTAGTATCTTACTCACAGCAGCCCTCTCTCCCTCCCATGTACATATGCGTTTAGATCACCCGGCAGCCTTACCTTGACCGTACGGCTCCTCCATTGATTACTGCCTGTACTTCTTCGCTCAAAAACACAATGCATCACAAAGACCAAACTGTCCGTGAAGGGCTAAAATAATTGTTTATAATAGACCCTCCACTTGCAATGACAAGAGTGCTATGATGTGTTTTAGGGTGTAGACAAGAGCTCCCGCTTTGTGCTCAGGTAATTTTCTTTCCAGGCGTAAGTGGTCAAGGTCTGGCGTTTTTAAACGCATGTGAGTGATGTGGTGTGGGGGAACCGTATTGTTTCAGGAGATGCGCCAATGTCCATTTGGAGAGCAGCAACACTCGTCTCCCCACTTGAGGAACAATGGAATACACTTCAGAGATGCTGCGTATGAAGTATGTTTATGAGTGCGCTCGGACAATGGGGGACGATGTTACACAACACAAGAAATGGGTTTGGCTCTGAGAGAAATGAGGTGGACCCAGCAGACATCCTTGACATTCACCGCTAATTAAAATGCGTTGACATGGTGAGAAAAAGACTGATTCACTGGCGGTGTTTACAGTAGCATATGATTGCAGAAAGAGCCGCGACCACTTTGAGTGCAGGAGAAAGTGGGCTGGAGTCATTTGGGGGTGGGGAATTGTTGAGGTACAGTGAGAGAGAACACATTGTGTTGGTGTTTTGTTTGACATAAAAGCCTGCTAACAGCTACTGTACCAGGAGCTCTGCCAAGGCTCACAGGTGTCATCAGGGATCTGGCTACGTGCCACAGAGAGTAGACCCAAAGGCCCCGAGGCTCGCCTGGAGGTGTCACCCTGCTGCAAGATGTACCAAAACATCACGGGGATGTGACGAGGTCGGGAGAGGATGGAGATTACATCTGAAAGTGTGTGAGCAGGACAACGAATAGATAGTCTGTGTTTATTTGTCACTGTATCTAATGCTCAGAGAGGTGAAAGGAATATGGGAAGGAATTTTTCACCCTAATTTAGGATGATATAATGACATGTTAATGATCCCAGCATCTGGCTGTTCCATCAAAGGTGTATATTTATACTGAGAAAAAGAGGGTAAAAAAAATACAGCATGCAGAACAAATGCCTTTGGTTAGGTCAGAGTGTCTTCTAATGACCTCATTTACTAACAACAAACCCTGCAACCAAGCAGGCAAACACACAGCACAGCAAGACCTCTCCTTTATCCCTGTGTGACAGTGGACAGAGGGAAAGAAGGATGGAGGGAGAGGAAGGAAAGAGGAGGCCAAGGGGGAATAAGGAAGCACGGAGACAAGGGAGGAAGAGGAGGAGAGGAGACAGAGGTGGAGAAAGTGTTGGCTGAGAGGGGGGAAAAAAGAAAGAGGGGATGTTAAAGTGGAGAAAGGAGAGATGGAGACAGCAAGGTAAGAGAGCCTAAAGGAGCAATGCAATCAAACAACACAAACACAGTCTCCTGCGTGTGACTGCTCAACCTTGCCAAAGAAAATAGGTTACCTCCGTTTCTCCTGGTGCCCAGGGGAGACACAAACTGGCAAGAGTTGTGCCCCCTGTGTCATCCTGTAAACATTTAACCGCAAAAACTGCCCCGCAACACGACTGACAACACTCCCCAATAACACAGGACGATGTGTGACGTGTGTTGTGAAATGTGTTGCGCTCAGTGGCAAACAGTTTTAGTTAAATGCTCAGTCTAACGAGTAAAGATACATGCCTCCTTCAGCTGGAAAATTCAAAATATCTACACAAGCTGGGTGGAGCATTGGTTTCATTAATGAAACTGTGACAAAAAAAATTAATGACAGCCTTTTTTTTCAATATGAAACTAGACTAAAACCAAATAAAGTAAAGTAAGTTGTATGTTGTGTTAATATAGAGTGACACGGACACTGTGTGTTAACCAGTACTGTTGAGTATAAACAAGTAACCTTCTCTGCTAACTTGTCATAGATGAGAACGACACCCATTGAATAAAAGGCCACTGTAGCTACAGCCTGTTAGCTTAGCTTAGCTTAACATAAACACAGGAAACATAGGGAAACAGCTAGCCTAGCTCAGCGTAAGAGTAACATAAAATAGCATTACTAATGAAGCCAATAAATATTGTTTAACCCTTTGAGCTCTGCAATAGAAATGCTCCACCAGGTCCTACATTAGGTCCGTTTCCACTGAAGAAGTTCCTGGTGCTATCTGGGGGGCAGGAACTACTACAGGAACATCCTCTCGCTCGGCCCTCTCAACCGCCGTGTCTCCACTGAGACAGCGGAGTAGGAGGAAGGTTCCTGTAAAGTTACCGGGCTCTGGATGTGACGTAATCGTTGCGCGACCATTTTGACGGGGGCGATGTAGGGCATAGGCAGGGACGCCATTAGCCATTAGCGGTGTCTGTAATAACTCCAGTCACGGTCTGTGAAAAAAATATTTTTTCCGGTGGATGTCTTAGTTACAACATGACTGAGCTAACTGGAGTATTTTCATGTCATATCCGACAATGGGAGGCTTTTAACAGATGACGTCCTGATGTTAGCTTTGCTGCTGCTGTTAGCTGTCCCTGTCAGCTGCAGCCACTGATGCTTTCTAGACATCGTGATTTCCCAAAACTGACTGGTTTCTCGGGGCTGTTCTGAGTACCTACTCCAAGGCAGGGACTTGTTTAGCCGCTGTAAAAGTTCCGGAACTCTGTGCTTCGGGGGTGGTTCCTGCGGTGGAGACATGCACCAACGGCCCCGGCCCCGTAAAATTACCCCGAAGTTCCTGTGGTGGAAACGGGCCTATTGATTTCTTTGCTTATTGTGATGTCATTTCTTTGAGTATCTTCATGTGCATCTGTATCTAAGTCAAAGAATTATGGCAACTGATGAAAGTATTTAAATTGTGCCATAAAAAAAAGAAATGTTTTTCATCCGATTTTACAAAATAAATACACAAAATAGCTGTCTACGGTACGTCTGTTTTTAGAGGTTAATAAATTTAAGAAACTGTCCCACATATAACTCCCGTTAAACTACAAATTGTTTTTTTCTACACTTTAAACAAACAGTCTGTAATGTGTTAATTCGTAAGCTCTAGAAGTGCTGATAGGTGAAATTGGTCAGTCAAGCTAGCGGCTAGGTTTGCAGCAATATACCAGTTTTAAGGTATACCGTGACATGAAAACTGACGATTACCATACCGTGTCCAATTGCTTATGTACAATAAAAAGGCAAGTGCAAGGAAAACTATGAATATATTTTAGTTAGTTTAAAAGGGAAGACTTTTTACATGTACTTCGATTAAAAAAATGGTTTCAAGTTTCAATGATAGTGATAAAAAGTTTGTTCAACCAAAGATAACCCTTTTGTTTTCATTCACTGAAGGATCAGTCTGAATGATAATAATATAAATCCTGTTATGCTGTGACACCATGAAACTGCAATATTTTCTGAGACTGTTACCAGAACCGTGAAAATCCCATACCGTGGCAACCCCACTAGTGGCATCCCCTTCTTTAAAATCAAAGTTAAGCTACTGGGCTGCTGTTGGTAGCCTTATATTTAACGGACAGGTAGTATGTAAGCGTCAAGATGTCAAACTATTCCTTTAAAGTGACAGTCAACCAGTCAAAGTGAAAAATATTTTATCGAGTGTTGGAAATGCGAACTGTAGATAATACTGCCTTCTCTTGAAAAACTATACTTTTGAAAAACTCAACAGCAATGTCTCTTTCCAGAAATCATGACCCAGTTGCAGAAGGAAGCGTGCATCTACTACTAGCTTTCCTAGCACCACTGAGCTAGCTGACATTACAATTCGGCTAAGCAGGACGTCATTAATGTTTCCATACTGCACTGTCACAAACACAAGCCTCTCATCCATGAGTAGATGCACGCTTCCTTCTGCGTTGTGATATATTTGGCAGGTGTAGTTCGGTAGAAAGAAAATAGTTCCTACATGAAACTGCTCACAACAAGGTCTGTGGATTATCTTGAGTAACCAGGTCACTATTTCTGGAAAGAGACATCGATGTTGAGTTTTTCAAATGTATTTTTTTGGCACTTTGAGCACCACAAGCCGAGTGCCATCTAGTTCCATTATACTGGAGAGAAGGCAGACATCTCTACGGCTGATATCTCCAACATTAGGCAACTCACACCAAAACAATCTAGACTGATAAACAGCACTACAGGTAAGAGGAAAAAATAAGAATGCTTATAAGACATAGCAATTACAAATGCATAAGAAAGAGACAAAAATCTCATTTTTGATGACTAAAAACACTAAATTGTTTACTAAAACTAAATTCTAATCAAGTGCCAAATTTGCCGACACTGGCTGGATGCAGTTCCGCTCAGCTCAGATGAAAACGAGGAGCAGATTCAACTGCAAAGGTTCACTTCTTTTCTTGACAGTGAGCATAAGTGCATCCAGCCGTCCCTCCATCCCTCTCTCCTTCCATCCATCTGAGCATCACTAAAGCCCATCTTAATCTCCCTCTTCCACAATCACGGAACAAAGAGCAGAGTGCTGGCAGATCCTTGTTTTTCTAACTAATGTCGATTACATATTTGATAAACATGCATTTGCATTAGCATTAGCTGAGGTCAGGATTAGCAGCGTTCATCCTCAAACTGTTCTGTCTCTATGCTTCGGCTGTTTGTTGATCTTTTTTCTGGTGGTGCCGTTTTTTTTTGTGTGTGTGGTTTTTTTTCTCCTCCTGTTGTTTGTGGCCATCTCAAATCCTAAAGGACACGACTCCACACAAGCGACGGCACAAATATTTGAAAGGGTGATTAAAAATCGTTTGGGAAAACAGATTATTGACTGTTTCTTTTTTTTTTCTCTCTAATCAATCTGTAAACACAAACAGGGTGCTTTAAGGAGTCAAAGGGGGTCAGAAACAGTTAACATTTTTTATCTGTTCATTCAGATTCCACCTCACTTTAAAAGTCTTGTGAATAACATTAGTCATCAGTTTGTGTTTTATATCTCAGACTGACTTGATCCCTCAGTTTCATGGACCCTTATCCCTTGATATGTAACATTTTTGACATTTCAACAAGTGTACAGGCACAAAAAGAGATTTGTAAGTATTTCATAAATCTTCTGTCTTTTCCTCGTCTCTGCACAAAAGCAATTAAAAAAAAAAGAATTAGCTCCAGACAGCCGGAGCTCACGAAAAGTTTCAAGTGCCTCTGTTGACCGCACACAAAGACACTGATCTGCTTAGCAGGCTTAAAACTCTCCCTCTCTCCCTCTGTCCTTTCTTATGTCAGGCTCTTCCTAAAACCCTTCTCATACCCCCCATACACACCCCACAGACACACACACTCTGAGATGCCTTGAAAACACCGTGGCGCCAGATCGCTTGTCCTGAATGAGGATCTTAAAGACCTCTTCCCGACCACCTATTAAACAGCTTAGAAGCATATAATTGTCAGCCAAACGCTTCTCTCCAAAATGGGTTTTTAAAAGCCACATTGTTCCTCTCTGCCACCAAAGGTTGAGTAATCCCAAGGCTTAAGCAGCCGAGACATAGTCCGTCTCATTCTGTTTTCCTCCAGCTAATAAGATCCTTCCCTTTATGAATACTCCTGCTTTAATTGTTTGACATTAATGCTAATGGAGCTTTTGTCTTTTCTTTAACTTCGCCGCCGCACTTACAAGTATTTCTTTCACATCTCCCCTCTGTTCTGCTTCAATTCAACGCATTTCCCTTTTAAGACGTGTTTGGAAGAATATTTCTTACAGAAAAGCAGGGTAATAATAATTGGCAGTAATTACAGGACATTTAGAGAAGAATACGAGGACGCTGTAGGGATGAGATGTGGAGCTGCATTAGTATCCAGAGCTGAACCCAATTACATTTGTGGAAAACAATATCGGACAAGAATCAATCAAGGAGTCCTGTGGCCACTGCTAATCGGATTTTATTAGTGTCCTTATTGCTCGCTCATGGATCTCAAACGGAAAAAAGAAATTAGCCGGCGACTTTCTCCGACGGTCCGCTTGTTTTAATTGGACAGATGACAAAACAACTGCTCCGCAAGTCTTGATATCTGGAAGATAATTTAAGGGCCGGAGTAGAAACGAAGTGAGGAGAGGGGAAAAAAAGCCACTCGCTCCTTAATTAAAATTTTTTGGTCTCCTTCCTCCCTGAACAGACGATTACCATATTAGAGACCTATTAACCGTATCAACGCAGGCAGAAAGAGCCAGAAGATTCTGCCTCTAATAAAGCTGGGTTGTGAGTAGGAACCCAAACGAAGACATCTGGTTGATTAAACTACGTAGATGCAACCGTGATCTCTGTGTTTCAGTGTCTTGGTTAGTGGACTCATTAGTCTATGCAAACACTGAGTTTTGTGAGGCCATGTTATATATAAATTTAATATATATTCATGTCTTTCAGTAGAGCTACAGCAAGTTGTCTTTTTTTTATTCCTTCCTCAGAATCAAAGCAGTCCGTTTGTTCCGGACGACTCAACAATGACATTTTTTTCTTGCATTTCCATAAAGGCAAGTGCACCTCCAACGCTGTTATTTCTGTCACCGAGAACTTAAACCAAATAAAACGATTTGAGAGATTAGAATTGTTCAATTAGCTTTCACTGAAGCCAAGTGATTGGTGGAAATGAAATCAGGGCTCTCCTGCTGGATCTCCGGGTCGAGGATTTGTAGAGAACGTGATTGGTTGCTCGTCCCTCCGAGAGTTGTCCAAGTGCTGGTCCATATGGACCCCTCTGACCCCTCCAGCCTCTTCATACTCCCAACTCCATGGCTCCATTTAGCAAACAGAAGCTGCTAAAGGACTGCTAAGTTGTACTTCAGCGGTCCTCCAGTCCAATCACTCATTTACCTGAAGTGATTTTATCACTCTCCAGAGATAATCATGGAGAGTCCGACACAAAGTGCTGGGTTATTGAACTGACAACGAACAATTAACAAAGTTACAAACCTTGTCCATGTTCAGGCTCTGTGTTAGAGGCATCTTAATAAGGTATTACTGGGGTGAGTTTGGGGCATGAAATGTGCTTTATTTAGATGCTATGATGTAAATAAATACTGCTGAGTTAAAACTAGACATTAGTCTCTAAGTAATGGACGGTGGATATCCTCTCCAGATGGATTTCTCTCTGTCAAGTAGCTCTAAAAGGTTTTGGGATTTGTGGAGTGGGCATGGCCACTGGTTTTTGCATTTTGGGTCCTGCACTCGCAGTGGTTGGTCTGAGGGGAGATTTTAAGAGGGGAATTATCTGGAATGGAGAGGGAGGAATGAAGGCGATTTGTGTGTATCTTTGTGTGTGAGTGTGTATGAGAGAGAGAGCGAGAGAGAGAGACCATGCTTCAGTGGTCCCTTTGGTCAGTGTGCAAAAAACCCCACAGAGGGGCCTGAACGCATGGACCGTTTTTGAGAAGGCTGCCTGCATCAGCTTTGCTCAGATCTCCCCTAATCCTTCCCACTTGAACCTTAGTCCACCACAATCTGCATGCCAACAGATTAACACAATACGCAAAGATAATTCAGCCGGCCCAGGACTGACAGTGATCTCGCAAATCTCTGAACGGCCAAGGGAAGATACCTTCCCAAAACCCAGATTAAGTCCACAGATCTGAAGCCTTAGACCCTCTTAGGGCATATATTAGCATTACTGCTGGATGCTTTATTTATATATTTATCTTGTTTTAAAAAGAGATAATGCTGCCTGGTCAGCTTGAGTGTCACAAAATCTGCCTTGGGTAGGATGGAAGGATGAGATCATATCCCAGATTGAGGGAGCAAGAGTGGGAGGTGGAGAGAGGAAGAGAGGGAGAGCGCTCTGTAATCCATATTATGTGACGCCGAGAGCGAGGGAATTATTTAAGAAGCTCTTTGTTGTACTCTTTTTGGATGTGTCATTTGGGGACAGGATGAGGGCGGCCGCTTCTATTCTGTGACAGATTATGTGATTTCAATTAAGAGGCTGAAGATTGAAGATTGGAGAATTATGATTTCCATTTTCAAAGGATGTAAAATTGAGAGATTTAGAGGAGAGTATGAGTGACAGAGAGAGGAAGACAGAGGAGGGCTGGATCTTGATTCAACACTGCGAAACATACTGTGCATATGGTACATGAATAGGGCTGTAAAATATTGATATTACATCAATATTATAATATGAGACTAGACATTGTTTTAGATTTTGGATGTCGTAATATTATAAGTGTTGTCTTTTCCTGGTTTTAAATGCTGAATTACAGTAAAGTGATGTAATTTTCTGAACATACCAGACTGTTCTAGCTGTTCTATTATTTGCCTTTATCCACTTAGTCATTATAACTGCTTTGCTGAAGATTATGTATGAAAAATCTCATTGTGTTAATATTTGTGAAAGCACCAATGGTCAACCCTACAAAACTGTCCCAATATCTATATCGAGGTATTTGGTCAAAAATATCGCCCAGCCCTGTCACATACATAAAATTACATGGGGCTGAACAAACGCTGCCTCAAATGGTTAGTTTTTAGCCACTTAAATCAGTATCAGTTTAAGTGTACGCTATATTTAGAATATGTTCACCGCTTTACCTTGCTGACAGACAGCCCTTCTGACAGGGAACTGAAGCCGTTATCGCTTAGCCACCAGACTGACAAAACAGTATTTTTACTTCTCAGAACACAGGAGTTGCTGGACTACCACTGCTTTGATTGGTTAGTGTGTAAGGTATAGCCATGGAAATATTTCAAATATAGCATACACTAATGCTGATATTGATTTTTTGGTGAGTCTTTAGGCGGCAAAAATATGTTTTGCTGCAGCCCCGTCCACAGCAGTACATGTCTTAGCTTCTGTGCTGGTCGATTTGGTTTGTCAAAGGCACTAGCAAAGCAATGCAGTAGAAAAAGTAAGGACAGCAGAAATGTCAGATAGGTCGGACCAGCATGTTTAGCCTATATGAATGTTAGAGTTCTGGCTGAAAATGTCAACAGAAATAAACACATGCAGATTTCACATATCTACACCAAAATTTTAATCTATCGCTGATTGACAGTTGACACCAGAAGTGTTGTTGTTTTTTTGCGAAATGTCACAGTTATTTGTGACTGATGTTTTTACATCCAGTTCCAATGTTTTCACATTTATGCTTTCAACAATATATGCATGGCAACTATCATATCGATAAGAACAGAAAAAGATTATGGTTGTTGTCAAATGTTAATTGCAGGCCTGTGACAGGGAGCACAGGTCGCATTCAGACTGAATGTATCCCTTTGTGAATCATTTAATAAGGCCAGTTCATGACACAGCAAATGTCAACACAGAGGATTAAAAAAGAAATGTCAACGACCTTAGAGTTGACCATCAAAAAAGCTGAACCTGGCTCAACATTTGCCGCAGCATAGCATGACATCGTCCGGCAAGGCCAATGAAATAAGTGCAAGCGCACATTCCAAATAAAATCTGGATGAACGATCGCTGATGTGATGACTTCCAAGAGTTATAAAATGCATTTGGCATCTGACACGCCATCAAACCCATGGATCATTGGAGTGTTAAGTTGTTTAAATGCAGAGCTGTTGTTGGTCCGAAAGTCACATTACACACTCATCCACCACCTCAATATATAAACGACCACCTCCTTGTTTATAGGGCACATGACTCCCTGCATTGGGAAGAATGGTATTTAATATAAACTGTGATGCTGTATTGCTCAGATGGATACAGGGCTTAAACACTGCATTAAGACAGATGTGAAAAAACTTACTTCTCATTTAAAGAAATGCAAAGTATGTCTGGGGTTCATTCTGCACATGGGCTAAACAGACAACATCCAATTTGAACAGCCCCAATTTGCATCTCCACTCCCTCAACTCATAACTTTTTTTTTTATTTTTTGGGGAGCGGGTGGGTGGGGGGGAGGACGAAGTTGCCAAACTCCTTCCCCATTGTGTTTTTCCCAGTGCGGTGCTGGGATAGTTTGGAGAGCTCGCTGTGTTCCCGCGGCGACAGACTGCGGCCCCTCTCTGCCGCGCTCAAGGGCCCTTGAGGCGGCCATTATCTGGACGCCCGCCTCGCTGAGGCATATGGGTAATTACTGAGCTAATAGAGTGATGGAGGGAGAGGCAGAGGCAGGAGCCTAGGCCAATTAGATGATGCATTAGTGCTCTGTCTTTTGTAAGCACCTAATGTGTGGGGAAAGGATGGGGTAGATAGAGAAAACGTGTCATTTCTGAAGGGTCAGGATCCTTGAGCAAATGCAAACAGTCTCTCTCCCTCCCTCGCACACATACACACACACTTACGGGACTCACACATGCGCACACATTCACACTAGCGTGTGTGCGCAAACACACGCAGACACTGAGACCACATTTGCACAATTGCACTTAGAATGAACCAAACCACACACACACACATATACACACACACACACACACACACTGATTACTGCGCTTTGTTTTGCTCTTTTCTCTAAGTGTCTGAAGAGTGTGAAGTCGTAATTATTGCACACTCTGGCTCTACCTCATGCCTGCATGCGCACATACACACATAAACACACGCACACACACAGACCAAATGCAGATGAGTCCAAATAAACGAGGAGACCCTGCCCAGTCTATTGAGGTCTGCTATGAGAATCCACTCCATCAATTACATTAAAGAGGCTGCCTAATGATGGCCACAGCTGTAATCACGCTCAGCTGAAGCATTTTACACCCCGCTTCTTTGTTTTCACCTATTATCATCCATCCCACAAAGGAGAGAAATTCTATCTCAAGCATCGGCACAGTGTTTTGAGTTAAGAATGTGCTTTTTGTCATCATCCAGTTTTGTCAGATTGTGAATCAGTGTTTTGGCAGTTGCAGCTGGAGTCATTGAAGTTGGCAGGAAGCGGGAGCAGCAGAAAGTTGTCAATTTGTTGCAGAGTTTTGGTCTTTCGCTTTTAACTCACACAGGTTGCAGCGTAAAATGACAACTGGTTGCGCTTTTAACTTTTACATCCGGTATTTGGATGCAAAACTAGAATTTTTGAGTACATTTATTGTCAGAATCTTTCTTGTGCAGTGTGTGTTAAAACATCGAGATTAACCTTAAAGGTCCAGTGTGTTAAGTGGCATCTAGTGGTGTGGACTGCAGATTGCAACCAGCTGAAACGTCTCCCAGTTATAATTCCTTTAGTGTTCAATGTTCAGGAGGTTTTACTGCGAGATGAATTATCCGCAGAGGTCTCCTCCTCTCCAAAACAAACAGACCAAGTGATTTAAAATGGTAAAAAATGAATGAATAAAGCAGTTTCATGTTACAAATCAGTGTTTCTCTGACACTGTTTGGTTCGTCGCAGACAGGCCGCTAGCCTTGCACCTGCTAACGTGTGTTCACTTTTATTCTCTGACAACCTTAGATCCAGATGTTCAGAAGGTTTTTAGCAGGAGCCAAATTATCTGCAGAGGTCTCTTTCTCTCCAAAATAAATGGACCCATTGATTTAAACCAAACTAAGAGAGCAGGTTGAAGTGACATCAGCTTTTCTCTGATGCAGTTTGGCATGTCGGAGACGTGTGCTCACATTTTTTCCCCTGATCTGAGGTCTCCTCCTCTTCAAAACTAACAATCCTGATGATTTAAACCCGTTAAAACTCTGAATAAAGCAGTTTCATGTTAAAAACTTTGGTCTTTTTCTGATACTATAAATCCACAGTCGCTGCCAACTACGATGGCCCAAACAAAATGCGAATCGCGTATGGTCCTATACAGAGAAAGTGTTTGATTTGTCCGTTCTGAGCTACCGTATCAACATGGTGATCTCTGTGGACGAGGACTTACTCCCTGATTCTTATTTTCAGGTGATTATACACTAAAGAAAACATACTTATTATATTATATTCCTCTTCTGCCGATTTATCCACCTCAATTCTACACTGGACTTTTAACGTCCCTGTTGCAAGACTTACACTGTAATCATCACAGTGAATTGTGATCCTGACCTCTGCCGACTTTTGTAAACAGTGAGGACTGAGTCACTCATTACAAGTGCCAGTCTTTCTCAGCACCACAAACATGTTCTCTTAAATGTCCAAGTCATTAACTTAATTATTATTCCACTGTACAATTAGCATCAAAACAGTCTCATCAAGGGGTGAACACAGACACAGAAAGGACTTTATTGCCGGACTAAAGCGTGTGATTAACACTCCAAATCGACTTCATTGTTACACCTGTAACAATAACTCCAAGGACCTTTGCTTGCCTCTCTATGTTGCCTGACCGAGGTGGCCGGCCACTTCAATATCAACCCCACAATTACAGACATACAGAATGTGTGTGTTTTAGTGTGACGCTGAATATTGCACGAAGCATTGTTATTCATTCGATCCCAACAGATGAAACTGTAATAGCCATGTATTATTATTCTCTATCAGAAATAGCAGCTCTCATTATCAAACAAAAGACTCTATTACTGATATCATTATCAAAAGGGGAAACGGAGGAAGGGGTCTATAGCTTTCAGCGTTTAAATGACTTTGTTTCACAGGCCCTTAGTGGGATTTTACTGTTGTCGTGATTGGCATGTACGTTTTTTAAAAAACAGGTCCGCTCCACATCTTTGACCTTGTTGCTGCTGAGTGACAATGTGTGAAGTTAGTGGGCGATTATTGGTAATGGTGAAGCCAGCGCTCTCCTATCATGTGGTTTTTGTTTTATGGTGGCTGTGGAAATACCTTAATTGCACCTAATTCAAGCTCATCTTTGATGAGTAGAAGAGTGGGGGTGGGGAGTGGGGGGGTGGGGTAAACTCAACTGCGCTTGCATTTTCGCAGACGCATTGATCTTTTGTGCAGGCAGGCGTAGCTTCAGGGAGGTTCAAAGACATTCCCAGACTGAATCACCTTGAGGAGCTTGCTTCAGGCGGTCTTAGCTCCGCTGACTCACAAATGAAAGCGGCTCGCGGATGGGAGCTGGCATGAAAATATGTTTTAAAGACCCTTGAAAAGGTATTATGACCGCTGAACACAACCTTAGCCACCAAAGCATGTCTCAATCATGCAAATAAGGCTTGGGGGGTATTTATTTTTTTTACACCTTCCTGACATTTCACAGGGGTATATGATATATGACAATATATGTGTAAAACATAAATAAATAAATACATTTTTTAAAAGAGCTACTGAAGTCACTGTGTTTCTAATATGCAATTAGCCTGATTCAATTAGTCTTTCTGGGTTTAAATGTTTATGTCTCATAGAATAATGAATAGAAAGGAAATAAGCGCCCCTCCTCCACAGATTCTTGCTGTAGGACTCGGTGGCACTTGTTGCAACATGTAAGTAGGCTGAACGGAAATTATGTGCGAGTGGTAGTGGCAGACTCACTGAAGGTTTGATGAGTTGCTGTCTTAAGCCACAACGTTCTTGAGGCCAATAGCGCACACAACTTCGTCCATGTTGGCTGGCTCACCTTTATCATCAGGACTAAACCTAAAATGCTCTCAAAAAGGGGTAGAGGTATTTTTCTTTAACGTTAGTCCTTTAACGTTATCCCCACCATTCCCAGTTGCCATCTTTATCAGCTCAGCTGCCTGCTCCACCTGTAGAGACTGACCTCTGGTGGCATGTACTGTGCACTGCAATTAGTGATAGGTACTAAACGCTGTACTTTTAAGGGTACTGACTGAATTATGTTGATACTCCTTAGTACTAATTCCCAGTAAAGCAATCTGTGCCAAAGTTGGGTACCTAAGAGCACCTGTCGACTGTCGGCGGAAGAACCTTTAAGTGCCTCAAAGCCGGGAGGCCGCCCACGGAACTCTGTAGCCGGCTTCAGGGAGCTTCACAGCAGAGAAAACAGAGCTCCGCAGAGCCACCGGGTTCAGACAGGAGGTTGAAGGGCCGCAAAATGCCCCAAAGCCCGGGGAGCTAGCCAAGGGGCTCTGTTTGCTTCACAAAAAGCCAAAACTATAGCTATCTGGTCTTTTCTTTGTTGTTTTATTTTAGAAATTTTCTGCATTCACAGATACAAGACAGACAAAGACTCAGCTCTATGTGTGATTAGAAAAGAGTAGGGGATATGAATTGCTTGTTGACTGCAGCTTATTCCAAATTACATTTTTGTTAATAAATGTAAACATGGCTAACTAATGACTTGTGTCTGTGGTCCTTGCAAGGCAAACATCTTATAGGAACATCATGTTTTCAAAATGATATCCTTCAAGGGAAAATTCAGAAATCTTACTAGCAGTGGTTTTACCATCACTCCTGTCAGTTATAATAAGATTGTTTAACCCAGGTTAACTGATCTGTGAAGTCAGAAAGGATATTGCTGTACTCCCTGATCCGAGATACTCCCTTAATTTGGTGAGTGCAATTTTATCTGTGCAAAGATAATGGACATAGCCGTCCATGACATCGGGCCATCACGATGTAACAAGGGTGTATAAGGGAACTGACTCGCTTTTGAGGCCGGCGTCAAGTGGCCATTAAAGGAACTACAGCTTTTGCCATTGGCTTTATTTTTAAGCCCTGGAGGTTGCTACTTGATGTTATCATAGCCATAGAAAAGATGGCTAAAACTACAAAACTATGATCCAAGTTGTAATAAACCAGGAGCCAGTTAATCCAACTTGTGTACATATAGTTTTGTGCATGAACATTGTGTTCGCTAGTTTGTACTCAAAGATTCAGATTAAGAGTTTGTAAAGTCCAGACGAGGCCTACCAACAAACTCCTACTGATACACAAGTGTAATCGCAGTTTAACTGCAGAAACACAATCCCCAACTTTTCTATCAACTATGTAAGTGTAATTCATAGATTGTCAGCTACCTATCCTGTACATGAAATCTCTTCTTTTAATGTGAAATTAGGCTGCCAATATTATGCTGCCTATAGTATTTTTTTCTCTAGTACTTCATGAGTGAACAGCAATGGATACAGTAAAAGACATCCAGAAGATTTGTTAATGACATTCACACGTGATCACTCGGCATTAGTTGTGAACTTTACGTTTTGAAATCATACATTTTATGTGATTTTAAGTTATAATCCTTAATATTTCTATGTAATCAAACTCCACATTTGATATTGTTTACAGTCCTCATTTTTTCTACAATAGCCAGTCACTATATTTATGCTTTGTAATGACTTAACTAGTTTTTATTCATAGTGGCAAGTCAGCCATTCGCAAGATGCATTCAGATTGGTCAACCAAAACACAAGAGATTCACAGGAAATGATGCAGCATTTAATCAAGCGAAATTTACCTGTATCAGGTTCTCACACTGCAGTTATTGTGGCCCAAATTATAAAATATGAGTATGATGCTAACCCTCAAACTTTATAGGTTACTTAAAATGGATTATATTTATACTACGGTGGTCTCAGCTGCAAACATGTTAACAGAGACAAAGTATGACATCATACAGCGTATTTATAGGTAACAATGGGGTAGACACATTTTAACCAATCCCCTGTCTGTGTAGTATAAATGTGTGTTAGAAAGATTTACATACTTTACATAAGCCTAACACGCTGTGCAAATACTGCTCTGCAAACAAGACAGCGGGTTTACCCTCCTCTACATCCCTCTGGTTGTTGGTGATACAACCAAGTAACGGACTCTGGGACAGCCGAGCCGAAAACAAAACACATGCTAATGTGTGACCTGGCTCTCCAGTCTCACCTCCTGCGATAGAGAACCATAGTTCTCAAGTACAGCCAACCTGGTCCTTAATCTATCAATGGGAGGCCCTCCTCTCCCAACATTCAGACACATAACCATCCTTCCATCCTCCAGACAGAAAGCCCTCTCCTTTCCTCCTGAGCCACAACCGCCCCCCCCCCACACATACACACACACACACACACACACAGTGGCCCCTGCCCGGGGTAAGACCAGTCCCCATCTCCTCTGGGCTGAAGGGCCCTTCAGACGTCTACTGAGAAAGAGCAGAGGGGTGGGAAAGAGAGGCAGAGGAGACGAGCAAAGAACAGAAAAGACTGGAGAGAGGGGAGAAAGTGTAAAAAAAAAAAAAAAAAAAAGAAATGACAGAGAGGTGTGAAAAGAGAAAGATTGAAGGAGGAGGTAGAGGAGATGAATATTGCATCGGGCCCCTGAGGGTTATGGCTATAGTTCATGTTGTGTATTAATGTGTGGAGCGCTAGTATTCTCTGTCATGCTAATCTCACTGTGTTTCTTTGTTGTGTTGGCTGGTGTCTGCTAGTGTCACATACACTCATCTCTCCTCTCTTCCTTTGCTTTCTTCTCTTTATGAGCTCCCCTTTTGGAGTGGACGATCAGAGGGAGTAATAGGGGGTAAACAGTGCTGTTGTCTAAAAGGATCACATTTGAATAACTAATACATTGTTAGCATTAGCATACATTAATTATTCAGCCCTGCAAAAGGTGCTAACCATTTTCCAAATAAGCCTCAGTTGTTTTTTCAGTGGTTGTTTACAGAAGGAATGCTTCCAGGAATCAGGACACATGAAAGAAAAAAGAAAAAAAGGAAACTGTTAAAAGCACCTCAGCTTGCTATCATCAGCTCTGTAGACCCTGGGGCTTAACAGTGCAACGTCCGTCCTCGTGTCACATTTTTTATGCAGCAATCAAAGAGGAAAATTTCAGTGGTGTGGCAAGTGTTGAATAGTCAGCAAGCTGTTTTTTTTCCCCAGTTTCCTCCTGATTACTTTATCGGTTTGAAATCTTGGATGGGAAGAGAAATTGTGGGAGCGAGGCGAGCCAGAATTTCCTGGAGGTAACATATCTCTCAAGTCTCAGTTGGTGTGGATGGAGGAGAGGAGGGGGATCTCCTCCTGCGTGTTTATCCACAGTAATCAGGAGTCTGTGGAGCAGGAGCGGAGGCTTGGCAGTGGGGGGACCCTGCCACATTAGAGAGGAATGAATAGAAATGTGCCAAGCCTGGCACACCAACACTTTAGACACAGCATCCTTTCTGATTTGGTCAAAACTTTAGGAGGGAGAGAGGGAGAGTGGGAGAGAGACGTTGCGACTGTTAATCTGGAGCAAACTGGACCAATGTTTCAGTTTTGTTGTGTTGGGTTTTTTTTTTCCCTTCTTCTATCCGCCCATGAACTTTTGCAGCAAAGCAATGGGGAGGAACAAAAGAAGCCGTTCTGGGTTGACAAAGAGGAGAATAGATGGTATGCGAACGACAAGCCGCCATCTGCTCTGGAGGACGACCAAAATCTTGACACACTTCAGCAATCCCACAATCCCCTGCTCCAGGAGCGTTCCAGGCGCCCCATTCATACTCTCCCCTCCGCTCCCAGAGTCTGTGTGATTTCCCCCTTTTCTCTCCTCCTCAATTAAGTCATTAATTCCTTTCTTCGCCCCCCTCTTAATGACCGCAGAGGCACAAACAAGCCTTGGTTGCTTCCTATTGAGGCCCTGTGATTGGGCATAATTGCTGCGAGGGCCTAAGTATGGGGAAGCGGGATCGAGGGAGGAGGGATGCATTGTTTTTTGGCGGAGGCGAAGAGGAGAGCAGAGATGAAGATGCACATTAGGTGGGACCCTTCCTCTCTTGACCTGCGCCACATTAGTGTCAGTGAACATTCGCCTATCCTAGACGGGGAGGCGATGAAAATGAATTGAACAAATCCGGACTTGGAAGAAGAAAAAAAAAAAAAAAGGGAAAAGGCTAGAATTTAGCTTCATAGAAAGCACAGGGGACTGCATAAATTTCCATGTTAAACAGCAGATCCTTTGTCCACCTCCTAATTATTATGACACATCATGTCTTCATCATGCAAGTTTCAAGACTGCCATGTGTTGAGTGCTTCAGGGGGAAAGGTGCTTTTGTTGGCAGCAAAGCAAACCATCTTTTAGAGGCAACCCCATGACTGCAACATCCATTAAAAGACCCAAAATCTGTTAACAAGATCTTTGTAAAGATGTGCTTTTTAGAGGTTTTTTATTTGCTGCAAGATGTGTGAGGTAATCACCTGATATATGCATGGCACCCGGCAAGTCTTTCTGCAATCCGACTACATTGTTTCAGGCAGGCAAGCTCTTCCTCGCCCCAGTTTTTGGACTGGAACTCGGTCCAGTTAAAGGAAGATTCGGGATTGGTTGTGACTGGTGCTGGCTCGCTGCATACAGCTAACATCTAATGGCTTCTAGCAAGCAATGTCCACCAAGGATGCCCTCCAAGGGAGAGGGAGTCCAACATTCCACCCTGAAATCAGCCGTCTTGTTTGGCTGATTGTGCATTATGTGACCATCTGCAAAAAAGAATTTGTGTGTGTGTGTGTGTGTGTGTGTGTGTGTGTTGTTGTTGGGCATGGTCAGGGGGTGGGGCTGGAGTAGCTGAGGGGATGTGAAGGGAATTAGACAGTCTTTAATAACACATTTTGGGGATAAATGCATTTTTGAAATACTCACAGATTGCTCCATTTATAGATGTTGAGAAGTAGAAACAGAGAGAAAAAGAGAAACAGAGGGAGAGGGGAACAGATATAGTAAATCTCCAGATTAGAGATTAGCCATAGTAGCAGATTTAAAGGGGTGTCTGGTCCTCGGCCAGCCTGCTCAGGCATCTATCAGGCTTCTGCTGGCCAGGCCTGCCATGGCCCTTCTAAGTAGATCACTCAACCCTTACTGGGGACGCCATGTTACCACTGTTATCTCCTATGGTCTCTCTCCCTGTTGTCGCTCAGCTCTAAGAACAGGAGACAAAAGGTTCTGCCTGAATCAGTCCTAGACAGAGGACGGGATGGACGGAAAGCATTTCGTCCATCCTTCCTGGCGACAACTCCAGGGCCCTTTCACATGATTTCCACCCTCAAATTAAACTCCAAAGCCACCCTTTGCTAATGTCCAGATCAGAGGAGCAGTTAAGCATCACCGCCGACAGCTCAGCTAGTTTCGGGAGGGGTGGAGGGGATGGAGGAAAGGCGGTCGAGGGGTATTTACTCCTTTTTAACGTGTAATGGTGAGTGTGGGTGTTTGCGTGATGCAATGAGCGATGTTCCCCTTTGGCCCTAATGATTATCTTTGACGTTTTTAGGCCCTGTAAGCAGTTCTTATTGGGAACTAATTCCTGTTTTTACACGGGTGTAAGTAATCTGCTGTAATCGGCACATTCACCCAAACACACTCACATATGTATGCACAGAAAAGCAGTGGGTCAAATAACTATTACACACACTGGTGGTGTAAATCCCATTGAGGCTAAGCTTTAGGGGCCGGGCACAGGGAGGGTGGCTCCAAAGGTAAGAGGTTAAATATGATCTGTGGGAACTTTTACCGCCTCAGTCATTTAACCCCTGTATATCTTTTTAATCGGTTTTAGAATATGTTTAAACAGACATTTTGGGCATCTGTTTACTTCCCAAATCTCTTGAGCATACGCGCTCATTGTCAACAGCTGGACACAACTGCAAGTGCACTGATCCAGAGACTTCATTTAAATAACAACATTATTTTAGAATTATCTGCCGTGCATCATTTTCTAAAAAGAAAGTGTGTTTAATGATAAGCACGGCTGCGAATGCATGCGATTAAATAAAAAAAACTTTGGGGGGTAAAACATCAGCAATATTAAATTACTCCCTTTAAATGATAATTAAAAAAAAACCTCAGTGTATTTCACACTTTGGACAGAGCCTTAAACAAAGACTGAGCTGCTATATCTTGCCCTGCATTATTCCTCTCTAAGCTGCTTACAACCCAGTTGTGGTCTGATACAGAGATGAAATCTTGGAGAGGCGTGTCTCTGGACCCAGGAAGCGGTGGCCACTGATTGAAGAATAGAGCTCTTGGATGGAGGATGTGCTCTGGGGGTATCACACACACCCCAAAAGACGGCGGGACACAATGAGAAATCACAGCTCTTTCACTTTCCGTCCATCTGCCCGCCATGGAGCGTGCTCAGTGTGTGCCACTTGGCTTAATTCTGTCCCATCAGCCACCACAAAAGCCCCCCGATCCAATCGCAGGGATCAGACCTGGGCCAAGACCATGAGACGGGGAGCCAAGGAACAGACCAGAATCAACAGCCCATTCTCCCAAGATCACACATACACACACACACACACTCACACACACACACAAAATAAGGGGGCAAGAAGAGACAGAGAAAATAATATGTTGGAGGGAACAGCGTGGACAGAAAAGTGAGGAATATTTCCACCTTTAATTCTTTAATTCCGAAGTTCAGCGCGCTCCAACTCTGCCTCCAGGAATGGATGAAGGGATGACAAAAGTCAAACAAAACGAGAGAGGAAAAGTTAACATATGTTACAGCTGGTACGCTATTTAAAAAAAAAGGGCCAGGAGATCAGGGTAGAAAGATGAGGGCAGAAAAATGCTTTTCTCAAATACCACACATTCTCTCTCTCCGTCTCTCTGCTTCAGCCTCTCTCACTCGCTGACTGTTAATTGTGTGAGAGCAGGTCATCAGTAGCAGTGCATTAGAATAATGGAAATAGATGGCAGAGACCTACGGATGGCAACACAAGCCATCTTCCCTATTTGCATGGCTGTGTGCTCCGGGACAATTATGTCATTATCACAGACCTCTGTGTGTGTGTGTGTGTGTGTGTGTGTGTGTGTGTGTGTGTGTTGGGTGACAGGTGGGCAAACGAAGCTACTAAGTGCCAAGGAAATCTGAACTCACACTCTTTCACTTTCTCTGTTGCTTTTTAAAAATCGCTTTAAATAACATGTTCTCTGGCCATCCTGGCAGTTTCTTTTTAAATTGTGCGTTTTTTTTAAACTCAAACACCCTTTAATTCTTAGTTGTGCTTTCCTAATTTCACTCCCAGGAAGTGACAAATGTAGAGCTTTTGTCACCTTTGAGGGAATACTTAAGTCCCAAACACATGCTGCATTTTATGTCACCTTAAAACGTTGGTTTTTAATGTAGATGTTCAGATGGTGCGTTCAAAAGTGACATGCATGCACAAGTTTAACTTTTGGAATGCAGCCACGTGCGCCGCATGTCATGTGACGCTGAACAACCAGTCACATCTAGCAGATACCTTCCCTTTTATCTGTAAACTTCAGTCCATGGCTGTGTCCAAAATCACTCACTACTCACTATGTAGTCCACTATATAGTGAGTCCGCCATTTTGTAGCGCTGTCCGAGCGTATAGCGGGAATTATTATACCCTACACAGCGGACTCAAAGTATCCCACAATACAATGTGAAAAGTAGTAAACTGTCAATGTAATATAGAGTTGTCAGTCCCCGAAGAGATAAAAATAAATCAGCAATCGATTTTCTCTAGTGCTTAACAGTTACTGTACAGGGTAGGGCTAATACCGCTAGCTAATGTTAGCGAGCTGGGCCGCTACTAGCTCTGATTTGTGCCGTACTGGCGTTATGCGTAATGTCATACATTAAATTCACAAGTTATTACATGACTGACTGGTAAAACAAACTTCAACACAACAAAGGTCGAACGTAAAATTACTGATATGAGTAGGACAGGTTGCAATCGCGCTGCTCTGTCTCCTCTTGCCTGTCTGCCAATGTAGCATTATCAATGGGCCCATGTTTAATGTGAGCAGAGCGGTGCATCTCGCAAAACGATACTAACAGCCACAAAGTATTTTGTCACGTTATTCATTAATTTGGGAAATTTTCTCAGTTTAATTTCATGTTTTAATCACTAATATGCATGTCGGAATTTGTTATGGATGGTTCACCAGCCGACGTTGATAGGACATGTTTTCATTGTGCGACAGCAATGACGTCAAGAAATGACCTGAGTAGTGTCCGAAGGTTTCTATGTAGTCCTCTACGTTGAACTCCCTACATAGTGAGTAGGGAGCAGTGAATGAGTTAATGATTTCAGACACAGCCTATGATAAATGTGGACTCAGCATGCTAGTTAGCATGCTCATCCCAGTAGATATCTCACAGACGTCTTTGAGATTAACGTCAAAATTGGTACTTCACATTCTGTTGATAATGTTAGTTCATTTTTAAGTGTTTGAAACTAAACTTCTTGCCATGCATCACACATTGCACCTTTAAATATGAATTTGGAGCCAGCAGGAGGTTAGATTAGTTCAGCAGAAAGACTGGTAGCTCAGTATTTTAGACATAACCCAGGAACAACCATACCTCTGTTTGTTGTATGGATTAAACAAACAGATTAAACTTCTTCATTACTGAGCTTTAGAGACGCTGTAGGTGTTTTTTTCAACCTCTGCACAGAGCCATGCCAGCTGTTTCCCCTGTATCGTCTTTAAGCCGTACTAAGCAGCTTCTAGATGTAGCCATCCATATCAAAGACAGATATGAGAGTGGTATCGATCTTCTCATCTAACGCTTTGCAAGAAATACATATTTTCTAAAATGACAAACTAGTCCTTTAACTCACCCTACACCTTTAAAGCCCACACACCATGAGCTGAACCCAAACGCAGGGGAATTCCACCTAAAGTCTCTTCCACCCCTCACCTTGTGACCCCGCCATGCTATATGGGGATCCAGACATGGCCTTCCTCCATTTCCAGGATGTTGGTGAAAAAGTCCAGAAAGGCAAAAGAAAATAGTAAAAACTCATCAATGACAGCATTTCCCCTCCTTCCTCATGTTCCTCCTCCACCCCAGAGATGAGTGAGGCCTTTCAAAAGTGGCGAGACCTCATCACCTCATCACCTCATCAGGGACCTCAGACTTAAGAAAACAGTGCAAAGAGAAAAGAGGGACGACCTTTGACTCAAACAAGTGTTCTCTGCCTCCGCTGTACATGGCGGACACTTCCTGTACTCATCAAGACAGGGAAGAGAAGGCCACCTGCTAACCAGGCACCGTCACCTCTCTCGTGGCGGATGTGGTGTGTGGTTGTGTGTCTCTGCGTGTGGGTCTCTGCTCTGTTCCTACTTAGATTTGATCCCACTAAATGAAGTAATAACCTATTGAAATCACCACCAGCCCGGAGCTTTTCACTCCACTTTCAAAACAGCACTGAAACATACAAAGTACATGTTTTGATGGTGGCAGGCAGATCACAGCTCCGTCTGAATTTAAAAAATTAGTATTGACATATCAAATCTGAGCAGTTATGAACATGGACAACAAGAGGCCATTAAATCCATCAGCAGAGTCTTCAGGCTGTTTCGGTAGCGTCAGAGATGTTGGACAACATGCATTTATCTCACTAGCAGCAGGCATTGTGGAGAAAAGGTGCGAGGTCTTTTTTTTCTGTGAAACCTCTTAGCGTCCCATAATCAGGAGTGATAATGTGTCTCATTCTATGCTAATGTGTGTGTTTTACAGCAATCAGGCGACAGGTGATGATAGCGCGCGCTGAGAGATGTTCTGCTGTGTGCATGTTGCGGCGGGTGTGTGTGCGAGCGCGCAAGTGTGGACGCAAGGCACCATTAGTGACTTCCCAGGTCCTCTTCAGGAATACAATGGGCGGTGAAATTGCTTTAATGGAAAAAGGCTAATGTGAGACGCACACACACACATGTACACGTACACACACATGAACACACCGCCTTAGCAAATCACTCAAGCTGGTGAGAGGTAGAAAAAGGGAGGATATTATCACTTACACTTGAAAAAATAGAGATGGAGGAGAGAGAATAGACAGCGAGAGTTTGTGCCGCTCTTCTTCCACTTGCACATGCTTCCACCCACTAGAGTCAGTAGTTTTCCAAAACAGAGGCATACATTCTCAAGTTAAGATACAGAGGGGTTTTTTTTCTAACCTGTCCACCCATCCTTAAACATGCAGACGTGATGTGTGAAAACAGACAGTGATGGAAAAAGAGTATGGCCGTGTAGACTTAGATTATTGAAACCTATCTTAGCTTTTGCTAAAACCAATGGTTGTTGCCTCATCTTTACTTGTTTTGTGACATGTATACATGAAGATATTTTCTGTTAAAAGACAACTTAAGGGGTGTCGTGATAGCTCAAGAAGGAGACTGCGAAACACTAAGGCTCAGTGTTGTCATGACACCAAAATTTTGACTTTAATACCAATACCAAGCTTATGATACTCAAACTGAAATGGTACTTGAAACTAAAACTATAATGATTTGACACTCGAAATTTTAGGGATGTCCTGAACAAGTTTTTTTGCCCCCATGTCCCCTGACCATTGGCAGCACAAGCGCATCTCCTCTCGATCTCTTACATGAGAAACATATTTGAAGTACCAAACATAGGGAAATTGTAATACCGAACCAATAAAGTACCTACATTTCGGTATACTGATAGAACGCTACTGAGACTGAGTCCTTACCACGGCAGCTTGTGTTCAAGTCCAACCCAAGCCCTTTGCTACATGTAGGGATGCACCAAATATTCGGTAACCGAATATATTCGGCTGAATATTGCAAAAAAACACACATTCGGTATTTGGTGGAATAAGTTAAAAGCAAGGCCGAATAATAGCGGCGTGTTTTGATAACACAATCAAACAGGAATAAAATGTCGGCAGTGTGGCGATCTGCCCGTCATGGCACTCGCATTTGCAACTAAAAATAGTTTTGAGCAAGCAAAATAGGCTTAAATCATTCAGCACGCTGTGTGAGCAGCCTACAGATTTCAACCAGCAGCAGAAACGAAAGGCGAATCCCATCGGGTGTCGGTTGAACGGGGGTCACAGACACAGACAGCAATGTATTCCTGTGAAATACGGCAGCCATAGGCTTACCGCGACGGAGAAGTTGGCTCCAATAATATCCTCTTCTTGGTGTCATGACTGCCCAAAAGTACCTGAACAGCCGAGCCAGCCGAACACAGGTATGTGATGTGTCAGAGGAGAAACAAGCCGTTCACGGCCCACAAACCTCACCGCACTTTAGGGACTGTTCTTTACTTATGAAGGGACTTGTCAGGGGAGGAGGGTGGCTGGTTGATTCTTATTTCATTTATTTATTTTATTTTGATCCCCCCTATGTTCATCACTGATTGATGCTGTTTTTGAAGTATGAATAAGTCAATAAGTAATTTATTCCATTGAAATATCATTGATGTATTATAGAAAAGTGATTTATCTTTTTATAAATGACAAAAGGCACATCTGCCTCATTTTCACTGTGGTATCGTGATACTACTCAGAACCATGATATTTTCATTGGTATCGTACAGTGGGATCCAATTTTGGTACCCTGACAACACTAATCTGGAGGGGATTCATCTGCAAAAACTAATGAAAAACTAAACAACAATATTCGGTATTCGGTACTCGGTATTCGGCCAAGCGTTTAATAATATTCAGCTTCGGCTTCAGCCACAAATTTTCATTTTGGTGGATCCCTAGCTACATGTCATCCCCTTCCTCTCTGCCCTTTCTGTCTCTTTCAGTATGGTGGCCAAAATACCTACACTAACAGCAAGCACACTGCAAATATAAAAACAATGTAAACCCTGAAAACAAATGCGAAAGAAAAAAGCTGCATATCCAGTCAACACAGCAGATGCTCTCCAGGCGTCTACGGGGAGCGCTAAGAGGAACAGCCTGATTTCCAGCCTAAGAGGGAACGTTTTTCTGTTGCATTTGTTTTTGGGATTTGTGAGTTTTTAATTTTGCATTATTGTTGTATTTGCAGTGTATGTTTGCTGTAAATGGTGCTGTAGCATTGTTGCTCACATTAGCCACTAGGACTGCAACTAACGATTATTTTCATTGTCTACTAATCTGTCGATTATTTCTTCGATTATTTGACTAATCATTTTATCGAAAAATGTGTCAAAATGTTGTTAAATGTCAGTCTGTCTCTCCCAAACCCCAAAATTATGTTACCTATTGTCTTGTTTCATACTCACGCCAAAGGGTTTTAGTTCACCATCATGGGAGAGTGTGTAAAGCTGCCAATATCTGTAAGAAGCTGCAATAAGAATATTCTGGGGCACTTTTATGGTACTTTACTATGAAAAATGACTCAAACCGATTAGTCGACTACTAAAATAGTCACAGATTATTTTAATAGTCGATTAGTCGTCGATTAGTCAACTAATTGTTGCAGCCCTATTAGCCACCATATCTCCCAATCAAAACCACCCAAGTATCTCAAAGTATCTTAAATGTAGACTCAAGAGAGACAGATAAGAATGCAAAGCTACTGTCAGCACGATGTCAGGTCAAATGAATAAAGTAAAACGGAACAAATACTGATCAGACTAATCCCAAAAAACCCTGGTTACATTACTTAGGTTTTATTTTCTCAGACTTAACAAAGTTCCTCCCATGCAAAGAAAGACATAAGTGTTTCCACAGTTTGGTTTGTTGCTGACACTTTTTTCTCTGGTGTCGTCTTGCTGTTGCCTCATCTGTTGTCAAGTCACGCATCAGCTGTCTAAGTTAAATGAAGGTCCAATTTTAACACAATAAACACACAGTTGTTTAAATCTGAACCGGAACCTGTAAGGAACACAACTTCCTGTTTGCAACGGACTGCCGGGGTATCATGGTCTGAAAACACACTGAATGAACAACCAACTGAAGACAACTGATGTGCATTTGCATAAACTCAACAAACATCTCACGCTCCCTTTTCTTTGAGAGACAGGTCCACACACACACTCACACACACATACACACACGCTCCTGCACTGCTCGGTAAGACAAGGCACGTCCCTCCTTTGCTTCTAAATGGTCTCATCTGTGCCCTGCTCAAGGCTGGCAAGGCCTGCAGCATCTGTTTGACTGCAGGCCATGCCATAAGGTGCCAGGACTCCAAGGATCCTCCACACTCCCTCAAGAACACCGCTCTACGCCCCGCTAACCCCACCCTTTCACCCGCTTCACGCCTCACCCTCAGATGTTGCTCTCTACCCCGCTATCGTGATATACAGAAGTCCAGCTGTGGCCTCTGCTCACTGCTTCCTAAAACTCTCCTCTGCTCTCATCACTCATAACTTCGGTCCTAAAGCTTCTTCACCTTCCCTGCCACATCAAAGTTACCCTTCCACCTTGTTCCCTCTTTCCCTAATCTTATCTGCACCCCACCCGTCCCCCCTCTCCACCTCCCTGACACCCCTCCATCCTCCCCTCGTTTCCGTCTAATGCCCCCCTGTCAGGATGTGTGAGATGTCATCTACCTTCCTAATCTGCTGCCCATTTTCCCCCAGCTCCTCCTCCCCTCTCCCTCTGAACCTCTTCCTTTGCTCTCTCCCCGGAGGGTGAGTGAGATGTCGTCTGGCTGGGACTGTAACTGTAAAGACTCTGTGTGTGTGTGTGTGTGTGTGTGTGTGTGTGTGTGTGTGTGTGGTAACAGAGTGTGTCTCATCGCCAGAAAGACTTGCGCCTCGGAGGAACAGACAGATTAGCGGGTAGATTCTCGCTCCCAGCGCGGCGTTCAAGCTGCATTCCCAGGAACGTCTCCTTAACAAGCATCACATTCCCCTCCAGGTCGCCTGTGGCAACCCCACAACCGCAAACACAAGGCGAGGAGAGAGTGATCTGATGGCACTCTCTGTGTGTTATTTTTCCTTATCTCTCTTTTCTTAGCGGGATAGTCAAACGCCTTTGCTCCTGAGCTGCTACCAGAAGAGGTTTCTGCATGTGTGTGTGTTTGTGTGTGACCAACAGGGGCCCCTGCTGAGGCCTCTTGAAGCCTCGAGAGAGAGAGAGGATGGAGTGAATGAGAGGGGAGGAAGAGAGGGAGGGAGGATAAAGGCCTAGAAGGAGACACAGTCAGGGGGAAGGGGAGAAAGGGAGAAGGGGTGGGTGGTCTTATGACAGAGGGGGTATGCGGCTAACAAGCCGGTGTGGAGCCACAGAAGGTGTGTGTAGCCGAGCGTGAGGAAACAGTTGAGACAGCACAGGCCCACTGAGATGACCGTGGAGCTAATGCTATGTTAGTGAGCTGCTAACGGCATGCCTGGGCCCTGGCGCACCGCCCTTCCACACAGATCACAGAGGCCCACAGCGCAACGAAAGGAGACACCTCAGGTCTGGGGGGGAGGTATTACTAGTGACACGTCTTTTGGGCACCGGTTGGGACTCCTTTACCATCTGAGCCTCTCGGATCATGACTCACACACAGGCATGTGGGTTATATAAAGAGACCCCTAAATCCAATGTGGCGGGGAAGGTGAGGTAGAACATCGCTCAGAGCAGGAAAAATAACCGGCACTTCAGATCGAGGTATACGGAGGACGCTTCATGCAGCAAGGCACCTTGGGTAATTAGACTTGAAGGGGCATCTCTTTGGGTTAACATGCTCTCTCTGTCCCTTGAGACTGTTTTCTTTTACTCTTGTGTCAAGGTTCACGTATACAGTTGAAATAGTATCATTCAAATCAACCACACAATTAAAACAAGTTCAAAAATGTATGTTGGTCGAGCAAAAATGACAATGAAACCACAGTAAGAACTGAAAATGCAGAATATGCTGAAGCATTATATGGACGAACACAATGAGCCTTCTCTATATGAGTTTCTTGAGCTTGAACAGGTGCATCGTATCTCAGAATGTTCCACATTAACTTAATTAATGGTTCCATGCAGCCTGGACGCTTTTTTGTAGTGTCCTGCCCATACTGTCAACACGATCCAGATTCAAGGTTCAATTTATTCGTCCATAAAACATGGGAATTACAGCGCTTTATCAGCAGGGTTGGAAAGAGAGAATACAGTAAAGTGGTACGGTAATGGTAGTAAAATTATTGGGAAAAATGTACTTAGACAGAAGTAGAAAGTGTGTCAATTATAATGTGCTCTGAGTTAACATTTTTAAAAGGGAGAACAGGGTGGAGCCACCATTTCCACCCAAGCACAGCTCTTACCCAAAACTTTTTACTGATATTGTCTCATATCAGTCACAAGCTCCTTATTTGAATCAAAACTTGTATTGTGGCGGACTTTGTGATATCGGCAAATATCGTATTGTTGTCCAAAAAATATAATAATACGTAATAATCTAAATATATTAAAATATAAACATATTTAGAATTATAAATAGTATAATAAATAATTATGAAACTTTTAATTTACACTCCTAAAAATTCAAATCTCACCAGACAGCCCTAATGTCCACTGTCTGCAGCCTGTCCATACCACTGATGATAAAACAGGCTATAAGTACAGACTACAACCACCTTCATCACTGCAGCCTCACTATATTTAATCACAAACAACAACACAACTCAGACAATTAAACACAATAACCAACAATAAATAACACCACGGCGGGTGCATTAACCATTATTAATCTACCACTCCTCATAGCAGCAGAATAAAACATACACCAAGGCAGACAACATGGACATGTAGGCTGTAAACAAGAAAAACAATTTTACAACACAGAGAGCTGCACAGTTTCTGCACGTGAGGTTAGCTCGTGTAACACACAGTGCTACGTCTCCTAGCAACGCTGCTGTCCTCCCCCTGTAATGCGGTTGATGTACTCACCTGTGTGAAGGCATCCTGTCAGTGTCCAGTCTGCTCCAGGCTCAGCGTCTGTGCTCCTGTACTCAAAGCACAACGTAACCAGTCCACTCGGCCTCTCTGTCCCAGTATAACCAGTCCACTCGGCCTCTCTGGTCTCACTTAGCTCCTCGAAGTTTTCAGACATTTTAAGTTGAACGAGGCTCAGCAGTCACATCAGGGTTTAACAGTCACAAACAGCAGAGTGCTCACACACCTCACTGAAGATAAAAGTTCCTCAGTAAACCGGAAATTACCTGTACATTAGCATATTAGCATTTTCGGGTGCTAGCCGTAGACGTAGCTACATCCAGAATGCACCTGTTATCTACGCAGCGTCTAGCGTGCGTTTGTTTTACGTCACGACGCTGCGCGGTGGTGTGTTTGCGTTAATCATTACTTTTTGTAGTTTTTTTTTTTTAGACTACTCTGTCAGGAATGACTTCAAAAATAAAGGCTACTTAAGTACAATTTAAATAACTGATTTTTAAAATTAATGTTAGGCTACTCAAAAAAAGTATAAGTAGGCTACACAAAGAACTTTGCTACAGTAACGAGAGTAAATGCAATTAGTACCTCCTCCCTAGCTAATTAATCAATGCTGAATATGCAAACACAGGAAATACATATCCATAAAATCAAGGTATTGTCTGGATGAATAAAAACAAGACAAATTAATGCCCAGCTGGCATCAAACATCAATATGGACTCCTACACTGGACAGACGATACATTTTAGGTGGAATGAAAATTGGGTTGACATTATTTTAAATGTCTAATGTTGTGCTCAGACCAAACACGATGTGAATTTTCACGTTGCGTTACTCACGCAAGTTTGAACACTGGAGTATTTTGTGTTTACTGCTTCATACATGCAAATAACTTGTGTCATTTGCATCACATCCATCACGCTTATCGTGTCCATCGTACTGCCCGGGAATTTGCGTCAAATCATGTCTTTATATTGACTTTACAAGGAATTCAATCATGCAAATTGTTTTGTTGTGAACACAACATAACAACAATAGAATCCACATTACATTAACATTTTGACATATTGAAGACATTTTGTCTGGTACAGCTAAATGATGTTATTCTACATAAAGATGAGGTTGGCTTGATACACTTGGAAGACATTAGATTTTGGCTACTTGACAAAACAACTTACAGTAAAACCAACAAAATATCAACGTCATCTGTCGTCAGTATTCTACGTCTAACTGATGTTGGCATTAGACCTTGCCCTAACATTCAAGCTTGGTAACCAAACATCATGACCTAAACTGCTGACTTAAACGACGTTGGAGGCCAGCTGGGTGTATTCCATCATGAAATTGTTAGAACTTAAATTTCTATTTAATTTTACATTTGTTTTTACTGATGTTTGGCTATTTGATTTGACTTTGACTCTTAATTTCCATTCAGTTTAATTTGAGGTATTTAATTCATTATGTTTGATTTTCATCTGATTCAATTGTTGGGTTTGTGGATCTTGTTTTTCTCTCAGGTGTTCAGGTGTAATTGTTTTTCCTGCAGATTGTTAATTACATTATGTGTTATTTAAATACAGGACTCACTGATACTATATGTTCTGATAAAGGTTTCATGCCTCAATAGGCTTGCCAGTCAGTTAGTCCAGTCAGGATCAATATATAAAGGGATCCTTGGAAATCAAAAACAGACTAATAAATATGCCAAGATAAAAGATTTCCATATATATATATTGTAAAGTGACTGACTGATCTATTTAATGCTGTGTTCAAATGGAGTCATGTTTATCGTGTTCACTAGGAGAGTCCATATCAACGGCCCCCTGTGGAAATTTCTTGAGAGCTCTAATTCACAAATTCATGTTCACGACATCCAATGTCTTAAACATAAGCTCACGAGTTCCATTTAAACACAGCATTATCCAGGGGTCAAAGGTTATATATGTTAACCACAAAATCTTCAGGGTGTCTTCACGTGACCTCACAGGCTTCTGTTTCCTCTGACTCCTCTGTGACCCTGTTGTATTGTCTTGAGGCGGAAAAGCAGAGCGTCACAGTCTGAAGCCACGCAGCTAATGACGGTCCTCTGCAAATGGAAGGAGTGAGGTCAACGACCTGTTTCTCAGATCCCCGAAACCCTTAAGGCCAATCTGTTGTTAATTTTGGGGTTGTGTTTACAGACACTGATATTTACTGAACCGAGACGTCTTTCGCAGTTACCTCATCAGTGCTGCAGAGGAGCTGAGGTAAGAGGCAGAGCTGCTTTGCACTATCTGATCAGATTAAGGCGTGAGACAGCCCAAGGCGCGAGGGCACTGACAAGTAGTATTACAGCAGTTAATTAAAGGCAGACCAAGAGGAGATTTAATTAGACCTTTATGTTTTTTTATCTCGAGCTGACTTTTTCTAAGATATGCTGTATATTACATCTTTTAACTTGGTATTATCTGTGTGTTGTGTGTAATGAGTCTTACTCAGAGCCGCTGAGTTACTGAAGGCAGAGCAGATACTTATATTCCCATCTATTTTTGCATAATTGGATATCTCAGGCTTTTTTCTTCAACACAGATTTTATGATATATTTTGAATAGACACATTTGTGCTGTAGGTGGTGTTTGGGTTCTGTTAATGGCTCTGCTATTCTTCTATTATGATATTGTTTGGCTATGTTTCCTTTCCCTAAGGATGACACTAGACACCAGCTGTTAGTGTGTGTTACACTATAAAACCACATTTACCACTATACAGATGGGCAGACAGTAAACACATTGGATTCTTTGAAAGTATAATGTATAGGTGTTTTATTATCTGCGCCTGGAGGGATCACGTGCTTGGTCATGTGTGTGTAAGTGTGTATACTTCCTGTCTACATCTACCTACAGCTAATCTCACAAACTATAGGACCAATCAGCCTAATATTTTGTGTGCATATGTATGACTGCAGGTTTGAGGAACTCTCGTGGTTGTGAGGATTCACAATTGTTGAAAAACTTGTCTTATTGACTGTTTCAGGCCCTGGTGACACAGACAGCTTTTTGCCCTTACTGCGGTCAGCGTTTTTGCCGGAGCACCCTGAAGTCCTCAAGTTGACAAAACTTCAACTCAGAGTGGAAAACCGCCCCACGCCATCTCATTTTTCATCATGGTTTACAGTTGGTAAACAACGGAGGAGAAACTGGTGGTAGCGGTTGCTGGATACCCAGAGCTGTATGGCCCGATGATTGACAGCAGGTTGTCAAACTGCCAAGGAGTCATCCTAAAATATGCCTGGAAACGACCATCATCGAGGAGAAGCTCCTGGACCAACTGGTGGTACTCTCCATGATCCACCCTCTTTTTTAGGGTCTCATGTACCCACACAGATCTCTGTTTCCCTGTGCCCAACAAACTATTTTCTGACAGCCTCTCATCCTCAACCAGGCTGACAGGAA
This sequence comes from Epinephelus fuscoguttatus, assembly GCF_011397635.1. Classification (NCBI taxonomy): domain Eukaryota; kingdom Metazoa; phylum Chordata; class Actinopteri; order Perciformes; family Serranidae; genus Epinephelus; species Epinephelus fuscoguttatus. The sequence goes on along the minus strand of NC_064762.1, from coordinate 15,827,311 downwards.
GTACCCTTCACCTCAACATTTTAGGAACTAGGTACTATTTACTGGGGGAAAAAATTGGTAGATTGATTAGTGTTAGAACGTGATAGGGTGGTTGCCGGAGAACAATAAAACGGGGCAGCAAGCTTCTTTTTTTTTTTCTTTTTTTCTTACTAGTCACATTTAATTTAACAAGAAAAAAAGGCAGTGCGGTATGCCTCCATTTTGCAACCTGCGAAAAACTTTCTGTGTGATCAGGGCCTTATACCGTCATTAGCTATGTTTCCATCCAAAAGTGATTCTAATCACTGGGAAATGTGCATTAAAAGAAATACGAACCCTGTGTGTTTCCATTAAATGTACGGACTTTGTATGAGTTTTCCGCAGAACCGGAAACAAAAGAAGTCTCGCATTCTTCTTCTTCTACGTTTTCTGGCAGTTGGCAATCAGCTTGTAAATGCATTACCGCCTTCCTGAGTGTGGATATCACCATGGAGAGAGGTGTGCTATGTCAGACTTAATTCTAACATAACTGTTTCCATCCCCTGTTTTGCAAATCAACATTTTTTCGAATCAACCAAAACTCGGCTAAAGCGACTGTATTCTAGTTTGTGCGAATCAGGGGATTTTAATTCGAATTTTGATGTTTCCATCATAATTTTCCGATGCGATACTTCTAGACGCGCATCACATAAACAGGCTGATGGAAACATGGCTATTGACTACTGACGGCTGACTCCTCACTCGTAACTGGCTGGTAGGGGCCACAAGTTTTCCGGACATGAGCTTGGCTTAAAGCAACAAGCCTTTTCATCTGTTGCAGGACACATTTTGGCCTCAGTTGTTGCTCAAAACCAACATCCAAAGAAAAGTTTGGTCTCATTTTGAACCAGAGCATCTGTAGATTCATTCCATACCTGATATGTTATTAGTCACTAAAGAAAGACATGATACAAGATGAGTCAGTCACAGGTTTTGTTATCTTTGACACTATCTTGACTGTAAAGCCCAGTTCAGACCAAAGATTCCCATCAACAATGAAACCGTTTTAGAAGCTGCAGGTGCTCCGTCGAGTCCTCTGTTTCCACACACATTTTCATTGACTGATTAATTGGCACTGGTTATTTATTGTATTGTGGCGTATTGATAATGAATACAGTCCATCAGATGCTTGTTTTCATTATATTTTTTGCCATTTCATCACTACTATAAATGCAGCTTTAGCCAGTATCTCACTATCACTATCCCCATTCATATTTTAAGAAGCTACAAATTATATTCAGCCACGAAATTACCCTGAAAAGCTGGAAATCAGAGCAGAAGAACAGAGAGTTGTTGCATAGAGATGATACACCATCTCATCTAGTTGCATTGGCGTGAACCGGCAGGTCTTTAGAACGTTGCAGAGCAGCACATGGCAAGTAGTTGCCTGTTTCAACTCATCTTGTCGTGAATCTTTGGTCTGAACTGAGCTTAAGAGAGCCAGGAGAGCCAATTCCACCGGCTGCATACCTGGTTTCATTCCATTCGTTATGCAGTGTTATACCAAACTGGGAGCGATTGCGAGGCTGAGCATTTTGCCTGTCCAATTTTGTAGATTTGCAGATGTTTTTCCTTGATATATCTGCTTCTACCATTAATAAGTAGTAACTTTTTTTGTCTGTCTTAATTGTGTTTGTTGTTATTTCCTCCTTTCTTGTGCTGCAGCCTATAAAGTTAATACCGTTGAATGTTATGAACGACATGGATCAAAGATTTGTGGCTGTGTTTTAGTTATTACAAATACATTCATCCTCATAATCACATTTTAGGCTATATGTAGTGTTACTGAGACACGACATCTTGTAATATTCAGTAGGCAAACCTGTAATCAATCAACCACTCTTACCTTACCTTTACCTGTTTCATAGTGCTGTTCACCTGTACCTTACCCTGTGCTGCTCCTAATCCTGTTGACCATGTAGCTTGTGTGTCTGTGCTGTGGTAAGGATGTGTGTGTGTGTTTGTGTGTATGGGGGGGGATAATGAAGAGGCATTGTGTCTCTTCATAATGACATCATGGCTCTGACAGAAGCTGGAGAAGATGCCCGGGGTCTCAGAGCGGAACTCTTCAGCTTGGCGCAAGTGTGTGTGTGTGAGTGTGTGTGTCCGTCCCTGGGCTACAGGAGTCCTCCTGGGCTTTGTGAACGAAAGTCAAACCGTCAAAGACAAAAACAAAACCTGACCAACAGCAATATGAAGCAGAGGGCAGGCCATTTGGCTGCTGCCTGCTCGCTGGTGCCTCAGTGTGAAAGCGACGGGTGTGAGAGCTGAAGGGAAGCGCATTTGAGGAGAGACAGAGAGAGGTGGGAAAAGACTACAGAGAAAGAGAGAGGGAGGTCCAGGAAGTTGCAGGAAGGGGTTCAGGGGTCAATTCAGCCTGCAGGCCCTGGTGACGCTTTAAGGGCTCTGGCCTGTATTGCATCACGGGAGTCCTTGGCGTGTCCTCTTAATCTTGCCTCTGTCCAGACGGATTCTTCCCTGTGGCTTTGTGCACACACAAAGACACACACACATAGATAAAACACATGCACCTTGGCTCTTTGTGTGTGAGGAGTCAAACAGACAGTGGTGGGAGAAGTACTCAGTTACTTTACTTAAAGGAATACTCCAAATGACCATTTGTATATCAGTTCGGCTACATGCTGTGTGTTACCTTGAATTCATGAAGAAAACTTTGTTTTTCTCGCATGCCTCCACGTTGAACGGAGAATCCAAAAAAGGTGAACATTCTTCATAAACTGAAGTAAACGGGCTGTGTTTAACAGCAACAAAACTGTATCAAAACATCCTTTACAAACTCACACAACTCCTGCAGTATAATCCAAGTCTCATATATCCAGTCATATGCTCAGCACTTTCGCTAAATTCTCTCCCCCACGACATTCGCAATATTGACTCCCCCTCCAATGTCAAATCCCGTCTGAAAACATATCTTTTACAGCTGGCATATTCAGTCTGATTAATGGTGACACACATATGGTGACCTGCACTGATGATGATTTTATACCTAATATTTATGATTAGGATTTTTGTCCCATCATTTTATTAACTCTTATTGTATGTTACAGAATTGTTTGATTGTATGAGCTATGGACACTGCTTGTTTTTTAACCGTGTCTTGTAAGGTGTGCTTGAGTGCTCTGAAAGGCGCCTATAAATAAAATGCATTATTATTATTATCACTGCAAACAGTCTCACGCTCAGCCGAGGAACATGCCTGGGCCCACACTTGCATTAGAACTCTGCTCTAATGGAGCTCATACGGCCTGCGTACACTTGGGCACGCCGAGGACATGCTACTCGTATGCAGAGGTGTTTTAAATAGTGATGTTAGTAACCCTTTACAATAAGGTACACAAAATTAGAGTAGTTACTAAGGAACGAATGAGGAACAAATGAGGAATAACTATTACTTAATCATTACCTACCCTTTTTGTGTATCCTAAAGTAAAGTGAGACATCAAAATGAGTAAGTAATGAGTACTGAATCATTACCTACTCATTAGTTACCCTTTTTGTGTAAGGTACACAAAAATTATAGTAGTTACTGAGGAACCATTAACTATTAACTAATAGTTAGTTCCTCATTAGTTCCTCAGTAACTACTCATTTGATCCTCATTAGTTCCTCATTCGTTCCTCAGTAACTACTGTAATTTGTGGACCTTAGTTCCTCAGTATCTAATCATTAGTTCCTCATTTGTTCCTCATTTGTTCCTCATTAGTTCCTCAGTAACTACTCTAATTTTGTGTATCTTACTTCATCAGTAACTACTCATTTGATCCTCATTAGTTCCTCAGCAACTACTCTAATTTTGCGTACCTTAGTTCCTCAGTAACTACTCATTTGATCCTCATTAGTTCCTCAGTAACTACTCTAATTTTGTGTACCTTAGTTCCTCAGTAACTACTCATTTGATCCTCATTAGTTCCTCATTTGTTCCTCAGTAACTACTGTAATTTTGTGTACCTTAGTTCCTCAGTAACTACTCATTAGTTCCTCTATAGTTCCTCAGTAACTACTCTAATTTTGTGTACCTTAATTCCTCAGTAATTACTCATTAGTTCCTCTATAGTTCCTCAGTAACTACTCTAATTTTGTGTACATTAGTTCCTCGGTAACTACTCATTAGTTCCTCATTAGTTCCTCAGTAACTACTCTAATTTTGTGTACCTTAGTTCCTCAGTAACTACTCATTAGTTCCTCTATAGTTCCTCAGTAACTACTCTAATTTTGTGTACCTTAATTCCTCAGTAATTACTCATTAGTTCCTCTATAGTTCCTCAGTAACTACTCTAATTTTGTGTACCTTAGTTCCTCAGTAACTACTCATTAGTTCCTCATTAGTTCCTCAGTAACTACTCTAATTTTGTGTACCTTAATTCCTCAGTAACTACTCATTAGTTCCTCTATAGTTCCTCAGTCACTACTCTAATTTTGTGTACCTTAATTCCTCAGTAATTACTCATTAGTTCCTCTATAGTTCCTCAGTCACTACTCTAATTTTGTGTACCTTAGTTCCTCAGTAACTACTCATTAGTTCCTCATTAACTACTCTAATTTTGTGTACCTTAATTCCTCAGTAACTACTCATTAGTTCCTCTATAGTTCCTCAGTCACTACTCTAATTTTGTGTACCTTAATTCCTCAGTAATTACTCATTAGTTCCTCTATAGTTCCTCAGTCACTACTCTAATTTTGTGTACCTTAGTTCCTCAGTAACTACTCATTAGTTCCTCATTAGTTCCTCAGTAACTACTCTAATTTTGTGTACCTTATTGCAAAGTGTTACCGTAATGTTTTGGCAAAAATGTGTATGTTTTTTAAGTATTGAGCATATGATTGGATAAATGAGACTTGGATTAAACTCGTGTGGGAATTTTTTTTTTTTTTTTTTGGAATCTCCGTTCACTGTAGAGGCATGCAAGAAAAACAAATGTTTCCTCACAAATTCAGCGAAACGTGGTGAGTAATTTACTACACTAGTGGAAGAACTCCTTCATGTACAGCAGCTTAAAATATGCTCGGAGGGATTCTGTGTCTGTTGTGAAGGCACATCTCACATCTGGGCTGAGTAAGATTGACAGGTTTCTTCTCTGAGCTGAAGTGAACCTCTCGCCCTGAGTGTGTGTGTAATGAGAGACAGGTCTTATGACAAGCACTAATCAGCCCAGACTCTTGACCCTGGAGCAACGAGGCTGACACCAAGGGGATACACCCCGACACTGCTAACAACTCCCCCGACCTGTGTGTGTGTGTGTGTAGACTAGTGTGTCATTTCAGGTAATAGAGTTCATGTTGAGTGAATTTTCTTCAAAATGTGAAAATATTCTGATATGGAAGGGTTATTAAACCATATTTTAAGACATTATCAGGAATTAAATAAATGTTAAGTGATCTTGTTGGTCTTTAAAAACAAATCTATGTTTTGTTTTTTATTGTTTTTTTTTTTGTTAAATGTTTAAAAAACCAAAGTCCCTTTGAAACCAGTTATTTCCAAACCCCGAGTTCTGTCCTTCCATGGTACAGAAAAAGCAATCCATGCCCTTATTGCATCAAGACTGGACTATTGCCTTTATCTTAATCTTTCCAGTTTCTATTAACTCTATTACAGATGGTCCGAAATGCAGCTGCAAGGATGTTGACATGTACTTAAAAGTGAAAGCACGTCACCCCAGTTCTAGCTTCTCTTAATTTTATCCTCATTCACTTAAGAATTTGATTTAAGATGTGAAAGATCAGCTTCCCGTCTCTTAATGGTCAGAGCCCATCTTATATCACACACCTTAATTACTGGCACTCGGCCCGTAGTTCTCTTAGAACTGCTGACAAATTCCTTGGACGACCTACCATCACGACTAAAACTAAAGGTGGCAGAGCCTTCGCTCTCTGGGACCAGTTCCAGTTGTATATCATGTGTGCTCCCTCCATCTCTGATTTGAATTAAGGCTAAAGACACACTTTTATTCACCAGCCTTTTTGGCCCACTAATCCTTCAACTTGGTATCACGTCTATAATTCTGTATTTATACATTGGTGTTTATTGTTGTTGTTGGTATATAGGCCCACTCTTTTTTTACTTTATATTTTAATGACCCTTTAGCTGCACTTGGTCAGCTTAAGCTGGATTTAAATGTGCTCTAGAACGATCACCATAACCACCATCCTCAAGTGGGAAAAGACAAATACAGTGACTCAGATGTGGATCATTGGGTCTAGTTACATTCAACAAGGGACTCAGTGCCAAAGTTTAGTGGTTTGGCAAAAGAAGCATATGTCGGAGTGGTGTTCTTGTTCCCTGTTTTTATGCAGAGTTGTCAAACTCTCTGAGTCCCTCTGACATATTGGTTGACCACACTAGTGGTCCAAATGAAGAAGGATCTGATACAGCTCAATGCAGAGTTTCCTTCAATGAGGATTGCATGTTTCTGCATCAACACCCGGCAAGTGTGGAGATATGGATAGCTAGAAAAGGTCAACATTGTCAGGAAAGCCATCAACAAATGCATAAAAAAGGCTACTGGCAACTTCGGTGGAAAGGTTAGTGAACGCCCCTTCCAGAGATATTTTGACAGGGAAATATCAGAAGCCCGAACCACTGACCCCTTTCGGCGCAAAGGAGCAGTGGCTCTACTCCGAGCTCCCTCCGGATGTCCAAGCTCCTTACCCTATCTCTAAGGCTAAGCCAAGACACCCTTATGAGAAAACTCATTAGAGCAGCTTGTATCGGTGACCTCATTCATTCCGTCATTACCGGAAGCTCACGACCATAGGCGAAGGTTGGAACCATAGATGAGGTAAATCTTCGACATTGGACCTTTAAACGTCAAGACATGGTCTTAAATTTGAATTTGTGATCTTAATTGCTGCAAACATTTGATCTTATTTCTTTTTGTCAAAATAAGTCCAGCTCTCCTGTGTGAAAGTCCACATCTCTGATGTTGCACGTTTAAAACCTAGCACTGAACCTAAAAATGTCATTTTGCTTCACACTTGAAACTTACCTGTTCGCAAAACGTTAATTAATCTAGCTCACCCTAGTAACCATATTCCAAATTAAACCTACCTCTGCCAGGGACCACATATATACTACTTACCTTTATACTTCCCTGCAATGGTTGAGTAAGAAAAACATGATTTGTCCAAAAATCAGTCATAAATCTGGTTAAAAAGTTATCTTGAAAAGGTTTTAAAAGCATTACATTTTAGTGTCCTATACCAAGAGACACCTTGTTAATGAAAAACTAAGTATGATTTTCAAAAAGTTTGCTACACAGTTATTGTTTGTCACATTTCCCAAATGGACTGTCAGATAATGAAGGCATGAAGCTGGTAATACCCCTACTGTATCCAAAAAAGGCCCATGTGTATCAATGAGTGCTTGAGATTTACTGTTATGTATGTGTGTGTGTGTGTGTGTGTGTGTGTGTGTGTGTGCTGGCTCCTACTGTATTACCGTCTCGGTGACACTCAGCAGGAGTGACAGCAGTTTTCTAGGACTATCATCGGCCCTGCTGATAAGAGGAGCCTCAGAGCAAACACAACACACTCCCAGCTCCTTACACGTAATCGCTGAATCTACAAAAGAAGCAACATCAGATGTTCTCATCCAGGTAAGTTTATTGTTATCCAGGGTGCACTGACAGACCAGTACAGTTACACAGCACAGACAGGAGTGAGTATTCAATAGAAAACAGAATCTGATCTCACTGTGGTGTTTATGTCTGATAAAAAGGGTTAATAGTTGAGATGTGGACCTGGTAATTTACAGAATCTGTCAGTTAACATATATCGCAGTGCAGTGGAGTACAACAGAGTGCAACATCTACAGTGGAGTGATTATCTGTGTGTTGTTAGAGACATGTATTACGATGCGTTTGATATATGCTCCAATAAGTCTCATCTGATTACACATGAAGTGATATATGGCGTGTAATGTCACCATGGCAATGTTTACCATGTAATTCAGTCATTGTAGATATTATAAAATCTGCATTAAGATCTGCGTTGCAAGTTAGCAGATGTGTCGCTCAAACATAAAACAATCAAAATAAAAAGGATTTGATTGATGAGGCAGTAAGTGATTGACATAAGTTGGACATTATTGAGGCTTTGAGACCTGGGTGTACCTCTCACTTAGCACGACATCCTTTAAAAGGTCTATTTACAAGACACGTATTATTTATTGTTCGATACATTTTCCATAGTATTAAATATATTACGTAAATCATATTCTCCCATGCAGAAAATGCAGTATTGTACAGTACAGAGAGTCTCCTCTGTTATTCATAAAAACAATCTGTAAAAGGGCTGGTATCAGATGTGTGGTTGAAGCCTCATTCTTTTTTATTCTTTCTTCAATATATGAAAACACGCACTCTGTTCCAGCTATAATCTATTAAATAATTCAATCTTCATATAACTAAACACTTCACTCAACAACAAAACCATCTTCTACATCAAAATATTTTGTTCATTTACCTTGTTTAGTGTTCATCTCTGTGACTGTATGTGGGCTGGTTGGCTGTAAAAGGGTTTGGCAAAAAAGTCTCATAGGAAATGAGATATCATATCTGTTCCTACATCAGTTCAACGCAAACCCAGCATCAAATAAGAAGCTCAACCTGTCTCACTCACAGCTAATCTCAGTGGGCTCTCTGAGGAATGATGAAAGTGTTATAGGTGGCGACAAACTGAGTGTATTGCACGTGTGTTCTCAGGAAAGCGGACTTAAAGCTGGGGTAGGCGGCTTAAGTTTGGCTTCAATGGGCAAAATCCCGTAATAAACTTTGATCACATTGTAATTTAAGTGGACTGAGAAGACTAGACTTCTGCACCTCCTCTTGGCTGTGTTTTCAGGCCTTAGAAGATTTAGGCTGTAACAGGAGACTTTGGCCAATAAAGGTAATTTCAAAAAGAGGGCATTCGTAATGGCTGTTCCACATATGCAGATATGTGTGCACATCCCTTCAGTGAAGGCCCGATTCAGTAGGTCCTGCTGAGAATGTTGCTATTCAAGTATTGGCATCAACTACCTATACTGTAAAGCAACCCGAAAAACACTTGTTAATATCTGTGAAGCGTTTCAGAGATGAAGAGAAAACCTTCTGCTAACCAGAGCTAAAGGCTCATGGCTGTGGCTTCAAGTTCACCTTCACGTAGCTACCATTACAGCCTCGAATCACAGGGAGTCCTCCACCTCACTCCCTGCTGCTACAGACCACCTCACCGGTAGGAAAGTGGGCAGCAGCTTCGGATAAAGACCCCCAGTAAGCGGCCACAGCTATCCAAATCCAGCAAGCACAAATCCCAACTCTGGGGAAGTGGCTGGACAGCCCTGAGTACCTGCCGGATCAGCAAACTTTCTGTTGCTGCCATTACACAGGTTAGTCCCGGCACTGCTGCTGGCCACCAGCCTGCTGTGGAGGTGTGCGCTGGCTGAATTTCAGCTGCTGACCAAAGGTCCGTCCCCTGAGATGCTGCCCGCTCTCCTCCCATGGAAGCAGTCCACAGCGTAATGAAGCAAGGCAGAGGGATGCTGGAGTGCCTAGCTAGCTAATACTTGTCTAATTTGCAAGAAGGGGCTGAGCTGTGTGCAACTCTACAATGAAATAGGATTATTTAACTCCATGTAAGGAAACACTGTGGGTGCATATGTCTGTGGTCGTCTGGTGGGAGGGGCTTAGGACAGAGAGGGGAGAGCTACAGGAGGAGGGTGAATTTTCAAATTCTGCTGTTTTTTTCCCTTTTCCAGATTTCAGCCTACCTCAGCTTTCAATCTATGTCAGTTTAAATGGATGACAAAAAGAACTTAATAAATGCAGTGAAAACATAAATGTCACCTTTCATTCTCACTTGTGTCATTTGGCTTACAGCTCATGTATGAGGAGTGTAAAAGCAACAATGTAGTCGTTGATCATCACTCAGTACCAGCACTTGTAAATGTATAAATTATTGCACCACACATGTTGTTAAGTGTTCCCTGCACCAAAAAGGTTACACAGTAAACCCTCTGTGAGATAAAGATATGAGCAATTTACAAGGAAGGTAATACTGCTGCTTGGCAAATTCCATACAAAAAAACAAAAACAAAACAAAAACAAAGTACATGGGGACTGAGTGGCCGTACACAAAATGAGTGGTGTATGCAGAAATGCATAATCTGTATTTACTTTATATCTATTTGAGTGTCCAGTCTGAGGGGAGTTCATTCAGGACAGCCAGTCTCCCAGCATGCAGTTCTGGTTCCCACAGTCCCACAATGCACAGCGTCTATTTGGGCCAGTCCACTCTGGCAAAGAAAGGGTGGGATTTGATATCATCCACGCCTCCCACTCCTGCCCCCAGTCTCTCCATTGGGTTGTACTGGAGCAACTGCAGGACAAGACGGAGACCAAAAGAAACACACACATTATTCATTAAGTAGGAGTAATAGTGATGTCAGCTCCTTCACAGCACAAACTACACTGGATTCATTGCAGATTTGTGCCATGTTAAGCAGAAATAAACCCACGCTGATCATATTAATGTACATCTAAAGATTACCAGTGTTGAGGATTTGCAATTAGCTTTAAGATATTAGTATGGTGCATTAAGGATACGTCTGCTATGTCTAGGATGAGTCTATCTGTTATAATCTGCCAGAAAAATTCATTCATTCCTAATCATTTAAAATAGTTATAGTGGGGGCTGGTTTTTATTTAAAGACCATTTTCTCAAAAATCACTCATTTATCTCAAACTGTTCTCAGTGCTGTGATGCCTTTTACTTGCTTGTTCTGTAAGTGAAGGTACAGCTTTTACAACTGTTGAGCAGGTATAGCATGTAATACTAACCCAGTTCTTCTTCCTCTGTATTTATTTCAAATACACCGCTGTTGATGTTGCAGGAAATTGCATATTGTGCATACTTTCCCCCTGGGACAGACTAGCCAAAACCCAAGTTAATCAAACACCACATATACACATTTTTACTTAAGTACTGTAGAATACTAATGTACTGAATTATTAATACAGTTACGATAAAGTTGAATAAAGTAGCCACGGGGCGTCGGTGGCTTAGTGGTAGAGCAGGTGCCCCATGTACAAGGCTGTTGCCGCAGCGGCCCGGGTTCGACTCCAGCCTGTGGCCCCTTGCTGCATGTCACTCCCTCCCTCTCTCCCCCTTTCACACTTGTCTGTCCCATCCATTAAAGGCTAAAAATGCCCCAAAAAATATATATAAAAAAAAATAAATAAATAAAGTAATCACTTTCATAACAAAATTTAACAAACTACTGCTGTGATAAACTTGAATAAATAACTGTTACAATAAAGGCTGAAGTGTTGATGTTTATGCCACGAACATGAAGCTCTCAACAGCTTTAAACATGAGAATTTATTCACTATGAGCTGGAAACACACTAACAGCTCTCCAGCTTATATATTAATAGTATTCACAAGTCGGACTGGTGCTCCAAGGTTGCAAAATGGGACTAAATAGTTGCAGTCTGGAGCCCTAAAGGTACAAAGGCTTCCTCTGCTCACACTATCATTAATCTGATAAAGTTAAACTGCTAGTGTGGCCTCATTAAACATGATGGTTTATTCACTGTAAGATGGAAACAAACTAACAGATATCCAGTTCATAAATTATTAGTATTTAAAAGTTGCACTGGTGCTCCATGGTTGCAAATTGAGACAGAATAGATGCTCAGTATTTGTAGCTTAGTGTGAACGTGCAGCTCCTCCATGAAAAGTAAAAACTGGAACATAGCAGTTATGGTGGATGCCTGTCCTCACTGTAGTTGGCTTGTCAATAGTATTGCTATTCTGCGGTTATCACGACAGCCCTACACCATAGGAAATGATTATTGTGTTTACCAGCCAGTAAGAGAGTGAGTTAAAACTTTCAGATACTCATGCAGCAGATTGTCACTTTAACATTATCATGCACCATCCCTCTTTAGAAGACGCAGTGAATGTGGCATTAGTCATGTTTCTTTAAATTGCACTTGCAAGTGTGAATGACTTTTGTAAAGAATAGATCATAAATACAGAATTACAACAAAAAGATTGTTTTAGGCAGGGAAAATCTATTTGACTGAGCCACTCAATTAAATTCTGAAAAGATTAAAATATCACCAGTAACACACTAGACTCTCACCTGCTCCAGCAGAGATCTGGCCTCCTCTGAAACTGACTCGGGGATGTTGAGAGCAGTGTGGCGACCAATTCCCGCTGGATGGCACCGCAGCAGTGACTGCACAGAGGGAAGGAGGGGTGGAAAGAATAGATAACTATCAGTCAAAACACAGACAACCTGACAGACTGAGAGCTAGAGGGACTGATATAGTGACACCCGCAGAGCCTAGGTCAATGTGAGAGCATCGGGACAAGACAAATAGGAGGAGACCAAAGAGCCCGAGCACCTGAAACAACACTGATCACACCAACAACAAGGTAATGATGTAACTACTGTTGCTCTTTCTTAGAACTGCTGTGTGTGAGTCAGACAGAGTGGAGTGTGACAGAAAGAATAACATGGAAAAAATGATTGTTAGTTTGTTCTTCATGTATACAGAGCTATTTTACTGGAAGAACCAACAGTTAAAGGAACAGTGTGTGAGATGTACGGGAATTTAGTGGCACCTAACAGTGAGGGTTACAGGTTGCAACCAGCTGAAACTTCTCCTGGTTAGAATTCCTTCAGTGTTCAGGAGGTTTTTACTGGGAGCCAAATTATCCACAGAGGTCTCTTCTTTCCAAAACAAAGACACCAGGTCATTAAAGCTGGTAAAAACACTGAATAGAGCGGTTTCACGTTAACAAATCAGTGTTTTTTCGCCGCTCTGCTGTTTGATGCCATCATTTTCCTTCTTTACTCTGTCGTGGTAACGTCTCTACAGGTAACATCAAAAACCCTGTGGTGTTGTTGTCATACAGTTTCCATGGCAGCAGATCGCTCTGTGTTTCTATTGGTCAAAGCGACAGCTGTGACGGGAGCAGTCGTGAACGATGAGAAAATCAAACATGCTAGACTTTCTGTCAGGATGTCGTGAAGCATCCCAGATTTTGTTGCATTGGTTATATTCTACTATGACAAACTACACAAGACAAAACGATGGATTATGGCGTATGACGCTCGTTGTTCAGGAGGGCTAATATTGTAGTGTGAACCCAGCATCTGATAACAAAATTTTTTATTTTCAGGTGATTATACACTGAAGAAAACATATTTATTATACTATATTACATTTCTGAAATATATCCCCCTAAATCCAACACACTGTACCTTTAAGTAGCGGTAAATGTAAAGCCTTTTAATTTGTTTTTAGAGTAAAATATAACCACGTCAAACTGTCAATTACAAGGAACTGCTGCACTCACGGAAACTAAAAAAACAGAAATAATCTCAGAAATGAGAGAAAGGGAGCACAAGACCTGCAAGTGCTTTTTCAACCACAGAACGCAGCCCCATTGTTAAAATAATTGACAATAATGACCATAATCACTCTATGTTGCAACAGCACATCTTTCAGTGCATCTACACCTACAAATTGAAAATGTTAGAACAGAGCGTGTGCGGCAAGAGAGAGCCCGTCAACTGTTTGTGTTGGGGGACCCTGTGTGTGTGTGTGTGTGTGTGTGTGTGTGTGTGTGTTTTCCATCAGTTAGGTCAGTTGCCTCTCTCTTTCTCTCTCCCGATACGTGCTGCAGGAGTTCTGGCTGTGTTCCTAGCTGCAGTCAAGACTGCTCCAGGCAAGATCTTATCCTGCAAGGATCAAGAGACACTATGTGTGCCTGTGTGTGTGTATCCTTGCCAGGGCTGTACCCAGACATAATCATCAAAGGAGACATCTGTGTGACTGAGTTGTTTTTTTCCAGGTAAGTGGGTGTGTATTGTTCTACATGGGAACAGTAGCCTAACACCCCGACTCATGTTTAGGGCCATTGATGGGAACCACTGATAGCTGATATGAAAATATGCCCACTGGCAATCAGTTAGAATTTATTCAAATTTAATAGACGATGAAGAATTGAAGGGACGCTCTGCACCTGCACTGGGTGTCTGTGAGTTTAACTGTGTGTGCATTTGTCCTTCAAGTTGTAATTAGCATGTGTTTGCGCGCACATATCACAGCTGTATCTGTTGTCTCTGAGACGCTCCCCTTCCTCCCAAGCCTGTCTTAAAAGACTGTCCCTCAGACACCCTCTGATCCAGGACCAGCCGAGGCGCAACACCTTGAGAGCTGCCCCGGTCTTCACCTTCCACGCCGACCTCAGATCGGCGTGCTCCAAGCCCAGCGCTGCTCCAGGAGCCAGCAAAGGAGGCCCGGGGAGAGGTGACCCCCTGGCCCAGCAGATGGAGCTCAGGCTGGGGGAGAAAGTCACACCGACACCCCTGGCACTCCCCGAGAACCAGAGTAGGAGACGGCAGCCAAGACGCACCTCACATACACACACACACACACACACACACACACACACACACACACACACACACCAAAACAACCAACTCCACCTACAGACACGTACAGACACGCGCGCCGAATCATACACAACCTGGCACGACCATAAAGAGTGCGGGAGAGTTTAAAGCCAAGACACCTACAGACGTCCCACAACACCTCAGCAACAAAGATAACATTTTTCACACTTTTTGACTCACCATGCCTGTCAGGAGCTCAAACAGGACGGCACCCAAGCTCCACCAATCGCACGCTGCCGTCTCCTCACTGATACCTCCCACCTCTGAAACAAGGGCAAAAAGAAGGGAAGAATTAATCAATAAATCAACACGCAGAGAAATTAGTCATGTGTTGGGGAAGAATAATCAGCTAGTGATAGACCGAAAAAACAAAACTAACCAAATATGTGTAATTAAAATCATTTACCAATCTTAAGATTAGCTAAGTGCATTAAACCCCTTCAGTGATTACATCAAATAAACTCTCAACATTAAACACCGCTCCGCACTCACATCTTGGATTACTTAATATTTCATTGAATTGATACAATCAATTCAAAACGAGCACAAAAACATGGACACAGTCTCACACACACGCACACACAAAAGTGTGTGTCTCATAAAAGGGTGATTTGCATAATAAAAAAGCAGTTAAATTGAGGAAACCGTCTGCTGCAACTTCACACCATCTGCATGACCCGACCTCAAACACAAACACACACTCATACGACGTACACACACACACACACACACACACACACACACACACACACCAAGAAATGTAAAGCAGGAACAACTGAGAACAAACAGTGAAACATTTCTGTTCAGTGTCCTTAACCCCTGCACCGTTTCAGCCCCTGAGAACACAGCAGAATAAGGCTGCAACAAATGTTCATTTTCATTGGTGATTATTTTCTTAATTATTTGTAAAATGTCAGAAAATAGGGGCAAATTAGTAACTCGCAATTTACTAAAGCCCAAAGGCATTTTGATCAGACGTCTCTTTTTTAGCCATTTAATGGTCCAAACTCCAAAGATTTTCAGTTTAATGCGAAAGCAAATTTATTTATAAAGCACAGTTTATACTCAAAGGCAACTAAAAGTGCTTTATAGATGACACAGGTAAAAAGCACAAGAAACAAATGACAAGCCAGTAGATGCTCAAAGAATATAAATGTTAAAGGCAAACAGAGCAAAAACACACATCTGATTTAAAAGAAAATGAATTCTAAGCAATAACAAACAGGAAGGTCTATAGTTTGGATTTGGATTCAAAAGTGCTCAGAATCACCCCAAGTCTCACCTTCTCTGGCAGTTTATTCCACATTGAAGCAGCACAGAAGCTCAAGGCAGCTTCACCACAATTAGGTTTGACTCTGAGAACAAGCAGTAATCCAGAACCAGCCGACCTGAGAGGTCTGTGAGGTTCGTACTGGGTCAAGAGATCTGACAAGTACCTTTAACCTAAACCAGTGATTTATAAAAAGCAACAGAAAATTTAAGTTTACAATGAAAGAAGTAAAAAGCAGCGAATAAAGGGTTCCTACACATTTCCAGGGACAGAATTTCAAAACTTTTCCATGACTTTCAAGGACCCAACATAAAGACAAATAATAATAATAATAAAATTTTTGCCCCACTTGCCCTGTGTTTTTCAGACATGTCAGATTCAAACTGTATTCAAACATAATTTCAGATAGCTGGCATACATAAAAGGCGAGACAGTTTGCAGAGAGAAAATTAAGACACATACATGATGATAACAAAACATGGTCACACATCGACATATATTTAGCAACAGACAGCTAGAGAACATAAATTTGCCATTGCGATTACTGTAACAACTTCATTACACACAAAAAAAATCAAAATCAAAACTTTCAATGATTTTTCTTTCCTAGTGATACATATTTGATCAAAATATTGATCAAGCGAGTAAGCTCTCAATAGGAGCTGGGGTAAAGAAACATCACCAACGAAGGACCAATTGCTAATAATGTGGAAGAAATCTTTGAGAAATTGACACACATGAGACACTGAGACTACAAGAAGCACAACTAGAAAGAACATGGGAGAAATGGACTCTATACAAGACTCAAAAAGACGACACTGGACTGGATTAATAATCAATAGATTCACTAAACCTTAAGGCTGTAAAATGTGTATTTACCCAAGCAGTTTCTGTTTTGTTAACTCTCATTATTTTATTGTGCTGCTGTAACTGACATCTCAATGTCACAAAAATTGTTTTAATTAATTGCGAGAACCCTGCAAATCTGTTCCTTTAAAAATAACTTAAAGGTATACCATGCAAGATTGTCAGTTACTGTTTGTGAACACGCTCGCCAGCAAAAGTAAAAGTCGACCCCAGATTCCTCCTCGTTTGGCGCCTCACTGTATTTGCATTTTTCAACATTTTATCTCTTGGATGCCTGCCGCTTATGTTCTGGCACCTGGTTGCTACCTTTTTATAAAGCCCCGACCTCACCTGAGCACAATCGAGGTACATAGACATTAACGTCTCAAGCATAGAAAGTAAAAAGAAAATACATACAGAGGGCGGAGTCTCTGAAGAAGCATACACCACCACACATTTTTAGTGGGTCATAAAAGACAATACAAAGGGATTAATTCTGTATGAATCTATACTTTTTTTTGTTAGGAGAATCCTACACAGTTTATTCTTAAACAATTAATCCATTACCAAATCAGCAAACCCTTGCAACCTTACTACAGACCCTGATGACAGTCCGTCACTGAGACTCATGTCCCGACAAACAAAACTAATCAAAGGCTCGTTTACCATATTTTACTTTTTCTAAAACCCTCCCTCTTTGGCCTTCTGTTAGTTGATATTTAAAACACATGAAAAGACCACGAAACCCTCTCAAGGCGAACAAAGTCTGTCCACTGTCTCGCACTGTGAGAGCCTGAGCTACAACCAGCCAGACAGCCAGCATTATGGAGATGTGTTGAGACTCCACAATATGTGTTTAAGTAAGACAGAGGAACTGCGAGTGATACTCATTTGCTAAAGTCAAAAGTGTATGTGTGAGTGTGTGTGTGTGTGTGTGTGTGTGCTAGCTCCACTGGGTACCAGATGGCCTCTTGTGCCGCTCAGCTTCCCCCTGCTCTCTCTCCAGAGGGCCGGGACCCAGGGTCACGGCTGCGTGTGCCCAGAGACCAGGCTCCTCAGTTGGGGGAACATAAGAGACAAAGACCCCTCATCTCCTGGAGGCTGCCGGGAACTCCAGGGACCAGCGCAGCTCTCTTGCAGCAAAGGTTACAGAGGGCTATGATACGACTTCCATACACACACACACACACACATGCACACACACAGCCAACTGAGCAACCAGTCTTCAGGGCTCCCCAGGACTACTGTTTTGACAGCCAAGGAGAGAAGATCGTCATTGAACGGACTAGTGATACCTGCGTAGTTATGAGCTGGAGGGGAGATGCTGGACACACATACACACGCACACAAGCACACGTCTCAGAGCAAGGTCGATGTCATCACAATGGATTAATGTCTAAGGAGCTGCAGGGAGAGTACAGTGGAGCTGGCTACACTTACCGCTCTGTCAGAGCGAGGCAGGGAGAAGGGGAGACAGAGAGAAAGAGGATGGGAGGGGAGAATTAACTGCATCCACAGGCCATGGGTCATTCAAACCCCACTGTTACACTGTGGCATGTGTATGCTTTCCAGTCCGACCGTACCTCCACTATGCTGGCGTTCTCTTCCTTGGACAGCACAAGAAAAACTTTTTAAACGAATCAGGAGAATTCTAAGAAAACAAAAGGATACGGAGCGAGTTAAGACACACCGGCGCAAACAATACAGCGCGTTCACCTCGTGGCCTCTTCTTCTTCCCTTTCCCCTCAACAATACAGTTCCCTCTTGCTTTGTATCTTAATCGCACTCCATCTCCTCTCTCCTGGGGGCCATAAGGAACTTTCTCTCTTCTCCTCTCAGACCAACTTCCCTAAAAACTCAACCAACGGTCTCTGTGGAAAGGGGAAGTGAAGTAGACGCAGGTAGGAAGTAAGGAGGATCGGTGTGTGATGTTCCAAGACTGTGTGTGTGTCTGTGTCTTATGAGCTGTGGAGGCTCACATAAACCTAATGAGTTATATATTCAAAGATAAACGAAGCAGTCCTATGTCTCTTCGCTGTGAGGACAGAATATTTAAAAATATTCAAATAAAGCAGAAGTACTTTGAGGTAACAGTTTCTTACTTGAAAAGCTTTTTAAAACAATGGGATGACACGTCTGTGTTAAAAGGGGAACTGATCTTTATCTTCCACTAGATCACACTGTGGCTGAGCAGGTAAAAGGACAGTAAAAAAAAAAAAACACAAAGCAACTATGATGACTGAATCACCACTAACTGACTTCTTACCTCAGAGGGGAAAAAAATACTGAATTTCCCTTTTCTTAGACACTGAAGACAATTGGTTGTGGCCTTGCTTCCCTCTCGCCAGAACAATAAACAATTACCGTTTCTGCTCGAACCAGGTTGCGTCACACTGTGTCACTCAACAGCTTGTTTTTTTTTAATTCTTATTAGAGAACAAAACATTAGCCATCTGATGTTTATCGGTAATGACAGAATGGTGAGAAAGTAAATAAGCAGAAGTGCAGGATAAATAGATTAATACCCTGCCGCTGTGTTTTCCGAGTCCACTCCCGTGTTTTTTTTGGGTGTGAATGTGCGCGTTTTAAAAACATGTTTCCCTCCGTCTTACACACACACACACACACACACACACACACAGTCACACACACAACGCACATACGGTCACAGCAGGCCCCCTGCTAGCTTTCTGGCAAACAGTCATAAATCTGTCATCAGGAATGAAGCCATCACTGGAGCTGACCCTGTCTGGATAAACAGCAATACATAACAAGGGCAGGAGAGACACACACTCACTAACCTCTGCGTAAGTGTGTGTGTGTGTGTGTGTGTGTGTGTTAACAAGCACATGCATCTACAGCTACACGCATGTACCAAACATAGGGGTTTGCAGAGATAAAATAAAGCATATAAAATAGCTGTTACTCAGTGATATGTGATTCAACAACAAAGACAGGTGGACGTAAGAGACGCACAATAAAAAGAGAAAAAGTTGCCAATGTTCGAGAGCAGCACCGTCAATGGAGGTAGAAGTGCTACTATCGCTCAACAACAGCATAACACACCCCCTGCTGGCTGCTAATATGTATTACATCCATTGATCCACATGGGATCAACAGTCGTTTAACTAACAAGACCTTTCACACCTGTGCTGAGGTCAGTTCATTTCACCAAGGCGCCGGCTCTTACCCCAAACATTCTCTTATCTCAGAATATTTTATATTATTTGTGTGAGCTGACTGTAAACACCATCGATGTGTGATTCAAATAACACTGCTCTAATGATTTTTATCACGTCAGGAACTGCTTTGAATGATATGCAACTTTTATGTAAAGACAAGTTTCTATTTTTTTTTTGCCTCCACAGACACTGTGTGCAACACTGGTCTTCAAACATCTATATTCCACAGTGCTGAAAAGAGAAATGTATTAGTCAATTAATAATTTACATTATTTGTCAGCAGGTTATCTACAGCTATAAACAAGCTAAAATTAACTGTTGTTAACACTTTTTAATACCACTTTTTTGGCCTTACTTTAAGCCCAAACTTGGGATGGAAATACATGCCGTAAGTGAAAATATCCTCTTTCCAAGACCAAGTAAACACACTGATGTCAGTTCAAAATAAACATTAATGTAAAATGATACTGATCCACAGTAAAAATAAGCAGGCAGTCTGTTTAGTAAGGCCTCAGTTTAACGATGCATTTTCATCGTGCGATCTTAATGAATAGAGGGGGCGAAAATAAATGTTAAATTTTGTTCTGGGGTCTAATATTTTTTCCCTTCTGTTAATATTATGTATCTCATAATGGCAACGGTGGAAATTCTCACAGTAACATGAAAAAACAAAACATTAAAGATCCAGCTAATCTGAATTTAAGACAACTTTATACTCTTAAAACCCATTAATTAGTAAATGTGAATTTAAGATATCATAAGACCTTTTAAGGACCCGCAGCCACCCTAGCCAAGTTACTCAACCAAACACTGCTTGCAGCTTTTTAAGTCTAAGTCTAAGTAATTATTCAATTTTCCAAATTTCATGCCATTTTAAAGTTTCTAGTTATTTGATTGCAGGTCAGACAAAATATAACATTTGAGGAAAGCACACTAAAAACAGTAATCAACACTTGTGGGTGAAAACAGTCAATGCTTGCAGTCCTAAACTTTGACTTTTCTTGATAAAACCAGCAGGGTCTTAACAGCACTGTAATAATTTAACTGTAAATCAAATTAGGGCTCCACGATATATTGATATTAAATCAATACTGCAATTTAAGACTAGATATTGTCTTAGATTTCAGGTATCTTAATACTGTCAGTGTCTTTTCCTGGTTTTACAGGCTGCATTACAGTAAAATGTTGTAATATTCTGAAATTAACTTCACTGTTCTAGACGATTTAATATTAGCCATTACCCACTTAGTCGTTACAGCCACATTACTGATGAGTATTTATCAAAAATCTCAGCTTACATATTATACTGGGCTGGGCAATATGTTGATATTGTATCGATATTGTGATATGAGACGAGATTTTGTCTTAGATTTTGGATATCTTAATACTGTCAGTGTCTTTTCCTGGTTTTACAGGCTGCATTACAGTAAAATGTTGTAATTTTCTGAACTTAACTTCACTCTTCTAGATGATTTATTACTTGCCTTTACCCACTTAGTCATTATAGCCACATTATTAATAATTATTTATCACAAATCTCAGCTTAAATATTACACTGGACTGGGCAATATATTGATATTATATCAATATTGTGATATGAGACAAGATATCGTCTTTCTAGATTTTGCATATCTTGAAACTATAAGTGTCTTTTCCCAGTTTTACAGGCTGCATTACAGTAAAATGTTGTAATTTTCTGAACATAATTTCACTGTTCTAGCTGATTTATTATTTGCCTTTACCCACTTAGTTGTTGTAGCCACATTACTGATGATTATTAATCAAAAAATCTTAGCTTACATATTACAGTATATCGTTGCAGTATCGACATTGAGGTGTTTGGTCAAAAAAAGTGATATTTGATTCTCTCCACATTGCCCAGCCCTAAAGCAAATATACATTTGTTAGCATCTACCTTTTAAAAAATGAATACTTAATTAAATTGCAAACCAAATTCATCCTTACATAGAGAAGACTGTTCAGCATATTACAGGCTGCTTTTCAAACCTACCGCCCACACACTCTGACAAGTGTTAAAACCTCTAGCTGCTTATGTTAACAAGAAAATGACTACATTAATTACACAATGACTTAAGTGGCAAACACGTCTCGGTTTAGCACTCAGATTCAAAGCTACATTATGCACAAAGCTCCTTGCGCTGAGCTTCACTCCTGTGTGTTTTTAGGTCATCTGCTGCTGGCCACTGAACATATGCCTCTATGTGCTTCTATTTCCATTAGGAGGCTTTTAAACAACCTGTTACTACGGGAATAAAAATGCACACTTTGGATATTAGATGGAGCATTTGTTGCTTTCAGATTTATTACAACAGTGGCACACTGTATGTGCTAGTCACAAGGAGGATTTAAATCTGAAGTGACCTTCCTGGCTTGAGAGAGAGGATGAATATAAGAGAACAGCTTAAAATAAGTGCGTGGGAGAGTGAACGGGTGTGAGGGTCGTTGTCTCGGGTGTTCGTCCGCAGTTTTTAGCGATCCATCCTGCATGTTTAAGAAAGGTGTAATCAAGCCAGCCTCTAAAATGTAAAGCCATACGCTTAAAGCAGCAACACACTGGAAAATTTCTCCGCCCATAGATGTCACGTGCACACACCCAGGCATACACACATAAACGTTCCCCCCCACACACAGAAGTGCTAAGTAGGGACATGGTGCTGTAGTCTAGCAGCAGTTTGTTTTAGGCAGCTTGTAAACAGCATGCCAGAGCTGCCACAAGCCTGCTGAGGGCAACACATGGGGTTACAGCGCTGCTGGCTCACTGCTGCACAACAGCACACTCTACAGGACAATCAGAGAACTACTACAAGAGCAAGCCTCTC
This sequence comes from Epinephelus fuscoguttatus, assembly GCF_011397635.1. Taxonomy (NCBI): domain Eukaryota; kingdom Metazoa; phylum Chordata; class Actinopteri; order Perciformes; family Serranidae; genus Epinephelus; species Epinephelus fuscoguttatus. The sequence continues at coordinate 15,804,686 of NC_064762.1, read as the reverse complement.
AACAGAAAGTACAAAAACAGACATTTCTAAACTAAAATGTTAAATGCTACTGCCATGATGACTACTCTGTGTAGCCTTTATATGTGATTCCTTTGAGGGAATACTTTGCCAGTTTTCAGACAGCTTTGTATCATAATAACAAGGGTAGTATGTGTAAATGAACTGTGGTAAACTTTCCCCATCTTACAAGATCTCCCTGCTCATCTCTCAGCTCAAGTGAGTCATCCTCCAGATTTTCACTGGCTCTAAGGGCTTTTGCTCATACTCCAGATTTACTTCTGCTCGAATTCTGACCACACTCAAATCAAACTACAAAACTAGGCAGTGCTGGCCAAATACAAACCAAGATTCTGTTACTTTATTGCTTATTTCTTGCCTAAAATGTATTCAGAAAAACATTTTTGTGCACTGTTTGGCTGTAATATGAGAATATGTGAACAAGTAGTGGGTGCAACAGTTGCCTGTATTGTAAAAACAGAGGCTGAAAATACTCAAATGATAAAACTAAGCAGTGCTGATCAAACATGAAACAAGATTCTGTTAATTCATTGCCAAAAACTCATCTGAAATGTCCTCAGAAACATTTTTTGTGCACTGTTTGGCTGTAATATGAGAATCTGTAAACAAGTAGTAGGTGCCACGTTTCCTGTATTGTAAAAACAGGGGCAGGAAATACTTAAATGATAAAACTAGGAAGCGCTGATCAAATATGAACCAAGGTTATGTTACTTTATTGCTTATTTCTTGGCTAAAATGTCCCCAGAAACATTTTCTGTGCACTGTTTGGCTGTAATATGAGAATCTGTGAACAAGTAGTGGGTGCCACATTGCTGTATTGTAAAAATGGAGGCTGAAAATACTCAAATGATAAAACTTAACAGTGCTGATCAAATATGAAACAAGATTCTGTTAATTCATTGCCAACTACTCGCCTGAAATGTCCTAAGAAACATTTTTGTGCACTGTTTAGCTGTAATGAGAATATGTGAAGTAGTGGGTGCCTGTATTGTATTTGGAGGCTGAAAATACTGAACTCAAATGGTTAAACTGAGTTGATCAAATACAAACCAAGATTCTATTACTATGTTGCCTATTTCTGGCCTAAAATTTTTTCAGAAACTTATTTTAGTGTACTGTTTAACTGGGATTCAGTATCATTGGTTACGAGCTGGCCACCATAATGTTTCAAGTGTTGAAATGAAAAAGCTCCCATTATGTCATCCACCAGTTTGAGTTTTTATTGGTCTGGTGCTGCGCAGTGCATTCTGGTAGTTGTAGGTGTCTACCTCTCCAGCAAAAACAAACACCACAGCATTTGTTCTCCATTTCTCTGATCATGTAGCACCAATTTCAAAAATATCTGTGTCTTTCTACTGCATAGACAGTCTTGCTTCATTAACAGACCATCTTCCCAGTAGTGACATACGTATTAAATGGCAATAAAGCAAAAGAGCAGAATGAAAAAAGCACTTTTGCGTATGGGTTTTGGTCGATTTCAGAGTCAAGAAGAATCAATGTTCGTGTGTTTCTACTCTCGAGGGTAGTTTGTGTACACTTGGATTGTTTATTCATGTCTGGCTATGAATGAGGGTTTTGTGACCATGGGAAAGTGGCCTACTTATGGCCTTGCATGCCTGCATAGAATTAACCCCACATAAGCCTCCTAACTGACACGCACACACACAAAATAAGGCACCCAATTAATAAGTATAGAACGTGTACATGAGAGAATCACAGAGATAAAGTGTATAATCATGTGTGTGCCTTTCTCACCTGGTGCACAGTACATATTGGTGATGGCCTCTTTGTCACAGGACTCCTCCACATCATTCCAACTACAAAAGTAGGTGAGCTGAACGTGACCTAAGGAGACAGGAAGAGTGGGAAAGTGTTAAACTCAGAGTGTAAGACACATTCATCTAATACTCTACCTCTGATCAACCCCACACAATCAAGTGTCACCTCGACTCGCTACTTTTCAAACTGTTTACTCACCTTTGGAGCACTTCCTTCCTCCGTTCCTTTCTGCCTCTCTACATCCCTCCACGAGCTTTTCAAGCACACAGCCCCGGCGATTACTCCTGTTTAGCGGCTACCCGTTAACGCTATCATTAGAACTAATGGTGTCATTAGGTAGCCGTGGCCATTAGCCTGGGCTAGCCAGACTGATGCACCACACTACGCCGTTGATGGGCCCTTTAGAACAATAATTACCACCAGGGAGACGAAAACAGCCACTCAGCTAATTAGACGCTTGTTGATAACGAGGTGGAGAGAGATGATTGTAGGACGACAAAGGAAGAAGTTGAGGGGGAATCTGTGACCTCTTAGTAAAACAACACTTTTGCATCTGGAAGAGCCTTCATTTTAGTAAATAGATTACATCATGGTTGACTGAGAGAGACGGTCCCTCAGTCAAATACTATCCGCACTAATAAAGGCATAAACAGAGATTTCAACTTCGATAATTCTCTTTTTATGCTTGAGAAAACAAGCAAAATAATATGACATCCACACAGTACAGCTGCTTCAGAGAGATATGGTTTTATGCTGGCTGTAAAGAAATATGAGCAGATGTCACCAAGAGTTTATAGGATTTTCATTAGGTATTTATTGAACTATTCATCTCTGAAATATCTGCAGTGAAGCTCTCAATAGGCCACCAAATAGGCTGTAAATGATTCTCCTCCTGCAGCATCTGTTCAGTGCGTTTCTTGGAAGTTGACTTTTAAATTCATGTCAAGTTCCCTGGTTTTGTAATTTGGTGCAGTGTATCCATCTTTGCTTTTAAAGTAATCTAAATGGCCCGTTATCTCCACCATGAAATGACAGGAATCATGTGTTCGGGTTTAACAGCAAGCAGATGTTTGCATTCTCTCAGTCCATTAAAGTTTAATAAGACTCACAGATGAATCTCGCACTAAGCTGATCTAGAGCTCTTCTAAAATTTCTATAACCAAACTGTATTGTAATGCTGCCCTGATATTATAGCTTGTCAGTAGCAAAATAAGTGACATTATTGTTTGGCAGTATTACAACTAATATTCAGGGTTCCTACATGCTTTTACTAATGAATTTTCAAAAGTTTTCCATAAAATTTTACCCCATTTCCATGACTTTACTTAACCCTGAGAGACCCATGGGACCTTTGACGATCTTGGATAACTTTACTGTCTTTCAAAGGCTATAGCAGGCTGAGATTTGATGCAAGAGCAAAGATATTGGTATCATGTGCTACTAGAGAGAAACCTTAGTAATCCATTGGTACCAACTATATCAAGCTAGTTTGTCACAAAGGGGCTAAAATAACACTCCAAAGTTAGGCTACATTTTGGCAAAGGAAAAACTGGCATGACCTTCTGCGTAGGGATCCCTTGAACTCTGCCCTCAAGGTATCAGAAAGTGGTTCAATGGATACCCACGAGTCTCCCCTGTACAGACATGCCCACTTTATGCTAGTGCCATACAGTGCAAATTGGTTGTTGTGGATTCAATGAGATCAACTTTGTTCATGTTTGATGATTTTAGCCCCCATAGCAGCCATTTCGTTGTAGTAAGACCTTTTTTGAAACTTGACCTCACTGCAAAATATGACCTATAGAGTGTGCCAGGGCTGACGTCAAAACCCGGAAGTTCAGCATCGCGCTGGTTCCCGGAAGAGAAAGTGAATGTGATTTTTGCATTGCATTTTGGATTATGTCAGAAAATAAGCTCTGTGGCTAACACAAGTTTATGATACTTACAGGTTTTGTTCAGCGAGATAATCTTCACATATGAACACCTTTCATACCGCATTTGAAGCTTAAATGCGATCGCCAGAAGTAAAAAGCTAACATTAGGCTTTAATGGACTACATGACTACTCCACGGTCGCATGACTCTTGACGTCACCGCCACTAAGCTTTCAACTGATTTCGGCCGCTTTATTTTAAAAACATTGTATAATGGGGAAATCGGACTGTTTAAGCTAAATAAGAAGCTGTAATGGCGGACTGCCAGCACTCTCGTCTGTTCGGGGGTGATGACGTTTTTGTCCCCAACAGGGTTTGTAGTCGTATTGAGCAACTTGTTAGCAACCGCCTTTTTTACGACACATAAAAGCTTCAAAATTCACAAGTAGGGTATTTACTGATGTGTTTTATGTCGTAGAACAAAACCTGAAACTCGCTTAAGTTTTTGTTAACCACAGACCTTATTCAAGGCATTTTACCAAAATCCCATTCAAAAAACGTAATGACTTTTAGACGAGAGAACCAGAAGTGCTAAAAGTGCTAACGGAGTTCCAGGTTTACTGGCACACTCTATTGTGACCTCGTGAATAATCTCAGCGTCATGAAACCTTACAACCAGAAGCTAAAGGCCTCGGGCATTCAGAGGATATGGAGGAGGCTGTATCAGAGGATGTATTGCTTTCATAGGTATATTGACAACGAGGGGGTTTCTTAGCAGTTTTCGGTGCTCGCTGTCCTATTCCTGAAAAATGCAATTCTTACATAAATCTCCAAATGTTAAATTTGCATGGATTTTTCTATGGTGTTCTCCAAGGTCTTGGTGTCTTAATGTTGTATCTCTGTGAAGTTTTGACCATTTTTATCAATTCATGTGCCTAAATTTAGCACCAAGTCTGTGTAACAAATGTGTATCTATCCAAAAATTGCTGCAACAACTTACGGCACATGATTGAGTGTGGGAAGGGCCATCATATAGTTCCATCATAATGTTTTAAGCCTATATACACTCTTAACATACCTTTAAAAAATGTAAATAGGTGCCGAACCAAAACACAGAAATTGTTACATATTTATGACTAGAAAGACTTGACACAGTGCTGAGCTGCATCTCAAATTAACTCCAGGTTTTCTGCTTTCAGATGATTTATAGCACTTCTATTAGACATATACTGTTGACCTGTTATGTCCCCCTAAAGATCCACTGTCCCCATGACTTAAATGGGTCCATGGTAAAGAGGGGTGGAGTAGAAGAGGTTAAGAGAGTGTGAGATAAATGACAAGACTGAGGGATCTGGGTTAACAAAACTTGATAATAAACTGTGGTATAAATACCTAGGTGGTCGAGCAGGATGTTGTTGGGGTTCAGGTCTCGACAGATGATGCCCTCTTGGTGCAGAGAATCCAGCGCTGTCACCATCTCCACAGCCCAGCATCGTACAAAGTCCTCCGGGATACGAGCTTGGGATGCAGCCAGCGACAGCTCGTCCAGCTCTGCGAACAGCCGCGATACTTCTTTATCAAATTCGCTGCCACCTGTATTACTAATAACTCTTGATGATTCAATATCAAGATCTAATAAACTCTCAACCACTGCACAGGCCTCAGTCCCGTTTGTGGCTGGGCTTTTGGGGTCTGGATTCAAGTCTGTATTTCTTCTTGAACTGGTCCCTAGTTTATCCTTAAGCGTGTCAGTATCTGGAAGGTCAAAGGGAAGGTCGTTATTTTGGCATGCAGGATGAACCTCCATTTTGTCAGAAGCCTCTTGCCCAAACACCAAGCTGCAGTCATCCCAAAGTGAGTTAAAGGGAGAGGAAGATGCAGCACTGGTGTCACAGGTTGCAGAGGCTGTAAAAAAAGATGAAAGCTCCTGCTCCAGTGGCTGCTCCTCCTCCTCCTCCTCAGGCTGGCTGGGAAGCTGTAAAACATCAGGCTGGATGAGCTTCTGAGGAGAGGCTGTGGCCTCGAGGCCCAGACACACCCCTGAAGTTTCAAATTCCTCCTGTAAGGAGTCTACGGTCCCACCTGTTACAGGGAGGTTGACCAAAAGGTCTGGCGGGTGACCCTCGTCCTCTACTACTGCCTCTTTAAATGATATGACTGGCACTGATTCATTGGAGCCTTTATCGCTACAGTCAAACCCCCAAAGCTCCGAGCTGTGGCCCTTGACCTCCTGAGCCAGCTCTGGAAGATCGTCAGTGACATCCGAGCCCAGGTCTGATGTAGAAAAGACAGGGATTGGCTTATGACAGGTGCGCTGCTCTCCTGAGTCGACACACGTCACTTCGCTTGCACTGTCTTTACTGTCAATGCGGAAAAACTCCATTGGCGTGTGCTTGGACTGATCCAAAGACAGAGGCACAGCAGGGGAGGGCAAAGGACTGAACACGTCACTATTGTCCTGTCCCTCGCCACGGTATTGCTCAATGTCAAGGGTGTGGCCACTTTTTTCGGACGACTCTGTGAAAAAGCCGAGTTCCTGAGAGCTGATGGGTGAAGAGAGGCTGTCGTTGCTGAGCAGCGAGCGGCTACGTGAGGAAGTGGTGGTCGTCCCAGCGGGTACCTCCAGTGACAGCACTTCCTGTTCACTCTTCTCTTCCTCCTCTTCTAGTGCATCTGGTTCTACTTTGTCTTGTTCGTACTCATTGCAAAGTGTCAAATAGCTGTTGGTGCACTCCTCCTCAGAGGTGGCCCCGGAGTCCGACTGGGCCCCGGTTTGTTCGATAAGCCTTGAAGGGAGAACATTTTTCTGAGGTGACGCGCTGACTTTCTCCCCTTTGTTCTGCAGCCCTGAGACAGAATCAGAACAAGCAACTGTTCCAGAACCAGAACTGGCTGAACCAGCATCCAGCTGTGGTACAACATGTTGTGGAGAGTGGACAGCCGCTGTGTGGCTCTTCTGGATGAAAGGAATGTCAAAGCTCTCCTCCGGGCTGGAATTACGCAAGTACTTTCCAATGTGAGACCACAGCTTTCCACCTAGAGATGAAGGAAACAGGGCATTAAAGACAGAGAAAAAAGAAGGGCGTATCTAACGCAGTGGTAAGCAGAGGTCTTAAGACAGAAAGCTGGGCAGTGTCTGGATATTTCAGCAATAAAGTAGGAACTTTTCCAGGGACGTTTTCGGGAAATCTCACCTGGGTTTCAACCCAGGTAACTCTGGTCTAAACTTAGTTCCTAGGCCATACTTCCTGTCTTCCAAAAAGTCCTCATTTTATATATGTTTCATTTGATTATTTCTATTGTTTTTATCTTGTGTTGTTAACAGTTATTGTATTCTTTTATTTTGTTTACTCTAATTGTTTGATTTGCTGTAGCTCTGCGCAATCTATAGGGCAATCAGTTGCCAACTTTGCTTATTTAAGTCAGTGATGGTATTTTATCTTTCTTATTTTTTGTTCTTTGTATTTTCTTAAAATTGCCTCATTTTATTTGCTTGAATTCGGCATCATTCTAAAATCTGGGATCAACCACGTAAAGCACTTTATGAAAAAACTTTAAAAAACTTTATTCTTATTATTATTATATCAATGGACTGAGGGTTCACATCTAGTTACCTGCTTTGCCCAACTGGTAACTGAGTCAGTATTTGGGAGGCGGATGACTTAAACACTGCAGCTTAAAAAAGAAATTAATAAAAAGAAATTAAATGCTCTCTGTAATCCATTTAATTTACCAGATATTCACATTTCTCCCGATGCTATGGCAGTGTGCCTATAGGTATCTCTTACTGTGCATTCAAACCAAAAGCGTCATGAGCGCCAGCGGTCGCTCAGGTCGCTGGCATCGCGCTGCCTGGCAGCTCTGGCAGCTCTGGCAGGACTTGCAGATGGCTGCCAAGGGGCGGGGCTTTCAAGCTGCACTGCAGAAGATTTCTTTCTTTCTTTCTTTCACTGTCCCGCATTGAGAATATTCCTGGTCTGCTGCCTCAGCGGCGTCGCTGCTCATTTGCATAAAGTTGAGCTTCTCTCAACTTCACAGTGACGCTCTGGTTGCTGGCATCGTGCTGCTCACTGCTGCCGATGCTCCAGACGCCCTTCGTAGCAAGCGTACATTGAAAATGAATGGCTGCCGGCCACTTATGACACTCATGACGCTTTTGGTGTGAATGCACTGTTACATGTGATGCATTTTAAAACCTTTTCAAGATAATTTTAAACCAAATTTAAGACAGACTTTTGGGTAAATCATCTTTCTGATTCAAGCACTGCAAGAAAGGTAGGTAGTATAAATGTGGTCCTGTGCAGTTATTAGAGTGAGTTAGGTTAATCTAAATTTTGCCAACGGGTAAGAGCTCGAATTAAGTGTCTGGTTCACTGACAGGTTAACATCAGAAATGTGGACCTTCACGCATAAGAGCATGACTCATTTTGACAAAAAAATAAAACATCTGCAGCAGATAAGACCTCAGAAATTCAGGTTTCAGGCTATTTAATGTCTTTTAGGGCCTTATATTTACAAAATTGAATTTAAGACATTTTAAGACTTTAAAGGACCTGCAGACACCCTGTGTAGAAATCCAAAAAAGGAATGTGCGAAAGAGACTTTAAGCTCCTGACTTTGGTTTCCTTGGTAGTTACTGAGACTAATTGTTAAAAAGGGTAATTAATTTCCACTTAGGAATGAGTAACAAAGTCAAACTAAAACAGTTACGCCTGAACCCAGTTTGGCTGACTGGTGTTGTGTGTGTGTTTTAGGTTGCTAGTGTAATGTTAGCATTTTGACGTCTCTCTGTCTTACACACACGCACAGACATACAGATACACACACAGCTGTAGCATGAGCAATTGGAAGCCAGCATCTGTTGTGTGTGATGAGAATGGATAGGGAGTTCACAGTGATGATAATGATAGCGGGGCAACTCGATGGCTTAGAAAGTAAAACCATCCACATGTTGTTTTGTCCAATGTCACTCAGGTCACTGCCTCCCCCTGTCTGCCTGTCTGTCGTCATTCAACCCATCAGCTGCTAACAGCATACTAAAGAAGTATAAGAAGCAGCCCTGGATCAGAGCTGGGACGTAACTGTGGTGAAACTACGCCTTTTCCTGGCATTTGATTGGCTTTATTAGATCATGTTCATATGATATTCAATACTGTCCACTAATATTAGCGCAGGGTGGTTATAGAGTGCACCAGATTGAATAGGTTACAGGGCATTAAAAAATATGGCTGCATTTCATTGAACGCACTCACCCACACACACGAGCTACACACACATCCTAGAGTGAGTGGGATGTAAGGAGGCCCAGGTGTTGGCATAGCTAATGAAGCATGGCGCCACCTGGTATTCAGAATAATGACCTGTGACACACACCCATCTCTATCAAACATCTGTCTGGAACAAGGGCAGAGGGAGGGGTGGGAGAAGAGAGGAGGAGGGACCGGGTGAAGGAGAGGAAAAGAAAGAAGAGGGAAGATGAAAGCGGTGTGCGTCTTACCTTCGGCGTACTGCAGCAAGAGGAAAACTGTGTCTTCAGAGACAATGAACTTCCTCAGCTGCACCATATGGGGCACGGAGTGAGGCATTACTGTCCTCTTTGTGCGTCCACAGTCGCTGCTCTTCCTCAGACCCTGCAATAAGAAAGGAGAGGAAGATGAGGTGAGTAATTAAAGGTGAAGCAAGCAGGGAAATCTGCACTTAAGGACAAGAGGAGAAACAAAAAATTAACCCAAATATGGAGGGTATGAGCGGCAGGAGGTGAAGGAAGGTGAGTATTTTAGTTTGTGTGAAGAATAAGGCGTAAAAAAATGAGGAGCAGAGTGTGGCAAAGGAGAAACCTCCCATTAGCGAGTTGCCAGCTTTGCCCCATGGCAACCCAAAGTCACTGGATTCATCAAGCCACATACAGCGCGTGACTTTAAAAGAGCCACACAAATCTATCAGCACTACACGTAAAGTTCACATTGGCTGCATGTGTGTGTGTAGGGTATGTGTGTGTGTGCGCGCACGTGTGTGTATTCATCTGTGCCTGCGCTGTGCGTTGGCATCTGGCACACGTCTCACACCTGAGAGCAGAGGAGCTGACAGGGACAGGCCCATTAGAATCAATTACACCGGTCACACACAGGGGCTTCTGGCACACTTCACACTTACACTTACAGTCAGGACGACGAGCAAGCGGGGTGCGCGCGCACACACACACACACACACACACACACACACACACACACACACACGTGTATTAAACTTACTTTGAGGATGAACGTCTCTTGTGTTCTCTTGTCCATGACCAAAAGAACCTGTGATGGAAGAGTGCCATTAATTGCCAGATATGAACAGACAGTCTAAGATGATGTAGTGGTTGTGTCCTCCAGAGCAGTGTTTTTCAACGACTGGGTCAGGGCACACATGAGGGTCACCGCAAGATAAATGTAGGTCCCTAAATTATGCCAGAAAAATTGGCATTAACACATCCGATCCTGCTGTGTTGCCTAAATCAAGTCCCAGCTATGAAAAGATTACAAAATGAATCTATAGATGTCTCCTCGCAGCTGTCTGCCTCCGTCAACCAGTCAAGTTGGAGTTTATTTCCACGTCTGCCCAGGCTCATAAACCGGTAATATATGCAGTGAAGACTTCAATAAAAGGTATTATGCTTATTTTTTGGCAGAGGTGGTGTTGAAAAGTATTTTTTCAGATCATAATGGTGTCACAGTGAAGTTGACCTTTGACCTTTTGGACATAAAAAGTCCTCATTTCATCAATTTATCTCATTAGACATCTGTGTGACTCTGTTTTCATAATTAGCATATGAATTCCTGCCTTATGATCAGAAACATATTTTGTGATGTCACAGTGACCTTCAACCACCAAAATCTAATCAGTTCAACGTTAAGTCCAGGTGGACGTTTGTGCCAAATTTGAAGAAATTCTCTCAAGGCTTTCTTGAGATACTGCATTCACAACAAAGAGAGGGGCAACGTCACAGTGACTCTGAACTTTGACTCCCTAAATCTAATCAGTTCTTTGATGAGTATAAGTGGACGTTTGTGCCAAATTTGAAGAAATTTCCTCAAGGCATTCTTGAGATATCACATTCATGGGAATGGGACATATAGACGGACAATCTGAAAACATAAGGCCTTCGTACATGGCTGTCAAAGAGGCATAAAAATGTCAAACATTTGCTGCTTCCACTTTCTCTAATATATAGTATTTCTGTTTTTCCCTATAAAAAAATAAAAATACACATATCATGCAAGATTTTCCTAGAACACAATGTAAATACTTATACAAATGTCATCTCTCCCAGTCACGACCCACTACAGAGACTCTGCCCTCTGCCTGTATTTTCTTATATTCTGGTGAGCTACGAAAATCGCAGACACATCGCCAAAGGAAAATGGCAAATATAGGGAGGTGAAACGCAAAGCGGACAAAGCTGGGATTGGCTTTCATTTTCACTTTAACTGGCGATATTGTTTCCAAACAGTGTCCAACAATTTCTACATAGTAAACCTTTAAAAAATCATTGTAAACTGAGTATCTTAAGATTTTAGACAATCGAACTACGATGGCCAACACAAAAACGCAAAAATTAGATGGCCCTATCTAAAGCCAGTGTTTGATTTGTCCCTGCTGGGCTACTGTAGAAACAGCATGGTGGACTCTATGGAACAGGATCCATTCCGTATGTACATATAACAGCTCATTCTAAGGTAATTAAAAAATACTCAATATGTACTCAATACTTATTTTCAGGTGATTTTAAAATAATGAAACCACAGTTATGAACATTATATACGATTTCTGCCAATAGATGCACCTATATCCTACACACTGGTCCTTTAACAATAAAAAAAAAATGAAATCATAAAAATAAATCATTAGTTGCAGTCCTAATGTACACCAAAAAAGCACATGTGAGCAACCTGCGAGCCAAACATTTGTGTTCATCTACTGAATGCACACATTTTTTTTCCTGTGATCCTTTTTTTGAATTTATTTTGGAACATATGTGGTCCTTAAAAAAGGCACTTCAGATTCATGTAATGCTTCATGGCAGACACAGTAATTGTCATCTCTAAATCTCAACCTTCTTTCCATATCTGTGCCTAAATTCTACTTAAAAAGGGAGCTTCTAGGTTGCTCTTTTGACTTCCTTTACCTTTCTCCCTTTGGCTCTTCCTAATATCTTTATTTCCTCCCTCCTTCTGTCTGACATCTCCATTGCTCTTCTGCTCCCTCCCCGTCTCAGGGGAGAGCTTGAGCATATGTGTGTGACCTGGCCTGTGTTCGTGCGTAGTGCGGTGCGCGCGTATGTTTTGTGGGTGCGTTCTCTCCATGTGACCCTGGCTGGGACCAAACAGGTGCAGGCTAAATGGATATGAATGGAGCTGTGAGTAAACAGAGTGGCAGTGCTAGCCAGGGCGCTAATATAATTAAGACACAAACATCAGGGAAGGGGGGAGGTGGAGAGGAGGGGCGGAGGGGTGGGGGCAGTAGGGTGAGGAGCTCTCTCCATCTGTCCCCTCTGTCCCCATTAAAAGTGAAAGGAGGAAGGAGGAGGAGAAAGAGGAGAGGAAAGCCGGGTCATTTCTGGATGATGCAGTTTCCACTTATGGCAGTTCTTTTTTGGTTGTTTTTTTTCTGCCATGTGTCTGATGTGTTTCTGACATATTGTGGATTTTGCGTGCACCTCTGTAGAGTAACACATGTAAGTACTGTGTCAACATTTTCCTTGGGGTTTTGTGTGTGTGTGTGGAGGACGAGCATCATTGATTCAATGTTGTGTGCCGCTCCCTGAGCTGCTTGCCAAGTCATTTCATGGCTGAGTGGTGAAGTTGCTTCGCCGGCAGCTGGTTGAGAGGACCAGCAACCTAAACTGACCTTGTGGTAGTCATAACTGACGCTCAACATACACACACTCAGCCCTTACCATACCATTCAGTAAATCTATTACGCTTTATTGCTTCGGATGAAAAAGATGGTCGAAGAAGGAAAGGACACAAGGAGGAGAAATTTGACACATCCACATTTGTCCTGTCTGCCGGACACAAGTGAAATTATTTTGTTAGGGCCTCGATTACTGTTGCCACCTTAAGGATTTTCCTCTTCAGTACAGGGTTGGGTACTGTTCATGTTTGAACCAATACTGGTAGCAGCTGAGATACTGTGTGTCTGCACGTCTAGCAGTGATATTAGTCTATTACTAAAATGATATAGAAAAGAAAATAGCTTCCGCCTCCTGTCTGAAGTTGAACCAGCCACTAAGCAGAACTCCACTGCTGGTCAAGGAGCACCATGGCTGGTTTCGAAGCTTCGGGCACTTAGCAGCACTACAATCTCCTGTTTGATCACGACATTCTCTCCCAGATGCATTCAGGTACCAAAATTTGGTGAATTTGATTAAGCATGAATCTGTACTCAGTGGTATCGACGTAATTCTTTTGGTACCCAAACCAACGTCCATATATACTATATTACTGGAGAAGAACATTCTGACATCAAATCAAATACATGTTTATTTCCTATTTAGATCAGTTTTTGTCTTTTTGTGTCTTTTCCTCACTTTCTTGGTAGAAAAAAAAGACAAATTATTGATTATGATTATGGTTGCAGCAACACGCCTATTTCAAGGTATATACCGTGAAATGAAAGTTTGTTATCATACTGTGTACATTTGCTTATCTACGTTATTGAAAGAAAAAGCAGCTGGATGACAAATCTCACAATTATTTTAGTTAGATACCTGATATCCGAGGATCGGATATCGGCACCGATCACGTTATTTTTACAAAATCGGAATCAGTAATAAAAGATCGGAGGAATCAAAACAACAAAAATGGCCAGGTTTTTCATTTATGTTTTTCATTGTTGCCTCCGCTTTCCAATGTATTGTAACTGAGCGCCCTGGGTTTGCCTAACTGAGTGCAGCTAATGGGTAATAAACGGACAGGAGTCGAGACAACAGGTTCAGCAGCCACCGCTTCTCTCTTTATTCCGAGCAACACAGCCACACCTACAGCCGAACCTCGCCTACCACAGCCCTATGGCAACTCTGGAGGGACAATTTGTTCGCAATTCAGAATTTGTTTACATTTTGTGCTGCTGAACCACTGATAAGCTTTTTGGATATTATTTAAATAAAAAACAAACCTTATGGGACAACTTGGATGCATTCTTTTTTTTCTTTCTTTCTTAATGCTTTACAAAGTATCGGATCGGACTCGGGTTCAAAATAAAGCACTCTGTATCAGATCGGATGCAAAAAAAATATGATCGGGACATCCCTAATTAAAATAATATAACGTTTGCTCAACCAAAAATCACCTTTACATTTTCTTTCTTTAACCCTTCAAAGCCTGGAACGACATCACTTGTCTTATGCTGCTTTCAGACACCTTTCGCAGGTATTTAAACCTCTGAACCCTGACCTAATTGGTGTGAATCTTTTCAAAAACATGGGAAAAAGGGCAGTGAGCAACTTGATGGGAAATGTCCCACAATTTGCAAAAAATTAATAGATTTAGGGTCTTTTTTTTTTTTAACTAGGGCAAAAAGAAAAAGCTAAAAAGAAACCATTATATTTATAAGTATTATTTATTGTTACATATTTAAAATTATGATACAGAATTATTAGAATTTTTAAGCATTTCCTTGTTTTTATTCTATGTTATTTTATTTTAATTTGTTGTATTTTACTAATTTTCGTGTTTTTAATTTTCTCTATTCACTAATTTCCTGCAATTTTTTTGTGACATTTCTTGTTTCGTTGCTCATTGCCTTCTTCTCATGTTTCTCGGAACAAATTAAGCCAATTTGCTCCAGTCTGAAAGGGTTAAGGGTCAATCTGACTGATTATAATAATTCTGTAGTACCGTGACACCTTGAAACTGCAATATTTTTTGAGATGGTTATTATACTGTGAAAATCTCATACCATTGCAACACTAATTATGTTAATAAATGAAACAACATTAAAGAAAACTCACAAAACGTGGCTGCAAGTTGCAAACATTGTCAATAGTAAACTGACCTTATCTATGACCCCCAACACCCTGTAAGCTCTCAGCTCCTCAGATGAACTCTGCTGGCCTCCTCTGCTGGTGGACGGGCAGCACTGTGCCCCCAAAGCCTTGGACAAAAGAACATTTCATAGAGCATTAATGGATTGTAATTTCATCATTAAATCATGGCTGTATTCATTGGTTATTGTATTAATAATAATAATTATTATTATTACTAATTACTTGTTTTGGACTGTCAATGTGCATTATAAAAAGACTGGTTGAACATTTTTCTCCACAGACTTACTGTACTGTTTCCATCTGTAACAAACCCAACTGTACTCTGATATAGTCTCAAGTGGTATCAGGACCCCAGTGGATGCATGCACACAAAGCAGATTTGCATAATCTAACACACAGTATACAGGCCGGCAGCATTTCCCTCCCACTCACCACTGTCTGCGTCGACCCTTGACCCATGTTGCTTCCCAGATGCTGACTGGATATCTGTTCCGCACGCATCAGATACTCAGCAGTCTTCTTCTTCACTGCCTCTCGCCGCGTGGGACTGGGCTCACCTGAAAAGGGGTGAGCGAGATCAATTGTTTTTCTTTACCTAGCAGTTTTTAATAGTGCGGGGTGAAAAGTTTCTGCACAAGCATTTTATTTACTGACAAAACAGCATGTTTTATTGGGACAAGCTGCTAGAGGCGAACTCGAGTGGTCTAACTTGCTGGTACCCACATTCAAAAAGGTTCTAGCGGGCTGCTTTCAAAGTTTGGGTTGTGACCTACAGCACCTGTGGACCATGGCAGATTTTATTGGGCCTACTCATAGTCATGGCAGGTACAAGCTAGTAGACCGTGAAAAACATTTTATAGTGTCCTTTGTGACTCTAGAGGGAGCTTCATCATGTCAAAAACTGGACTTGGAGGTGGGTCTATGTGTCCTGGAGGATTTCCATGTCCCTGGCAAATGGGAGACACTGCAGACAAATATCTGTTTTTTTGATTATCTGTTATTATTTAACTATTTTAAAAGCTTGAACCGTCTCTTTTTAACTTGCCTCTTGTTGCCATATATGTCTCTCTCATTGTCATATAACGTACAGGTTGTGTCACTGATGTATATGTGTAGTGAAGAAACAAACAAAGTCAGAGTGGAGATACAGAAATAAAAAATTGTATACAACACTCTGTCCAACTTTGGGTACCAATGTAAACCCTGTCTAAGAATGGGCTAAATAAAAACGGAAAACAACTCTTTGTGTATCTATACTTTTACCCAGCTCTCTCCCAAACTGACCTTGCACTCCTTGCAGAAGCAGGTCCACTCCGCTGCGATAGCAGGAGAAAGCTGCCTGAAAGTCTTGCTCTTTCTCCTTCTGTACAGCCAAACAGATGAGCTCACTGGCTCTGTCTAAGTAGTCTGACTTCACGTCTTTGGGGTTGCCACCGCTGGCCTTCTTCAGGCTGCCGGAGAAGAGTGGTGTTCGGCCTGGCCAGCTGACCTCGGGGTTAGGGGCTGAGGAGGCAGGGACAGGGGCAGGAGATGGGGTGCGACGATCATGCAAGGAGGGCAAGCGAGGGCTGCAGCTGCTGCTAAAGTTGGTGGCTCCCCCCTGTGGCTGGTTTGGGGAGGTGCGGCCCGAGGCCATGCCATCATCCAGCCCAGCCAAAGAGTCTGTATCCACAGCCAGGGAGGTCAGGTCGCTGTCACTGGACGGGCCTGGGGAGAAGAACATTGCTTAGACCAACACATATACACACCTCATAATGAGTTTACGTATGAGCTCTAATGTAGGTGGGTGTTATCTTGATACATAAACAAACCTTACCTCCATACTCAGATGTGATAGTCAAATCATCCGCACCACTGATGTCTCTTTGAACTAAAAAAAAACATCCACACATCTCTGAGCAAGTATGACTCAACAGACATTGTAAATTAAGAGGAAGATAGATCTTGAACGTGTGAAACTCTACCGTCAGAGCTGCAGTCTGATAGACTGTCTGCCAGGAAGTCAGAAAAAGGCTCAGCTGGTCCGATGAGCTCCGAGCCGTCGTGGACTTCACCTCCCTTGAGAAGAATTTAAAACATTGCACAATCCACCATCTGTCTGAGAGTATGTTTATGTTTATGTATGCGTGTGTTTGGGTACCTTGAAGAAATCTTGGATGTGCTGACTACTGTAGAGAGCAGGGATGTTAGCAGAGAACTGGAGCAGATCTTCAGAGCACTGTCGTCTTTCCTCGACTACCGAGTCATCAAAACGACCTGCACATGCATTCATGGACAGGAAGACAGACAGAGTAAGGTACAAAGTAAGAGTAGTGCTTACAGAATGAGTATTAACACTGAGCTGCCTCAAGGGGGAAGAGTCGTCGCTACTTCTCTGGTGGTAAGAAGATCCAGGATTACAGCAGTATGTCACTACAACTGTTTGTCTTAGGTCACCTCAGAGAAAGTTCCCTAACATGAACAACCAAATGTTTAAGCAAAAGAGAGACCAAAACATCAAACAGAAGAAGAAAGCTCTACACAGACATGTCCAATTCAAGCATTTTAAAAAAAAAAAAGAAGCCTTCTGTCTTGTTACTTTTGTCAGGACAAATGTCTGACACAAAGGAATCAAGGTGATTAGTTTCTTACCAAACACTTTGGCCTTGGCAAAGGGAGGAAACAGCTCCGACTGGCTACATACATTCTTGTGCAGCTGCCAGAGGTTCTGATGAAGCTTCCGGAAATCACTGTATCTCTTCCATACTGTTATCTACAGAAAGAGAGAGAAGAGAGATGGATTAAGATTGGTGGGAGGAGGACTTTGGGAATCAATAATCTTCACCAAATGGACTATAGTAATTTTCTCTACCAAACACTGCTAAAAGAGGGAACCTGATTTTGTATTTGTCTGTAAAAGTAATCTAACCCTAATCTATTACTGTGAGGCATAAAGCAAAACGAGCAGAACAGGAGCACTGCTCAGGAATGGAGGTATGTGTTCCAGGCAAAACTCTTTCACTTTGTCTCAGAGACACACACATGCACTAATTTACATCATGCCTGCTGCATTAGAGCTGGTTCCAGACTAGACTGCATTCCTCAGCATATGACACATTTAGGAGAGCTTGCATGTGAGTTTTGACAGCTTGTTCGGGGGAATAGTTAAATGTTCCGTAAAATCTTTTAAAAGACTAACTTGAGCAAAAACAAATCCTTAAAATGGTGACACTAAAGATGTGACAGGTATTATTTGATACTTGAGCCGCTGATAATAAAAGCCTGAGTGTTCATAGTCTGATTTAAAGACAATGAACTTGAAATGTAAAAAAGAAAAGCAAAAAATGAATGAAAACAACTCTTCTGATGTTGACCTAACTCTTGGCTTTTTATATTAGTTACACTATTTTTCACAACTGACTTTTCTGGACGGATAAATGAAGCTTGCTTTGTAAAATCTAATGTCAAAGGAGGTGGACAAGGAACTAGAGCTGCACACAACTTGCACAGCTTCTTACCACAAATTTACTGGTGTAAATTTCATAAATAAATAAAATAAAATAAAATAAAATAAAATAAAATAAAGCTATTATTATAAACTGGTCTTGGATGGTTTCAGAAGTCTTAATCTGAGGTAACAGATCACTTATTCTTTATACAGTAGCAGTGTTTATCTTCCAAACCTGCGGGAAAATTAATTCCACAATATTCCATCCAACTTCTGCCACAGCTTTGCACACTCACAAACTCCCAATACACAAATAATGGCTGCATGTCTTACCTCTTGGACATCCTCTGGGTTCTTCCTGGAGATTATCTGTGTGGAAAAAGGAAAAGAGAAACCTTAAAACTTCAGACTCTCTCAAAAGTCTATTCTTATCTTAAAGTTTAGGATGCCAGCGCTGATTTTGCTGCTAGGACCTTCTTGTGAGACTGGCACGAGTACGAGCGGGGACACAGCTCTGACTGTGACAATGAGTGCATTATATAGAGAATGACGGAAGTCTTGAGTGTAGGAACGAGACATCACCAGCAATCATAATAAACAGGATGGCGGGCAGGCGGGGACGAAGAAACTCAGCCTGTCCTTGTCCTATCTTATTAAGATGGGAGTATCTGAAAAATCACTGCATGCACTGGCAACTGGAGGTCTGAGAAAATGTGGATGAATTATAGGATATGTTATTAATTTCATCATCAGATGACTTCTCTTTGCAAGCACTTGGTGTGTGAGTTGCTGGATATTATCAATGGGGACAGGAAGCCATGATTACAAATGACAGCCTGGTTGTCCAAAACTGAAAGTAAATGTTGTGTCGGATTTTTCTCCTACAGTATAGCAACACTTTACACTTAGAGATAGATACAGAGGGCTTAAGCAAATGACATACAGGTTATAAAGTCAACCCAGGCTTTGGCATCTCTTCATCCAAGTCTGTTTTGATAATGGAGACCCCCCACAATGCTAATGACTGATTTCAAGGCACTTTACTGGGAAGCTTGCCTGAGACTGTAGTGTCTGTATTAAACAGCTATTTAGTTATGTTCTGCTCACTTATAATTGGCATTATCTCTTTAATGCTACTCTATTGAAACGCTAATTAAATACAACACTAACAAAGCTAGCTAGTTAGCTATCTAACGTTTAAAAGCAGCTACCTAGGTCGGAGTCAATCAGCCTGGCTAATGATGCTAATGAAAATTAGCATCAAGATAATCCACTAGAGGGGAATAAAAACACATTTTAAAACATAACCATGTCTGAATGTGCCTGTCAGCTAATTATGCAGTGTTCACAAAAGCTGTTAACACCGACAGGTAATCCTCAAGCGGTTTTAAAGTAACGTTACTTGTGTTTACATCATGTTAGCTTGGTTAGCACAGCTCAGGCTACACAGCTAGCTAACAACACTTAGCATTAGCTCTGCTGTCAGAGTGCCCATTCATCCTCCCCTGCTCTTACCCTTGCGGTGACTTTGTACACAGTGTAGCCTTTCAGGTGCTTTTTAGGGTCTGTGACAGTATAAAACCGAGCCAGTTCTCCTCTGTCCCGCTGCGATATCATTCTGATAGTGACAACATTGCCAAAGCTACCAGTCGGCTAGCCACATACATTTATTCCTTGGCAGCACAGTGACAGGAAGGCAAATAACTGAGAGCTCCTCCCTGTGGTCAGACTGTGGAACTACACTTGCATCCACTTGGTGTTGCTTTCTTCTAACACCAGTTTAGTTGGGGTGTTTATATATTTTATTAAATCATAACTCATGAAATGATTGTCTACTTTATATAAATGTATACATATAAATATCAGCAATTAAGCTTACAGTGCATGGCATGAACACAATACAATACAAGTACACAAACAGAGATAAGTGCATATGTTGTATGCCATATATTCCAATACATAATCATGGCATATGCTAAAATGGAATTAGAAAAATATAATATAGCTGGGTGATATCGATAAAACCTTCTATCACAGTGTATGTCATGTAGCTCAGGTGAAAAAACTTTAGATTCGAGGTACAATACAATAGATATTAAAGTATACATTTGATCATGTAGGGTGATACTGAACTACCATAAAATGTAATAAATGTGTGTAGCAGTTAACTTTTTTGTGCTTTTAAGAAACAGATTTCTGCTCTGTTGTTAACAATTAATGCCAAACAGAAAACATATGCTATGAACAGAGAAAATAAAAACACATGCTATAGGCTACACCCTGTCCTGTAAAGTTGAATATACTCAGCTGGGTACAACAGATTTTTTTTTATCAACTGTGCCTCCCTTTTTCAAGATTGCAATGGTTTGCATCTGTCGCTCACACCACCACGTTACATTGTCGCAATCCAGAGCAGCAAAAGCACAATTCCTGCTGGGTTCAGAATCCAGGAAGTGCCAACTTTGCTTGCCGAGTTGTTCTGACAAGTGACAGTCGGCGTCTTCATCATCTCCCTGATGATGCCATCTCCACTGAATGCAAAGTTGACCTATGAAAAAGAAATGATATAACATAGAAATACAGCTTTGTGTGATACATGGTGGAGGCAATGACCGAGGACTCCACAAACTCTTAAAAGAACAGTGTGCAAGATTTAGGGGGATTTAGTCGCATCTAGCGCTGAGGATTGCAGATTGTAACCAGCTAAAACTTCTCCTGGTTAGAATTCTGTCAGTGTTCAAAGTTCAGGAGGTTGTCACTGGGTCTTTTCCTCTCCAAAACCAATGGACCAGGTGATTAAGACCAGTAGACACTGAGCAAAGCAGTTTCATGAAACAAATTAGGAGATGGGTCGCTAGCTCAGCACCAGCTAATGTGTGCTCACCTTTTTTCTCTGATAACTTAAGATCCAGATGTTCAAGAGGTTTTTACCAGGAGCCAGATTATTCACAGAGGTCTCTTCCTCTCCAAAACAAACAGACCCACTGATTTCAACAGGTAAAAACACTGAATGAAGCAGTTTCATGTTAAAACAGTCAGTGTTTTTCTGACGCTGTCTGATGCCACAAATGGCCCTATCTAGAGCCAGTGTTTGGTTCGTCTGTTCTGGGCCACAATAGAAACATGGCGGACTTTGTGGATGAGCACCTGCTTTCTGTGTAGATATAAATGGCTCTTTCAAGGGTAACGAAAACATGATTCTTATTTTCAGGTTATTATACAAGAAAGAAAACATGCTTATCATATTATATTCCAATTTGCCAAGATATCCCCCTAAATCCTGCACACTGGACCTTTCAAAAGACAATAAATCCTCAACAGAAACGTCATTATTAGGCTGGAGGTAGAAAAGAAAATACAGAGAAACATTCAGACTGTTACTTACATTGTCATCACTGACTAACTGCATTTGTTTAACGCTCTTTAGGAACATCTCCTGTGCAGCAATGTCATCCGGGTCTGAAGTGGGGGGCACTATGGACGTTCTATCAGAGCTACTAAAAAAAAGCAAACCAAGAGACATCTGCTTGTAAAAAATATAATGTATATAACCTGTAAACTACTTTAAACCATCACTGGTGCTAGGTCCAGACTCAGCAGAAATATTAGGGTTGTGTTCATTGATAGATACCTTGTATTCGGGTGGCTAACACATGTGTTGATCGGTATTGCAGGATAGTAGAGCAGGAAGGCCAGACACATCTCATCAGTAGTTGCTAACCCCATCTGAGGGAGAAAAATGTTCAGTCAACACCTTCTGACACTCCAGACCGTTCCTCAGGAGACAATCATAATGTAATGTGATGTAATGTATTTTGCTTAGTATTTGAAGTACAAAAACAATAAGGATATAATTAGAAAGCCAAGAATCTCCTCTTTCCAAAGGTATATGAAACTCAAAATGTGTTTAAGGGTTAACGTGACTGAAAGTAATTAGATACCGGTTATAGGTTTGGGTCCCGATAGGACGACTTCTGGGTCCGGTATAGGTCAACAAAGGAGGGACAGATTTTGGTATGATTATGATTATGCTTACATGAACAAATGACTGAGGAGAAATCTGGACCCTGTGGCTGGACCAGCTGGGAACCACTGATTTAAAGCACATTGTGTGTGTATTAGCAAAGGTCATGCAGTGTTTACCTACCGTGGTGACTTTGGTGCGATCGATTGTACTGTAGGTGCACTCCACTGCAATCTCATCACCCTGTAATGGGAGGCAAGTAATGTGACATCATAAATTAGAGGGCACCGTTAATATTATATAGTTTTAACAGCCCAAATACATGATAACTAACTGAAAACAGCCTTGTAACATATTTGGGCATAGATGCAATGGAGACTTACCGGCTTGATGGTCTTGACAGCTCCCAAACTGATGCCCTGCTGTATCTCGAAGTTGAAGTTCTCATCCAAGGCCAAGAAGTCTAT
Source organism: Epinephelus fuscoguttatus (assembly GCF_011397635.1). Classification (NCBI taxonomy): domain Eukaryota; kingdom Metazoa; phylum Chordata; class Actinopteri; order Perciformes; family Serranidae; genus Epinephelus; species Epinephelus fuscoguttatus. Next base: position 15,782,129 of record NC_064762.1, on the reverse strand, counting down.
TTGCTTTCCGTCTCTACAGAGACCAAGACGTATGACATAATGTTATGTTTACAAGAAAACTCTGGTACACAACTAGGGGTGGATTATGAGACAGTGAGCCCCTGGGCACAGACAGGCCGAGGACCCCACCACCTCTCCTGCATAGGAGCAAGACACACAAGTCATTTCTCAATCTGTGTTCTTGCCTGTACTTATGTTCTTGCGGACTTGTGAAACGTCATCAGTCGCATGTGATGTGAACTTGCTCTGCCCGTTCCATCGGGGATGCATAGGGAGGTGATTTGTGTGGACTTTTGACAGCCAGGTATCCCAGAATGCATTTCTCACAGACTAATGGCAATGGCAGCCGTCCTTGGGAGTTTGTACTCCCGAGTCGAACTTGCCAAGTCCGAACTCCCAAGTGCGCAAGTCTGAATTTGGCGTACTTGATATTGAGAAATACCTGCAGACTTTGTGGATGTTTTGCTTCTTTTGGTTGTTTTTGTTGTTCTTTTGTGTCTCTTTGGAGGTGTTTTGTGCCTTTTTTGCTGATTCTTATACATTCCCTTAACAATTTGTTACTGTGTTTTAATTCTTCTTCTTCATCTTAGATATTGACTGACATAATTGAAGACCCCTCTCTCTGTCTTACCTGTAGTGGGCAACTCTGACTTTCCTCCCAGCCAAGTGAGTGTGCAGCATCACAGCAAACACATGAAGGTCAGGCACAGGATTCACAAGCTTGGGGTGGAAAGCAAACATTATAAGGAACAGGGTCATAAGCAACCAAAACTAAACGTAACTTATCCCAATTTGAAATTTATATTAAACCACTACAGACCTGAGAAAACAGACTGGTATTACACACACCATAGGTGTGGAATTGAGCAGCTCTTGGGGGGATGTTGTAGGGTGTTCGATGACTTATCATCACACCTGTGTGCAGGATGGCCACATCATTTTGTCGGAGTTCGGCTGTATAGTGCAGTCTCAGTCCTGAGCTGTCTGTCCTATCTATATGGAGACATGTAGGAGTTTAAAAACACTGCATCTTGGTCATGTGATTAAGAGAGTATAGAATGAAATACAATACAATAAGACATGTGCTCCATTACTTTGTATATACAGTATGTAGTACTGTTTTAAAGCTGGGGTAGGCAGTTTCATTTTAGTGTCACTGGGCAAAATCACATGATAAATTTTAGACATATTGTAATTGACCCGGGGCGGCACGGTGGTGTGGTGGTTAGCAAGAGGGTTGCCGGTTCGATCCCGGGCGTGGGAGCCCTTCTGTGCGGAGTTTGCATGTTCTCCCCGTGTCAGCGTGGGTTCTCTCTGGGCACTCCGGCTTCCTCCCACAGTCCAAAGACATGCAGATTGGGGACTAGGTTAATTGATTACTCTAAATTGTCCATAGGTGTGAATGTGAGCGTGAATGGTTGTTTGTCTCTATGTGTCAGCACTGTGACAGTCTGGCGACCTGTCCAGGGTGTACCCTGCCTCTCGCCCGATGTAGCTGGGATAGGCTCCAGCCCCCCCGCGACCCTCAAGAGGATGAAGCGGTTAGAAAATGAATGAATGAATGAATGAATGTAATTGACCCTTCGCTAAGCCCCATCCCCAGACGTAGACTGGCCAATCATAACGTAGCATTGGGCCGTCTCATACTCGATACTCGTTACCTGGAGAGGTTGGAAAAAGATATACGTTTCTTCCCTGTTCCAAAACCAAAATCAAACCCTGAAAAGTGTAGGGTTAGCTAGCTACTGAAGATATAGCCTACTGAATGTATACACATGCTGCTTTTGCTTTGTAATGATTATAACAGTGAAACAAAGACCAACCCTGCTGTACAGGAACCAGTGAAAGGAAGCAGGGAAACTTTGCTGATATTCAACCAGCTCTGTGTCATCGCAGTGTGTGCAGATGAACGTTGTTTGACTTCCCCAGAGATCCCTGCTCGTCCGACTGCAGAAGATCAGGTGCTGGCAGCAGCACGGGGGCAAAGCCAAACACTGTTCATCTGCACAGACTGCGATGCCACACAAGTGGTTCACTATCGGCAAAGTTTCCCTTTATATTCATTGTCTTGTGTGGCGATCAGCAGTGATGTGGTGGTTCACTTTTACACTGTGATCTGTAGCCTATAGTTCGGCTTTAGCTTCTAACTATCTTTGTCTTTTTAACCTGTTGTTGCTGCTGAGTCAGTTTGACATCCTGGATATATATATGCCGCTTACAAGGGGAATTCCGTGTTACAAACTGGGGAAGGCAGGAAGGGTTAAACAAAAAGATGCTACTGGTTGCATCATGGGAAGTGTAGGACCCAGGGACCCATACCAGGGACTTAAAATCAGGATATCTCAGCCTCTGCTTCTTTAACCTCTTGAGACCCTGTGTCCTCATTTGAGGACATCACATTTTGGGTTTACTTGACCTTATACTTCATTCTACTTAACTTTGACCTGTTGTCCTTGTTAGTGGTAGTTTGTGTCTAGTGGTAGTAAGAGCACAATACGCTAATCCATGTAGAAACAAGATGGCAGCCATCTCTGCCAAGTCAGTCTGCAACTGATCCCGACACAAAAGTGGACAAGGTTCAAAACCTGATCACATTGTATGGTTGAAACTTGTATATTTTACTGTTGTCCCTTTTGAGGACATTTGGACTTTATTATCATCTCATCTGAGGACATTGAGACTTAATTATTGTTGACAATGTTTAGTTTTTACACTTATTGGGTCCTACTGATCCCAAATAGCTAGGAGAAATTAAAAACACATACCAGACAATAGTCTGGGTCTCAGGAGGTTAATTTTGAGCCATTCCTTAAACCATTAAATTTGTCATAGAATCTATAAATGTCTAATTTGGAGCCAGTAATATATGCGTACCTGTAACTGTATTAAGAAAAAGAATCTACAGTATTTACTTTCGTCACTGTTCGGGTTATTGTAGTGGATTTCCAGCCGAAAAAACTGATCATTTAAGTCCGCACCGCCAACAGGAATACCCGCATACTCTGGAAGCTCGAATACCTGAGGGTTCAGGGAAAAACTGTGGATCAGTTCAAGAACAAGCATCACAACAAGATCGACAACTAAATGAATCTAAACTTTCACAGATGGACACTAGATTCTCCCTTACCCCTCCTCCCACTCCCCATGCAGCCACCACCCGGAAGCAGTGATCCCCTATGTCACCCATGTAGCACGGCTTGTCGTACGGCTCCGTCACAAAGGGAGGGCAGAGGTACAGCAGCATGTGATGCACGAGGTCAGTGTGTTCAATCACTGGTTCAATCTGAGATAAAGTAAGAAGAGATTTGGTACAGAAGGTTTAGAGAATGGTATACAACAATGGCACCACCGAGAGGGGTAGGGCAGCATGTCTTCCCTAATACAGTTGCTGGCCTTCCACTGGGCCCCCTGGTAAAAATAACTGGAGGCTGAAATACTGCGAGAGGCTGCAGCATGCTATTTTTTTTAAGCTAACCATGTTAGCATCGCTTTCTAGGAAGGGGTCTCCTAATGCTCCAAAGTCAGGCTAAATTTTGGCCAGGGAACAACTAGCATGGCCATTTCTAAAGGGGTCCTTTGTACACTCACCTCAAGATATCGGAATGAAAATGGGTTCTATAACTAACTAACTCTAACGGCAATCGGCTGCGTATCATGCTGACGTTAAAGGTTGCCTTTTTAAGTTGGTTTCTGACACCACAAGTCACTGCCCAGGTGCCAGATTTCAACGACTTTGGAGTGAGGCTCAGTGGTGACAAAGTCAACTTTTGTGTTGCCTCACGTTGTCTGTTTCTTGCCTAAAAAGTTGCACCTGAACACACGCAAAGTCTACAGGTAACAAGCAACTAGCATGTACAATCTGCGCCTGCCTGGGAGGAAGTAACTCCCCATACTAGCAGGGGGCAGTAGTATGTATAATTTCGGAAAGCTGATGACCGACAATTAGCCTCTTAGCACATTAACAACACAACCTGTTGCTGAAATGATGAGATGACATTTATCGTGATCAAGCAAATAATAACACAAACAATTACAAACATTATTTTAGTTGATACAGGAAGTTTATTTTGACCTTACTCCCTCTTGACTTAAGCTGATTGTTTACTTACCTCACTTATGTTTCTCTTGTTGTGCTGAGCTGAACAGCCAGTCAGAGAGTTTTCACTCCCCAATGGACTCTGCCTTCTCCGATGTTGATTTAACATGCTGAATAACTCGGGCCAACTAGCGCCAATAGTGTGGGACACACCACCAAACTAGCGCAACAGACCCTAACCGACCAACTGTCTGCTTGGTATGTCAGGGCCCTTTATTTATGCACATCAGATAATAAGTAACATTAAATGTAAAATTAAAAAAATAAATTTAGCCTATCAGTATGCGAGATTCCATAACTCTCATATTGATACAGTTTTGAACTAGCCTATAAACATCAACAGATAAATCAAATTCCCTAAATTCAGTTATGGCTTTTGTTTTGAGGGTTGAGTTAACAATGATGGATTATCACTCTTACTGCTTTTGTCAGACTTGTTTTGCATTTGTAACCCCAATTCACTTAAAATCTGAGTAGTATTATGTGTAAATCAAACATCTCATGCAAATAATAACCTTTAATTGTTGATCTTGATTAAAGGTGACTGAAGTGTGATGACAGTAACATGAATAAAGGATGAAATTACCTGATATATGTGATGTTTTGTGTGTAAGGGAGGAAACTTCATGACCTTGCAGTGGTAGTAAGTAGATTTAGCAGGGATAGTGATCTGCAAAAAATAAAGATAAACAGAACACAGTTAGTCTTCTTCTTAATTTGGATGACTACTCACATCAGAATTGTTTTTATTTTTTGAATTGTTTCCCGTTCATTCATCCAAATACTGAAAAAAAAGTGACAACTGTAATGTATCTCAGATACACTATAAAATTATGACAAATCTATTTATTTTCCCATAAACATTCCTTGTCTACCATCAGTATCTGTTATTCCTACATTGTCCACTGTGGCATTGATATATTTGAGGCTGGTTATGGTCGTCCTGGGCATAAAGTTCAGCAGGTTGAGTTCCTTGGTGCCTCTACGGGCCGCGTGGTAAGCAATCTCATCTGTTAGTCCATAGGCATAGATCACCTTAATGGCTTGAGTCTAAAAAAAGAGACAAATGTTAGTGAACAAATATGATACGATACAAAAGCGACAATATGAGAGGGCTGTCATTGACTGTCCAACACCTATCGGTCTGATGACAATAAGTATACCTATACTCCTGAGAAATCGAACTTTTATTTTATATGTGTTTTTAATTTCTACTAGCTATTTGGGATCAGTAGGACCTGATAAGTATAATAAATAAAGATCGTCAACAAGAATAAAGTCCAAATGTCCTCAGACGAGACAACAGTAAAGTCCCAATGTCCTCAGAAGAGACAACAGTAAAGTCGCAATGTCCTCAAACAGAACAATAACAAAGTCCCAATGTCATCAAAGAGATGACTATTAAGTCCCATTGTTCTTAAACGAGACAACAGTAAAATTCCAATGTCCTCAAACGAGATGATAATAAAGTCCCAATGTCCTAAAACATAACGATAATAAAGTCCCAATGTCCTCAAACGAGAGGATAATAAAGTCCCAATGTCCTCAAAAAGAACGATAATAAGGTCCCAATGTCCTCAAACAGGACAATAATAAAGTTCCAATGTCCTCAAACGAGACAACAGTAAAGTCCCAATGTCCTCAAACAAGACGATAATAAAGTCCGAATGTCCTCAAACAAGATGATAATAAAGTCCCAGTGTCCTTCAGCGAACTGATAAATTCCCAGTGCCTTCAAAGGAGTACTAATTAACAGTGTCTTATCTTGTTAACGTTGCAAGTTGGTCAAATGTGTTGCCATATCAAACTACAAACATTACTAATCATAAATAAACAAGTTTCAACCAAAAAATATGATCAAGTTTTGGGCCTTGTCCACTTCTGTGTCGGGACTGGATACTTTGCTTGGCAGAGATGGCTGCCATCTTTCTTTTATGGATAAGTATATTGTGCTCTTACTACCACCAGATGGGACAAAAAAGGGATTAGGATAAGGGGTCTAAGTTAAGTAGAATGAAGTATAAGGTCCGGTAAACCCAAAATGTGATGAGGACACAGGGTTTCAGGAGGATATACAGATAGAGATTTGATGTGTTCCTGTGTTCCCCAAACTGTATTTCTTAAACTTCAATGTTCTAATGTTGCAATTTGCTATGTGCAACCACAAATGTCAACACATACAGCCAGGTGTTATTACCAAAACAGTATAGTATTTCAGGTAATCAATGCGAACAAAATCTTGTGTGCCTCCTTTTGTTGCTATTGTCTTCATATATGAAAACACCCAGTTCCATGCATGGTAAAGGAACATTCAGGTGACACTAACAAAGGAAAACCTACAACAGAGTTTACATGGATACAAGCAAGAAACTTGAGCTCTATACTGGGCATTGTAGATTTACATCAGCTATACAAAAGACCATAGAATTCAAAGGAATTAGCAACAACAGTGGAGAAAAGGGAAAAGTTTGTGCTCCATGGTGTAAAACAACAAACAAAGTTTAAGTGAGGTGTACTTAGTCGATGAGGAATGTTGGCCTGTTGGCATGTGATGTTGCCATGGATACAGTAGCCTCCTAGAGGGGCTACCATTTTTACAAACATGATTCATTAATAAATTTTCCTTTCAGGCGGTATAAGTTTCAACCAGTGTGACATCAACAAGATGGATATTTTTCTGACATTGTATAGTGAGGATATTTCTGATCTTGTCACCTGACAGGAAGAAATTAATGATGATTAAACGCCACCTAAATGATGAATTCCAGCATAATATTTCCATGGCCTCGGAAATTGCAATCAATATTTGTACCCTTTAGCTCCTCTCTCTCAAAGCTACAGCCCAGAGAAGTAAGTCTCAAACTTGTGATGTCATCAAGCGTCAAGTCTGGAGCTGCTCCATAGAATATGAATGGGCAACTGATTTGGTGGACTCACAGAATGCAATTGCATAGTTCCTGCTTTGTGTTGCCAGCTGTTTAAAATCAGCTCACAGGTTACGATTGGCACCCAAACCAGACTTTGGATATTCCTGTTTTATACCCTCTGACATAAAAAAAATGAGTTTTAGCACTCTGGTTTTGGGATTGGGAGCTCATATCACAGTCATTATAAAGGCTACATACACATGCTATATCTTGTTTTTTTTTTCAGGACAATCTGGGCTATCCAGATTTGCCATCATTTCATGTCCTTCTATGTGCCTGTATTTTATATTAATTTTTATATCAATGAAAAAAACAAATCTGTGTGACTAAATTCTTACATTTTTACATGTATCTCACCATAGCAAGCTAGAAAATGACATATTCTGCCATATATGAAGAGGGGAGACTCTCTGGAATCTGGCAATATAAGAATCATGATGGTGGGACATTCTGTCACTTCACAGCTGTCCAAAACATGTGGTTTGTGCCAGGCGGACATGATTGCCAGTATTTTTTCATTATTGCAAGAAATTCCATTGACTCATTCACAAGTCAAAAATGTGTTTTATCTGAAAGAAACATGCAATATTTACATCTAATATCGTAGAAAAATAGTCAACCAAGTGCAATGATGTCCTCCGAGATAATATTTCCCACTTTGTTTGCAGTAAAAAAAAAAATTGGGGCATTGGGGGTGGGGGCGGGGGGAGGGGGGGTTGGAGGGGGTGGGGGGCACATGTCCCCCTCAATACATATGGTGACTATGGCCCTGTCATGCATGCACAATTAGGCTACACTTGTCTGGATGCGCAAAGGTGAAGTGCGCTGGTCTTGTCATACAAAGTTTGATGGAGTGTCAACTGGACAATATGGAGATATTTGCATCTTGAAAGCCGGACTACAAATGTGGATAGACAGGGAGAAACACACGCAAGCCTAAGACGTGGTAAGATACGATATTCCTCACTATATGAAGTGACTGATAACAAGATCTGTATAATGGATTGTAAAGAAATTCGTCAGGTTTTTATTTTGTAGACAATTAATCTGGATTTATAGCGTGATGGGATGACAGCACAGTGATGTGTGTGGTATCATTGGAAAGCTCTGCTCCTGCGCTTTCATGTGATATGCGTGGCATTTCTGTGTGAGCCTGCATTGGCGAGTAATCCATCCAAGAGTAATGTGTGTGCAGAGCTGTATGAAAGCTCTGTTATACATAATTTTAGTGTAACTTTATCATTTTCTTTCGCTGTGAAAACATCGGACTACCAACAAGTGCTTCGCCTTCTCGGAAAGCTACAATTCCGCTGTTTCACGTGATATGCGTGGCTTCTCGCTATGACGCACGGGAGAAAATCAATAGAGAAGAACAGGTGTGAATTTGGACGCACTAGGCGTCGTTCGGGCCCATAGGGTTAACATGAATAAATTTTGAAAATGGCTGTAGTTCCCCTTTAAAACCAAATAATGGATACATCACTGAATACTCAAGCAATATTTTGTCAATATTTTGATGTAATATTGCTGCAGGGACTCAACAGCTTTCCATCTAATACCACATGTGCTGAATATACTGTCAGATGTTGAGATATAATATCTGAATGTCTTACAGTGATATGGAAGTCTTTGTCATCACACGCCTGAATGGTCCTCTTAACGGTCATGATGGTTTGACCGTCAGTTTCATTGAGAGAGAGGAGAGTGTAGCTCTGCTGCTCATCCACCACAGGCATGGTGTTCCCTGTGGCATGACGATCCTGACGGATAAAAAGACAAAACTTTCAGACATCCCCCAGAGAAAAATGTAATATATCAGAATCAGAAATACATTATTGACCCCTGAGGGGAAATTATGACTTGTTACAGTCACTCCAATTTAAAGAATAGAGAATGATAAGAAGTAAGAATAAGAGTATGAAAGTGAAGTATATAAAATAAAATAAAATAAGATTAAACTAAACTAAATTAAATCTAATTGAATTAAATAAAAAAGAAAATAGAAATGAAAATGTACATTAAAATAAAAATAAAAATAATATGTGCATTATGCTACAGTGTTTAACACTAGAACTTAAGATATAAAAATATTTAAAATTATATATACATATATATATATATCAAATATCTTTATGATAAATTTTATATGGTATTACATGTATGTATAGCTGCTGCCCTCTTGCAGGAGATTTAGCGCATCATTGCAGGTTGAACAGATTTTAAATTCATTCATGGCTACGTCTATAAAGCTTTTATCCCTTTGATACCTGAGCAAACTGGCTTGATTTCTTTTAAAAGCTTGGGTGGAAGGCAAAGAGCAACGAAATGAAGCCAAAAATTAGCAAGAAATTAGTAAAAAGAGAAAATTAAAAACAGAAAATTAGTTTTAAAAAAAGACTTGGAAAGAGTGCTCAAAAATTCTAATAATTCTGTAACATAATTTTAAAATATAATAATAATTATTATATTTTTCCCCCCTAGCATTTTTCTTTTTTCCCTAGTTTTTATTTATCTTTTTTTTTTTTGTCTGACATGTTTTTCCAGTGTTTTTGAAAGAAATTTGCTCAACGTTTAAATGCTTAATACTTGTGAAAGGCGTCTGAAAGCAGCACAAGAAAAGTGACATCACTCCAGGTTTCAAAGGGTTAAATAATGATTGGTTTTGTCATTGTTGCAATTATTTAATTGTATTGACATTGTTGGTTGTTACATTTGATGTATAATGTTGATTTGTTTATTTACTATGATGTACACTGTATTTTTATGGCTGCAGTATAGGTGTAGACAATAAAGATAATCTTGAACTTGATCTTGATGTTGCTAGCATAAATGTTTATAATATATATTAAATTCATGTATGCAAGTTTCTGAAAACAACATACACACAAAAATTCTGCATACTTATGCGTATTTTTATTATTAATTTTGACATGCATGTCTGTTTTTTTATATGTACTGATATATCAACATAAATCCAACATCCATTCAAAAATATTTTGTATTTGCCATTATATACATCAGCTTTCCCGCCAGGGCCGGAGTTCAAATCCTGTCTGATAAGTAAGTAAGCTTGAGTAAGTAAGAGTAAAGAACATGTGCAATATGTGCAGACCTTGTATTTAGAAATGAAATTTGTATACATGTTCGATTTGTATATTAGACATTTATACAAACGCATACATGTTTTATGTTTAAATAATTATAGATGTGACATATGGCAACAAATGTATTATACATATAAAAACATACATATTTGTAAAGGCTAATTATATATGTCAATATATGGAAGTGCTCCAATATCTCTGTTTTGAGCTAATGTGTGCATATAGGCTATTTCATATATGGAAATTAAATATACCATATGTGCATATGTTACATGTCTGTAGGGCTAACATAGGTTGCGTATGTTTGTTGATGATAATGGAAAAATTAATCTCAGGACATTTTGCCTGTGATACTTTAGGGTACCAGGCACAGAGGAGACATGAGACAAACTGCAGCACATGTCGTTCTTAATATCTTACTGAGAAGTAGGTTCCACTGGATCCAACTCCACCGATGATGATGTCCGATCCCTGCATGCCTCCGTTCGGACTGAAGCCAAAGCTCACCCAGCCTGTCGTGTTGACTGTCAGCTTCAGTGTAATGTTTCCTTGCAGGTTGTCATAGCCCCACTTCAGGCAGACCAAATGATTCTGGTCCAGGTAGTCCATGAAGGGCAGGTTGGGGTCTGACGCCCCTGTTGTCTTTGTCCAGACCGAGAACAGGCAGAGGAAGGAGAGCAGAGAGAGCATGATGCCTGTGCTGGAGATCTTCAAACTGAGCTCTCTGTCCATGGATTCTGTTGCTATATACCCTCCCACCCTCCTGGGACACACCTGTTTTGCCAGATGCACTCAGGTGATATGAAGAAAATGCTCAGTCATCTCACATTTGCCCGTGTGGAACAAAAAAATCACTGTTAGTCACTTTGGCTGTGGCCTCAGAAACATTCAGATTTCAAACCCAAGGATTCCTTCAAAAGCTTCAAGTCTGCAAGTTCACCGTCTTTGAGTCAAGTCTATAATGTACACTCAGACCTCCTTTCTGTCTCTCTCAGAAAGCTGTGGTCAGGTAGGCTGCAGGTGGACTTCACCTACTTTCAGTGTCCCGTCTCAGCCCCTCTCTCATTGATATCAACCCGTCCTGCCGGTTCTTTCACATTGGCAGACAAATGAGACCGCTCAGGTGTTTGATATATGAGGAGGTGACGAGGAGGGAGCAGGAATGAGAGCTGGACCTTTCATTTTGGCCTGGCTCAGTGCTGTCAATATACCGACTCTAACCAAAACTCTCTTCATCTCCTCAAATATCAAACACTTGACTCCAGCCAAGACAGTTTCATCATGCAGGAATGTGAATAATGTGATCATTCTTTGAGTGCTGTATACTCAGCATTAAAAGTCACTGTTGAATCTTAATCAGCAATGCACTCATATTCTTGTGTTTACTACTATTTCTTACTTTTCAACAGACAGCCCAAAAACTGACTGCTGTGAAAACACATGACGTATTAGAATAGGATTGTTGTGGAACTCAGACTGTTAACTGTGTCAGTATTAGTCTATGTACATCAGATAATTTGGCTGAACTCAGATAATAGTTCAGCCAAGCAAAACTCCCAAGCAACGCTTTCCAGCTCCTCCTGGGGGACCCCAAGGTGAGATATTTAATCCCTCCAGTGTGTTCCGGGTCTCCTACAGGTGTGAAATGCCCGGGGGCCCAAACCAAATTGTATCAGTATGCAATTATTTAATTGTATTGACATAGTTTTCAACTAGCCTGTATACTTCATCATTCATCCATTCATTTTCCATTACAGCTTATCCCAGCTGACACTGGGTGAGAGGCAGGGTACACCCTGGACAAGACGCCAGACTATCACAGGGCTGACACATACTGTAAGCCCCTTTTACACTGCCAGATTTTCTGCGAATGTTGGGCCGCTTTGCCGGCAAGCTGCGAGCATTTAGACACACAGAGCCGGATTGGCGAGTTGATCCAAGGCACCCAATTTTTCTGCCTCGTAGGGTAGTCATATTGGCAGAACCCTTTTAGTTTAAACAGACCGAGGCAACCTTCCTCAACGGGAGGGGCTGTTGAAGACTTGTGGGTGGAGCTGTTGATGACGCCACACGTGTGACCCACTGGCGGTGGATAAACAGGAAACAGCTGACAGCAGGAATTAGCGAGCAGCTAGTAGCAAGAGGAAAACGGAAACCTGACAGACACTGTAAAGATGAGCAACTGAGGAGACAAGGAATTGCGCGCCCTCCTAGTCCTCGCAAACGAAGAGGCCATTAACCATCAGATGACAGGAACGATGAAGGATGGGGCCGACTTATGAGACAATCACCAAAAGACTGACTAGCTGTGGCTTCCCTCCCACGTCACTGTTTACGTCACACGCTGAGTTACATGTTTTGTTACTTGCTCACGCCCGCCATTGCCCCGAAAAAGGCGCATTCTGTATAAACAGAAGTTTATACTGCCAATGCTGAAAGAAGACTGATTGAGCTTTCCTGCAAATTTGCACTATTAATTCCCATCTAAAAAGGGCTATAGAGACAGACAACCATTCACACTCACATTCACACCTACGGGCATTTTAGAGTCACCAGTTAACCTGCATGTCTTTGAACTGTGGGAGGAAGCCGGAGTATCCGTAGAAAACCCACGCTGACACAGGGAGAACATGCAAGCTTCTTGCTCTGAGGTAACAACACTAACCGCTTTACCACCACTTCAACAGCATGACTGAATTCCTGAAATTGAGTTATGACTTTTGGTTTCGGTGTGCCACCCCAAGATTCTCAGTGGCCCTATCTGGCCACCCCTATGAAAAAAGTCTGAGGACACCACTGGCACAGGCTCCATATTATGTATTATGCAACTTTATACTTCTACTCCACTGCATTTCAGAGACACACATTGTACTTTATACTCTAAGATAAATAAAGTATTTAAAAACTGTTGGATCAGCTAGAAAATCATTGTCACAGAGCTGAAAACACGGCTGTTTTTCCGAGGTCATAAAGTTCTATCTAATCTAATCTAATCTGAAAAGCTGACTCTTTGGGGGGAATTTTTGAGGTTTTGATCTATCCTTGGAGAAAGAATTGAGAGTCAAAACTCTAATTCATGATATCTGTAATTACATTTTGACAAGGCAGAATGAAAGTTGAAGATTTCTCGAGATTTCCCGAATCAAAGTTCAATAGACGGGGCGAAGTGTCCTTTCCCAACCACAAGAGGTAGCCAATCAATACTGTACCTTGCTTGTGATGTAATGGCACACAGTGTCCAGCAGAGGTCGACTGCAGCATTAGAAATGAGTGCAGGGTCACTCCCTTTCAGCCGTTGAGCCAGCTGTGAGCTGTCAACAACATTAAACAGTAAATACAACATTGCATTGGAACATTAGAATAATACAACGGAACTTTGACAATGGCTGGAGCTCAGAAGAAACCAACAGAGACTGAAGAAGTCGGAACCTCTGAGCTTTACTTTGGAAAATGGCTTATTAAGGAAATAAAACAAAATTAAAAAAAACATTAGGGAGGCTGTTAGTGTTGTAGAAGGCATATATTGGCAATGTGGCTTATGCTTTTATTATTGTTGTTTTTTAAAGCTGTAAAATGTCTTTAAGTTTATGAAATATTTTTATTAAATATAATAATTATATTTTTGTGATTTAAATATGTGCCATTTTTAATTTATAATATTTATGCATTTGTTTTTCTTTATTACATTTATTCAAAGTGAGCTACATTGTATTTTTTACTTTATGTTAGTCATGTCTTGGAGGGCCATTTCGGACCGACACTACCTTTCCGGTTTCTCCCCGCAGCTCAGGTCACTCCCTCCCTCCGCACTGACAGCAGCTCTTCGCGGTTTAAACTTGCAGCCACACTGAACCAACTCGTCCCTTCCTGCCGTCTTCTCCCAGGTTTTTGACTTTTTAAGTGCCAGAGTGTTTTTAGTAATGTGTTAAAGTGTGTGGAGCGGCGGCTCTTCACCGGGAGGAGTTACCCGTTTTGTGTTCAGTTGAAAAGCAGCGGGGGGAAATGTCCAGCTGAGGACTGGAAATCCTGAAAAACGCAGGGCCTGTTTCTGTAATGATTGATCAATGCTTGGACAATGGCGCTAAAGGTAAGTCTCACAACTTTCCTGCTGTGTTTTAACGTCACCTCGGGGTGTATTATGTCCTCTTGTTTCTCCTGACAGCTGTATTTTAACATATAATGCGGGCTGTGGACTCACAGGAGCTCCCACACACTCACACACACACAAACACACACACACACACACACAGTTGTAGTTTCTCGCTTTAGGTTCACGCTTCACTCGATAAGCTTCATATTAAGACTCAAAAACATCTTCATACTGCGGTGAAGAAGCGTGTAACGGACGCTTAGTACACATTTGTATGCTGTAAATGTGACACAAATGTTTTTGCTATACATGGAAAATGTGCCTCATTAAGAAAGTGTCTTGTGACATTTTACTACCTTTCCAGTGCGGGTCATTTTTACCTCTGTGGAATGCTGGGAAATGTAGTCTTTACTGTGTGAGTGGCTCATTGACTGTATAAATATGGCGTCGTTCAGTCAGTACAGTATGTGAGTGAAAACAGAGAGCTTATTGTTAATGCTCGCCATAGACTACAGTGTTTAACCACTGGGGATACAGTTAGGGACTGTTCTTTATGTATCACATGAGAGGGGTGGCTGGGGTGTCACTTTGGGGGATTTTGGGATCCTATTTTGACAAAAAATTTTCTGTTAGCCTCCCCGAGTGAACGACAGAATATGCAGTAGTCTCCCTTCACCATAAATTAGTCATTAGATTTTTACAATTTATCCTTCGACGTTTGAAAGTTAAAAGGAAGAAATCCTGGTTAGTTTGTGCAAATGGTTAATTTTTGGCCACATTTTAAACGAGACGTAGAATAAAGTGATTTTCATGAATTATGACTGTAAGCTCAGATTTGGCTACTTTTTTTTTTTCTGACGGAAGCGTTTGTCGCACACGATGTGTCCACAGACTGTCGGAAATGTGAAAATCCAATGATAACTTTTGCTTTTACGGTTTCTGGCTGTGATAAATGGTGTAATTTGGGCAATTTTTAAAGAAAACATGCCTTCCAACTTCACCCAGACAGACGTGGAAGGAATTTTTCTATAAAAATCTGTGGTACAATTATAAAAAATACAACTATTAACTATTAAACATAAGTCCCTGCCCAGTGCTTAAAAAATAATTTGACATGCCTTGTCCTTTTTGCACCACCCTCTCCCCCATCACAAGTAATGAACAGTCCCTTAAATTAAGTATTATTGAAGCTGTTTTAATAGTGTTAGCTGCCCATGAGTATTGATTTTGTGCTGTTAGGGAAAGAGTGTCTGGGTTTGAGGCTTATTTTGGTTACAATTGTTGTTCCAGATTCCTACCTATTTTAGGTCAACATCAATTCCAGACAATGTAGATTAAAAAAGAAAGAAGAGTCTAGTGTCCACAATCTATGAATATGCAATAGGGTTTAGTCTAACAATTATATTCATCATTGATTAATTGATAGATGGTATAGCCTGTAAAATGTCAAAAATTGTGAAAAATGCTCATCACAGTTTCCAAGTGCTCAAAGCCAAGTCTTCAGATTGCTTCTTTTGTCCAATCAGCAGTCAAAAACCCAAACACTCTTCACTTACAATCATAAATTACAAAGAAAAGCATCAAAATGTCACGGGTCATGCTATTTATGCAAATATTATTCATTACAAAAGGTTTACTGTCTCCCACAAGAAGTCTCTTGCTTCACTGAGAAGTGCCTTCTCAGTGTATGTGCACTGGAGGTTTTATGTTTCCACATCTCAGTTGTTAAAGTTACACATTAGACCGTGATTGGCTTAAAGACTACACAAAATTACTTGTTGATACACCCTTTCGGGTGAAAGTGATAGTCTCAAACTGTCATGGATCAAACATACTACGGAAAAAAACAATATTCAAAACACATTTTTTTATTGGAGCGGGACTTTAAATTTTGTACAAATCACATCATGCCATTAACCCAGGAAGGCCTGGATCAACCAGTTTGCCGAGGCAGACTTCAAAACGGAAAGAAACCCTATGTAAAAATAATAACTGAGGCTGTGGCCAGAAACGTTCATAACTCTTTCTCTTATGTAGTTCCTGTTTCAAAACATCATCCAGCTTCTTCAACTCCTGGGAGGCCCCAGGCTGTCGTGAAAATAGATCTTTGTTCAGCTGAGAGCAAATAGCCTTGAATCTCAACTTGTTGGTTAATGAACAAGTTCGACAGATAGTCTTGCTAGCACATGGCAGGCTGACTTCTTAGTGAAGCAAAGAACTGACAATCCAAGTGGATTAGTCAAATTTTATGTAGAATAGTTTTAACGCTATGACCTCTCGCTGGCACATGCGTGCGTTGGTGTGTGTGCATCTCTGGGGCCAAGGGATTGAAGGGCAGATTATTAGATGTGGGTCAGTGTGAGGAGAACTGCAGGCTCCTGTATTAAACTGAACCAGGTAACGTTATGATTGTGGCCTTGTTTTTGGTTGATACTTGTGAGTAGTTAAGAGTCAGCAAAACATGGCTAGAAGAACTAGTTTGGCCTGTTGTACTGCGCCCTAATTTAACTCCACGATTCAAAATCCTGAGGGTTATACTGGGTGTGTATGTGCACATAGACGAGCAAATATACGTTCACATGCTGTCGCCATAAAAATGTTGAACAAACATGCAGTAAGCCTTGTGTTTTTTTTCTCTCTATGGTGTTCAGGCACAAGTTTTATATGACTTCACCGCTGAGGCTGGAAACAACGAGTTGTCGGTGAAAGAAGGCGAGACTCTTACCATCACCAATCAGGTGAGTTTACACCAACCTGCCTCCATATGCCCACTCTATGCAGCAGACACATTTGCATGCATTTTGAGTTGTCTGTTTTATTTTTATTCAGCTTGTTTGCATGAAGTTTAAATGCCTGTGGTTTTGTTGATGGTTCCTGTTTTGTGTAGTTTGTTTTATCTGATCATTGATAGTGAGTCTGGGCCGTATGTTTGTCACCATGGGCTGTGAAAGAGGAAAAAAGGCTAAAAAATGAAGTTACATTTTTAGTGGAGGTATTTCCTGCCTTTAGTTTCATATTAGTCAGCTGTGATACCTTGCGTTGCAGCCTTAAATGCTAACGTTCATGTGCCACCTCTAGAACCTTGCTATTGAAAACCGACAGCCCTACAAAGGCCTGACTCACATGATCCCAGGTTGTATATAAACGAGGAGTGTTATACAGAGGAAGGAAAACACAGCGAGAGAGTACACATGATGTCATTACAGCCAGTCGCCAGCAGTTCAAAGGTCACTCACTGTGTGCTGACCTACATAGTTTTCTAATCAAAGTGACTCCTGAGCCAATCAGGACCTACTGTATCAGGAAAACAGACTATTTTTTTCTTCTCTAAATAAACGGACAGCAGAGGAATTTGTCCTGGGAGCTTACAGTGTGTTTACAGATACTCAGGTCACCTGGTTATTGTCAGCTAAATAAAATGTAAATGTGAAAGCTGGGGTCCTTAACTGCAGAGGTGAATTAAGAGGAACACAGTTAAAGCAACACAGCACATCAAATAGTTCATACAATGTGTGTGAGTATTGTTGTGGCAGCAGCACAATGGGATCAAAGGGAACATCGTAACTTGTAGCAAAGTGTCCTTGGATCAAACTCAAAGAGACCCATGATTTCTGTCTTATTTTGGCATCAAAACTTTTCTTCTCTTTAAATTGGAGCTGCAACAATGAAAGGTCCAGCGTGTAGGATTTAGTGGCATCTAGCGGTGAGTTTGCAGATTGCAAGCAACTGAAACTTCTGCTGTGCGCTAAGCATGTAGGAGATCTACAGTGGCAGGCGCAAAAATGCGAATGGCCCTATCTAGAGCCAGTTGGTGGTGTGTCCGTTATGGGCCACTGTACAAACAAAATGGTGGACTCTATAGAAGAGGACCTGCTTTGTATGTCGATATAAAAGGCTCATTTTAAAGTAACAAAAACACAATGATTCTTAGTTTCAGGTGATTATAAATGAATGAAAACATAGGTATGAATATTATATTCAATTTCTGCCAGTATATCAATTTTGTCTTTTATATTTCTTGTTTGAGAGCTGTGTATTTTTTATTTTATATTTTTGTTCTCTGTTGTCTGTCTGTAACTTACGTTGCTGCCTGCCTTGGCCAGGACACTCTTGACAAAAAAAAAATTAATCTCGAGAGGGGTTTTTATGGTTAAATAAAGGTTAAATAAAAAGAAATAAAACTATCCCCCTAAATTCCTCACACTGGACCTTTAATTTGTTAATTGATTAGTTGTCAACTATGTGTAATTTGTGTAAGTCTTTAAGGAAAATGTTAAAATTCTCTGATTCCAGCTTCTTAAATGTGAATATTTTCTGTCTTTTTTTTTACTCCTCTATGATAGTAAACTGAATATCTTCAGAGTGTGAACAAAATAAGACATTTAAGGACGTCATGATGGTCTTTAGGACACACTGACAGACATTTTTCACCATCTTCTAACGTTTTATCAACTAAACAACTAATCGATTCATCAACAAAACAACTTACAGATTCATTGACAAAGACAATTATTATTAGTTGCAGCCCTACTTGCTATCATAAAAATGCTCCAAACTGTCTAGGCTATAGCATCATTCAAAAATACTATAGAAACAAGGAGATATCTGGTTACTGAGAAGCTAGTAGTAAGTAACCAGGTCACTACAATGCATTTAAACACATTCTCAAATTTCCCTTCCATGTGACTTTTCCCAGTAGCCTTGTCTTTTGTGTGCTCGTGATGCAGACACCTACTCTCTGCTGGTCTGAGCCAGTAGCGGTCTGTATGTTGACAGATTGTTTTTTGGGTCTCACTTTATTTCAGAATATCGGAGGCGGCTGGATTGAAGCTCAGAACTCCAGAGGAGAGGTTGGACTGGTGCCAGAAGACTACATTGAGGTAAGAAAGACAGTCGCTTAGTGTGTGATGGTGATTTCACTCCAGGATTAAATTAAGCTACAGTTTGTGCAAACTATATCACAGATCAACCAAATATTAAACATTTTAACCTCTCAGTGTCTCTGTGACTTTGATATTAGTCATTGTAGTCAAGGATATGTTTCTGCAGACTGCAGACTGTGCTGCTGAAACTAAAATCACAACAGGATGTGCCTCCTTCAGGGTTTTGCTGATTACGGTGTTTGTGTGTGTGTGTGTGTGTGTGTGTGTGTGTGTGTGTGTCTCCAGTAACTCTGAGCTCATCATGGGGATATGATTCACTCTGAAGACATCCACAAAGAGACACAGCAAGAGTTTGATTAGAAGTCTGTTTAACAGTTTAGCCTCACACTAAACAACCTTCAGCGCCGCATCTAACAGTACAGCGTCTGTGTGTACGAGGGCGATCGAAATTATCCATTAGCTTTGCTTAGAAAACAAGCTCAAGTGGATGTGTGTGTTTGTCTGACCTTAAGTTATCTCTTCAGCTGCCCCTAGACTGTTATGGATTTGTTTCCAAATCATAAAAACCCACTGATGACAGTTGCACTTGTTGCTTATGCAACATCTAATGAAAACCATAAGGACACGGCCTGTTTCTCAAGCAACTGTTTTCTATTTCTGGGCACCCTGCGGGTAAAAATAAGATGTGCAAAAACAAAAGGATGATGAGCTGATGAGAATTAAAGGGAAGGGTCGGATCTTTTGAAGTAGGGTTGTATGTTGTACTCATCCGTAGTCGGTGTGTTACATACAGTAGATGTCAGTCGGCACGCCCCCAGTTTGGAGAAGCAGGCAGGAGCATTTCCACAGAAGCTGAACAATGTAGTGCTGTGGACGTGAGGGCGGCAGCATGACAGAATTTTAAAAAAAAGTTCCACCCACTCCCACCACCTGATTTACCTTTGTTAGACCTGCTCTGATGGGAAAGTGGTAACAGCTTCAGTTCCTCAACTGTGCTCTCGTCAAAGCCACCAGACTCCATTGAGAAAAACAGTAATTTAAGCTTGCAGTAAACAGGAGCTGCTGGTCTATCGCTGCTGTGATAGGTTAGTTTTTTTGTGTAATTGTGAGACTTTTATGAATCTAAATTCACATTTTTATGCCGAAGTCACACAATTACACTAACAAAGCAACTGACAAAGCCAGCTGTAAATCAGTTGCTCATTTGTTCAGTGATGTTAAATTACTGTTTTTCTCAATGGAGTCTGGCTTTAAAGAGAGTGATGAAATGGCTATAGCTCCTAATCGGACATTGAAGGGTAACAGGAAGGTGAAGCGGTGAAATGTTGTAAATTTTTAGGTGGCTAAAATGTTTGGGTACTCCTGCCTGCTTCTCCAAACTGGGGTCAAGCCAACCAACATCTGCTGTAGGTAATACTCTCACTATGGATAAGTGCCTCACACAACTCCACAAGATCCAAACTATCCCCTTAAGCGTTGTATTTTCATATTGACAAGTGGTAAAGCAAATTTTAATGTGCAAATCCAAGTATCACCTGCCAGTGCTATCCCAGTTTGCAAAGACAGCGGATGCCAAGGAGACCCGATCACATTACCACAGAAGAATGTACCTTTAAAAGTCATTAAAGCAACAGTGGAATATCTGGATTTGTTCTCCTAATGGGACTGTTTTCTCTCTCTCCCTCTGTCTTTAATCTTCTCACTCGTAGTTTGGTAGGTCGCTTCCCGCGTTTCCAGCAGCGGCACCTCCTCCAAGTTTGGGAAATGTCGCAGTTCCAGACCTGTCCATCTTTGATTCCTACGCTCCCACAGCAGCACCTGCACAAAACCAGGTAATGCCGTCGACTTATGATAGTGTGGGTGTGTTAAATTCATACTGGTGTCATATCAAATGCGTGTTTGTTGTTTATTCACTCTTGTTTAGTCAGAGTTGTAGATTAAGTACAGCCGTAACTTCTCTAAACTAATGCTGGGGAAGTAAGCGTAAACACCCACAACAATGCTGTGCACAGCACCCCTGCCGTGTTCCCATTGTCTCACACAATACTATCTGTGATTGGGTGATTCTGAAGAAAAAGCAGAAGTAAGCTATGACAGAGTTCTACTGACGCCCGTGCAGCCTGCGCGATCCCCAGAGATGGAGAAGTGAGAGCAGCTGCCGTAGAAGATATTCACTGCGGTCATGTCATTTATAACTGACACGGGCTTTAGCTCTAGTAAAATAGTACCGAGAGGAAATAAGTTCAGTGAAATCTTTTGTATCTAGCTGACAGGAAGTTCCACAATTATGAGAGTACTGCTGGATCAGTAAAAATTTGGGCACAGTAAGAGGTTGAGTCAAGGCAGGAAATGTGTCAGCCAACATGCTCGCTTTCTCTCTCCCTCTCACCCACGCAAACACATCCATATCCAGCATCACTTTAACCCATCCCATGCTGAGTGTTAACCTTCACTGCTGGCGCTTTGTGATGATGTCACCTTCTTTTCCCCTCAAGGTGGATGCTGGGGGCTTAAGTCCCCAGCCGGACACCCCTGATACCCCAGTTTCCCCCTACCTTTCGTCCCCTGATGAGGTAACCGCCACTTAGGGCTGGTGGATGAGGCCAGTGGCATGAAACCAAGCCCGCCACCATCACCCGATCTCTGCCCCAAGCCACCCCACTCCCACTCCCACTCCCTGACTGGTCTGCTTTGGCAAATCCCCACCTACTCCTACTGCCTGCAGACAGCATGATCTCACCCTTTCCATGCACCTTGCACCACAGTGCATACATTCACACGTTTCACCAATCTACTCCCACACTCTTTGTCTCGATTGTATGAATCAACAAAACATTAAAAACTTAAAGATCAGAGTCAGTGAATCTCACATATAATTCACCAATCACATCTATGAATCAGCAGACAAGAGCACGAACATTTACTCCATGATGATCAGATCTCATAAGTAATCTCATTTAAATGTTTTCAATGCCATTTTGACTGTCGTTGTATAAAATGAAATCTATTTATGTACAAGGAAATGTGCTGCTAAATATGAAAAACACAGCATTTTTCTGTGAAACTACACGTTCATTCACAGTACTTTCATGCATGTCTGTGTGCATTATGCAGTGTTTCTAAGTAACCCTGCACTAGTTCTTCCCTCAGGCAGCTCAGTACTTGTTTAGCAGGTGTTGAAGGGATACTTCAACCCCCAATAACCAGAAGTATATCAATTACTCACCCTGTACTATGTTGAATTTGTGAAGAAAACTTTTCTTGCATGCCTCGATGGTGAACAAAGAATCCACAAACATAAATTATAGGGTTCCACGTTTCACAACAGCAAAACTACATCAACACATCTGTTTATAAACTCTTACACAACTCATGCAGTATAATCCAAGCCTTATTCATCCACTCTTATGCTTGATATTGTGAAACAGACAGCCGTTTTCAACGGGCAACCAAACTAAAGTGAAACTTCTCTATGCTCTCCTCAAAGCCAGACTGCATTGAGAAAAATAGTAATTTTACCTTGCTGAACATGAGAGCTGCTGGTCTCCCGCTGCCGCAATCAGTTAGTTTGTTTGTGTATTTGTGTGGCTTTGGTGAACCCAAAGTAACCCGTTAAAACACCCAAATCACACAACAACACAAACTAACTAAACGAGGCAGCAGTAGACCAGCAGCTCCTGTGTTCAGTGAGGTAAAATTACTGTTTCTGTCAATGGAGTCTGGCTTTGAAGAGAGCATATATACATGTAGGTTTCCATTTTAGTTCAGTACCCTGTCGGAAAGGACTGTCAGTTGGAAGTACTGAGCATATGACTGGATAAATGAGACTTGGATTATACTGCAAGAGTTGTGAGAGACTTTATAAACAGATATTTTGATATAGTTTTGCTGTCGTTAAATGTGGTCCCATTTTACTCCAATTCATCGGGAAGTTTTTGGATTCTTCGTTCACCATGTAGGCATGCGAGAAAAACCGCCTACTTCATGAATGCAACACAACAAAGGGTGAGTCATTCATATACAAATGGTCATGTGAGGGGGTGAAGTAGTCCGTTAAGCTGACTGCATCCTACAAGAGACACATACTACACACTGTTGCATGCCTATGCCTACAAGTGTAAATAGTGGGCCACACAGTATGTCTGCCCTGCAAGCACGGCATGTAGCTGCATTTTCAGCTCTTAGGTGTGTTAAAACATGCATTGAAAGCAAGTTTTTTAATATGCAGCATTTTGTATTAGTTTGTCATTTGTAGTTACTGCATGTGTTAACATTTACAAGTTGATTGTCTTAACAGGTTCCCCGTTAAAGGCCAGGTCTGCATCGTGTGTTTGAAAAAGCATGTTGTTTTAATACTGCTGTCAGCTTCTCATTAAACAGACTCCAAACCAGACTGGACTCTGTGTTCTCTCTCTACCGTCTCCATACTTGATCTGTGATTCTTTCGTCCCTCACATTTCTCTGTCTCTTTCCAGGCGAGCAACGGTAATGATCCCTGGTCGGTGTGGAACGCAGACCCCTCGGGGGGCTCCAGCAACAACTGGGCATCCAATCCAGAGGGCACCCAGACTGGGAAGAGTGCTGCTGACCCCTGGAGCGCTGTACCACAGGGCCATCCACAGGCTTACCAGGGCCCAGGTAAGAACAGCTGTTCAGTTAGCAGCTATGTTTGGACCTAATTTTAGAAACACAACATGTGTCAGTACAGTAAAATCACTGCCTGTGATCTTGTGTCATCATTCAAAACCTTATGACAATTTAAATTGGGAAATAAAGACTTTGCTGCATATGTCATTCTCAAGTGCTTCTGCTTTCTATTTAAGTTGTTATATTTGTTTGCTGACCAGTGCGTGCCAGGATGATATATGTTATTTGAATCTAAAATTCCCACAGTAGCAGACATAATGATTCAGAAAACGTGGTGCCAAAAACAGAGATTACAGAGACTCTGCATCATCTTATTGTGGTTGCAGGCATGGGAAGGTCACACAGTGTTCTTGTCTCTTGGCACTGTTATCTTGCCAGACAGTTTAGCGTACTGTTTGCAGATAGTTTGCTTTTTTAACTGTGATTGTGGGAACAGGATCAAACATATGGCTGCAGTTGATGGGGCTGTTCTGGAAAGCTGAGGCTTACTGTTGAGTCGTCTGGAGGTGTGAGCTTAACTCATCAAATGATCAAATTGTGATAATAAGCAAACTCATGTAACACTACACTATAATTGTGGAAGCAAATAAGAAACATATGTGTTTGCCCAGTTTGCTCAGGGAACCCAGCCTATCCTGTCCTAGGTAGCCTGCATGCTGCTATTTGAAATCTTTCTACTTTAATTTTTGGATCACTGAGCAACCTGTATCTATGTATTTATTTAGTTTTATTCTGAAACTTTAAATTTGTGGATCTGAACATTGACAAAATACGTACTCAAATCCAGCTTTTGAAATCGCAATCAAGATCCCGTTAAGCTCAAATGGTCCACCAGTGCATACATTGGTAATTTTATTTATTTATATATAGTACCTTTCATGCACAAAATTGCGATGTCATTTCTTGGAGTATCTTTAAATGCTTCATATCCTCAAATTTGTACAACCTAAGCTAAAAGATTATGCAATTCAATAAACTATAATAATTGAAATTGTGCCATTTAAAAAAAAAATAAATACAAAAATTGGACGTTTTTTCGTTAGATTTTACAAAATAAACTCATAAAACATCAATCTTAATTATTTCTAAATGCAGAAACATTTACAAAATATTTCTCAATACTGCAATTATGTACATTATTTAGTTTTTGAGATGCACTCATTTTTATGAGCAGAGTGCAAAGACATCGTGATAGATTTATCATTCATTCTATTGGCGTCACAGCACATATTTGTGCGGTTTTGCACCACACGAAACGCAAAATGATGTCATCTTAATGGCACATCATGATGACACAGAAAACAGAAGCATTGGCTTTCTGCTGCTGCTGCAAAAAATGAATATACTAGCTGTTATGGTTTTTATTATAGACAGATGTAAACAGGATTATGCAAACAACAACCTCCCGTGGCCATTACAGCAAAATACTGGAATTATGACAGCAAAATCCCACATTAGCACTGTACATAGGTAAAGTAAGGTAAAATAATGACATGGTACAAAAGACAGAAGCCTTAGCTCTCTGCTGCAAAAAGAATGAATGCTCCAGCTGTTCTAGTTCTTATTTTAGATCAATTTAAACACAATCATTAAAACTGCAAAAAGGGTTAATTTCATAGAGGTGAATTCAGAACAAAAATCTGTATATATGGTTTTCAAAATGAAATATTTCAATGCTATGACTTAAGTAGTGTTCTGTTTTGCAGTATTAAGTATTCAGTGTCTGTTAAAAGTAAAAAAACATATGTCTCTTATTTTCTTCCACATGCAACCCACTTAGATTCTCTGTTGTACATTTATAACGGCCCAGTCTGTTGTGAGGATCAGCTCTCTGTTGGGCTGCTTACTCTGTATTATCATGATAGAACAGATTCATGTATAAATTAAATCACAATTCAGCTCTCCAGGCGTGGTAAAAGGTCTCTGTTTGAGAAGAGTAATATCTGGAACTATGAGAAGTTTCTGTGTCGTACGACAGAAGATGATTTAAGTACTTTGCAATGTGTTGAATGTTTTGCTTGTTTCCTTTATTTTTAATCTTGAAGAAACAAACATGTTCACCAGGAAGAATTATACAACCTGTGTTTCACAGATTGAAATATAGGCCAAAAAGTCCTGCCAAACTGTTCTTAAAATCAACTTCCTTTTAGTACCAGAGTGGGTTGAATATTTGAACAGCATAAGAAAGAATGTTGTTTATATTGTTTTGTGTTCTTCCATGTAACATGAGACTATGTGAAATGCAATGAATATACAATAAACCCTCTAATCTGGGACTCAAGTTAGCATCATCAAGTGTTTATTATTAGCATTTCACTGAGATCGTCATAGATTTGGAGTGACTAACTCCCAGACGTGGTTCAGCTCAGTTGCCTCTCTATGGCCAGTGCTTCCACAGAGACGCTCCAGCATGTGGACAGCACAATCAAGCCATGACTCTGTTTTTGCCAGGCTGTGGAAAAGTTAGCCTCACTCATGACTCAGAAGGACAAATTACTTGACCTGTTTTTTAAATTCCCCAGTTGTTATTTTAGAAAGAGAACTGGGGGAATAAGTGGCAAGGAGAGGAATTAACAAACTTTTCCTTTCTTTCTCTCTGGCCAAAGACATCTACCCGTATCCTTACCTTATCGATTACACAGGTATCCCGTGCATCGCCTGGTGGAAGCTTTGTGTGTGTGGACTGGCAACGAGTGCTCACGTTTTCATTTTAGGAAATTATTTAGTCGTTAAAGCATGTGTGTGAGGCATTTGTATTTTGATATTAACACTGTATTAACTTTATTTTTGATGTGGCAAAGTGCCAGTTGTGATTGATCTGTGGAGTGTGACTGGGTTATATTCTCCATCTGATACATGCAATGTATTTGTCAAGAACGTGTGAAAACTTTTGACACCTTTCAGGCTTTTGTTTTGATCATGAGTTTCATAATGTGTCACAGTTGCAGCTTATCTCCCTGAAAGGAACACAGAGTAAAAATGAAAGACAGAATAAAGTTGACAAGAGGAGGTTTAAAGATTTGAGGCTGGTTTGGCCGATTACAGCTCTGTAAAACTAGGTTAGTAATATTTTAGCAGGACTGTTAGTTTAGCTGGTATTAATTGTTGGTTTAGCTACACCCTCGTTTTATATTGGATAACAAACTGAATTACTAAGATGTTTGATCATCAAAATATTGATTCTTCAGTTACATGAAACAGGAAGGAAAGAATGAGGGAGGAAAGGGTTGGTTGTCACACTTTTACTTACATTTGAACACGTAAAAAACTGAATCCTTAATAGATTCCTTTTCAATGTGTAATGGAAGCTTTAAATATAAGGTATGAATGGAGTGACCTAATTCTCTTTAAGCTTATTCTGTTCAAAACAATACATCCATCTCTATCTTGGGGTTGGTTGTCACGTGCTACAGCCCAGTTTCCACCAAACACTTTTGGTATAGTACCTTTGGAACCAAAAGTAACCCTTCAGACATGGTACCTAGACCCTAGCGTTCTGACCACAAAGAGTACCCTTAAATGTGGGTGGGGTTGTTGTCACTCACTACATTTCCTCATCGCTGGTGACACACATGGAAGTCTGCACCTCATTAATCGTCCACAGAACGAGGCTGCACGCCAACATTTTCAGAAAAAAAACAGAATAGGCTGCAGTGAGAGTCTCTCTTAATGGGATATTCAAAAATAGGGGGTTTGGGCATTTAGTCCCAATCCCATTTCTACCCCTTAAATCTTCCACCTGGTATTGAGTGCCCTCGTTTGCGAGATAACCCTTGATGAGGGAAGTGAGAAATATTAGGGCAGAGATCTTTCCCTAAGAAATGAGACACCACCTCATGCAGGTTTGAAAAAGTGCTTGTGTTGTGGCGTGTGCTATGTTTATTCTTCTCCGTCTGATGAATGACCGGAGAAGAAATGCTGAAAACAGGAGGCGCCTACTACATCTTCTAGTTCTGATTGATTTTGTTCGAGCTAGTCGATTTGTTTAAATATTTTTGACGCTGTGTTGCTGATGAGTTTACGCTAGTCCAACCATCTGTTGTTTGTGTAGCCTACATTCCGATCGTACAGTAACAAATTGTTTTCCAAAACTTGCCGAAGTTGCTGACTTCGCAAGGTGTCCTGGGAAATTTCATCCTCCACTTCATTGAAAGTGTGGGTCGGGGCTCCCTTGGAATCTAGGGTGGGTTTTAAGTGTTGAAAACCACTTCCACTACCTCAATTCTGTTTTGGGACACAGGCCCTTAGTCTTTTGCAGGCAAGTGCAGGGGTTTAGTGTTTCCATAGCCATAGTAGTCTGAACATTTTGGTACCTACATTTTTTTTAACAGCACACTCTAAGAAATGAGATCTAATTAATGTGACAACCAGCCCTGTTCTCCCCTAGCTACATTAACTTTAACCAGTGGCATATGGTAGTCAGGATGGGCCATATTGCACGCTATCATGGCGGGCTCTAGTGCCAGATTTTGTGTCGAAACAGCTACTGTAAATTGTACACTATCATCACGTGATCAAATGCAGACGTTGACTTGAATCATCACTGCAAATCTGTATGACAAAAATACTAAATGAAATAAGAAATTATTCATTGAATGTTTTTTTTTTAAATACTTTATTTATAGTTTATATTGACTACTAACTATTTCACAAAAGAAAGAAAGAAACATTGACGGAAATATGTTTGCCTTCTGAAGGGCATACATAGCAGCGACAGATTTGTATTTTAATGTGTGTTCTTCTTTGAACACAGGCGTATATCTGAGGTGGTGAGTTGAATCACTCGCAAGGGCCTCTCCTCTGCTTTAGAGAGAGCGGGCCCTCCAACCACTCGGGCCACATTGCAACCACACTGCCTTCACTGTCTATATTTACGCCCCTGGCTTTAGCTAAGGCAATCTCGTTACCTAACTTTAACTGAATGCTGTGATTTGCAGTTATGCAAACCTTACATCTGAAATTATATCTATAGTATTGTAATACTTTATTTGGTAAAACAACTCCCTTAACTCAGATCAGATATGTGGTGCTTGCATTCTGGGTTTGCAGGGCGTAGACGTGCTGAAGCAATGCACTTATGATTTCCTGACTTGCCTGTTGTGTGTGTGTGTGGGGAATATTTTGTCTAACAGCTTGAGGTCAAATTCAGACCTTAAGATTTGCCTAGCACCATAGTGTCTAATTCACACGGTCTTTTTGCTTTATAGCCTATACACTGCATCTGTGTGCTTTGAACCTAATTTTAGAGTGCACAACTGTTACGAAAATCACACTATGCAAATTATGTAGGCTTTTGTTTTTAGTTGCATTCAGGGACAGAAATCGAAACATGTTTCTCATTGAGAATCAGTTTCAAGATGTTGGCTGTTTATTTTACTTAGCTGTAGTTTCAGATACTAGAAATGATTTTGCACCACAATCAGTGCTCTGTTTTTATGAGAAACTTGAGCTAAGGCAGAAAAGAAATGTTGTTTAAACCCTTAAACACATTTAACCAAACATAATTTGTCCTGCATGTCCTCAAGCAAGTACAACTGCATTTGTACCTGCAAATCACATTACAGTATTACCTTTGGACCAGACAATGGTAGTCAGACTGTTACTTTAATATGTAGTCATCTCTCTGTCCAACTGACATTTTCACACGTTGTACACGAAGGTTGCTAAACTCAGAATATGTACTTTCTGTGCCTGTGATTTTAAAACACCACCATGCGTGCATGTATCTACCCTCAGGAGCGGAGGATGACGAGTGGGATGATGAGTGGGATGACATGAAGTCCACTGGAGGTTACGCCGAGTCAGAATCTGGAGACGGTGGAGCAATACAGAGAGGAGGAGCTCATGCATCTTCAATGAAAATCTCCCTCAACAAGTGAGACTCAAAGACGAGGCTTTGAATTCTTTGTTCTGCTGCTTCATTTTTCTATGAAGACAGTTTTGATGGTTCTAGAATCTGTGTCAAGCACTGGGTACAACACAGCACGTTACTGTCTGAAAAGAAAATTGCAATCATACTGTGATTTTAACCAGTACAGATGGTTTGTAATACGTTTAGTGTAGATCAGATCTGCAACCTGAGATCACAAACTCACTAGAAACCTTTGATGATGGTGAAACATTTTGAAGTTATTGTTGGCATAATCGTGTTTTTAGGCCCCCTGAAAGCTGCCTCTATCAAAAAGTATCTAAACTGTAAGGAGGCTCAAAGTAAAGATCAGGTTTAATTTAGTAATACAAGTTGTTTTACTTTCAATACTAAGAAAAAATGTGTGGAAGCTCCTTTTCTGTCTGTGATTGATTATAGTGACTTATTGTATATGCATGCAGCCTTCTCTATTTTACAGAGCCTTTATTCAGTGTATCATGCATCTCTACGTTTCATTACAAATTCAAAGTCTCTAACTCATCGCTGCATTCTTTATGGTTTGGTGGGTTGGACATTTACCACTCTCAGGAAACAGCATTGGTATATTTTTATTTACAAAGCGATACTAGGTGAACTTCGTGGGAACAAAAGATGAACTTCAGGCACTCATGCGTGGAGCAGGAACAGATGCATTTGAACTAAAAAAAAAAATCTCTATACTAAAGTGAAAAATTGGTACGAACCAAATGTCAAAAATATGCATGTAAAAAAGGGACATTACTATAACAAACATCAAAAAAAATACATCAGAAAAAAGGAAGGAAGATTACTTAAATCGTACCTCTAAACCTAAACTAAGGTGTAGTGTTTCTGTCCTAAAAAAACAATTAATAATGATAATAAGTAAGTAAGTAAATAAAGTGTTAAAGAGTGAAAGACAGTGATCAGGACCATCACTAATCAAACATCTCTTTCTTTAAACAGGTTTCCTGGGTTCTCCAAGTCTGGTCCAGAGCTCTACCTCCTATGCAAGCAGCTCGCTAAAGGCAAAGAGAAGCTGCCAATCTATGTAGGTTATCTTTAAATGTCCATACAGAATATCATCAGGTGTTTTACTTGTTATATCAGTGGTAAATAAATGGTAAACACAATATGCTGTATCATAACACTAGAAACACTTCTTTTTGCCAGTGTGAATCTGTGTTTGTATGCAATGAAATTCAGCACAGCAGGTTTCTGAACCTTATGTTTTATGTTCAGATTGGAGAAGTTGGTCCAGTGTGGTTTTACCCAGAGACACAGCTGGACTGTGTGGTGGCTGACCCCAAGAAAGGCTCGAAGATGTACGGCCTCAAGAGCTACATCGAGTACCAAATCACACCCAATGTAAGTGTCATCATCATTTTGTTGTCATATTCAGTAAACTACAACAATGATAAATATTTGCCTCAAGTTTGTATGTGTCTATAACTCTTTGTTATTGGTTTGCAGACCACAAACCGAGCAGTCAATCACAGATACAAGCACTTTGATTGGCTGTATGAGAGGCTGCTAGAAAAGTTTGGGTCAGCCATCCCCATCCCCTCTTTACCAGACAAGCAGGTGACAGGTAAGCGCCCGACTCTGTGACCAAGACACAAAAAAGGTTAACATGGCTGACAAAATAAATACAATCACTTCTGTGCATCCTTCTCTTCATTCCAGGGCGGTTTGAAGAAGAGTTTATAAAAATGCGTATGGAGCGGTTGCAGGGCTGGATGACCAGGATGTGCAGGCACCCGGTTGTTTCCAGCAGCGAAGTTTTCCAGATTTTCCTCAACCACAAGGATGAGAAGGTGGGCTATTCCTCCTCCACTTCTTCTCCCCTCTCCCTTCTTGAACAAAAGATTGAAAGGTCCTGATTTTATTATTGTGTGATTAAAATGAGCGATTCATTGGTACAGGATTGGAAGATGGGGAAGAGAAAAGCAGAGAAGGACGAGGTAGTGGGAGTGATGATCTTCTCCACAATAGAGCCTGAAGCTCCGGATCTGGATCTTGTGGAAGTGTGAGTTTAATCAGACTTTACTCTAAATTGCTACAAATAAAAAAATCTGTCTCAAAAAGCACCAACGTTAAAGGTGGAGTCTACAATTTTAAGATATTAAAAACCCAAACAAACACACAAATTTATGGACGAGCATTGTCAAGGCAACGACATTAACAACTGTATGAGCCAGCCGACCAAAAGAGCAATATGGCAGAATTCACAGTCTGCTGCCTGAGGGTAAGTTAGCCTCGATAAGTAAAGTTACTCAGGCAAATATGTGTAATTCTAAGTAAAAGAATGTGAGGTCTGCTGTACCAAGTTTTCAAAGTAATATCTCTGATGTTATTTCAGTATTTTGAACAGAACACAGCCCTGATCAGACTGAGTGCTCTTTGCAGTGAAGGAACTTCACAAATATGTGAAGTTATCTGCACAAAAATGTGGCACTGGGCATTTAGTCTTGCCCTAATTGAGGGTGAGAGGCTGTTCCCGAATAAAAAGTTGGTCACAGGGAAACGGAGATCCAGTTGGGTAAATGAGGAAAAGTCATAGGGAGTACCACCAGCAAGTCCAAGAGCTTCACTTGGATGATGGTCAGTTTGAGGCATATTTTAGGATGAGTCTGGACCAGTGTGAAAAACCTGCTGTCAATTGTCTAATGGGCCTAATTACATTTGGTAAAACATTAGAAAGAAGTTGAAGTGACAGTTTGTTCAGGTATATCTTGAGGATGAAAGTGAGCTGATGAGAGCTTCACGCAAACCATGTACGCTTTTACATGTCATCGCCACCACAGAAGGCCCACCTCTCAGTTCATGTGATTGGACATGGGATAAAACTCCCAACATCTTCTGGTGCTTATTTTGCTCTTAGTTGAAGTTTTTCAAATGGAGATGTTTAGGGTGCTGCTGCAAAAACACAAGGCGCATAGAGCAGAAAAACACGAGACGCTTAGCAAGACAAAAGCAGCGAGCAAAATGCTTCGCGCTCATTGAAAACCATTACAAAAAGCTGCCCCAGGCTGCTAATCTGGGCTCTAGTTTCTATTTCTGGTGCTGTTGTCAAGACAGGAACTCTCAGTTAGTTGCTGTAGCAATTCATATTCAGCTAAGGCAAACCCGAACACCAGGAGTCTGATCTTGGACCACCACCACTGCCTGCCAGCCAGATCAGCAACTTTCTGTTGTGGGTTGGATCAGCACACTGAGACCCCTGGCTCTGGGGTCTCCAGAGCTGCCGTCCTCTTCCCTCCCAGCGAAGTCACAAATAAGTTAATTTTTGGAAAGCAGTGTATTTACACACAGTTCTGACTGCGCAGAACTGTGTATGAGCACCAGATTTTCTTTCAGTGCACACAGAGCTGACAGCTGGCAGACTGTGAGAAGAATATATTCACTGACTTTGATGAAAAGTGTATCAGATTAAATACACAGACTCCACTTTAAATTGTGTGGCTGACTGTACGTGCACTTGATCATGGTTTATGTAAAATGTGCCCCTCGTCCACAGGGAGCAGAAATGTGAGCAGTTCAGCAGGTTCACCAAATCCATGGATGACGGGGTGAAGGAGATCCTCACAGTGGGCCACGAGCACTGGAAGAGATGCACAGGCCGTACGTACACGCTGAATAAATGTTTTCCCACACACAGGCCACACCTACACTGAGTGCTGTAATTACTGTTTACATTGAAGAATGATCCATTGTGTTGTGTATTATGTCAACTCAAGACAAAATCATTCACACAGTGGGTGTGTATTTGTTTCATTTCTCCCCCTCCACAGCTCTGCCTAAAGAGTACCAGAGAATTGGCAAAGCTTTCCAAAACCTCTCTTCTGTCTTCACCAGCAGTGGATACCAAGGTACAACAATACAAACATGATGTTAAATGTTATTTTAAGTGACACCATCAAAACTTTAACACGTGTAATCATTGTAATAGTAGTAGCAGAAGTAGATGCAATTTACTCTGCAGTCTTTCATTATGTGTAAGTCTTGTTTTGGAACAAATTGGCACACAGATACCTCTAAGAATCATGGTGATGACATTTTAACGCCCTCTCTGTTGTAGGCGAGTCAACCCTGACTGATGCCATGACAGCAGCAGGCAAGACATATGAGGAGATCGCTCAGATGGTGGCAGAGCAGGTAGGTGCTACTATGTGGAAATCTTAAGCATTTTGTACCCAAACCTTTACTGTTAATGCCATGTTGGATATACCGCACCTGTTTTCCTTCATGAACAAGGCAGTAGAGCACGGCAAAATTTGCGGAGAGTTGCAGATTGTTGGAGATATATCAACCATAGAAATGTCTGCCTTACTGCATCACTGCGCAGAAGGAAAGGTCACCATTAATGTTTACATCCATCATAAGCACAAGCTTCTCGTCCATGAGTAGATGCACTCTACCTTCTGCACTGTGATACGGTTGGCTGGTGTAGTTAGGTTGAAAGAAAATAGTTTCTGCATGAAACACAGACTGTATACAAAGATGGACGATGTGACAGCTCCCCAAATTGAAACCAAAACATCGCCCCCCTGGTGGCTGGCTGCGGTATAGGTCTTAAACCCCACCCCCTCCATGTTAGCGGATGGGACATGGCCAAACTAAAAATTCAAAGCACACAGCAAATAAAGATGGTTTCTGTCATTTTAGGTGGTTCATATCACATTATTGTATGTTTAAGTGTTTCTGATAAGTTATTTGATGCTTTAAAAAAGGGGATTTTACATTATGATTGACAGCAGTGTGTGCCAGTTGGTGGGCTTGCAACCAATGGTGCTGCTCAGAATTGGTTGGAAGGGTGTATAGGTGGGAACTTCATACCGTGGAGATCTTTGCGGCGCAGACTCTGGCTCCAAATGATGTCACCAACACAAGATGGCAGTGGCTGTTTCCGGGTTTTTTTGGCTTCAGTTTTGTACATTGGGAGTAAGTTGAGACGCATCGTCCATCTTTGTATATGGTCGATGACATGAAACTGCTCACGACAAGGTCTGTGGATTATCTTGAGTAAAGGGGTCATGATTTCTGGAAAGAGACATTGCTGTTGAGTTTTTTTTAAATGTATTTTTACGGCTGATATCTCCAACACTCCTCAGGTAACAGGAAATATATGTAAAGGTCTTTGTATCCTCAAAAGTCTTTTAGTCTATTTTAGACCCATTTATCAGCGACATTGTTTAGCATTCACTCACTCAATAATAATATCTCACAGTGTCCATGAACATTTCCTGCTTGTCGTCAGTGTTTACATCCTAGTTCTGATGTTCTAATGACACCTTTAACCCAACGTCCTGTTCATGAAGTCTATATTTGTAAAGGAGGAAGCCACAGGCAAAATTATCTCTAGTATTTCCTAAAGCTTGTTTTGACCTCCAATTTGTGGCTTGTCTGATCGTTCTGTGTAGCCTGATTAGTGTGATGTGTAACAAAATCAAATTTGGGCCTTTTTTGATGTCCCAGCAGCGTCCAGAGGGAGGATTCATCTGGTAAGCTTGTGATGCCCCAGACATTCTTTATCAGCACGACTGTAGAAACTGTTGGCTTTAGCTTAGCGATAAGAGTGCTGTGATAGTCTGGATATGGATTCATCATAAGAGCCAAAGGTGTAAATCAGTGTAGTGTATCTGTTGCATTAAGGCTGCAGACAGCTTTCCCTTGATGCATTCAAGGACAAGGCAATAATGTAGACGTTGAATTTCATATATATATATATAGCCAGATGTACTGCAGGATACGGAGAGATATCTGCTAACTATTATTGCCTTAGCTGAACCTGTGGTCTGCGAGGAGAATGTGCACTATTAGAAACTTGAATCCTTTTTCTTTTTTAGGCTAGAGCCTTTTTATAGGCAGTTAGGCTGTTGGGAAGTTACTCCTGTGATGTGATGTGATGTCTCCCTTTGTTCTTTCTTATCACATCAAATCTGTGTGTTATTTCCTGTTTTTGACCTTACCTTAACATTTATATGTTTTTGTCCCCGTCCATCTATCTTTGCTTCTTCTACAGCCCAGAAAAGACCTTCACTTCGTCATGGAGACCAACAATGAATATAAAGGTCTTCTCGGATGCTTCCCAGACACCATTGGAGTCCATAAGGTACTTTGGGAAATAGTTACACAGAGGTTTATTATTTATATACCTTAAACTTAAGGTGTAAAGGCAGTTTTTTTAAAGGGTAACTGGTTCTGCAGCCCAAGCCAGTTACACCACCTGTTCTCGAAGTCCCCCTCCAGACACATGTTCAAGTGAGAAAAAATACTCTGCTATGATTTATGTTTTGTTTAACATGGTTTTACCATAAGCAGATCCAGTCTTGGTAGGTTTCGCTCTCTGCTTTCCCCACTGCTCGAACAGCTCTACAAGGGCTAGACCAGTGACCGGTTGACCCATGACAGAGCAGTGTGCATCAAGATGGCTAGCGTCTGTTGCTCTCCCTAGTAGCCCCAGTGGGTCCTGCACCATTGGCCTTTGAGGGCTTTTTTCCAGCATTTTAACTCAGAGCACATGAAGAGAAATGGAAGTGAGGAACATAAACAAACAGCTTAAGTCATTAGGGTGTGAGTTCAAAACAAACTTTTTACAGAAGGTAAAATTGTTTTTCTTTAGCTGTTGACCTCTTAGCAGAAATGTTTCATGATGCTTTGTGTGTTATTGTTTACTGTAAATGCGCTCTGTTCTGTCAACATCGGATTGTGTTGTTAATGTGCTAACTGGCTAACTAGCATCAAGACGGTCTTCCGGTTTTCCTATTCCCTGTGAAGATTACAGACTACCACCGTCTGCTGGTGTGGAGAGTTGCTTCCTCTTATGCAGGGGCAAAATGCGCATGCTGGTTGGCCGTTGGCTGTAGTCTTTGTGGTGTGTTCATGTGCAACTTTTTGGCTGAGACACAGGCAATGTGAGGCAACAGAACAGTTGGCTTTTGTGGCTGCTAGTTCTTTGAAGTTGGTTTGGTGTGTCGTGGGCTTCAGAGGAAACATGAGGGGATTCAGCCATACGTGTGCCTCAGTCAGACTCAGATGAGGAGTCTGTTGTGCACCAAAATTGTGTTTTTTATTAGCTTGTAGGCTAACTGGAGGTGACTAAGAACAGGTTAGCTAACACCACGTTAGTTTTGTGAAACATGTAAAAATATCTGCTATGATGCGGATTGGTAGATAGTGGAAGGAAGCTTCTGGATCTTGTTTACATCTGAAGACTGTACCACTTTGACTATGCTAATGCTAACTCTGCTCTCTGTATTGACAAGTCTGTTCTGTGCTAGAGGTCAAGACAGCTCCCCCTTCAGTAGAGGAATGTGAAAACTCCTCTCTAGTGACAAACTTTGCACAGATACAAGTATGTAAAGTCAAGGTCAGATATTTTAGGGGACATAAACAGAGTGGAAGGGGACTTTAAATTCCTTCTCTATATCTGGATGCAGATGACTTAAATGATCTTTTGTCACTGAAGACTCTTGTGTTGTTGTTTACTTATTTTTAATTCCTGCAGGCAGCCATAGACAAGGTGAAGGAGGCTGACAAGCTGGTGGCCACCAGTAAAATTACCCCTCAGGACAAAGTCACCATGGCCAAACGAGTCAGCACCATGTCATACGCATTGCAAGGTAACACGCTCACTTAAAAACATTCAAGCAATCAAGTTTATCGTAATGTGATATCTGATTCAAGCGCTTTCCCCTCTGTTATCTCCCACAGCTGAGATGAACCACTTCCATAGCAACCGTATCTATGACTACAACAGGGTCATGCAGTTGTACTTGGAGGAGCAAGTCAAGTTTTACGAGACGGTAAAGGCATTTTTATCGACCATCTATCACAGTGAATTGGAGGCAGTAGCAGTAGTTGCCTAATTACCTGGGGAGAGTTGCTCAGTGCTCATGTGAGTTTTTCTCCTTCTGAATCTCCAGATTGCTGCAAAGCTGAGACAAGCACACAGTCAGTTCACTACAATGTGAAAGCAACGGCCTTCAGTCTCGCACTACAAGACAAGAGGAGTTAAACCAGCTCTACATCCAAAATATTATGCTTACACTGCATTCTTTTCCCTCCCTTTAATTTAAATTTCACTTCTCTCTTTCTCTCGCTCTTACCTCATCCCTTCCTGTACTGCTCGTGCCAACAGTCCGAGCTCATGGTGTAACTTTCACCCGCCGCTCTCAATAGTCTCTGAACAGTTAATGAGAATGTGCAGCAGCTGAAAAGGCTTCGACACTTTTTTATTTTAGGGCCTGCAATGACAACAGAACAAGACACACTTGTTAAGCACACCATTTCCTCTGCCCACAGTCTGCAGCTTGTGACACAGGAAGTAAACGTCATAAATTGCTAAAATGCATGAGTGAAATCCCAGAGTTTCTCTAATGCGATGCAAGTTTTGTACAGCTATAGCTGCCAACATGCCTGTGCTCATGTTATATCTACTTATTTCAAAGCAATACTCTGCAGTTTTTCATTTTCCATGTTGAATGGTGAAGGAAAGGATTCACATGTTGTCTGCACAGTGCTGTAGTGACGCCGAAAAACCAAAGCCATCCTCCAGTCTGTCAGTAGCAGGTGGGGCTGATTTCTGAATGCAACCTGGCAACAAATTAGAGCTTTACTTTCTTTTTCTCACCAATATTTAATTATGTTGCCTCTTATTAGTACCGTTAAAGGAGCAGTGTGTAGGATTTACTTGCCGATCGCAACTAGCTGAAACTCTCCTGTGTGCCGAACTGAGCTCCTGGATAGTATTCCTTCAGTGATCATTGTTCAGGAGGTTTCTACAGCGAGCCGAATTATCCACAGACTTCTCTTCCTCTCCAAAACAAACTAATCAGGTGATAAAAACTAGTAAAAGCACTAAATCAAGCAGTGTTATGCTACAAATCGGTGTTTTTCTGATCTAGATTGGCTTGTCGCAGACAGGCTGCCAGCCCAGCACCTGCTAATGTGCGCTCACCTTTTCTTTGATGATTTAAGATCCAGACGTTCGGGAGGTTTTTAGTGGGAGCGGGATTATTTGCAGAGGTCTCTTCCTCTCCTACACAAGCAGATCTGGTGATTTAAACCAGTGGAAACATAGAATGGAGCAGTTTCACGCTAAAAGTCAGCATTTTTCCGACATCGTTCCACTCGTCATAGAAGGGCTGCTAACTATGAAGGCTAACGTGAAAACGCAAACAGCCCCATTGAGTGCAAATGTTTGGTTTGTCCCTTCTGGGCAAGGACCCGCTCCCCATAGAGAGCTGCAAGGATGACATTTTTTTGTAGGCCGACATGGAAGTTAGCATCGCCCTGGTTCCCTCGTCAAAAAGCCGATGTGATTTTTCCATTGGATTTTGGATTATTGCTGAAAATAAACTCCGTGGAAAACAAACATTTAGGACACTTAACCCTTTTTGTTCAGCAAGATAATCCTCACAAATTATTTATAAAAGAAAAAGGAATATTTAATTAACTATAAAGGAGCTACATTAAGGCCGTATGACTTCAACGTCACCAGAAGGGGGCTGTAAAGCTGTGTTTAGCCACTTGTTACCAACTGTCTTTTTTTAAGACACCTAAGGCTTCAAAATTCATGAGTGGGGTATTAACTGATGTATTTTATGGCGTAGAATGTAACGTGAAAGTCTCTTCAGCTTGTGTTAACCACAGATCTTATTTTAGGCATTCAACCTAAAACCCATTCCGTAAGACGAGGAAACCAGGAGTGCAAAAATAA
Organism: Epinephelus fuscoguttatus; assembly: GCF_011397635.1. Classification (NCBI taxonomy): domain Eukaryota; kingdom Metazoa; phylum Chordata; class Actinopteri; order Perciformes; family Serranidae; genus Epinephelus; species Epinephelus fuscoguttatus. The sequence continues at coordinate 15,742,771 of NC_064762.1, read as the reverse complement.
TAAGTCATTTCTGTGTTTTAGAACTCTATAAAACAAAAACATGTCGATCCTTATTTTCAGGTGAACGTACACTTAAGAAAACGCACTTACTGTATTGTATTCCATTTCTACCTATACATCTGCATAAATCCTACACACTGGACCTTTAACATTTGACAAAGCCCTTACATCTTTGTTAAAAGCAGTGGAGCAATCACTTCATGAATCCAAGTGTTGGAAGAGTCGTCAAAGGCAAAGTGTGTCCTCTGTATGTCCACTGCTGGCATTCCCTAGCCCCCCCTTCATCCTGCACTTCCTCAAAAGCTAACAGGAAGCTCCACCTCCTTCCTGTCTTGCCCCTTTGAGGAAAATAGAAATGGTTGACTGAGTTGCTCCCCTCCTAGCCTGCGTACCATGACACTGCAGTTTACATTTCAGGAGAGGTGACAATGTGGGATAAATGATACTGGAGTTTGGGTTCAATTAATCGCTCCCTCCTTCTCTCTCTCAGTTTTCCTGAAAAATGTTTGTCCTTTTTGTTTTGTCCAGATTACGGTGTTTTATATGAAGGTGTAACAGCAACATTAGCTGTAAGGTTCTGTACTTTGAGAAGAGTTTAGGACGGAGCCATGGAGGATGTCATGTATGCAATTTTGCTTTTCACCACCCAGTTTTCAATCAGTCTATAATCTTGTTCACTCTTTTTCTTATCACTTGATACATGAAATATACATATATATATAAATATATATATTCTATCTGACCTATCAGGTGCTTCTTGTCATTGAGATACTATTTTATGTATAGGAGTATTTGCAATACAGTGTAACTCAAAGAGGAGCAAAAATTCTATTTGATTTATTAAACAATGATTTGTACTCATCGGGAGTTTGTTTCTTTGTGTGTGTGTGTGTGTGTGTGTGTGTGTGTGTGTGTTTGAAAGGAACTTTGTCTCGTTCTCTGCGTGGTTCAGAGTGCACAGCACACGACGCACTCTCTGACTTACACACAGTAAAGCCCTTATTCGCCGTAGCAGATTTCTTGCATAGAGATGGATAGGAATGAGAATGAGTCGGCAGCCTGTGCGAAGGGTCAAAGAGTGTGTTTGTGCAGTCCTGGAGAGGAGGAAGTGAAAGAGCCCTTTTACCCCACAGTCAGCCCCCGGCCCCCATCAGGTGCAGCTGGATGTGTGTAGGCCACATAAAGCAGAAATCTCATACACCAGATAGGACATGCATTCTCATGGTATTTTTGAGTGTTTGTGTTCAAGTGTGTTTAGGCCTTCACTGGATCTCAGAGCTCTCATTTTAAAGATTAACATAATTTCAGTTTTTGCAATAAAAATACTCATACTCAGTTTTTAAAATCGTGTAAAACATTCCCAAAAAAGACACGTCATGGAAGCAAAATAGCCCAAAAACTACAAACTGACCATTGCATGACAAACCTGTTTTCACTTGGGGAGTCTCCCTGTTAAGTACACTGTGAACAAACCTGCAGCTATTGTCTGTACCCTTTGGCCTACAGTCTTCACCTCAGCACAGCACATGCCTGTGATATTGACACAAACCTGCTATAGGCTAAAAGTCTGTGGAAACCCATGCGTGAAGTAATTTGAATGTAAGTAACACTTTCTGGACGCCACAGATAAACGGTAGTGTGTGTGGAGTGTGATAAGAGTTATCTATTACTTTCAGTGGTGACGGAAGTACTTAGATCTTGTAGTTAATTAAAAGTAGCAACACCATTGCAGAAATACAACGAAAGGTCCCACATTTGGAATGTTACTTAAGAAAAAACTTTTAGCATCAAAATATAACTGAAGAGTAAAAGCAGACATTTATACAGAAAGGCCCATTTCTGTATATATGTTAATGGGCTAATTTTAAATACTTCATATGCTGCTGTTTTTCCCCCCAGAGGTTGATAAAGTCCTGCCCTAACCTATCATATTGCATCATCATTTATTTGTCAATTATATTTTGTATTATTAATCAGAATATGCAAAGTAGCCAAAGCTATCAAATAAATGTAGTGGAGTTAAAAGTACAATATTTCCCTGTGAGATGTTTTAGACTAGAAGTAGAAAGTAGCAGACAATGGAAATACTCAACACTATAAAAGGAAACTATTTGCTTTAACTTAAAAAGTTGGTGTCTGGAACTACTTTGAAATTTTAAGTTGACTGAATTTGAAAAGACGAATTGGTGGTTAGCATTGTCACCTCACAACAAGAGGGTTCCTGGTTCTGTGTGGAGTTTACATGTTCCCCCTGTATCAGTGTGGGTTTTCTCTGGGTACTCCGGCTTCCTCCCACAGTCCAAAGACATGCAGGTTAACTGGTGACTAAAACGGTGGTCCTATGTCACACAATGAGAGAGGTTTAAGGATGGCCGTTGTCACAACCTTGCAATCCAAGCCAGACTGGGATAAAGTTCTGATAGTGTCAGAAATTTGGGGTGACCGTCTCACAGTGTGACTGCTGTCATGACCTGCGTCTATTAACCAACCAGCAGCACGACATGACACGCTGATCAGCGCGACAATGCTAAATGCTAGTAGATGCTAATAAATGCACTTCAAGCTCTTTGGCCTCTTTTCCTTTCCTAGCCACGACTGCATCCACATGGTCCTCCTCCTCCTCCTCTTCTTCAGACTTTTTCGACACACATATTGTAAAACTTCAATCCAAAGCCTAGTCCCAATGAAACGCCCAGTCCCTTTCACTAGCCCAGTGTGGTTCTTTGGATGTATAAAACAGGTTGTTGTCTACCCACTTGAGCTAACGTTAGTAAGGTGCTTTGCCAGGTGTGGATGTGAGCCTGAATGGTGGTCTGTCTCTATTTGTCAGTCCTGAGATAGTCTAAAGCCTAGTTCACATTACACGATTTTCACCGCGATTTTGATGTCGCAGAGGATCTTGAGAGCCACCTTGGGTCGGAGGTGAGTCGGCAGATAGTCTGCCACAACGAGTCCTGCATGTGTGAACAAGCCTATGAGCAAGTCGCCCCCTCATCTGTGACTGGGACTGGCTTTCTGGCATGCTAGAAAACTGGAGAAGTCTGACAAGACTGAAAAAGAGCATCAGCCAATGAGAGCGTCCCACATCAGCACGCAGGAGGACGGAAGCAATGTGAGGAGGAAAAGCCGCATGGTTGCCACTTGCCAGGTCCACTTATAAGCCATGACTTAGGGCTTGTTTCTTTGTGAAGTCGCTTACAAATATTGGTAGTCGCAGGTTGTGGTTTTTTGGGCTTGTTTCTAAAGTAGAGTTGCTTATTTGCGCTTGCTCTCTAAATATCACCTTTTTCTATTTATAGGCTATCACTTCTTTTGAGCTTGTTTCCATAGCCCTGTGGTTGCTTGTTTCTCTCCCAAGATCTGGCAACACTGACAAGCTGGCAAGCAACAACAACAATGGTTGCATCCACAGGATCATGGGGAGTGCGTTGTGTTTGGACCCAGGCCCTGGAGGCAGATCTGATTCAACACTGTTAAGAATATCCATGCCTTTACGATGACCTCTTGTGGTGTGCACACGTACACGTAACGCAGTTGGAGAGACTCCCGATGACAGAAACACGTCGCCAGGTATGAACACTCAAAAGATTACGATAGTCTCCGCGATGCAAAATCGTGGTGAAACGACACTAACTTTTTAAGTAAAAACAAATTGTTTTTACAGTAAGTTCAACAGGTTTTTCTTACAGAACTTGAACCGTTGTCTTAATATAAAATAGGGTCCTTTGTGTCACATTTTGTGTATACAGTGTTTATTGTACAGTCCATACAGTATGTATGTATACACAGTCCTCATATAGCACATCATCTCTGCCTGACCCTACACTGTGAGACAGTAGCACTTATCAAAGGGTTAGTATATCTAATATAATTTAGCGTTCTTATGTTCTGACTTGTTATAGTATTAAAACCCTTTTGATTTAATTTTTAAACAGTGGATTAAACTCATAGTTGGCTTAAATTTAAATAAATAATTGGATAATATAGTAATCATAAATATGGAATAAGCACACATCAGATCATTGAGTCATGATCTTCCTGCCACATGCCTCCTCTGTGAGCCCCTTCACTCATCTGTCAACACATCATACAAATGTACCTTTGTGTTTTTGGCTGGAGTAACAGTGTGTCAAGTGTCAAAGTATCAAACTAAAGGTACAAAATATAGTAGAAAATAAGGAGGAATCACTTCCTCTGTGACTGTAGTACAAAGTTTGTGTTTTCAACAAAAAATGTGCAGCAGAAAATGAGTCCACAGTTTTTGAGGAGCATACCAGCCATATGTCCATGTGCAGCTTTTTAAAAATAGCAGAGGAGAGGCCATTGTTGTTGACATAAGTGGCATTCAGTTCCCTCCTGATGAGCTCTGTCAACAAAAACATCGCTGCATGTCATCATCGGTACGGTGTCCCAGCAATCCCTCCTGTGTCCTGATGGTTGTCATGGTAACAGTGGGTCATGGTGACAGACGGGTTCGGAAGGAGCGTGGTCGGATCATCATGCTGACTTTGCGTAGGGAGTAATAGTCAGAGTCTCTCCAGGAGTACCAAACAATCCCATCAGGACCCAGCGGGCCCCGGCCTTTAGGAGTGTAATGGCCTCCCTGCAGGAACAGGAAGTAGTTAACACTCTCATGACTTTAAAAGCATTAATACAAGGTCATGGCTGTCTGTGTGCACTCACCCTGTAGTAGACGCCATTAAGGTTGGCGTAGAAGCACTGGTTGTACCACCAGCCGCCGTGGGAGATCTCAGCGCAGATGTTGCCGCTGTCTGGAGTGCTGAAGCCCTGCTTGTCGTGATACCAGCTGAAGGAGTCCTGCACTGTCCCGCTGAAGCCTGACACATGGAGACGGTACTGATGATCCTCATCTTCCACACTGAGAGAAGACGCGCACACACAGAGAGGAACATTAGGAAATTATGCAAAAGGTTGTGCATGTTTAGTAATAACTCAGAAGTAAGCCCATGTGTTTGCCAACTGTTTGTGCACTTCTGTAAGACAGTGACCTGAAGCTCTGGTAGAGGGCGTGTTTGTGCTTGTTGCTCCAGTCCTCCAGGTCAATGCGGAGGCTGTAGTCTCCCTGGGTGCTCAGGTCGTGTATGTGATTATTGCCCAGCCAGAACTCTGAGTGCAGGTCACCGAATCCGTCCCTGTAGTCCCTCCAGCTGCGATCGAAGCTCAATGAGCCGTCAACTCGTCGCTGGATCACAGTCCAGCCACCACCTGAGGCAAAAACAAGATATGGCACTGGGAGGGGAAGCATATGCCATGTCTAATGGGTTTTATTACTTGTTCCCATCTGGCTAACGGAGGAATACAGGTGGACTGCACCCAAACAACCCCACTCTGTGCTTTCCAACACTGAGGAAATTCAGCTGAAATACAGCTTCGCCAACTTGTGTGATTGTGTTTGTGACTCACCGTCTGTGTCCATGTCACAATAGACCTCCACAGGCATGCCAGCCACTGATGGCACTACTGTGTAGAGACCTGATCTCCTCACTCCATTGTAGTAGATGGAAGCACAGTCTATAGGACAGTTCCTCACATGCTGCATCCCTATGGGAAGAGTGTGAGACAGGGAGTAAATCAACAAGGGTAGTTTGGCGCCCTCTGCTGCGAGATCAAAACACATCAGACTGCATGTAGAGAGTGTACCTGGGTGCAGAGCTTCTTGAGCACTCATCAGCGGGTTGGGACGGACGACGTTGATAAAGCACCCTGGGCTTCTTTTTACTTTATCTACCAGGAGTGTGAGATTATGGAGCTGGTTCTACACAGAAATACACCAAAAAAAATCACCAACAGCACGTAGATTCTGATGCTTTTGTTTTCAAAATCTTGATGGGTGTACCTGGAGGTCGAGGATCAGAGTGCCCTGGAGGTGCAGCAGGGTGGTAGCTTCAACATAGTGATGCTCCAACTCATGAAAACGCTGCTCCAAGGAGATATTCAAGTGGTTCCTCTCCTCAGTCTGAGAGCATACATGAATATATTACCAAAGCATGCACACAGACAAAAAACAGGCAATAACTGAGATCTGTGTAAGAAACCGTTTGAATCGGGGGTGTCAAAGTCATTTTAGCTCATGGACCACACACAGAAATTTGATCTCAAGTGGACTGGGCAAGTAAAACCATTGCATAAATAACACCTCCACTTTTTTCCCTATATTTTGCTGTAAAGAACTGCAGTTACACTCTGAGTATGTTTATCCATCTACAAAACAGACGAACAGCCAGAGATGTCTTAAAAAATAAATGCAACAATATGTCACAGTTTTTCTGAAGCTGCTGATTGACATTTTGCACAACGTTCGTTAAGTATTCATTGTGTTTTCAGAGAGCTGTATTCTGGCCAGAGTGAAAAGGCCTCTTAGTCTTCACAAGAGCATTAGTATCAGGTTTGGACCCCTTGGCTGATCAGTTCTGGCCCAGGGACCATTTGTTTGGCACCCCTGCTTTAAAAGGTGCTGTATGTTACATTCAGAGTGTTAATATAGTAGCAAGCCACTTTCGATAGAGTTAGAGTGGAGTTTAGACTGGTGTCTAGACTCCAGCCTCATCACTTCCCACAGATATGTTTATGTGAAATATTGGGGAGTAATAATTAAATATGCCCCCCTATTTGGAGCCTGCAGGTGGATTCTGAAGTGGAGGTAGGGCTGAAAGAGCAAGCAGCAGTACTGATGCAGGGCAGCAGCGGCATGGAAAACGCAAAGGGAAAGCTTTTGTAGATGACATATGGAGAGTGACGTATGATGTGTGTATGAATCAGTGCAGCTCAAGTTGACTGCCTGAACTGTTTGCAGGCGTTGTGAGTTTGTGGTTTGTTGTTTGTTGTTGCTGTGTTGCGTGCATGTGAGTATCCCACTGGCTAGCTCATCGCCGCCCCCTGCATTGAGCTCATTGGGCGGGTACCGCTGATGTCAGGATGACATCGTCGTGAAAGCACAGTGCCTATCCACTGGTTCCTCCCTAGTTAACACCGCTAGCCCTGTCAGCACTGTTGCTGTTGTTTAGCACTGTTCATGGAGTTAGCACCATTAGCTGCTAGCTGCCAGCTCAGCCACCTCCATGTTCTGATCGGCATAAAAGATCTAGTGCCTGGGTCTTCAACTGGGGGTCAGCTACCCCTCGGGGGTTCTCAGAGTTACCACAGCGGGGCAGCCAAATTATTGTTTAATAATTTAAGTTTTAATTAAATTCTCTTCTAAAATCTATCTGAAAATACACATTTCCATTAAAAATACCACATATTACTATCAAAGATAATGTGGTGTGTATGTGGTCTATTCTGAACCTGGACTTTCCATGACCTCCAACCCTGGAGCCCTCTCCCATGTACGACACATGAAACCTCTTCACCCTCCACCTTTGGCCACTGCCCAGCTGGGAGTCTCTGTTTGTATAGGCTCACTGCCTGAGACGCACGAGGCAACACGTGGAAGAGTAGGAGGCTAATCCTGTTAGTGGCTGAGGTCAAGGACATGCTGGGGGGGAGCCAGCTTGATGACCAGGCACCACGTTACAGTGCAGAATTGTACACAACCCATGTGTTTCCTGTACTGAGAAAGTTGTCTCCTTTCTTTAAAAGTGAAAGTGCATATGAAATCAGATCACGTTCGATACTTGGAATCTAATATTCATGTCTGTGTTTCAACCAAATAAAGAAATACAAAATAGAGAGGTAGATATTCAATAAAAAGTCTGGCTCTGAAAGGTTATATTTAATGCCACACACAGAAAAACAAAATAAATTTACCCTCCAAAATAAAAAAGTCTGTTTTGTTTCCTCTGTGAAAAGACACAGTCACATTGCCACAACACCCAGTGAGCTCCAGGTGGACTAAAGCGAGCGCTCAAAGCAGTTGAAAGGATTGTTGCTGATAGTTGACCCCGCTCTGCTAAGTCGATACGGAGCTCTCACCTGCAGCTCCAGGACTCTGATGCGGTGCCGGTGGTTACTCAGCTCCTCCTGCAGCTCAGAGATGGTCTCCTTCAGCGCCACGATCTGCTGCTTCCTCTCCTCGTTCTCGTGCAGCCAGTAAGAAACCTCGTCTGTGCAGCGGAACATATCAGGGCACTTCTGCTCGTCCAGCTGAGGCAGTGTGGCCACCAGCCGACACATCCCATCCTCCATCACCTGTTCCATGACAAACAACATCTAACTTTCAGACCCCAGCTGTGACTGTGACTTTTTCCCTGACAAATTAATAAATTCTACAACTGTCAGATTCAAAGATTAACTGCAGCACATTGCTGACAGCAGAGAGAGTTTTTATTTTCAATGCCATGTCCTCACCAACCAGCCACAAGCTGATCTTGTGTGTTTACATCAGATATAAAGAGAGGACTTCAAATGCTTGTGCTGATATAATCACTTTATGTTCTGGCAGTATTATCTCGATACATTTCTCAACCGCTAGACAGCTTTAGTTTGTACTGTGACCGCTCTCCCTTTGATATCGCTGTGTGTTTAAGGCCAGTGTGCACTGCTGCAAATCTATAAGACTGTTTTATTGATTTTTTTTTCCAGGTATTTAAGTCACCAGATTGGCCACAAACATGTATTACTATCTGATTATTTTATCCTTGAACAGTCTAAGTTGATTTTCCAGAAAGTTAACTTAATCCTGATGCATGTCCATACTGTGAAATTGCAGATTGCACAGCCCACTTGCCAGAAAAAAGGCATTGTACAATTCTGCTAACCACCGATACATTTGTAGCGCAGTGGTTCCTAACTGGTTCCACAGGGTCCAGATTTGTCCTTAGTCATTAGTTCAAGGTCCACACAGTTTAATATATACAGCGTCATACTTGTGTTTGGCCATGTGGTCAAGCTAATTTGCTGGCTCTGACAAGTAGCTGTCCATTAGTCACTCACTCTGCAGCAGGAAAATGCACTTCAGCATAAAATTTCTGTGCTGGAAATTTACTGTACGTCAACATAAAGCTTTTTTTTTTTTTTTTTTTTTTTACAAACTTGACAAGTTTGCCAGTCACTTGTGGTCCATTCAGAACAGACATGTGATCCACTTTTGGACCACGACTTACCAGTGAACAAGGCTGTGGTTAATGTGTTGTTAGGTTTAGGCACAAAAACCATTTGGTTATGGTTCGGAAAAGATTTTTTTTTTGGTTTAAAATACCTAGGTCTTTTTTTTGGGGGGGGGGGGCAACCCCTGCTGGAAAAACAGTAATGACTTGGCAAAAAAACAACCGCTTCTCGTATCAGTATCCCTGCTTGAAACACAGTAGTGGGTCACTACAAAACAACAACGTCGACAACGACAACGACAACAACAACAACAAAAAACGGTTTTGTTTATTGCTGGTCTCAAATTGTGGTCTACAGTGGTCTGCAGCCAACACATTCTCACTCCAACCTCGTCAGATATTAACATTTTCGTCATTGGCTTTCCACATCCACATACGACGTGCAAGGTACTCTGGGTTGTTGACGTTGACAAAGCACCGGATTTTGACGGAGTGAGACCGGGCTCCTGCAGCAGGTTGCATGCCATCCACCGCCCCCTCCACCTCCCAATGATGAAGTCAGCTCATATCAGGGGGGTAAATAATACCCGTCGTAACTTTCTTACCCCGCTGGCTCATGTACTATATCACTTTAGAGACGATGATATGATATGTATGAAACTTACAAATGTAACGTATTTGTGGTTTGCAAAAACATTCAATGCCAACATTTTCTTCTGGTGACTGGGCTGCAATTGCACGGCAGTTGATTGGAATACAGCAACAGTGTTTATAAAGAAGTAATTCTGGGCTGTAGTCGACTGTCATTTGTCGTTGTTGTTCAGATTAAGATTTTTAAAACATATTATGATCGTATAAATACAGTATGATGCAGTGCTTTAGATATTACTGTCTGTCCAGGCCCCAAAGAGGTAAAAGTACAAAATATTTTACATTTTACTGATTTGTCTTGCAATCCCTTGGAGGTGGCCTGACCATTTGCTCGAGAACCACTGGACTAAACCAGCTGCAGAACAATTACGTTTTCTGCTACAGCTGTCTTGTATGAATAATTCTGTACCTCTGGCAGAGCACTACATACATTAAGTATTTATGTAAATGTAGTTGTTGTTGAAACATCATTCTGATGCCTGCACAGCTGCTCTCTCACAGAGCTGATACATCTCTGGAACAAAAGGAGGAAAAAGCCTGCAGTAATAAGTCTCTATCTGTCTCTGCAACATGACTTTGGCTTGTGTTCAGGATGTTTACAGTGATCACCTGGTTAGTGTACTCCCCACACTGGGATCCCCCGCCATTGCGCTGAGTGGTAGTGTTGAGGTCGTCTGCTTTGGCCTCTGGGAGCAACACGATGAGGATACAGAGAGCAGAGCACACGCTCCAGCCGGGAGGATTGGTTAGGGACAGGAGAGACATCGCTGCCGCCCGGTTAGTCTGTCCCTGCCTTGTCAGTGAGAGCGAGGACGGGACACGGGAGTGTGTGCTTCACCATGTGAGGCTCTGCTGGCTCTCCCTGAGAGGAGAGGAATGCTGAAGATCAGTGTGTTGTGCTCCTACAGTGGAGTATAATTCTTTCTGTCCATCTCTTATACACACATACACACACACACACACACCTGTCTCGGAACAACTAGGACCTGAGAGTAGGAGAGTGAGATTAAGTCTATCACATTACTGTAGTTTATCCTCTGGTAACTCAATAAACACACACACACACACACACACACACACACACACACACACACACACACACACACACACACACATACACACACGCTTGCGTCACTTGCTCTTAAAGCCAAACTGAGGTTTTGACTTAATCAAGTTTAATTAAGGAGGCAGGTAATAGTTTATGTATTCTCAGTTTTTAAGTCTCGCTCAAAAACATGCACACATGCACAGATATCAAAACTCAATGTGGTACCGTCCTTTGCAGGAAATAGCTTTTGGTAACACTGTATAATAACCCTACATTGATTAATAGTAAATAGTTAGTTTAATTAAACTTTAGTAACTTTTGTTTAATTGTCATTTTAACAATTTGTTGTTGCACAAATTATAACAAGTCTATGATATATTCAAAAGTCTAGGTTTTGTTTCAACATGGAAAACTGTTGAGTGTCAAAACACTTAATTTCTTTAATTCTGGGGAATTTTCAGGGGCTAATTTTTGCCTTTTCTGCATAAATTTATGGTGAACGTGTCTTTAATTTCATCAAAGTAAAAACCCTCTGCTACTTTCATTAATAATAACCAAATGATTTGTAAACCTTTAAGATATTGATTAGGAACTGTCTATAGACATGATTTGGAAGGCAATTACGAAGTGACAACTGATCTTGTTAGTGGAGTATGTGATTCTGTAGAAAGATAGCTGACTGCTAACTCTCATTTCAAACTAACAAGTACCAACCCAAAGCATCATCACTGACAGACTGTATGAAGTAATGGACATAGCCATTGTGACAGCACCCAATGGTTTGTGGGCTGCTCTTAAGCCTCAAGTTTGGCATTACAGCAGTTGTTGGTGTTTTGGAGCCAGAAACGACCATGCTTGGATGAAAGGATGGATGTGACTGAGAGGCAGACAGCCTGTCACTGAAAGCAGCTTGCCCCCTTCACTGTGTGTAACATTAAGCCTTAATAAAATGTAAATGGGTGAATTATATGAAGGAGGAATTAGCTGTAGAGACTAAAATAATTTTTGTACCAGGCTGTAAACATGATCATTTCTGCTGTAAAGTTGGACATTGTAACATGGGGGTCGATGAGGACTGAGTCACTCATGGAGCCAGCCTCAAGTGGCCGTTCAAAGAACTGCAGTATCTGGCACTTCCGTGCTAGCTTCATTTTTCAGCTGCTGAGGTTAACGCTTTGCATCATTCAACTATCTTTTTTCAGAATCACACATTATTAAGTTTGTTGGGGCATGGTAGTGAGGGAAAGTGGGGGCCCCAGTTGGAGGGAGGCCCCTAAAAAGCCTGAAATGAGAAGTTTGGTTTTGTTTGTAGTCGTTGTTTTATTTACTTACTGCAACAATTACATTAAAACTGGCTGAGTAAATCAGTTACAAGACTGAACTATATACAAAAAAATAAATAAAAAATCAAAATTTCTTTGAGGCCCCTCTCACCCCTCAAAGACACATAATGGTTTAGTCCACCCCTGCACTAAGATTCGTCTCTAACCGAGGCCAAAGTCAAGTCAACGGGAAAATCAAGGCTCAATAATTAAAAAGAAAGAAAGAAACCAAACTGACTATAAAAATAAATAAATAAATAAATAAAAAGATGCATGATAGAGACATGGATCAAGAGGGGTAGAGCAGGGGGCCCACAGAGACTAGAATTTGATGCTACGCTCCTGTTTACAACACTTTACAGCTGCTTAAAAGATATCTTCTAAAGCATATGCAGACATTATTTGAATTGCTGTTATACCCCTGCATTTTGAATGTTGCACCATTTATTTATTTAGAAATAAAGCTGCCATTGCTGAGTTGTTGTGTTAACTTTTGTAATCCCATCATTCTCATCTCCCAGTTTATCATGTTGCATGAACACTGACTTTACTTTCTCTTTATAAATGACAGTTGCATTAATGGTGCATAATTAATCACCCTTTCAATAGGGCCAAATTACTGTTACATGGTGCTTTGTAAATCACCTATTTAGCATTAACTAATTATTATAAGCATTAGTTGTACCTTAATGAAAGCCAGTATGTCATTGTTTGTTAACAGTGAAATATTTTTTAAATAAAGTTTAATGACATATCAATTTACCATTTATTAATGATGATTATAAAGTTTTTAAAGTCTACTTTTTTGGTTACACTCCTCTGGTGGCAGACACAGTAAATGGTGGTGTACTCACCCCAGTCACAGACCATCTTCTCCCCCCTTCTCGGCCCATTTTAGGCCGAGGGGTTCTCTCCATTCTCTTCCTTTCCCTCTCTGTAACTCGTCCTGTATCAGTCACTCTCTGTCTCACACTGTGTGCCTCATGCTCTGCTTCTGTCTCTACCTCACTCTCTCCTCCCCTCTCTCTCGCTCTCGGTCTCAGTGTAGACATCTTAGTCCCATAATCCACCTCTAAGAGGATTCACAGCCACTGAGGGATGGAGGGAGGCAGACAAATAGGGCAGCGGTAATAAAATTATTGGGAAAAAGACAAAATGCTGCAAAATGTGCTTTTTTATCAACTAGCAGTATTTATTTCTTTCATGATAGAGCTTGAGTACTAAACAATGTTGCATCAAATGCTGTGGCAACATGCACTGACTGTATTTCCAGGCTATAAAGCTTTTTTGATTTTCATATCATGAGGAACAACCTGATTATGTTACAGACAGATCAAAGAAACAGAGACTTTTCAGATTTTATTTTTAGATAAATAAATAGTGTCAGTGCATTTCGTGCTGTTTTTTGGAATCAAATGCACATAAATTACATGCATCAGCAAAATGCCAGCACACACCAGCACCTACAGTGAATAAGCATCACCTACAGGCACAATAATCCCACTCCATGCTCGCGGTAATGAAGGCTGATGTGAGTGGGAGTACGAGGGGTGCTGATCCTATTACAGTGGCCAAGCCGCTCTTTACATCTTCATGCTCTTGACTATGGCTCAGCAAACATGGTCTCCTTGTTATAGGAAAAATCTAAAGGCTAATTAAAGCCCAACAGTTATTAAACAGACTGTTATAATATGCAACAAAAACCAGCATTCTGTACCGTGACTGTACTTTATCAATTTGCAACACTGCCTGAGGAACTCTTTGACACATAAAGAGGCCCTGAGAGAAAAAAAGCAGCTTCCTGCTATCTTCAAATGACTCCTCACATCACACGGAAGACAGGGATGTCTTTTACCTGGCCAATGCATTGCAAATATGATCATTACAAATTTAAATCCACCTTTAAAGTCTCAGGGTAAATGTCCATGTTGCACCTGGTGGTGTCTGCTGTGTGCATGTGAGAGAAGCTGTGTGTGTGAGGCCACATGGTGGCACCATGTAACAACTTAATTACCTGCTGGCCATGACTGTGGTGATAATGAAATTCCCCACAGGCAGGACTGCTGCTGATACTAGCAGAAGACAACAAAGCCAGAAAAGACCTGAATGAATGCAGAAAATGATGAGTAACGGAATCTCTGTAATGTGGCGCTAGAACTGATGCAAGTGTTTATTATCATTAATGTTCACTGTCAAGTTGGAGGTACAGAAATTTATTCTTTCCTTTTTGTTTCACCCTTTTTGTTGCACCCAAAAATGCCTGCGAGACTAGCGAAAGCACGTGAACACACATGAACGCGGTGCCCATGTCTCACAGTCTCGTGCAAGCGTGCACACATGAGCGCGGTGCACAGAGAGGCAGTTAGAGCTACAGGCTACAATGAGGCTAAAAACAGAGTTCAAATGCCTTTTTCCGAACAACTTTTTATGTTGGGGCTTCAGGACACTTGGATCACTACGGACGAGCAGTATGGAGATATTTTGTGGTTTCAATTATGTGTTTTTGGACGTTTGAATCAGGGGTGCCGTAAGCCTCCATTAGGTGGAGTTGTGTTGCTACCCCCTCTCCCCTTGGATCTCCGCAAGTGTTATGAGGACTCTAAAACTTCACCTGAGCCACCATCGGCATACGGGTGAGTAGATATTGCTGAATTTTCATTTTTAGGTGCACTATCCCTTTAAGTTAATAAACAACCTTTTAGGTTATGGCTTTGCTAGCTTATTCAACAAATGATGAGACGACTGCGAGCTGACGAGAATGCGAATCAGGCACACAATACACTCAGGAGTCCTGTGGCTCCAGGCGTTTTACAGGGAAGGTGAAAATGGTTAACTGTGGGACTTGGTCAGTCAATACATGTGCGTCTGTGGCAAACACTTCACAGTTTAGGTTAAAGTTAACATTTATCATGTTAAAAGTCAAAGCAGTGAATGTTGATGCTGCATTGAAAGGGCAGTACATATAGAGAAGTCGAGGAAAGAGTTCATTCATTTGTCCACTTTGATGGAGGCACACTGAAAGCACACTCCCCCAATTCCTGTTTCCTGGCCCTGGGATTTAGGCTCTAATAGCTAAAAAGCAATACAGTAATCTTATTTTACGCAATTAGGCTGGCAAAGACCTTGGAATTTGAAATGAATGCGAGTTGAATTAGAGAGGCTGCTGTCATCCAAAAAGGGTGGGGGCATGATGCAAGGGCAAAGCACCCAGATGTGTTTCTCAACTGTCATCTATTTGCCTTCATTTTCCAAGATCCTCTTGAGTCAGCTGCTTTAATGACTTGTAATAAGAGCACAGGAAAAGGAGAGCTCCATAGTCAGCAAACTTACTCATTAATGTTGCTTACACATAAGCTATATAAAGCTTGCTAACATATCATAACCTCAGCCAACACAAACTATTGCTCATAACCAAGGGGTTATCTCCAGGTCTGAGAAGTGAAGCCAATGTGGAAGTGCCTTAAACATGCATTCTTTCTAATGGCCAGCAGGGGACGACTCCACTGATTGCAAAAACGAGTCAGATTGTATGTTAAAACTCTAACAAACTAAGTTGGTCAGTGTTGGGCCCATTGGTGAGCATCTGTTCACCTCAGTCGCTGCAGTGTGTTCACACTTTTGGCCCTCTTCTGTGCTAGTCTGCTTTTTTTCCAGACATCAGAATATTGAGTCTACGTCAGCAGCAGTGGAGCCCCATCAGTGATCGAAATCACTCTAATTGGCAGTTCAGCTCAGTGCACGAGAAGAGAAATGGAAGTGAGGAACGTAAACAAAGAGCTAAAGTCAGGAGGAAGGGAGGTTGAAACAAACTTGTTAAATAATTCAGATTGTTTTTCTTGGACTCTTTAGCAGAAAGGTTTCCTGATAGTTTGTGTTGTGGCTCACTGGTGCATGTTAAATATGCTTTGTTCTTTCAGCACTGGATTGTGTTGTTAATGTGCTAACTGGCTAACTGACTAACTCCCAGTTTCCCTTTTTGAATGGCAATTACAGGCTACGGCCGCCTGCTGGTGTGAAGGGGTATTTCCTTTCATGCAGGTACAGAACATTTGTGCTGGTTGGCCCCGGTTGTAGTCCTTGTAGAATGTTCATGTGCTTTTTTTTTGCGCAGGTGACATGAGGCGACCCAGCAGGCAGCTATTGTCACCGCTAGTTCTCTGAAGTTGGCTCGGTGTTTGGGCCTTTAAGTCTATGAGAAAATGACTCTACTCGTCACTTGAATTATTACCTGGGTTAACAATTTCAAAATGAGTTTGTTTCAATAGCTAGTCTCAAGTCTTCTTCAATATAGCACGATGGTCATTTTGTAAATGATGGTCCCATTTAAAATAAGACTGGTCTGCTGCTGCAAAAGTAAATCAAAACATTTTGTCTTTAGTCATCACTTAAAGTGTTTTCGGATAACTTCATTTCTGTGACCACATAATGAAAATTGAATCCTTTGCATTGAAAACCATCCCGCTCACTGAATTATTCATGATGCGAAAAAAGGCAGATAAACATTTGTCATGATGTCAAGGGGCTTCTCCCAGCACAGTGACATGGAGCTAAAAGCTGAGGCTGAGTGATGTGACAGTTTGACAGGATGCAGGACAGGTGGTGATGGTATAAGAGGGACGTAGGAGGTATTTCACTTCCTGTGCTGGGAACATGACGTGTGTGTGTGTAGCACACAAAGAATGGAGCACAAATTTGACTTTTGAATTAATTTCCTCTGACTAACAATGCAGGACCCTTTGTTGAAAGGCTGCCTCCAGCATCGTGCCTAGAGACCAATCATGTGTAACCAAGGGGCAAATGTCCATCACACAGGATAAAAAGAAGAGCAAAGCAGCTGTTGCTCTGAGTGAAAGGAAGGTGTTGAATGTAAAAAGGCGCAGAGAAATAAAACTGTTTCATGAACGAATGTCTATTTATATACACGTCTGACTGTGTGCAGTTGAGGGAGAATGATATTACAAACCCAGTGAAATGTCTAAATCCACACACAGCATGTTACTCCTTTGATCTTACACAGCTTTCTCTGTATTTTCTGAATTGAATGAGGAGTTACACAAAGCCCTCTCACCATAACATCTAGAGCTCCACTGTCTGCCATGACTGGAATATTGATTTTGTAGAAACACGATGAAAAGCTCTTTTATTCTTTATAGATCTGCTGTGATCTCTCAGTCACATACAGATGGGCGACATATTAAAAAAGAAATGAGCCAAGAAACATAATGAAAAATGCAGGGGCTTCCATACAGGCTAGGGGGCGGAGGTCACTGAACGGCTTGATCAGAATAAAAATGATATGAATGATAATAATGCAAAGGCTTCTGCAGCCACCACATTTCAGCCCTATGGAATTTTAGACCAATGTGTTGGACGGCGCTCATTAAAACACTAAATGGAATTTTTTTTTTTTTTTTTAGGGATAATGTTTTTTAATCCCCCAGCAGCATTCCAGATTTGGAGAATCTCTGCCTAGGAGAATTAAATCTCTTGCTTTTGCAGATAATGGTGGCCCGACACCTTTATGTTTGGTTTTTCGTACAATTTTCTATATTTAGGCCTTGTCTACACGGACATGGATATTTTTGTAAACAGGGTCCACATACTCCACAAACCTCTGCCCGAATGAAAATGCAAAAACAATTGTAGTGCTTTCAAGAGCATGCCAAACCCGCAGGCGGTGATATGACCCTAATCCTGAAGCCACACAAAGAAGATGTTGGCCAATAAGATGCCTGAAAAAACTCTGGTATCAGACAAGGAGATTTAAGAGCGAAGTCTTGGCATCATGTCATGTCATACCAATGAGGTACAATACATGTACAGTAAGATCTGCTCTGCACTTGCTGAAGGTCTCAATAACTGGCACACTATCATAGAACATAAGGAAGCTTGACTGAGGTGTCCGCAGTCGGCCTTGGGTCGGAATATATTTGTACAAAAATAAGGGCATGGGTAAGACTTACCGTAAAGACCATAAACCATAAAAGACCATAAACAAATGCTTTCTATTTGCAGCTTTCTAAAGTACATTGGCCACCATCCATTTGACTGAACCCAAACGTTCTCTCAGGCAGAGTGCACCCAGGTAGGCTATAAAAAGCGCACCCAAAGAGCACCTAGGCAGACAATGTCCCTTTATTTCTAGCACTGTCCGCTGTAACCTTCCAACACTGCAGCTCCAGCTTGCACATGTTTCACACCCCATAGTTCCCATGGGATTAAAGAGCGTGTCCTAGCCTCCTTTGAACGGACTTGTTACCGGAGGGCTTCCTGGCGTTGTGATCTCTGTCGTGCATTGTGACGCCTCTGTTCCTCAATTTAGTCAAAGAGTAACTGTATATTTATGTGTAAGCATTCCTGTTAGAAAGGTTATTTCATGAACACAAGTAGAACCAATGTGCAGGACACAGACTGAATGACAATGAAAAACAGATTTAATGCCACAAAGGACGATTAAATGAGACTGGTGGTGAGGGATGGTGGGAGTCCAAGGTGGCTGAAATGAGGCTGGTGTGGGCACACAGACGTCGGAACTAGGGTTCGGGAGGTGCGGCCGCAATCCCTCCCATCCGCACCCCAGACTCCCTACCCACTGCATTACGCTTTAAAAAAAAATAAAGAATCTGAATTTAAACTCAATTTGTCTGACTTACATTTATCTCTTTCATATCATTAATGCATAGATCTATGCTTTTGATGTGATATGCAACCTGCCTGACTACATACAGTAGCCTTGACATCCAGGATGTTGTGTCCATCCTGCAAACCTTGCAGCCCCAAACCCGCTCCATGCTGTCGGAGGTGGAGAAGCTCATTAAGCTCTGCCTGGCCCTGCCCATGTCTGTCGCGGCATCCGAGTGCTCTTTCTCAGCCTTGCGCAGGCTGAAAACCTGGCTGCGCAACACCATGACGCAGGAGAGACTAACACATTTGGCCATTATGAACGCTCACAGTGACCTTATGGATGAAAGCGATGTCTCGACCCTTCTTAAAATCTTCATCAGTAGGTCAACTGAGAGAAGGTCCACTTTTGGAAATGCATGAAAGCTCTGAGGGCCAAATTCACAAAGAATGAACTGCGGCCGCTGATAGCACCTTGAATTGCACTTCACTTGCACCCGCAGTTTGCTCCGTCTTAACGTCCTATTCACAAAGGATATTGCGCTAATGATATACCAGCGCAAACACGCCCACAAAGTTTGGCAGCTGAGTGCAGTTTGCCCCTGATTTGCCCCTGATTGCAATAAGCCACACATGGCAAAGTTATTTTTTTCACTTAACTGCGTATGGCTATTAGCGCTGGTATTAATTAGACTTTCTTTGGCAAAGTACTGAATACTGTATACCCTCATGTAGTGATGTCTGCTGGTGAGTCAGTCTAACAGTGTCAGATGGGTTGAGGCTGTGGATTTGAACAAGTTTGACCACTTTATCACTGTTCCCTCTCACTTGTAGCTGTTTTTTCGTTATCTTTTGAATTTAATATGAATTATGGAACCGTTTTTGTTCACGTTTGTTTCCCCCGTTTCGTAAAATAAATTATTGAAAGTTGCTTTTGAAGTGCGTGACAGAAGTGCGTTTTGAGAACGACCGCAGACTGTCACCTGTTCAACGCATCAGTATCATTAAAGTAATAATGTCAAAATATTATTTACAGACTGATTTAACAGATGATCACTGCTGCCACGATCACTGGAAAGTCTGGGCAAGAGGCTTCCACAGAGTAGCGCCAAGTTTGCACCAGCTTTCTAAAGACGTTATTTACTTCACTCAAACTGCGTGTGGCTATTAGCGCTGGTGTTAGTGAATTAGACATTGTTTATCAATGAGGCTCATTTGCATAGAAAGGGGCAATTTTTTTGCCAAATATATGCATATTACCTCATTTAAATACGTGCAAATAACACCGGAGCACCAAGACACAATCTGCTTGGCAGCACATTTTCTTAACAATAAAGATGATGCGTTCACATTCTAGTTCTCTTATAACTGCATGTTATTAAAAAATAACTTCAAATCAAATCCTTAATCATTGATAAGTGTGCTTGCTTCCCCTGCCCCTACCAACAAAAATCCTGCCCCCCCTCTCAGAAAATAGTCTGATGTCCATGTGTGGGCAGACAACAAAGGGAAGCATATGCAGAGCGTGTGAATGGTGTTGGTGCCACCAACAGTGGCTACGGTTACATGATGGCTTCTCATTGGAATGAAATGAATCTGAATGAAATCATTTGGAATTAAAGTCTTTCCAGGTAGTTTACATGGGAAATATTCATTCCGAATGAGGGTTTACATGGGAGATCCGTTCAATCACCTTTATTCAGGTCTGCGCAAGGTTTGTGGCAGGGAAGGTTTCTGATTGGATAGGGGGCGGGCGGATGTTATGTGTTTACGTTTACTGGAAGAAAACACTGTAGTCCTCGCTCCGGATAACAAGATGCTTGACGACGCCGTTATTACTGCCTTTTTCGGGTGTGTTTTGCTTATATTCTTAAAGCAGCAGTACGACAACAACCTTGTTCTGCTAATGCTTATCTGTTGAGGAGGAGAAGGGAGGTAGAAGGTCGAAGAAGGGAGATAGAAGACCGTGCTGTGGCGAATGGAAACCGGTGAGTGCAACGAGTCCGACTGCTCTAGCTCAGCCCGTTGCTATGCAGCCCGTTGCTATGCGAGCTATATACGTCATCGCACCAGAAGGGCAAGGAAATGAGCATGCGCAGAAAGACCGGAATGAACTTAAAGAGGAATGAGTGTATACATGCACACAAAATTCTTTCATTCGGAATGACAAACCGAATAAACCACCCCCTTTAATCGGATTTAACTTTCAATCGGAATGACCATTTTTCAATCGGAATGACCGTTTACATGACCACTTTTAATCGGAATGGCCGTTCATTCCGATTAAAAGTGGAATTAAACTGTCCATGTAATTGTACTGACTGTGAGGCCGTTTACACGTACACGGTGATTTTGATAAACGGAGACATCTTCCTTCGTTTGTGCCCTTCGTTTACACACAAACGGAGATTTCTCCTCAGAAAACGAGTCTTTCTAAAAACTCCGGCCAGAGTGGAGATTTTGGAAAACCCCGGTTGCGCGTTTGCATGTAAACTGAGATAAACAGAGATAAACGGAGTTATAGGCAGCCAACGTCACAGTATGTAATTTGCGCCTGTGTCAAAAGTGCGACCTATGTTGCTATGGTGACAATGGATACATGGAAGGCTTGAGCTTCTCGTTACACTGCCACCTACAGGTTTGGTGTGCTCTTGTGTGTATATACACGGGTAAGTGTAAACGGAGAACTGATATGAGGCAGGTGTGCTTGATGAGCTGATAGCAGACAGGTGAATGTGATGAACAGCGCCAGGGGAATCAGGAAGGGAGACCACGCCATACCAATACACACAGAGAAAGCAAAACACAGGGAGAGAAAGGCAAACAGAAACACAGGGAAGCGGAGACACTTGGGACAAACAGCTCTATCAGGTTGGAGCACCAGCACTATTTTCATCACGTCTGCCATTTCAGGAAATTCTGTCTCATTTCTGACAATAGATAACAGGCCACATTCTGACATCTCAAGCAAAAACAGTTTTTCTGCCTACAAGTCAATACTGAAAATGGAGTTTCTGAAAATCTTTAGCCGACAGTTCAATAACAGGTTTGTTTTTAGTGACCTTAAATGTTTGTGTGTGGACAAAAAGCCAAAATGCATAAAAAAAAACCCCAGCTTAGTTTCTAGTTCCTAAAATGTTGAGGCAGAGGGTACTTGCTGTAGCTCTGGTTGAGGGTGAGAGGCTGTCGGTAAATAGTTTGTTGGGCACAGATAAACGAAGATCTGTGTGGGTACATGAGACCCTAAGAGAGAGGGTGGATCATGGGGAGTACCACCAGTTGGTCCAGGGGCTTCGCGTCCCTGATGGCCGTTTCTAGTACTGCACTTGTATGCTTCCACGCCTGCTGTTTTCTATTGAGATGGTGGGAACTGTGGTTTGTAAAGTCATATAGCTCTGAGTATCCAGCAACTGCTACCACCAGTTTCCCCTCCATTGTTTACCAACTGTAAACTTGTTGTCGTGACCACCACGTCTCTCAAATGATCCAATTCGACAATGGGAAAAAAGCAGAGATCACGTACGGGGGGTTTCGGCTCTGAGTTAAAAGTTTTTTCAACTTGGAGTTCAGAGTGCTCTGACAAAAATGCCAGGTGCTAGAGGGCAGAAACATGAGGTGCATAGCAACGCAAAAACAAAGAGCAAAAAGATTCTCATTAAAACAACTACAAAAAGCCGCCTCCAGCTGCTAAAATACTTCCTGTGTGATCGGGGCCTGAGTATAGAATACCCATGTCCGTGTGGACCAGGCTGTAGTCACCAATCTCTGTGTGTATGCATCTTCACAGAATTTCTTTATTTTCAGCCAGGTTTTAACAGAAGAAGAAGAAGACGTCGAAGAAGAAGTCCATCATTATTTCCTATAGATTTCCTCTAATTTGTTGGAAGTGTACAGACCAAACATTAGCTCTATTTTCCTATATTAGTAAAAATGATATTCTTGTCAGGAAAGCTTTACAGCAAATTTGTGTAACTAGAGACCAATAAAAAGTGCATGTGTATAAAGTCAACAGCAAAATAATACCATGATACCTGCTGTCGAAACAATAAATTACCAATGAAACCCACAGGGACTCCTGATAAGCCTCCATGTGAATGCTTCACACTTGTGAATAATGGATTAAGTATTCAGAGCTGTGGTTGAGGAACATTTTTTTTAAATTGTCGCAGCATTCTTGAAAGAAACAATTACATATGTCACTAGATTCATTTTAGCTTCTGATAAGTGCCAGAAAATCCTGTATAACTGCTCAAAGAAAACCAGATGATTGTTCACCGATGGATTGTTTCCAGCTGCTGCCAGCACCGTGACACACACACACCTATTGCTTTCCAATGAGATCGTTTTTCTACACCTCGCCTTTAGGACAGATCACAAGTCATGTCACCTGGTCGTGATGCATTGAATGCAGTGAGAGGCTTCCAGCATGTGACTCGATCAGTCAATATCAATTTGTATGCGTCGCCTATCTGCACCACGTTCTGGACGCATTATATTTATCTGCAGCACATGCCATTTTACCGGACAGTTATTCATAATGATGCAACCATGATCATCAGATTTCAGTCTCTTTCAGTCCACCTCACAATACACGCACACGCACACGATAGATTTCAAGTTCTAGCTTGTGGCGGTAATAAATTTGAGCAGACACCAGACTTTAATCTGCTCTATTTATCACTGTGCTCCCCTCGGTATCATGTATCATGTCAACCTTATTACCCGAGTGCACCACAGGGACATGCCAGACTTGAACTAAAGTAAGTAAAAGGCAGAAACAGCTAGAGGAGGTGGCTCGGGCTAACACAGACAGATTACTGTCTTTGATGATAACAGCTTCAGATATCATCTTCTGAAATTGAAGGGGGTCACACAGAGCACCTCGGATGAGTCAGTCTGCGGTGATGCATTTTATTTGGTAACTTACTCCTGGCAGCATTCATTTGGAGGAGAGTTGGAAATCAAAGAGAAGAGGGTCACGAAGAAGCTAAATTTTGCAGGTGAAGTGTTCATTTAAGTGCAACATTTTCCTCCGCCTTGCCTATGTCTGACTGCCGTTTTTATTTTACAGATACTAGAGGTAAGTTAAACACATGACATCCCTTTCCACACTATATTCCCCTCCAATGCCTCTTTGAATGATTTATAAGAAAAACCTGAGGGCTTCACCTTCCTCTGCAGCAGGTACTAATTACAGCTCGCCTCAGAAACGTCATGGGCTCTCATTTACCATGTCACTGGTGTGTTGGCAGCTTCATCCAGCACATGGCTGCCTGTCTCACTGCCTTGCCAGAGGCGAGACCTAATCTACTCCTTCACATTGTGGCGTGAAGGAGTACTTTAACTTCATGTTTTTATTGAAAATGCACTATGCATTGAACTCACCTGCAACCTATAATTACTTATCTACAAAATAATGTCAAAATATAAAGATCAAGACTTCTTTTAATTGTATAGTTCTCAAACATAAAAAACTAGAATGCAAACAGGCAAAGAGAAGTTACTACATGACATCATGTTAAAGATGACTGCAAATTTAAACCTGCATTAACTAACTTTATGGCGACTTGGGGGTAGTGGAAACTGCTGTTAGCTGTTAAGTGTTAGCACACTTGCTAGCGAACAGTTGCCTATTAATGCATCCAGCAGATACAGAACAACTTTAGCATTTAGTTTGAGTCGTGACTCTTGCTACCTGGTTTAATTTTCATCCTTTATGCTCTGTTTTTGGTCTCTACCAGCTCCTGATGGAAATATCTAGCTCTTTAGATGCTAAAAAGCTCCACTATTTTCACCAGCTGTCTTTGCTGTTTGCATCTGATGCTTGGCAGGTAGATACAGTCAAGTTTTAAAGACCAAAAACCTGGAAATAATGCTAATGAGAGCAATAAGAAGAAGACAATATACTTAATCAATCCCTTAGGGGAAATTAAATTTATTTTTCCACTCTCTTGTCATATACACACAGGCCCGAAATACACACACATGCACAAACAGGACTTATACATCCATTAAATTGCGAGATGTCAGAGCAAGGGGGCTCCCCATGGACAGTTGGGGGTCCAGTGCCTTGCTCAAGGGCACTGTAGCGGTGCATTTCTCAAGGTGCCAGTCCACACTCCATATTTGGTCGAGATAGGGACATAAACCAGTGTTCCTCTATCTCCCAACCAAAGTCCCTATGGACTAAGCTACTGCCGCCCCAATGAGAGTGAATTAAACAATGTGATTTCACAAAAATATGTGAAATGATCAACCTGTGAACACTGCATTACAAAGTGATGCTACTGCTGTTGAAATTACAGGGTGGAGACACAGTTGGGTTTAAGCACCAAAACTACATGGTTAGGTTTAGAAAAAGCTTGTGTTTTATGTTCAACCAAATGTGTGTGTTATGTACAGGACACAAGTATGTTGTAAAGTAAAGGAAGTACATTACATAACATTGCGTAAATACCTAAAAGATGTACATATGTTAAGTTAAAGACGTCTATATTGACTTTTAGTTTTGCCAGGGCACGAGCTGCAGTCTCCTGGGTGAAAGTCCAGTCCATCCTACTTCCTTCCTATGCGGACTCCTTGCTGTTCACACTACCTGTGGGGTAGTAGAGTAAACATGTGGGCTGGAAAACCAAAACAACGAGCTGAAAGATGCTAAAAGGCTCAATAAGTAAACTACATGCCTAATCATTTAATCCATTGTTAATATAAAAATACTGATTAGAGGAGCTTTAAAAACAAACCATACATATAACTCATTTGAATTTTAATGTTAAAAACTATATTTGAAGAGCTAAAATCATAAACCTGCATCTCAGCTGGACATCTCAGGGTTAAAACTTGCCTGTCGTGTTTTAAATCAAGCTGACAGATGTATCATAAACCCAGCAGAAATTCCTCCTGCTCCATTCTCCTTCCCCTTATCTCGTCTGTACTGTTGGTCTCCAGAGGACGAAACTGCCTCGACCTCTGCTTCACAGGACACAAACAGCATTTCTCACACACAGCAGTGCTCATCCTGAACGGACACACCACGGGGAGTGTGTGTGTGATGTACACCAGGGGGACCATGTTAGCAGGAGAAGACAGGTTTGACAAACGTGTATTAGCTGGACAAGCAACACCGACTTTACGTCAACACAGTCGACTGCATGTGCAGGTACACTATGTCTAATGTTATTACTACTGAATGCAGCTTCCTCTTTTCAACCCACAGAGTAACTGAGTGCACTGAGTCCAGAAAAACACAGATGATATTCAGCATAAACATGATCCCCCTGAGAATGAATAGAGATTGAACAGAATCTAGTTCCAAGAAAAAGATAGCAGTCCAAGTCAGACCGCTCGACATGTAACAGGAGGATCAAACACAGTCCCTGGAGTAAGAGACAGGTCCTTAAAGTTAATTGAGTGTTATTGCTAGAATTAAGATCAATACTCTTGTGAAAAGCACTTTTTAAAGTGTCTCTGAGAGAGGAAACAAATAACACAAAGCAAGAGTGACTGAAGTCATCAAAAGGTGCCAAAATCAGACTCCATTTACTGCTGATAGCATAAATAGGTTTCAAAGGAAGGAATTATGTATTTAAAAGTGTCTGCTTTCAGAATTAAAGTTCCCTTTGATTAATTTTTGTTACAAAGTGATTTAGCGATGTTTTTCCCACCACTTCTCAAATAAGACAATTAAGAGAAAATAATAGTCTAGGTAAAGACAACAATTTATTAAGAACAGAAAGGCTATGGTGCCAAAACAATAAAACTAATATTTTCATCACAAACTAAACTAAAGCACTTAAAACACTTAGTTTTTTTTTGTTTTTGTTTTTTTTTTTTTACAAATTGTCCAGTAAAAGGCCAAAGCTGTTGTATAGTATAGAGACAACTGGACCCAAAAGTGTGACAGCTGCTCAGTTTTAAGTGGATCTATTTTCAATAAAGCAAGAAGGGGTGTCTTAGATTGACCCAGGGCATTTGGGGGAAACAGGCCAGGAAGGTTGGGGTGGCAAACAGGTGACCAGTGGGTGTGGATCTGAGGCACAGAGAAACAAGGTATATGCAAAAAAATCCAAGAGGAAAAAAGCAATAAGCAGCAAATAGTTACAGTTTTTCTCAATTGCTAAAACACTGAAACCCACTGGCTGAACAAAGTCTGCAGTTGCCTGAACTCATTTAGCTAACTGTGCAGTCTGTTGTCAATACCTTAAACCATTTCACATGGTAAAACACAATTTGCAGATCTCACTTAGACTTTTCAGCAGAACTCTAAACACATTCTCATTCTCAAAACACATTCTGCACTCTAATGCACACGTCATCCATACTGGTAAACACAAGTGGCAACAATCAAATACAAACAGAGAACACATGTCATTGATTAAACACAATCACTGAAAACTGATTTCACTTGTTTCAAATCATGTGACACAACCAATATAAGCCAGTCCAGAGAGCAAACAGGTTGTTGAAGGTGGGACGGAGAAAGTCAGGAGGGAAAATATTGCTTGTGATGTTGACGAAGTGCTCTGGCCTGACCCAGCCCAAAGACAAGAAGAAGCACATTGATCACATGTTTACTCCTTTGATTTTTGTATTGTATACTGTAGTACAGTGCATTGTAGGCCGTATACTGTACAATAAACAAATTGTCTGGCCCTGAACATTGTGCTTTCCATTTGTTTACAGTAGTGACTGCTCAATAGATTTTGACTGGTTGCAGGTTCATACCAACAAAGAACAAGAATTACAGTATCACAGAAACAAAGGACCAGTTTGTGAGATGCAGGGTACAGTACTGTAAAAATAGGGGTACAAGGAGGAGGAAGAACAAAAAAATTGCAAAGAGCAAAGCAGAGTATAATTTCTGATCAATTTTGAGCTACTATGATAGAACATGTTTTCATTCATCAAAAGACAATGACGGAAAAATATGACATTTGTTTTGAGATTAAAAATGTACTTCTCCCTGAGAACTATATGTTTTGAACTATGTATTTTCTATTTTCTGGTGTATTGTTTACTGACTGCTTGATAGTGTATATCATTTTGATCGCTTTGTTTATGATTTGAGAGCAGTGTTTGGTTTTGAGCACAGGTAAATCTGTTTTGAGGCGAAAGTTTCATTTTGCACGAGGAGTCAGAGGTTTTGTAAATAGTGCTTGAAGCTGAGGTTTTGTGTTTAATGTTTTCAGAAAATGGAGCAAGGTTTCAGAAATTGTGTTTTAGCAATTGAGAAAAACTGTAATACTGCAAGGTAGACTGAATTGCAGAGCCGGAGTATTTGTACTGCTGGGGTTAATTAGTGAATGGCTTTCAGGTGAGTGGGCAGACTGGCAGCAGGAGACACAGAGAGACAAACATAGAGCCACAAGAAACAACGGGGAATGGGGGAAACAGCTGACACATGAGGAATAAAGGAAAGACAGAGACTATGACAAAGCAGTTCTGACAAGATAGTGGGTAGCACTCCTTCAGCTGATTTTTCATCCATATTCCAGATGGTCATCAGCATATGGTTTCTGCTCAGCCTTGCAATTTGCTCTTACATGCAGCAAAGCATAACAAAATAAATGTTGTTTCGTTAGTTGTTTTGTTCTTTTTGGGGAGTTCTTGGAAGACATGCAAATCAAAAGCAACAGGAGAGAACGGACAATTTATTACACAGATAGAATCAGCTCACGGAGGCAGAGGGGAGACAAGACTCTATAGCCATGCAATCTCACAACAAATCAGCTATTGGTCTGACTACATTAAGTCTCTGAGGGCAACGGCTTTGGGGAGTACCCATTGTAGCCACATTCAGGCCAAGACTTCCTGCTCTGTGGATTACCTACTCCGGTAATTTTTGCTCATCCATATAAACAAGTATCTGCATATTAATGTCATCCATCCATCCATCCATCCATCCATCCATCCATCCATCCATCCATCCATCCACCATTCCATCCATCCATTCGCCATTCCATCCATCCATTCGCCATTCCATCCATCCATCCATCCATCCACCATTCCATCCATCCATTCGCCATTCCATCCATCCATCCATCCATCCATCCATCCATCCATCCATCCATCCATCCATCCATTCGCCATTCCATCCATCCATCCATTCACCATTCCATCCATCCATCCATCCACCATTCCATCCATCCATCCACCATTCCATCCATTCACCATTCCATCCATTCACCATTCCATCCACCCATCCATCCATCATTCCATCCATTCACCATTTCCATCCATTCCATCCATCCATCCATTCATCATTTAATACATTCCATCCATCCATCCATTCACCATTTCATCCATCCACCATTCCATCCATCCATCCATTCACCATTTCATCCATTCCATCCATCCATCCATCCATCCATCCATCCATCCATCCATCCATCCATCCATCCATCCATTCACCATTCCATCCATTCACCATTCCATCCACCCATCCATCCATCATCCACCCATCCATCCATTCACCATTTCATCCATTCCATCCATCCATCCATTCATCATTTCATCCATTCCATCCATCCATCCATTCACCATTTCATCCATTCACCATTCCATCCATTCACCATTCCATCCACCCATCCATCCATCATCCACCCATCCATCCATCCACCATTCCATCCATCCATCCACCATTCCATCCATTCACCATTCCATCCATTCACCATTCCATCCACCCATCCATCCATCATCCACCCATCCATCCATTCACCATTTCATCCATTCCATCCATCCATCCATTCATCATTTCATCCATTCCATCCATCCATCCATTCACCATTTCATCCATCCACCATTCCATCCATCCATCCATTCACCATTTCATCCATTCCATCCATCCATCCATCCATTCACCATTTCATCCATTCCATCCATCCATCCATCCATCCATCCATCCATCCATCCATCCATCCATCCATCCATCCATCCATCCATCCGCTTATTCGCAGCCTGGTCCCAGGGGCAGCAGGCCGAGCAAAGCACCCCAGACGTCCCTCTTCCCAGCAATCCTTTCCAGCTCCTCCTGGGGGACCCCAAAGTGTTCCCAGGCCAGATGAGATATGTAATCCCTCCAGGAGGCCCGGGGCAGACCCAGAACACCTCTAACTGGAGGCGCCCAGGAAGCATCCTGATCAGATGCCCGAACCACCTCAACTAGCCCCTTTCCCTGTGAAGGAGCAGCGGCTCTACTCCGAGCTCCCTCTGGATGTCAAAGCACCTTACCCTATCTCTAAGGCTGAGCCCAGCTACCTTTTGGAGGAAACTCATTTCAGCCGCTTGTATCTGTGACCGCATTCTTTTGGTCATTCTATGCATATGAATGCAATGCAATAAATCATTGTCAGACAATAACCAGTGGGTTCAGAGACTATTTTTTTGGCACATTGGTTTTGCCCCTTTTACTCTGTTAACCTGTTGCTCAAACGCCATTGGTAAATACTATTAAAACTTTGAATACCCTAAAAGTTGTTAATAGTTCACTCCAAACCACAATTGTCAATCTCATGGCTGTGCCAGAGACAAAGTCAAGGCATCACCAAATTCAATAGGTTTCATCAAGTGACTGACTATATGAAGATGGCCAGCGCGTCTCCACTTCCTCACACTGTACAAAAATGAAGCCAAAATTTTACAGGTACGGGTGTTGCCAGGGTCATTTGGAGCCAGAGTCTGCACAGTAGCGATTGGAAGTGGAGCTGTGGTTTTGAAGTTTAGTTTGGTTTCATGCACCCATTTGGACCCAACTGTCATTGGTCAAGCAGCGCCTTTAGTTGCAAGCACATAGACACACACAGCTGTCAATCATGATGTCACGCCCCCTTTTTAAAGCATCAAATAACTAATTAAGACCAAACTTATGAGAAAAATTAACACTTGGATGTACATTCAAATTTGAGTTTGGTCCATGTCCCATTGGCATCAGTCTGGGGACTATGTACTATCTGTACAAACTTTCATTGCAATCCATTAGGTGTTGAGATTTCATCCTGAACCAAAGTGGTTGTCCCTCCTCTCACCCTGCTGATGACGTAAGAAGGAACTGTGGTTTTCCGTCAATTGCATTATCCATATTTGCTCTTTCAATGCCTGCCTGCTTCGCCTGATTGAGAGAAGATATGGGCGCCCCCGTCACAACAACATACACACACATTCACTGATGGTGGGGAAGGTGTGTCCTGAGACTCAGTGTAATCCCCTGCACAATGCATCACTTTAAACTGAAAGTCTTGCATTTGCAAATTTGTTCTGATTGTAACTGTTGTATATTTTACAACTATAAATGAAGATCACTGCGTAACCTTTCGCCAGCTCCTCTCCTGACTTCAGTGTCAAATGTATGCACAGTGGTTAGTCTCAATATTGGTGACAAATGCAAGTATCCACAAATTAAAACAAGATTCTGAAGTGTGCAGGCTGTTCACATCCACTGTTCATACGTAAACCTGTGAAAGTAAAGCACCACAATTTGTATATAACACACAGAATCAGGAGCCAGTAATTAGTATATAAGCCAAACTCGTGAAATAAGCCATCACATGACCAATGCACTGACAGGCGTAAGGAAGTAGTATAAAAGACAAAGTCTGGTGGATGGGTCACAAATCACAGCACTGTCCCCCAGGAGACCTGTGCTCAGAACGTGTGAAACCAATTAACTTTGAGACTAGACTTTTATTTTAAGGTATGTTGTCACCAGGTTTCTTTTCCCAAAACTTTAGCTACATAACTTTAGCTGCCTAAACCTAACCCAGGCAACTTTATGATGCCCAACCATGTAATTTTACCTGACGAAACCAAACCTACATAACTTTATATTAGGTACATAACGTAATAATGCCATTTGTGGGGCGCTAATTCATAAGCTATTATAGCTATGAACCATTGTATGTGCATTTTTGTGCATGAGGACATGTTGAAATGTGTGTGGCAATTTGTGAGTAATTTATCATACATATTAAACACCCGAATAGGTTAATGAACCTGAGGTTAAAAATCTATATATAGAATACTGGGTTCAACACTGCTCAAAAAAAATAAGGGAACATTTAAACGAAACATCATATCTTGATGAACGAATTATTCAAGTTGAAAATCTTTACTGATGTACATTGTACCTTGTAGAATTTGTTGAGAGCAAAATGACGTAACAACAGTCAATGGAAACCAAAATCATCAACCCACTGAGGGCTGGATTCAAAATTGCACAATTGAAATCACAGGCTGATCCAACTTGCGTGAATTTTATCACAGCAACTTATAATGTGACTCAGGTGCGTGCGTGCGTGCGTGCGTGCGTGCGTGCGTGCGTGCGTGCGTGTGTGTGTGTGTGTGTGTGTGTTGGATGGATCGATACATAACTTCCTATTGGTGCTCAATTGGATTTTGGTCAGAGGAACGAGAGGGTTACACACTCTGGCCACATGAGGCCGGGCATTGTCCTGCACCAGGAGGAACCCAGGGCCCACTGCACCAGCGTAAGGTCTGACAGTCACTCTGAGGATTTCATCCTGGTACCTGCTCTCATCTTTGAAGAAAACAGAGCACCAATTCTGGTGTTCTCTGGTGAATGCCACTAGAGGACGTTGGGCCCTCATGCCACCCTCATGGAGTCTGTTTCTGACAGTGTGGTCAGAAACATGCACACCAGTAGCCTGCTGGAGGTAAATTTGTAGGGCTCTGGCAGTGCTCCTCCTGTTCCTCCTCACACAAAGGAGCAGATACTGGTCCTGCTGCTGGGTTGATGCCCTTCTATGGCCCTGTCCAGCTCTCCTTGCGTAACAGCCTGTCTCCTGGTATCCCCTCCATGCTCTTGAGACTGTGCTGGGAAACACAGCAAACCGTCTTGCAACCACACCTATGCATGTGCCATCCTGGAGGAGCTGGACTACCTGTGTAACCTGACTGGGCTGCAGCTCCCGCCTCATGCTACCCAGGAGTGACAAGGACACTAGCAGAACACCAAACTAGAGAAGAATCAGTCAGGAAGGATAAGGAGAGAGCAACTGTCTGTGGCCACCACATGTAAAACCATTCCCTTTTTGGGGGTTGTCTTGTTTTTGCCTCTTTGTTGCACCTGTTGTCACTTTGATTTGCACCAAAGCAGGTGACACTGATTCACAAT
This sequence comes from Epinephelus fuscoguttatus, assembly GCF_011397635.1. Lineage (NCBI taxonomy): Eukaryota > Metazoa > Chordata > Actinopteri > Perciformes > Serranidae > Epinephelus > Epinephelus fuscoguttatus. Next base: position 15,709,996 of record NC_064762.1, on the reverse strand, counting down.
CACTTGTGCTTCCTAAATGGACAGATTAATATCCTGAAGTTTAACTGACCTGGTGTTAGACGCTTCTCTTAATTTTTTTTAGTAGTGTATTTACGTGTTAAATTGTTTGAATTTTGTTGGTATGAACACCAAACATTCCCACATTTTCCAACCCATTTTAAAGTTTTGTTTTCATGCGTCGATCATGAAACACACATTTGTTACAGTACTGACTGTCATTTCTCTCCACAATCTGTGGGTTCTGTTCTTCACTCTTTCCTATGTGGATCTCTCCTTGATGTCACACTGACCTCACTGTCGTTCTGTTCGGTTACTGAGTCAAATCACTTAACCACACTTGGTGTTTTTTGTCCTCTTTTTGTTATTCTTGAGCTGGTAGAGCTGTGACAATGACTCACACTTTTATGTAATCCAGTGTCAATTAATTGTATGTACTGTGAATGGAAATGCTGAATCACACACTTAATCACACGCCCAATGTGCTTAATCACACTCCAGTGTTTTTCACACCGAATTAGAGCAGCTGTATTAGCAGGAGTGGATTCTCTGCAGACTCTAATCATTGCATCGAACATCCTGCTGCTTAGAATGACACAGTAGAAAGGTGAGAACCTCGTATCTCCCAGATCTGAGAGAGATTTCTGATCGACCAGTGTGCAGACAATGACACTTGTCTTGCAATTTCTTCTTGATTTTGAGTCATTATTTTGAGTTCACACCAACAAGGTCATCATCCCCTACTGGCTTCCCTCCCATGAACACGGTTAATATTCAGGCAGCCAGCCTAAGAGCACTGAAAGGTAACTGGTCTAAGGTTTTCACATGAGGATCACTGAAAACGAACTGGTTTGCTTGTAGACTCTAACATGAATCAGGACCTAAAAATTATTCCCTCCTCAATCTTTCAGTGAGTTTTTCACACACACGTTATCATATCCTAGGAGTTCAATGATTTATCGCCACAGTGAAGTTATATAGGCTCAAAGGAAGCTATACAGGTACATGTCTAGGTAACAGGAATTCAAAAGCAAAACCACAATGCAAGAAAGGAACATGCAACTTTGACAGACTGGCAGGGAATGAGTGAAAATGGGCTGGTTAAATACTGCAGGGCTGACGAGGGGAAGTGGGAACTGGTGAGCAGGTGGGCGGGGCAGGTCAGACAATTGCAGAGCTGATGAGGGAAGTGGGAACAGGTGTGCAGAAGGGTGGGGTGATCAGGTGATGGGGAAAGCCTGGGAATCTGGTGGATGGGTGGAAATGGTAATGAGAGGCCGTTTACACATACACGGTGATTTTGATAAACGGAGACATCTTCCTTCGTTTGTGCCCTTCGTTTACACGGAAATGGAGATTTCTCCTCTGAAATCTCCTCCTTTCTAAAAACTCCGGCCAGAGTGGAGATTTTGGAAAACTCCGGTTGCGCGTTTGCATGTAAACTGAGATAAAGGGAGATAAATGGAGTTATAGGCAGCCGACGTCACAGTATGCACTGTAACTTGCGCCTGTGTCAAAAGTGCGACCTATGTTGCTATGGTGACAATGGATACATGGAAGGCTTGAGCTTCTCGTTACACTGCCACCTACAGGTTTGGCATGCTCTTGTGTATATATACACAGGTAAGTGTAAACGAAGATCTTTTTGAAAACGGAGACGGTGAAATGTCCGTTTATGAAAATAGCCGGCAACGTGTAAACGGCCTCTGAAAGGGCCTGGAGAACATAGAAAATGGCCACAGACTGTGACACACGTCTTGGTTTTGAAAGCAATTATTGTTACTGCGCTGTACATTTCTTCCAGTCTCACCTTTGCCAAAGTAAAATGCAACAAATGACTGCTTTTTCTTTTTACTTTTCAAAGGCACTGCAGCTGCCCTTTAAATGTACATTTAAGCAATATCACACTCGAGGTCGTGATGTTGTACTGTATATCGTCACGGCTGTGATTCGGTCATAGACAATTATAGCCGTGACGATATACAGTACAACATCATGACCTCGAGTGTGATAGGCTTTTATAACAGGTCAACAACAGCTTAAACAGCAGTGCTGAGTAAGGAAATGTTAACCAAAGGTGATGAAATAAATGATTTAAGTATGTTATGTAGCTCCGCGGAAAAAAAACCCCAGTTCCCTCAGTCTGTTGCCAGGCAACGCAGCACACACCAGGAATTCACAAGCTACTTTGTATTTACATTGATCTGCAACTCTGTAACTTCGTCCAGTTTGGCTGATGAAACGTTGGCAAACCTGGATGTTGGCACGGCCGGATTCAGCTTCCACTCTCCCTCATCCTCATCAGCCCATTCTGTTTGCCTGACCATTTTTGCTCCTCTCCAGTTTGTCGAGGTCGGCTGATGTTACACAAACACACCTGGAGGTCTGCACAAAAGAGTCCTGGCTTTCCTTTTCCTCATCCTCTCCTGACGACCACTCATAATTTAATTCACATGTAATTTTGGGGAAAATATCCATCTTCTTGGTGTAACACTATAGTGTCAGTTTGCGTCAATGTAGCAAGTGTGACGGTGGGTTAATTAACGGTTGTATTTATAACACCTGTGAGCGGAGTGATTTTACTGTTACAAGTCCCAGTGATGTTATACTCTATATCAGCACCCACGGAATGCCTCTCGTCCAATCAAATTACTCAGTCGGAACTAACTGTTGTATAAACTGTATCATAATAGTATAACATTATGTCCTAAAATTCGACCCTCTTGCTTTTATATCCATTACCGTGGAGATAAAACAATGCGGTGTACTGAGTTTGCCAGAGACAGAGATCAGAGAGAGAGCTCTGCTGTTGTTATTTTGCAATGTATGTAGTTTATCTTTAAAGTTATACCTGCACAGATTGGAGATTCTAACATCAACAGTGAAATTACATTTGCAGTTCTCCGTCACTGTTATTTTCATAGTTATGTCCTGTTGTTGTTTGTGATATTTATGATTATTTGTCGACTTAAACAATCAATATTCCTAGTATTACTGTTCGACTGGTCCTCAGTTACTTGAATGCACTGTCATCCGTCATTGCGGCTTCTGACAGCTGTCAATCAGCTGTAAAGCCTTCATCTATTTGCAGCTCAGCTGATGTGATGAATCCTTCCGCTGCATAATGGAATAGCCAGAAAAGCATGCTGGCTTGCATACTGCAAAATTGGACCAGATGTAGCAGAACATCCTGGTATTGTTGTCATACTGCACACTAAATATTTTTCTGGCATACTATATAGTATGGTAATACTGGAACACACAGCATATGTGTGTGATGTTACATGTATGAATACACTGTACATATGTGTCTTGTTGACACAGGACAGGCATCAATAAACTGAGAAATCAGAGAGACCTCCGTATGTTTGTATCTGACCCCTTCATAGCTCTGTGAAGGTAGGTCTGCAATGTTTTTGATCACGTCACAGTTGACCATATTTTTAACAATTCACTGAACTCTAGAGAGTGTAGTGAAAAACTTTATTGGACATAACATTGCTTTTGAAGAGGTAGCTGTTTGGGAGAGGTTGTGTATATATTTCACATCACAGTTTAATGGAGTGAATCATAAAGCTTTCATAAAACACTCCATTATCTTATCATTGTTACTTGTGGCTTGTGTAAAGTATGCACCCTGGCATATAGAGCCACAAAAAGCACCTTATACAGTACTTAGTGTATCTCTAATGCAGCATTTCAAGGAATGATTTCAATGGGAGCTGTGTGTGGGCCTCTCTATTTCAGTTTCCTTTTTGCTGAAGGCTGCAAAAGCAACATCATATGATAGACCAGAGGTTCACTCTGAATGTTTAGTTCTGTTTAATCTGCCACATAATAATCTACAACAAAATGTGATTTGCTGTAAATAAGAAGTCACAGCCAACAATGTGACTGAGTGCAATGAGAGGACGATCTGCAAACAAATTAATACACTTGAGCTAAAAATTGCCGTTTCAGTGAGCAAAAATATACTGTATATATTATTATACTGTAAATGCAATACCCAACCACAAACAACATTTTGCCTGACATGACCTGTAACCATGGTAACCATGCATGGTCATTTGTGGAGAGGAAAGAGTCTCCTTTCTGCTCAGACGAAGGTGAAACAACAAATAAATACAGCAGAATTGACGTTTGCTTTAGGTTACAGATGATGCATGGAAGCGGGGCTCTGCTGCTGCCGCCATTCACGGGCGACAGTGAGTGATGAATTTCCATAAGCCCTCAGACTGTACATCAAACCGTAGCTCCATCCTCCCACTCTGCCCTTTTAACTTATAGCTCTATCCACCCACTTTGTGAGCTAATCAAAGTGGCATGCTTTCTTTTTCATTTGCATAATGATCATGACAGGAGAAATGTATGTTTGTTTGTGTGTCTGTGCGTGTGTTCTGCCGCCTGGCAATGTAATTACAGGATTCTGCTGCCTCTATTAGGACGATTAAACAGTTTTTACTGAATTTCCCCATTCCTAGCAACAAGAGACTGATTACTGCTGAAGAGCTGTGAATCCTGTAAATGACTCATCACTCACTCTATGAGCTAATGTACAAGGCAGGCTTTGAAGTCAAATTTAAGAAATTAGATCAATGAATATAATAAAATGTAAACCGTACAACAAATAACCAGGGACTAACTAACTAACTGAGCAAAAAAAAAGAAAGTTGTAAAAATGAAGGAAATGAGGACAATCCAGGTCCACTTCAAGAACAGAAAGTCAATAGTACCACCAATTCAAGTCTTGCAAGTTGTTTGTGTTGTGCTTTTCAGTACAGTCAAATAATAGAAAACAGGACAGAGTCTACAGGCATGCTCGCAGCTCTGTGAGGCTGTGCTTAGGAACAGATGTGCTTTAAAGGACCAGTGTGTAAAATGGGTTGAAAACAGTGACATCAGTGGTCAAATTCTAGATTGCAGGGCTCACTCGCTCACCCCTCCCGTCGGGTAAATGATAGTGGCCTCGTAGGGACAAAAAGTCTTGCGCACGACTTTTTCAGGAGTAGGTCTATCTAGCGACGAGGTGAATGTTTATTTAGAAATCTAAACCATGTTATGATATTGTAATGAATCCCTCACGAGCAGGAGACCAGAGGAGCGTTCGGGAAAAAGGCCAGTTTATTTGAGCACTCCAAAAACTCCGGTAACACTCCAGGGGGTAAAAGACTCCGTCCCAAACTCTGACTCTTCCAGCGTAACAGACATACTTCATACACACATACTCGTTTACCATACCAAGTGGGGACCCCCCTCCCCTCTCTGCTCAACCTCCAGCCCGCACACTGACTGACAGCGTAGCCTGTTTATTTAGCCTAACAATATCTCCGAACTATAGTAGCTGCAATGGACAACTTTGAACATGATTTTGAAGAGTTTCTTGTAGCGGACACAGACCCAGAGCTATACCTGTTTGAGCCGGAGCATACAGATGAGGAACTCCATGTGTTTGATGCTGAGCGGGCGAGAAGAGAGGCTGAATGCACAGAATGGGATTCGGTGCTACTGCTACCATCGTTGGGGAGATATATCATCAGAAAGGAAAAGTGCCGCAGAGAGTGCATCACAAGGAGTGAAGTTGCGTCTTCGCAGATGACGGTTCGGGTTCATTCTCTCCTGTTGCGTGGTAAGTGTGGTCCATTTGCAAACTTTATAACTAAAAAAACTTTTCACTACTCTCTATCGATGAACTACTAACACTCTCTGCTGTTTCCTCCTCCTTCTTCCTTCCTTCCACTGTCTTCGTTGGTTCATTTATACACGCGAAACGCGTTCTCTGGCTGGCTGGATTGTCTGCTCGGGCTGCCTTACATACATGGCGGCGCAAGATGGCGACCTCTCTAAAGCAAGGCCCTTACTACATATATATATATATATATATATATATATACATATATACACAAAAGCATAATTATAAGGCTACGAAAACCAAACGAATTTTATTTTATAGCGATTATACACTTGTATAAACATATTAATGGGTAGAATATTCAGATTCAGATTCAGATTGACAACAAACCATGCCAAATATTACACTGGCCCTTTAAGCTAAATGCTGACATCATCATGGACGCACAAACATGACAATGCTAAAATTCTGATTTGAGCAGGTATCAGACGTTGACTGTCTTAGTTACCAGCTGCAACAATGTTGTGACAATGGGTATTATTTTCACTTTGTGAGTCTGTGTGTGTGTGTGTCGTCATGGCAAAACGAGGTCATGGTGGCACCTTTTGTAGTGGGAACTACCACAGATGCCGTTTTGAGTATTTTGCTAGGTGTTAAATACATCTGTTGACAGATTTTGTCAATGCAATGTAACAAAACTTGTTAAAAACTGCAGTTCTTTGAAAGGCCACTTGAGGCTCCAGAAGCCAGTCAGTCCCCACAGACCCCCATGTGAAAATGAATGTCCAACTTTACGGCAGAAATATACATGTTGACTGCCTGCTCCCCATTTATGACGACTGTACAGGGGCGGGCCACTTTGAGTGACAGGCTGTCTGCCAATATTGTCCTCAGTTTCTCAGACAACACCAACCTCTGACCCAAATATGGTCACTTCTGGCAACGGCTAAAATGCTAAACTTGAGACTTCAAAATGGGAGTCAAACAGGTGATATCATCATAGTTACATCAATTATTTTATACAGTTTGTGGAAGCAACAGATGTGCTCTGAGCTTAATGCTATTGTTACCATGGAAACACTCAGAATGACAAGGCTAAAATGCTGATTTGAGCAGGTATCATATACTGACTGTCCTAGTTACCAGCCGTAACAACGTTGTAAGGGCAGGTATTATTTTCACTATGTTAGTGTGTGTGTGTCATGCACTGTGTGCTATGCCGATGACACACAGCTGTATATTTCGCTCAAGCCTCATTCCCAACTCGTCAAATACCGCTACTTTGTCAGTGATGTCAGTGTCAGACGCAAACACACAGAGGCACCTTTTCACAGTGGTATGATATGCACTAGGCGTGTCAGTTTTAGAAGCAGCAGGCAGCAATCCAACTCGTCAAATACTGCCGCTTTGTCAGTGGATGTCGGCATCAGACATGGACCGACGTGACAGGACAGCTTTGTTCCTTGGTGTCTGACGCTGCAAGTCACTGGCCAAGTGCCGGATTCTGACGACTTTGGAGTGAGATCTGGTTGTCAAAGACATAATCTCCAAATTGCTATCAACCTATACTCCTCCTCATCCCCTATGTGACATACGGCTTCAATGAGCTCTTTCAGTTGTCTTCAGCCAGTGGCAGCATGTTGCACCTCTCACCATGACAGGTTTGTCTTTTCCAGCTCCAGTGTCACAATTCTGCACCAGGTGGTTTTGGGCCTTCCAGGTTTTCTTTGCCTGGTTGTGTCCATCTTAAGGCGACTCTGGTGATCTGGCCCTGTTCCATTCTCAGCGCATGACCTAGCCTGTGTGTGATTTCCTTGGTGATGCTCCGGTTACCTGTTCTTTCATACAGTTGAAGATTGGAGACTTTGTTTGGCCAGAAGATCTGGCATATTTGTCTGAGGCATCCATCGTGAAAGATCTGCACTCTCGACTGCTCCCATATATCTAAAGTCAGGGCCCAGTCTACAGTTTATGGAGTTTGCTCAACCTTGTCATAAAATTTCATTTTTTGGTCATTAAGTTGAACAAGCTTTCCTTTTGGCTGAGTGCCAGGCTGTAAAAACACAAGTGCCTTGCTCAGAGAGCTTGTTGAGTTCAGTAACATGACATTATTTTTTTAATGGAAGTGCTGAAAGGCAAGCTATGTATATATTTTTAGCTTCTGTGTGCAGCAAGAAAAACAGATACTTGATATGAAGAGCTAAGTGTAATCAGGCACCCATTTTCCCTAAGCACCATTACTCTCATTATATGAAATTCAAGAAAAAGAACATGATGAATAAAGGCATTTGGTGTATACATCTACATATAGATAGCTGGCAAATTAAAGCAATAAACACCAGTTCACGTCTTCTTACAAGTCTCTGGTCATTCATCCATTACATAATTACCTTCAACCAGATTGAGATCTGGTGCAAAGCTCATGATTCGCCTCATTTCCATACTCATCAAACCCTTCAGTGACCCCTTGTGTCCTGTATGGAAGTGTCTGCATATGTTACGTTTCTCCATTCATTATGCAAGTTATGATCCCTAAATCATTCATTTATATGCAATCACAGTGAGGTTTAAAAAAAGACAGTGACCCATCTTACAAATGCATAAGCCTTCACAGAGAATAAGAGGCATAGTTACTATAATTATTATGAATTAAATAACTTTCCATCTTAACAATATTTCACACATTGCGAATGAGCTCTGACTCAATCACCTGCACAGCGTTGGAACTTAACTCCTAACCAGATTAACTGTTAGAGCTAATGACTAATGACAGACTAGCCTTTCAAGCATCACTTATCTCACAAATAAGCCACTTAGTAATGACAATTGACACTAATTTACTTCAAACTGTCTCAGTTACTGGCACTTTATGCAAACAAATGTAGAGGATTTACTCAAAGCAAAGTCATTTCACATGCTGCTTTACACAACCGGAAAGAAGATGCAGAGACAGAACCATAATGAACATGATAAGTGTAAAGCAAGAGGGAGAGGTTAGGCCACTCGATGAACCGGCTGTTAATGGCTCAATTTGTGTTAACAGCACAGACTAGCACATTCAAGAGCGCAATTTTCATTTCAGAAATGGAGTGGTCCTCTACTGGGAACTGCTCAAGCTACGATAGCAGAGATACTAATTCAAACATTTGACCCAGGCAAACAGTAGACAGCTGTGAGTTTACTCAATAGTATGTAGTCTGAGTCAGGGACAGTGTTGTGCACGTTAGTGTAATGATATTACCTTTTCCAGTGATGAGTAGTGTAACTAATTACTGATAAAATTTCAGTAATAATATGACAGTTGCCCCAAAACCAAATAACTCTTTACATCCTTACTTTTGTTTTAACCCCACTATTGACTTGAAATACAACATCACAACAGCTGATTCATTTTTGCATGCATGTCACAAAACGGCAAACTAGTTTGGAAGATGGAAACGCTTACCCCCAATTTCCACCAGATGCGTGTTGGTTGCGTCTGCGCTCTGGCACGGCAGCGGAGCCGCTAGGATTCAATTCTAGTCAATGTGTGTGTTTCCACCGGCTGTAGCTGTGCTGCGTTCCGGCTCCGTCTCAGCTCCAGCGCTCCGGAGCCCTCCGCAACAGATACACAGGACTTCTATTTTTGCCGGACGCCGGAGCACAACGCAGCAATTCAGCACAGAGCAGATCGTGCAGGGCAGGAAGTTGTGCACAGAAACAAAATAAAACATCCGGTTAATTTTCAAAACAAAATACACAGTGTTCACGGTGGATCATATTTCCCTGCACTACACCTTGAAAACTACATAATGGGCAGAGGCAGGCCTGAAGTCAACAGGTCAGAGGTTTTCAGACATCATTTCACCCCGATGACACCATGGACGAGGAGATATTAATCATGGCGGTGCACTGAGATGTCTTCCAGCGGAGCTGCACCACTCCGCACAGCAAACGCAGCCGGTGGGTGTTGACGGATGGCGGAGCATGCAGCGGATAACAGACACGCATCCAGTGGAATTCCGGCGTTACATTTGTCGGCTAGAAATATTCCGATAATTAGAACTTTGCCGGGAGGAAGGTGACAAGAACATCATTGTTCCAGGTAACCTCAGTGGTACTAAGACTCTTTCCACTGCAAAAAACATGGCCCCCATCCTCTGGTCTAATAAACCTGCTACAACCAAAAGCACAACAACAGAAAGCTCCAGGAAATACACGCCACCAAAGGTGAACCCTCCTTGGCTGCAGAGGATCACTGTAGCCCTACAATGGCTAAACAACCAAAATTGGATTTTAATTGTGGACAACAGCAGATGACAAGCAACAAAGAACTACTAAAGCTTTTGGCTTGATGTGTGCTGGAGCTCAACGTTTGACTCTTTCAGACAAACAGGAAACAGAAAACCCCCAGATAAAAAGTAATTGCAAGTTGTCTAGCTTTAGCTACACTCACTGGAGATTACCCGACACACACAGGGGAGCACATGTGAAGTCTGAATTTTGAGGAAAAGGGATGCAATTACCGATTTTGTGGGGTGTAACAGAAAAGTAATATAATGAGTAGTATAAGGAATTACTGTTGGCAAGGACTTGGTCCTCTTCATTTCCTATGGGACATAAGGCTTCAATGAGCTCTTTCCATTGTCTTCAGTCCTTGACAGCATATTGTACCTCTCCCCATGAGAGGTTCATCTTTTCCAGCTCCAGTGTCACAGTTCTGCGCCAGTTGGTTTCGGGCCTCCCAAATTTTATTTTGCCCGGTGGTGTCCATCTAAAAGCAACCCTTGGGATCCGGCCCTGTTCCATTCTCAGCACATGGCCTAGCCAATGTGTAGTTTCCTTGGTGACGCTCTGGCTTCCTGTTTTCTGGTACAGTTAAAGGTTGGAGATTTTGTTTGGCCAGAAGATCTGGCATGCACTCTTATCATGTGTGTTTTGACCACTCGCCAATTCTCTGAACCATACAGCAGAACAGACTTGATATTGCTGAGCATTTTCATTTTGAAGCAGTAGCCTATTTCTTGGATCTCCAGATGGACGAGAGTTGATAGAAGGCAACCCAAGCCTTTTCTGATCTTCCCCATTTACAACAATGGATGCTGTGGGGATGGTGTTAACACACATCACAGGTGTTGATGTTGAGTCCAACCTTTTTGGCAAAGTTGTTGGGCCTGTCAGGTTATTTGCAGGGAGTAATAAGTAAAGTAATGATATTGCTTTTCTAAAAAGTAACAAATAATGGGTAATGGTTTACATTTTTAGAGTATCGAGCTCAACACTGGTCGGCAAACAACATCCTGTACAAAGCGCTGAGTTCACAAATGGAGCTAAGTTGCCTGCTAACGTTAGCTAGCTAGCATAAACACCTGTTTGAACAGCTTGCATTAGCAACCTACAATGCATGACTCTAACGTTAACTACAAATAAATGTTTCATTAAATGTTAGTGAGCTAAACCTAAGGGAACTAATTGATGAGAGAAACATTTTTTCACGATCAACTGACAGGTCTGAAGGAATAAAGGAATAAAATCCACTTTGGGGTATTGTCAGTTTGTTAATGTGGAACAACTTTACATTAAAGCAGGAAACAATTCATATTCCGATACAGCAGCAGTATGGGATGTCAGGCCTGCGGTCAGAATAGGAAGGACCAGAGGTCACGGAGGAGACAAAGAGTCACGTACTGCATGTCTTCAGTCAGTTTCAGAGTGTGTGCTCATTTCACTTTCTCCAAATTCTATGAGACTGGGAGTCTCCCTCCTTGTCTGAAAGCCACAGACCTGTGCCGCTGCTAACAGGCATGAGACAAAGATAATGAAAATTGCATTCTTGAATTAAATCAAGGATTATATTTCAGCCAAATGAGAAGGGTAATTTAATTTCTCCAAATTCAGGGGTCATTCGTGGTAACAAACACAGAGGCTCCACTCAGGGCGAGTGTCTCTCCGTCTCTCATCTCTATGCAGACTCAAAGCTTCTGTTTTGTGTTTGTCAGCATGATAAATGATAAGATAACTGATAAATGAATTACAAGCGCACTCAGTCTTATTTTAATGAAGGACAGCTTTTTAATATCAATGCCTTTGTTATGACTGTCAGTGTGACAGGCTTACATTGCAGTAGGTGTAGCAAGAGCAGTGTGTGTATGGGCAGATTATGTAACACACAAAGTGAGATGCTGCATGTTTTAGTGCTCTCTCTGCGTGTTTTTTTAATATGACGTGTGTGTGTGTGTTTACTACCTTTTCTGTTGTAATCTCAGATACCTTTCCCTCATTTTAAAATGATGAGATTGATTTAATAAACATTTTACATCTACATGCAAGTCTATTTTATTTTCTTTCTTTTGTCTAATTATAGGCTGCCACACCAATATACTGCCACCAAAACACTCCTGTTCTTGGTGACACATCAGTGGGTGACAAATTGCAATGCTGAACAAGTAAGAGGTTGTTATTTTCCCCCCACTGCTTTAACTTTCCAGTATTGCCATGGTCCAAAAATCACAAATAATCCTGAGAAAGATCCAGAATAAATGGTAAGTGGTAAATGGACCTGCACTTGTATAGCGCCTTTCTAGTCATCTGACCACTCAAAGTGCTTTTTACACTAGGAGTCACATTCACCCACACACACACACATTCATACACTGGTGGCTGAGGCTATCATACAAGGTGCCACCTGTTACTCAGTTTTTAACACATTCAAACACCAACAGAACAGCCACTGGGAGCAATTTGGGGTTCAGTATCTTGCTCAAGGATGCTTCGACATGCAGACTGGAGAAGCCAGGGATCAAACCGCTCATCTCCCAATCAATGGATGACCCCCTCTACCTCTGAGCCACATTCACAGAATACATGTTTGAATTTGCTTCATTTTATGATTTTTACATTGGACAATCCAGGATTCAAAATCTGTGTCCATCACTAGGGCACAGGGCCAGGGACAGGGGTGGATTATCAGCCAATGGACCCCTGAGCACAGAAATGAAAAAGCGACCCCCCTACCTCCACCCACCTCTCTGACAAAGGAGTAAGACACACAAACTTTATACCTGTTTATCCTTTTCTGTGTCTCGTTTGCATCTCTTTGTGGTCATGCATACTCTTAAACTTAGTTTTAGTAGCCCAGGCTATTATTTGAGTAAATCACTGAACTCACTGGGCCTATATTTGGGACGAGCGTCTGTATAGAACAGGCCTTTAATTCCATCCATCCATTTTTGTAACCGCTTATACTCAAGGGGGTCACAGGGGTGCTGGAGCCTATCCCAGCTGACATTGGGCGAGAGGCAGGGTACACCCTGGACAGGTCACCAGACTATCGCAGGGCTGACACATAGAGACAGACAACCATTCACACTCACATTCACACCTACGGACAATTTAGAGTCACCAATTAACCTGCATGTCTTTGGACTGTGGGAGGAAGCTGGAGCACCCGGAGAAAACCCATGCTGACACTGGGAGAATACGCAAGCTCTGCACAGAAGGGCTCCCTCCTGGGATCGAACCAGGAACCCTCTTGTTGTGAGGTGACAGGCCTTTAATTCCTTTTACACAAAACTGTTGGTTAGCAAAGATGGTAAATACAATCACATTGTTTATTTGAACCAGTATTAATGTAACTTGTATAAAAATTAGGCTTCGAATAACGTATTAATTATGTGTTAAGTTATGACACTTTTTCATAGCAATCGAGGATTACAGCACTCAGCATGCCGACACACAACGTTTGATCAATTTTAATGAAAACACTTTTGATTCATTTGATCGGTGGACCCTTATGGACTAAAGGAATATAAATAACTTAGCAGGTAATCGAGGAATGGACACATATTCTAACTTTATGACAGCTTCAGAGATAACGTAGGGAGTCACCACTTGCTTTTTGTTGTACAGATAAATCTGAATGATTACACTCTTCTGTGGAGCTAAAGTGGGTAGTCAACAATCTGGTTTTATACATCCAAAGAACTTCTATAAAAATGAACTACTTGGCAACCTGACCAGGACTCTGATTGAGACAGGCCTTTATTTGTCAAAATGTGTAGCTACATGGTGCTAGTAAAAGGGACAGGCATTTAACTGGGACTAGGCTTTTTTAGTTTTACAGAATCTCTGTAGTTTTGTGTCTCTTTGTGGTTGTTTAGCTCCTTTTTATAGCTAGTTTATGTCTCTTGCAGTTCCTTTGCTTTGCTTTGTAGCCATTTTGAATCTCTTCCTGGTCAGTATGATTTAATTGGACTGGCATTTTGCAGGTGAAGGTCAGGGTTCCCTGTTCACACTTTGGTTCCTTGGGCCTGTGCCCGGTAGCCAAATTCAGTAATCCTCCCATGACGAGGGATATGCCTATACAGTAAAGTTCAGGCTCATAGATGGAGAAATGATGGAGGTTGAATTTCACATGATGTGATCTTTGTATGGAACAAGCTCCCAGGAACAGCACTGGGCTATGAGGCCAATTTGACACAACCAAACCGTGTAATTACAACCTCCGGGCCCAAAAGGACTTTCTCCATAGACTTAGGAGCCTTGTAGTTCCCTTAAAAATATCACACCTTGTTGTTCTTCAATCTCACGTAACCCTGGCATAGCTAATGGAGCTTGAGATACTTGTGTCTGGGGAAGCAACATTTGCAATTACAGGCCAAACCATGTTCTTCCCTGAAAACTGACTTTTGCGATTTGGCGAGACAGCCACATTAGCCACAAAGCTGTAAATAACATCCAAGTCTCAATGCGAGAAAATGTCTTGTCCAACACCTCATCACGCAACACTTGAGGCACGAAGAAGACGAGGCACTTTTGAGAATTACAATGTTCATCTGGCCCTGAAATAGCTGTTGCTGTAGCCATCTGGTCACTAACTGCTCCTCAGGTTGACAGCTAAACTTGAGGAGAATGAACAGCCCACAGCACTTATGTTTCACAGCAGTGTGAAGAGACTGTGGGAACGAGCTGTCCATGCTCGCTAAAGACATTAATTGTTCCAAAAAACTATTTTTTTGTTCTTTGAGCGGCAGCAATCAGAAAGAGACCATAGCTTCAGGGGGAGAGGTCGTCTGTCAAGGCTTTTCTGCTCATCACAGAATATGTGAGGAATGCTTTACTTTCAGCTTTAAAACAGAGGAGATCACAGTCATTTTATTTCAGCCTTCTTTCAAAGTGACCTTATCAAAATGTGAGAAGCTTTTTGTGTCCTTACCATGTGACAGTATCACACCTCAACTAAAAGGTCCAGGGCTAATATTCTTCTTCTTGCGAAGGCAGATAATACCACGAGCCGAGGAGGAAGAAATAGCTTTTGAAATGTGCATTCCAGGTGCAATGTAAGGAATAACAATTACCTGTGTGTACGTGTGTGTGTGTGTGTGTGTGTGTGTGTGTGTGTGTGTGTGTGTGTGTGTGTGGTGTGTGAAAGCAAGAGGAGGGTTTGCACTTCAGTTGCCCAGGAACGCTACAAGCTGCAATTACTGCTTTCTTTTTGCTGTTACGCCTGTGTCACAAGCATCAAGGAGCAAAAACAGGTCAGTCAGTCATTCAGGCTGCAAACACTTAAATCAACATCACATTTTACACATGAAAAGATTGTATCAGTGTTACATAACCGATGAAATAAGGGGAATGAGGATTTATTGTGAGACTTCAGCTTCACAACTTTGCTGTGGTGTTTCGCCTTTTCCTGCTTCTGCACTGAGAAAGACTTCATACCCATCCATCAACAGCCCAGATTTTTCTGTCAAATGCAGCATCATGGTGCTGCAGACTATGGTGTTGCCAAATGCAGTCCAACAGTGCTTAGCATCAAATTGTACACGACACCAGTGCTTAAAATGGTCCGGTACTCACAGGTATGTAGTGCAAGCCCATTAACATTTTACTACAGTACAGGCCAAAAGTTTGGACACACCTTCTCATTCAATGCGTTTTCTTTATTTTCATGACTATTTACATTGTAGATTCTCACTGAAGGCATCAAAACTATGAATGAACACATGTGGAGTTATGTACTTAACAAAAAAAGGTGAAATAACTGAAAACATGTTTTATATTCTAGTTTCTTCAAAATAGCCACCCTTTGCTCTGATTACTGCTTTGCACACTCTTGGCATTCTCTCCATGAGCTTCAAGAGGTAGTCACCTGAAATGGTTTTCCAACAGTCTTGAAGGAGTTCCCAGAGGTGTTTAGCACTTGTTGGCCCCTTTGCCTTCACTCTGCGGTCCAGCTCACCCCAAACCATCTCGATTGGGTTCAGGTCCGGTGACTGTGGAGGCCAGGTCATCTGCCGCAGCACTCCATCACTCTCCTTCTTGGTCAAATAGCCCTTACACAGCCTGGAGGTGTGTTTGGGGTCATTGTCCTGTTGAAAAATAAATGATCGTCCACCTAAAGCATAAACCGGATGGGATGGCATGTCGCTGCAGGATGCTGTGGTAGCCATGCTGGTTCAGTGTGCCTTCAATTTTGAATAAATCCCCAACAGTGTCACCAGCAAAACACCCCCACACCATCACACCTCCTCCTCCATGCTTCACAGTGGGAACCAGGCATGTGGAATCCATCCGTTCACCTTTCTCGTCGTCTCACAAAGACACGGCGGTTGGAACCAAAGATCTCAAATTTGGACTCATCAGACCAAAGCACAGATTTCCACTGGTCTAATGTCCATTCCTTGTGTTTCTTGGCCCAAACAAATCTCTTCTGCTTGTTGCCTCTCCTTAGCAGTGGTTTCCTAGCAGCTATTTGACCATGAAGGCCTGATTCGCGCAGTCTCCTCTTAACAGTTGTTCTAGAGATGGGTCTGCTGCTAGAACTCTGTGTGGCATTCATCTGGTCTCTGATCTGAGCTGCTGTTAACTTGCGATTTCTGAGGCTGGTGACTCGGATGAACTTATCCTCAGAAGCAGAGGTGACTCTTGGTCTTCCTTTCCTGGAGTCGGTCCTCATGTGTGCCAGTTTCGTTGTAGCGCTTGATGGTTTTTGCGACTCCACTTGGGGACACATTTAAAGTTTTTGCAATTTTCCGGACTGACTGACCTTCATTTCTTAAAGTAATGATGGCCACTTGTTTTTCTTTAGTAAGCTGATTGGTTCTTGCCATAATATGAATTTTAACAGTTGTCCAATAGGGCTGTCGGCTGTGTATTAACCTGACTTCTGCACAACACAACTGATGGTCCCAACCCCATTGATAAAGCAAGAAATTCCACTAATTAACCCTGATAAGGCACACCTGTGAAGTGGAAACCATTTCAGGTGACTACCTCTTGAAGCTCATGGAGAGAATGCCAAGAGTGTGCAAAGCAGTAATCAGAGCAAAGGGTGGCTATTTTGAAGAAACTAGAATATAAAACATGTTTTCAGTTATTTCACCTTTTTTGTTAAGTACATAACTCCACATGTGTTCATTCATAGTTTTGATGCCTTCAGTGAGAATCTACAATGTAAATAGTCATGAAAATAAAGAAAACGCATTGAATGAGAAGGTGTGTCCAAACTTTTGGCCTGTACTGTATGTGGTGTAACATGACTTTTTCTTGCACTACAGCACTTCTCACAAGTTGCTGGTGCGTCTGCCCTCTCCACCTTAGGCTCTCTGTTGCAGGGATGACATTTATTTGGAGGCCAACATGGAAGTTAGCATCAGCCTGGTTCCTTCAACAAAAAGGCTACAGGGTTATTCCATTGAATTGGGAATAACGCAGAAAATGATCTTTGAAGAGTAAATTCAGGGCCATTAGTCGACTAGTCACCCACATGTTTATGATATTAATTTGATTTATAAAATTATATATTTTGGGCGGGGCAACACAATGGTTTGAGTTGAAGATGTGAGAAAGAATAGTATCAGTAACATTGTTAACACTGTGCTACATTACAGAGAAATACAAAACCGTACTAATGAACCTTCATTAATATAGGCCTATATTTTATCTACAAGTGCACGTCACACACTGAGTGAGCCGCCTGTTAATGACGCTGTCGGCAAAGCAGTAATGACTGTGCTAAGTGGCTAATGAGCATGTAGCCACTTCCATGTTTCAGATGATACGTCATGTTTGTAGTCGACCAATGAAGATGAGTTTACATATCACCTTGGGTTCGTCCTTCACCTTCTCAAAATGATCCCGCACTTTGGATTTCCTGCCCGACATGTTATTAACTAGCCTGTGGAATAACCGCAGGTACCAGCCCTGGAAATTAGAGGCCGCACACATGCCGTGTCTGCAACTGCAGCTAACATTAGGCTATAAACAAACTACACCACCATCACATGACTTCAATGTTGCTACCACATTTGGGGTAATGATGCTCTGTAGTCTCATTTAGCTACCTCTTAGCAACTGCCTTTTTTAAGACACATAAAGGCTTCAAATTTAGACATGGCATATTAACTGTCCCATTTTATGTTGTAGAACAAAATGTAAATGGCATCTAACCAAAAACCCCTGACTTTGAGATGAGACAAGCGGGAGTAGTAAAATGCTAACTCATTTTTGGGTTTAAGGACTCATTCCTGCACCACTCTATTCATAATGGCCATAAATCAATTGCATGACCCAGAGGGCACTAGGGGCACTACATCATCTACCCATGGCTCTTCCTGTTCTTGCCTGCCTGCTTTTCTCTGTCAGAGGGTAGTTTAGTCACATTACCTGACAATATTTTTGACTTGGCTCCAAAAAAGGAGACACAAAGAGAACACAAACAGTATCAGAAAATGACACAACAGACCTCTTAAAGTAAAATACTACATTACTGAATGCCGGCTGGGAGCATCAAGCTAACATCTACTTTGCTGGTGTCACATTAGCATCAGCACAAGTGATGAGATGACGGGTTCTTTTAAGTAACCTTAGTTGTTAACTAGTGAACTGTGTCAATTCAGTACACGTACACCCCCACTTTTCAGCACAAACACACACACACCTGTGATACACGACAGGAGTACTGATACTTATTTTTTTCCACTTCATGCCAGCCATAAACACTCCAAAAAATAGCCCTCCTTTAAGTAAGTTTATCAGCAGAGCTTTTTTTCTTTTCTATGCTTTCTCATCTAACTGAGCTTCAGTGTTAAACCACTAAAACCTTTTCTTAGGTCTGCTCAATCACTTGAATAAGATGACACCAATTTTACTATGAAAAATAAATAAGCTCAGTAGTTCTCTTTTTGAACTGTCTGCTCCTTCAATTTCTGGTTCAACAGCATGAGAAAGATTACAGCATGATGCTACAAGCAGAGAAACACACGGACCCAAAGGAGCAGAACAGAATGCAATAAATTTCTGGGATGCAGAAAACAGTAAGTGATCACTTGAAAAAACAATGAGTTTTGAGGAGAAAAATAGAGATGGGTATAGTGATACGACTCTATATGTGAAAATATTTAAATCACATGTGGAGGCTGACAGACACGTTACGGATAGGTCTGTTAACGGCAAGGGCTGTACCAATCTGTGTGTGTTTTATGGAGAATTCTACAAAGGCTTAACAGAGGGAGGTCTCATTATTTCAGTAATGTTGTTTTAGATGTGGCTATTTATGGATGCCCTCTAAATACTGAGCATGTAGTGATAACTGTCTCATGAATTATTTAAACACTCTGTACAAAAAAAAAAAAAAAAAAAAATTTGGAAAAGGGACATCCACCTTTCCCATTTTTGTGGATGCAATATCTCGACACCTTGAGGGAATTTCTTTGAATTTGTCTTTGAACGTCCACTTGGACCCAACAATGACCTGATCAGATTTTGGTGATCACAGGTCAAACATCAAGGTCACTTTAACCTTGTCTGTTTTACTCTTGTGAGCATGATATCTCAAGAACGCCTTAAGGGATTTTTTTCTTCAAATTTGGCACAAACGTTCACTTTGACTCAACGATAAACTGATTAGATTTTGGTGGTCAAAGATGAAGGTCACTGTGACCTTGCATTTGTCGTATTCTTGTGAATGCAATATCTTACACCTTGAGGGTATTTCTTCAACTTTGGCACAAACGTCAAAAAATAAATGATTAGATTATGGTGATCAAAGGTCAAGGTCACTATGACCACGCATTTGTCTCATTTCGGAGTATGCAATATCTTGGGAACGCCTTGAGAGGCATTCTTCAAATTTGGCACAAACGTCAAAAATAAATGATTAGATTATGGTGGTCAAAGGTCAAGGTCACTATGACCACGCATTTGTCTGATTTCGGAGTATGCAGTATCTTGGGAATACCTTGAGAGGCATTCTTCAAATTTGGCACAAACATCAAAAAATAAATGATTATATTATGGTGGTCAAAGGTCAAGGTCACTATGACCACGCATTTGTCTCATTTCGGAGTATGCAATATCTTGGGAATGCCTTGAGAGGCATTCTTCAAATTTGGCACAAATGCTCAGTTAGAATGGAATGAACTGAACAGGATTTGGTGGTCAAAGGTCAAGATCACTGTGACCTCACAAAACAATATTATGACAAAATTTCACACATATGTCTAATCAGATAAAATGATGAGGTGATGACATTTTATATGGGTGAAGTATCTTTGTTTTCACAGACGTGGATATAAGCTACAACTGCGAGACAGTAATTCTAGTTCAACCAGCACTGACCAGCAACTATTTGTTTTTCAGTTTACAGAAAGTTTTATGAAGAACCTGTCTGTATAGTTTGTAACAATGTTAAAAATCACTCACTCAGAAACATGATGTACAATCCTTATACACCTGTGTTTATGTTACCATTGTTACCACTTTGATTTCTTAGGACAACCGTTGTGACGTTCTTTATTGTTCTTAATGTTAACTAATATCCACAAATACGATAGTCTGTTCCTTAATACTTTGTGACTTCCCTGTTTGGTCTGTGGCACTTAGTCAGTGTTAGCCAATGTTACTCAAACGAAAGTAGTGTATTTGTCGGGGGTTATTTTCTGCAGCAGATTTAATGTTTTTACTCAAAATAAACTTACAGTGCCCATAATTATCTTGTTAACCTATACAACGGTATTGTGGTTAGTCTTTAGACATCAGTGGAGGTCTGTCGTCGAGGAATGAGATATGTCAGGGTTAAACTACACTGTACGTTAATAGGATTGATCCAATGTTGGCCTTCGTCTTTTCAAATAAGAAACAATAAACCAGACTTCTCCTTTAATTTCTATGATGAGCAGCTGCTTTAGCCACCAGCAGCAAGGCAGCCGGTGTCACTGTAGCAACCGTGTTAAAGAAGAGATAATTACAGACTAATCTAATATGTTGCCTGTTGCAGGTAAACAGCAGGCAATGGATTAACATCTGGTTAGCCCATATCCGTTCCCTGCCAGTGTAATTTCCACACAGATGGCACCTGCTCTCGTGTGAGATAGCAGAAAGAACCAACAAAATGAGACAACACCTGGAGATGAACCACAAACACTTTCCCCATTTCTATTCATTGTGTCTGTGAGCAACCGAGAAAGTGATATCTGCTGTGACGTAGAAAGCAGGGAGCTCTGCAATCTTACACCCACGCTATTCATCAAACCGATGTGTGGCACAATGAGTGTTTGGAGAGGGTGTAAAGAAAAGCAGCGATAAAAATGTCTGGTCATTGCTGCAGCACAATTTTGGAATGTAAAGCAACTCATTTTCAAAGGTGATGTAGGAGCAGAGTAAATTTATTATAATTTATTATGTTTCCACCCACAAAAACAGTTTAATAAACAAAGTTATGCAACTCTCATTTTAATACATATAGTTTTTAAGATGCAGTGATGTTGGGGAAAGAACTTAATCACAGGCTTGTGTGATCTCAATGGTGCAAATTTCGCACACACGCATACAAAAGCTGCCTTCCAAGTATAGTACATGCCACCGCGATGAATGTTTTATTCAAGAGATAATGAGCCGTTGGGCTGCTGTGGGTTGAAAGCTCCAAAAGGAAATGGGTAACCACAAAGTCAATGTGATAGGAGGAGAAGCGGGACTTCTGTGTGTGCGTTCTCATCAAAGCCCACCACATAATAATGTCTCTGGGCAAGAGCTTGTTATGCAAGGTGCGAAAACCCAGTCAGACATGCTACAGCCAGTGATGCAAGTACTGCTCCCCTGACCCCCCATCTGAAATATTGGAGGCTGACATTATCGTCTTTAAGAGGCTGTGCTGTGCTAATTTTTTAGGCCAGTGTGGTATCTTGTGACAAAGACAACCTAGGGCATCCATTTGTATCAACCATTTCAACATAGCTTGTCAGGAGCAGCTAAATTAACGCTCCAACTTTAGGCTAAATTTTGGCGAATGAACAGATAGTGTGGCCATTTTCAAAGGTGTCACTTGAACTCTCTCCTCAAGATAACTGAATGGAAACGGGTTCTATGGGCTCCCAAGAGTCTCCCCTAAACTTAAGAGAGCTTGTAAATGTGTTGCTCCTTACAATCAATGCACTCCTTCAGACTGAAGCTGTGTATTTCAGTCAGGAGAGACAGAAGAATGAAGTAAAGATCATGTTTAATACAGGACATGCAACACATTCTCATTCCGACTTCGTCACATTGACGTTTGATTATGGACCTTCCATGTCCAGATACGACATTAAGGGTACCCTGGGTGCATTGGTTGTTGACGTTATGGGACGCCATGTCAAATTCTGCCTGTTACATGAACTGCCTTCTTTTGAAATACACTTCTGTTTTCACAGCAAATTTATCGTTAACATACAGTCTCTTTCAAAATACATGCACTATGTCGGTACAACACCATGAATTGACGTTTTTTGCCTTCAACAACAAATGCACATGGTTTGGTTTCGGAAAAAAAGTACAGGACGGATGCGAACACCTCTCTCACGGGTGAAGGTTGGTGTTTGTTGGGTCCATCCACCACCTTTCCTGCCTGCCCCACTCGGACTTTCACCACCTTACCTTGCGTTCTTGTCCCGACGTTTTTTCCCTTGATGCTGCTTAAACTATAATGCCCTTAAACTGTAACAGCAACTGGCCACGTATCTTGACGACATTAAATGATGTCTTTTTTCATCGGTGTCTCATGCCGCAAGTCACTGCCCAAGTGCTGGCCTCTGATGGCTTCGGAGTGAGACTGGGTTGGAGTGTAAAGATTAACAGATGATTTGACTTGAAGTCTTTGGTGCTTGTACACCAGGGGGACATATTTTGTGATTGAGAGACATCTGAGCGGCAACAAGATAAATCCGCCCGCCATGACACTGGTGGTGGTGGTGGTGGCTGATGACTCTGAGGCTGCTGAATGCTGAGACAGACGAATCTGATGAATCCGTAAAGAGGTGGTGATAGGGAGGTGGGGGGCGGACACAACTGCAGCAAGACAAACTACAGCAGAGAAAGAACCATATCTAAAATGAGGAGCTGTAAGATGATAGGCTGACGGTGAAAGTGTGTCGCTGTTCTATTGGTTGATTGGGAATCAGCCAAAGAAAACAGGTGATGACATCACTGACCTACTCAGACAATGACACCTAGAGCTAGTGAGTGAGCATGAGTACAAATGAGTGAATGGCAAGGTGAGAAAGAAACTTACAGCTTGGGCATAATAAGTATTGTCTCCCTGACTGAACTTTCACTAAAGCTTCATTTGTCTTTTCAAGGAAAAGGACAACTAGTCTATTTGAAGAGCAATCAATCACCAGAAATGTTTTGCCTAAAAGTTTTGCTGTTTTTTCCATCATGACTTATAACCCAAGACCCAAGTGGCCCAATGTGGCCACTCATATGAAAGATTTCTGGGGACGCCACTGGCTACAGCACACCCCCAAAAGGTTTAGACGTTTTAAATAGATGTGCTTTATGTCTCCACAGGAACATCATTTTCTTTTAAAAACATTCCACTTCTGTGGTTTGGAGATGTTGGTTTTTCAGTCATCACGTCTGCAGGGAAGGATGTTGTAGTGGGAGATAAAAGAGAACCCAATTCTCTTGTATGGATTCTCCAGTTCAGCTCTCAGACGTATATTGATTAGTCTGTCATTGTCTCTGACCGCTGCTTGTCACTTGCCTGCGAAGAGAGAGGCAAGTGCTTAGGCGAGTGAGCTAAAAGCAAACTGAAAATTCCCTTGTGTAAATGAAATGTGTGTGTGTATGTGTGTGTGTGCTTAACTTAAAAGAGTGACAGACAGCGGGGGAGTAGCCACAACATCTGGAGAAAATCAAATAATCGTGAAACCCAATCATTTTTCTGTTCCAGAGACACCTTTTTAATTAGAGAATCAATCTACTGTCAGTGGTGAAATTCACACCATTAAAGAAAGATGTCATTCTGTCAGCGTTATGAATAGTTCCCATAATTTCACCACACAGCGTGCCATTATTTAAAAAGCTCACACAGTGTGTTGTTTGTCGCTGCTGCTGGCATTGAGTGCGTGCGTGTCTTGCACTCTGCAAACCTCCCTGTCAAACAAACAACCCCCAAGGAAAAGTTCCTATTTTCTTTGTGACAGGATGCAGTGCTGATACCAGAGTAATTTTGGATCCTGCAGATGGAAGAAAAGGCTTGAAAGAGCATAGCTGGCTACAGAGAAAGAGCCTATACCATCTATTATCATCATGAATAGAACAGCCAAGAAAAATATGATTCATATTATTGTGGAGTTGCTATTTGTGCCATTGTCTGCAGAAAAAAAGTGAATTCTTAGACTTCATACATGGCTTATATCACCTTATATCTTACTAGTGACAACTAATTTTCAACAAACAGTATCCTTGCAGCTTCAGCCAAACCACCTGCTACTGTTTCATCTTTAGCTGATAGAGATACCTGCCGCCTGCACCTAATTAAAGCTTATTGTTTTGCTATTATAAATCATTCCACCACAGAGACCAACGCCAGGAATTAATTTATCCTACAATGCCTGAAACATGGTCCTCCTCTTGCACGTAAACTCACGATTGGTGGTGTTGTTCAGAGACATCCATATAGCTTCTCTTTGATACAAATGTACATATTTGAGGTCACAGGCAGAATCTGAGAGAATGGGCCCCTTGGCACAGGTATGCAAAGGGCCCCACCACCTCTCCTGCACAGGAGCAAGACACACAGACTCTGCAGTGGTTTTGCATCTCGTGTTTTTGTGTCTTATTATGGTCATTTTATGTCTCCTTGTGTTTTTTTTTTTTTTTTTTGAGTTATTTTCGTGTCTTTTTGTAGTCGTTTGGGTCTCTTGTAAGTAATTTTGTGACTTTTTCAGTTGTCATTTTGTGACTATGAATAGAAACTATAAATACATATGATAATGATGGTAATATGCTATATACACCAGCTGGCCATAATATTAAAACCACTGACAGGTGAAGTGAATAACATTCATCCTTTCTTTAGTGTGCAGTGTTCTGCTAGAAAAACCGTGGGTCCTGGCATTCATGTGGATGCCACTTGACATGCACCACCATCTACTGTAAGTCCAAGTACACCAAGTACACCCCCTCAAGGCAACAGCACTCCCCAATAGCAGTGGCCCCCGAGCAGGACAATACACACCGCAAAACCTGGTCGCAGATGGCCCGACTCCAAATTCCACAGGTCCTAATCAAATCAAGCACCCATGGGACATGCTGATAATAATCCTAAAGTGCAAATGGACCGTAAACATAATAAAAAATAAATAATAAGAAATGGGTCACGATAAACAATCTTCAACTTGATAAGACTTTAATGAGCACTTGAAAACAAACCACTTGCATTAATTACGATATTATTGGCAAACAGGACTTGGTCCCCCTGGGATTCGAATTCTGGACCTCTGAATTCCAGAGAGGGTGACCCACTGCACCACCAGGTAGATGTGACCTTCTTACAACTTGAGGCAATGATATCACACATGCAAAACTGGAGTATTTTTGTCTTTTATAAAAGACTCAGTATGTAAGGTAAAGATATATGTAAGGTATATTTTATTTAAAACAGAAAATACTGTGGATAGAGCACATTACATCAAGATATTCAATGTCACTGCAGACTCAGAGTTTGAGCAAGTGTCATTGCTTAAACCCCTAGACATAAAAGAAACCAAATGGTACCGGTATTCTTTCACTGAGGTCAACAGCACAATAAACTGGCATTATTATTCTCCGGAGAGGTCCTGTGTGTCAGGCAGACCTCACGTATCCACTGCTTTGCTAGTTTGATGATCAAAGAGAATGAACTACACTTGATTTTCACGTAACTTGTGGCTCGTGAGTTTTGTTACATGGAGCACAAGCGACC
This sequence comes from Epinephelus fuscoguttatus, assembly GCF_011397635.1. Classification (NCBI taxonomy): domain Eukaryota; kingdom Metazoa; phylum Chordata; class Actinopteri; order Perciformes; family Serranidae; genus Epinephelus; species Epinephelus fuscoguttatus. Next base: position 15,684,170 of record NC_064762.1, on the reverse strand, counting down.
TTTCAGGGACGAGGAAGGAAGTCAGGAATAAGGATTATGTACCAACAAGCTGTAAAGACACAGTACTCTTCAGTTTATGGCCCTGATGTGGTTTATGATGATAATTCCTGTTACACTTGAGAGGTCCCATTACAACAACATCAACATTTTAACTGTCATTCTTTTATTACTTAATTACACTCTCATGGATGCATATTACTGCATTGTGCACTCAAAGCCCGGCGGTTATCTCCTCTCACCAGCTTGCATAGTAAGGTGTGTGTATGAGAATATGTGTGTGTGTCAGCTCAGTCAGCAATACCCTTGTCAACCCCCACATTAATCTTAATTAACCCCCCGTTGCCGTGGCGTACCGGTGTGACAGAGCGATGTGGGATAGGTGACACTGACATCTCAGTGGGTGGTGAAGAGCACCGGGACAACAAAAATCTGATGTAACAAAAGGAGAGAAATCTGAGTCACTGCCAAGAAAGCATTCAAACATGTTCCAGACAATAGAGACAGACTGTAAAGAGTGATAATTGTTTTATATTATAAGAGAAATAACTATGACATCTGTGCACTTTCTGTCTCTGGCACTAAGTAGCTTGTCTTGCTCAAGAATAGAGTGATATTTAAATTTTTTCCATTCCTTTTAAGGCTCAAAAGCATGTTTAAACCCAGTGACGGTGTTGCAGTTCATTTCCAACTGTGATATTCTCTGCTTGAAGTTTAGTTTCACCTCCTCACTACCATCCTGAGTATTACTGTTGAAGGAAATGACAAAATTACTATTTTACCAACTGTCATTTGAGTGCTTTTATAGTGTTTTTCATTGGAGGTTCTCTTTTACAGTTTTCCCCACTTGCTACAAAACCTTTTTTTGAAACCTCTACCCATTTTCTCAAAAGCTTAAACACAAATCCAAAAATTCAAACTACATTCACAAAACCCCAGACTGTTCTATCACAAACTATCACCTCAAAACCAGTTATCCGAACCCAGCCTTGACAAGACTCCACAGTTCAAAATTATCCTGTTTAGCAAAAACCCTGGAGTCCCTTTAAATTCTCAACTGAGACTGTTTCTGGAGTCAAAAAACATATTACAGTCAGAGCAGTCGGGTTCCAGGTCAAATCATAGCACAACAACAACTGCAGTATGCGTACTTAACAATATCACTGAAGCTCTGGACAATCACAGCACAACACTGTGCTGCACTTTTCATTTACTTATCTAAAGCATTTGACTCAGTTGATCATGGTATTATATTAGATAAACTTTGCTCAATTGGGTTAGATGTACAGTCCATTAAATGGTTTTCTGATTATCTCTCATGTAGAACTCAAGCAGTAGTCTCCAGTGGCTCCAAGTCAAGCTCCCTTAATGTCTCAATAGATGTACCACAAGGATCCATTCTTGATCCTCTTTTATTTGCCATATACATGAATAATATAATCTGTGCCACCCCAAACTGTAATGTTCATTTTTATGCAGACGACACTATTTTATATGCCACTGGCTCCTCTCTTACTCTGGCCACTGAAAATCTACAGTCTGCTATTGATAAATTTCAGATATCGCTCATCAAACATAAGCTTGTTCTAAATACTACCCATATCCGAACCTTTCAGGGTTCTGAAATTGAAACTGTTGAATGTTGTAAATACTTTGGATTGTGGTTGGATACCAAACTCACAAAACTCATGTGGAACACCTATCGAGCAAACTGAAGGTCAAAATTGGCTTTTTGTATAGAAACAAATCCTGTTTTTCTTCAGCTAATTGAAAGACCATTGTGCAATCTATAATTCTGTTTACACTCGATTATGGTGATATTGTATATATGCATGCTTCTTGATGCTGTGCATCACAGTGCGCTGCACTTCATCACAGGTGATACATTCCTCACTCACCACTGCACTTTATATGAAAAGGTGGGATGGCCCTCCTTAAAGGAATAGTGCACCCAAAAATGAAAATTCAGCCATTATCTACTCACCCATATGCCGAGGGGGGCCCTGGTGAAGTTTTAGAGTCCTCACATCCCTTGCGGAGATCGGCGGGGGGAGTGGCCAGCACACCTAATGGCAGACAGCGCCCCAGACTAACGTCCAAGAACATAAAATTGAATCCACATAGTATCTCCATACTGCTCATCCGTAGTGATCCAAGTGTGCTGCAGCCCCGAAAGTTGTTTCGAAAAACATCATATGAACTCTGTTTTTAGCCTCACTGTAGCCTGTAGCTCTGACTGCTTCTCTGTGCTCCGTGCTCACGCATGTGCGCTTGCCCGCGACCAGCGAAAGCATGGGCTTTGCTCACCCGTGTTTACATCACGTGACACGTGCACCGCAGGGAGAGACAACGGTAGCCACAGTCGCTAAAAGTAATAGTAATTTGCACTACGGTCTTTTAGCAAAGGACAGCCCAACATGTCTGAAGACTTTGAAACTGAGGAGGAACAGCATTTCTTTGTTGAGCCGCATTTGTTTGAGCCCGAGTATACAGACGGAACTCAGGCTACTGGACGAAGCAGCCGCCGCAGCTCATGAGCCTCAGCCAGCCACAGAATACCGGAGTCGAGCACTGGAAACCTGGTGGTGTAGTTGTTTCAAATGCAAAGCAATGGCAACGGATGAGGAAAGTCTTTGCTGCTCAGACTGGGAATTGGCGATGCCTGCACTTGAGAATCTGGACATCAGTACTGATGAGACTGCTGCTCTTCAGAGCTCATCGCCGATCACCCTGAGCGCACACACGTGGAGCGCAGAGAAGCAGTCAGAGCTACAGGCTACAGTGAGGCTAAAAACAGAGTTCATATGACGTTTTTCGAAACAACTTTTTATGTCGCAGCTGCAGCACACATGGATCACTACGGATGAGCAGTATGGAGATACTTTGTGGATTCAATTTTGTGTTCTTGGACATTAGTCTGGGGCACCATCTGCCATTAGGTGTGCTGGCCGCTGCCCCTGCCGATCTCCGCAAGGGATGTGAGGACTCTAAAACTTCACCAGGGCCTCCCTCGGCATATGGGTGAGTAGATAATGGCTGAATTTTCATTTTTGGGTGCACTATCCCTTTAACAAACAGAAGGGAGCAGCATTGTATATTGTTGATCCTTAAGGCTCTTTTGCAAAAATTACCGTGTTACCTCTGCTCTCTGGTTGAATTTAATAGTTACAATGTCAGGTTGCAGGATATTGTAATGTTAGTTGTGTCCCCTGTTCACTCTGAACTTGGCAGATGCAGGTTCAAGTACTATGCTGCACACAAATGGAATGAGCTTCAAAAAAAATCTGAAGTTATCTTCTCTTATTTCATTTGAACACTTTAAAAGACTCCACTTATGCTGTTTTAATTACTCCTGTAAATGTTTTTCTTAATTGCGACATTGTTTAATATGAGTTTATCTGTGCTAAACGGCACATGGTCATTCGGAGTAGGAGTTGTGGGGTCCTGTTTGTTTGTTTGACATAGGACACATACAGGATGCACTGCTTGCTGATTCAGCTGCTCATGCGCAGTTATACAGCCAGTGAAAATAGAATTGTAATGAACATAACCGTACTTACAGTATAGTATTCTGTATGTCAGATGTTGTACAACAAGAAACAATTACCTGTTCTCTTGTCTTAGTGTCCTAATGATGCTGGCCACATAGAATCTGCTCAAATTGGGTTGGACTATTTGTCCTGCTTCTCTCATTGTCATCCCAAGAACAAGGACATGGTGTACAATAGTTGCCCGAATTTCATCAGTAATGATTGTTCTTGGTCCACTTGGCCTCTTCCTTGTCCCTTTCCTCCTTGTCCACCACCTCTCACACGTACTCTCCCTCCTCTGCCTCTCTGTATGTTTCTGTGTATTGTAGATTGATGCACATGTGCCACCTGTGCACTATGAACTGACTTTTATCTTGCCCAATTGGTCTGATTTCATCCTTAGAAACATGTTGGTTCAATTTTTATCACGGTGTGAAATGTGTTTAGTGATTGAGAATGCGTTTAAGGTTACAAATTGAGTCTAAGTACCCGAACCGTGTTTAAGGTTTGTTTGATTCAAATGAGTTTAGGCCAACGAGAATTTGGTTCAGAGAATGGGGTTTAGTGTTTTAGCAATTGTGAAAAACTGTAATATAAGTGTTACACGCACTACAGGTCTCTAACATAAGACAAGACAGGAAATGAGGTAAGGGGGAAACAGTATTTTTATTACAGAAGCTCAACACACAAATCTTTATTCTGCCACCTCACCCTCCTCAGGATTTGCCCCCCAGCTATCACTTTGAATCAATCAATCAATCAATCAAACTTTATTTATATAGCACCTTTCATACATCAAAAATGCAAACCCAAAGTGCTTTACAAAATCAATCAAACTTTATTTGAAGGCAGGGTTTAAGTTCCAGTGTCACACCAGTGCACACTGCAATCAATATGTCTTGCACTCGAAGTGCTAACACAGATCCAAAGATTCCACACTTAATTATCTTCACTGCAAATAGTCAAGCACGGCACACCTGAAGCCTGCTCTGACTGTCTGACTGGGGTTAACCTGAGCAAGTCGGTAATTAGTGGGGGGATCCGGCAGATAAAAACAAACAAAAACAAATAAAATGAAAGAAAACTAGTCCCCCCCAAGGGCAACACCCATATCTTTTTGCTCATTAACAGTTAATTCTGTGGCGAAGTGCTGCCAGTCTTAAAGCTGGGAATAGTTTGACTTTGAGTGGGGAATTGTCGCCAGAGAATACCTGTGACCAGTCAGTAAACAGAGTCCTGTGACATGTTGACCACATATTTCTTCCCACTTAAAACACATGAACATGCCTCCTGGCCACAAAAAAATGTCTTCATTGTGGTGAGACGCTGCTGTTTGGTTTGGCTTGGGACTGTCTGTACACAGCTGTCAACATGGAGATGACTGAGTTGGCAGTGAACAACAAATGGTGTTAACAGCATAAACAGTGTTAAAAATAACAACAGTGCTGACAGCACAAGTCGGAACAGTGTTACTAGTGGTAATGAACATAAGACTGCAGTGCAGAGTGATGGCCATGAGCTACCCAGTGGGATGCACACATGCATGTGCAGCTGGACCAGCAACCACAGCAAAGAGCAGAGAAGCTTGGATTACAACACACAACGAAGTGGAGTGACTTCACCATATCTTTACTTTGCAGGTAGCTGTTTGCTGCTATAGAATATTTCTAATGTTGCTTACAGCTTCTTTAAGAGGCATATTTTGAGAGAAACTCCCCATAGATGCATTTCTCCTGTTTGTGGACCAAATATAGTGTCACCCACATCCATCATTAGGCACAACTCTCGCCTCTCTACCAGAATACGTTTGGCCTAAACTGCACAGGCTGTATTATTCAAAAAGTAAACCCCACAGCATTTTTCCTGAGTCTAATTCTGCCGAGGGCACCTTGACACACAGTTTTGCCTGCTGTCCTAATCAGACCAAATATATTAGGACATTGTCAGCATCTTTTCCAAAGGTTAGTTTGACATTTTATCCTGACTCCAAGCTGATCATTCTCAGCACAACAGAGGCACTAAACACATTAATTCACTGTGTTTTGCTGTCTGCTTTTCTCCTTTTCGAGAACACCATGTGAAATTACCTTTTTCTGACTCATTCGTCTCTCCAACTGTTGTCTCTTGTCTTGTCCTGTCCCCATGTGTTTGTTTCTCTCAGTTTAACCACTGCCGTAAAGGTTAGAAATGCTGTGCCAATTAAAATAGGAACACTCTGTCAAAGTTTAATTCTCAATCATTTGTCGGTCATAGGTCCAGGATAGATAGAATGGCATCTGGATGCGGACCTGGATTGCAGTCTGTCTATTAGGAGGCTGACGGAGGATGGAGAGGGATGGTAGGTTAACTAGAGGGATGCATTTAAAGGGAAATTTCAGTTTATTTCAACCTGTCTTCTATCGTCCTAAATTTGTTTCAAGTGACTACTGACATAAAAATAATAGTTAGCATGTTAACCGTTAGCCTAGATACAGCCAGGGTGCATAGTAGCGTCAGACCTGTTAAAACGTAAGTGAACGGGCAACCTTCAAGTGCAAAGTTAGTCCACTAAACAAGCTTTTTTTCCACAGAGACCGCCTCATATTGTTAGGATAAATGTCAGAGAACATATAGAAAACGACATGTAAACATGTTGTCTTACCTTACCGGTGTGCTGCCATGTTTGTTTAGCATTTAGCTCTGCTTTCCAAAGTGCGGCCGAAATCTATCTCGCCAGCTCTAGATAAAGCCCAGCTGGATACTACTCCAGGTGGAGGTGTCTCGTCCTCGGTCACATCCAGACCTTGAAAATAAGGCTGCAACCGGTCCCATTCCTTGCAACAGAGGCATTCCTCTTCTGTGGGCACTGGGGCACAGCATTCACAGGTACACCACCAATCTCCAGAGCTGCTCAGCCTTGCAGCAGCATTCCTCCTCTCTCGTCCTCTACCTGTTGTGCCTCTCTCTCTCTCCTCCGTTCTTCAGTTTTATGAAGCTCTTCGTCAGTGTATTCTGGCTCAAATAAATAAGAGCGGCCATCAAACTCTGCAAAATCAAATTCCTCCTCCACAAAGTCGAAGTCTGGCAAAAAGTCAGCCATTATTCTATAAATCTTTCATAAAATAAATGAATGAACTTTTCAGGCTGCTGTCCAGTTCTGCCTTGCAGCTGTTGCTGCTTGTTATCGCGAGATTTTGGTCGTGCTTTGGAAAGCAGAGCTAAATGGATTTGATGGCCATGTCGTTTTCTATATGTTCTCTGACATTTATCCTAACGATATAAGGCGGTCTCTGTGGAAAAAAAGCTTGTTTAGTGGACTAACTTTGCATTTGAAGGTTGCCCGTTCACTTACGTTTTAACAGGTCTGACACTACTATGCACCCCAGCTGTATCTAGGCTAACGGCTAACATGCTAACTATTATTTTTATGTCAGTAGTCACTTGAAACAAATTTAGGACGATAAAAGACAGGTTGAAATAAACTGAAATTTCCCTTTAAGGGGGATGGTGTCTCCCCTGAAATCACCAACTGGCCTTGTAACTGTGAAGAAAGTTCTGGTCCAACACCAGAAAACTGTCTGACTTTAAAAATATCTAGTCCCCCCTCATTGTCTTTCTGGAAGAAAGCCAACGCCAAACCTGACTGCTGATCAGAAGTCAACCCTGGAGGAGTCAAACTAAAGCCGTTTACTTACTTCACACTTTATCCATAACACATGATTGTCTTGAAACCGTATGAGCATATACCAAATTGTGAATGCCCAAAAGGCTGTATGTATATGTATATGATGGGGTGTCTTTTAAAGCATTTTTTAAATGTATTAAATGTCTTCTTTCCATCCCATTTAAATGTCCTTTGTAATGTATTTTAGGGTGATGATGATGATGATGATGAAGACCACAAGCTGAAATGCACTGGTCTCACAATAAAGTTGTTCTTGATACTACAAGTGTTGCAGGAGTTTCAGCCTCTTCAGAGTATTCTCACCAGTTACGCAAGAGTCCTGTGTGTGGGAGTTTATCTGATATTTTATACAATATAAGTGGCCAGACTAAAAAATAGACAGCGGTACACTTTGTGCACTGAAATAAAGTCACAGCATGACCCTTAAAAATGTCTTTTCCAGTAGAGACCCAGGGATAATAGAGGGATTTATTTGTCTGAACACTGACTTCTGGTGTATACTGTTATTAAAGTGAAAATCAATTTACACTTACATTGATTCATCTACACCGAGTGGGTCCAGACAAGTCTGAGCTCTCACATCAGCCCAGGCGGCACAGAGAAGTGGTGGTATTGAACATTTCTTTCTTTTTCATTTCATCAGCGTTTTTAAAGTACATAAGCTGACTTTGTGATCAGGAGGTCGAAGGGATGGTGAACAGCGTGTCACAAGCTGTAGACCACTGTTCAAATCCAATAAACAACAACACCAGTTGGGATTTAGCGAGTCATTGCTGTGTTTCCAGCTGCTTTTTATGCACATGGGTGTTTTTTTAGGGACCTGTTGCTGTTTCTAATGCAGCTTTTTAAGTATGAAAGGGGGTTGTTTTTACCACAGCATCACTGTTCACTCTGCTGGGATTTTGCCCCCCAAACCATTTTATTTCTGACTTTTAGACATATTGTCCTGGCAGATAGAAGCACAGAGTACAGTCCAATGCAGTTGTTCAGCTTGACTCCTCATCCTTTTCATGTGTTAATAAAAGGCCTGCATATTTTAGAAAACCTGACGAGGGAGTTATAGTGCACTGAGTTTTGTTCAAGATGTAGACAAGAAACTATGTCATTTAGCGCCATGAACACAGCACTCTGAGAATGCGGGGTTACTCATGGTCCCTAAAGTCTCCAAAAGTAGATCAGGAGCCAGAGCCTTCAGCTATCAGGCTCCTCTCCTGTGGAATCATCCTCCTGTTGCGGTCTGGGAAGCAGACACCATCTCCACATTTAAGACTAGATTTAAGCGCTTCCTCTTTGATAAAGCTTATAGTTAGGGCTGGCTCAGGCTTGCCTTGTACCAGCCCCTAGTTAGGCTGACTTAGGCCTAGTCTGCTGGGGGACCTATAATACCACATACCATACCACCTTCTCTCCTCTCTCTCTCTCTCTCCTATGCTAGCATTCACATACTACTACTGCATGTCACTAACTCGTCTTCTTCTCTGGAGATTTTGTGCTCCACTGTCTGGCAGGTTACCTTATATCGCAGCAGTGCCTGGATTGTGTGCCGTGGTTGTGCTGCTGCCGTGATCCTGCCAGATGCCTCCTGCTGCTGCTGTTATCATTAGTCATACTTCTACTGTTATTATACACATATGATTATTGTCACATACATATACTATCATATATTAATATATACCTACAACATATTATACCACAATAGCTGTAATTATTATTGTAATATTATTACTTGAATTAATGTTGTCATTACCATCTGTCCTGCATCTCTCTCAGTCTCTGTCTCTCTTTCTGTCTCATTGTGTCATATGGGTTACTGTTAATTATCATGTTGATCGTTAAAGGGTTTTTTGGGGGGAGTTTTTCCTTATCTGCTGTGAGGGTCCAAAGGACAGAGGGACGTTGTATGCTGTAAAGCCCTGTGAGGCAAATTGTGATTTGTGATATTGGGCTTTTTAAATAAAATTGATTGATTGATTGATTGATTGATTGATTGATTGTAAAGCAAGGACGCGAGGCAGATCTCCATCCTTGCAAAATAACCTTTTTTCGCTATGACTAAACCAAACGTAAGAGCTTTCTGTAATGCAGGGGAAAGAGTCAAAGAGTAATCAGAACAGCCCAGTATCACAGTGAGAGAATCAAGGACTAACTGCTCACTGTTTATCTGTTAACACATCCATTATCCATTTGTGTCTCTGCAGGGCATCAGTGGTCCATTAGCTGCTCTTGCCAAAGGACTGTTTACATTGTTTGGTTTTGTTTGGTTTGGTCTCTTTCTTTGGCTAGTCTGCACTGTCTACTGAGTTTGGGGCAAGACCTCAAAAGGGTGTACAAGGTAAAAGGTCCCCACACCTGAATTACACTTTTCACATGTGGCAGACAATGACAGGAATATTCTGTTCAATTTGGCCTTAGAGAAATGCAAGCGATGAATGACTTTCCAAACCAGGTATTTTAAACCAAAACATGATTTTTCTTCCTGACTATAACCAAGTGGTTTTTGTCTGGAAACATACCCACACTTTTATCACAGCAGCGTTGAAACGTAACATCCTCTACTTAATAACCTGCAAATGTAATCTATCTGTGGTTTGTAGAGATGTAAAAGGCCACCATTTTCTCTAGCTCTTGGGTTGCATGCATAACATGAAACTCTACGTGTTAGTGCATCTATTGTTGAGAATCATTTAAACAAAGCATTGGACCTCCTGTTGACCTTAATCGCTTTACCTCGTTCATTTTCTTCAATATGATATGTAAAAGGTGCCCTCGACTGCCTGATGAATATCTATTCAAAACTGCCAAGTAATTATTGTCACAGCACAAACTGCTGATTTTCCTCCTCTGCTTTCCAGGCTTTTATACTTCAAAGCACCGCCGGCACCAGAGTGAGCTCACACTCTCTGTGTTAATTTAATGGCCATGCACATGAGTGTGTTTGCAGGTGTCTCCTGTGGACACACAGAATGTGCGAGTTCATTTCGCTCAGCTGTTTGTGATGATTAATTTCCACAGAGCTCACTCGAGTAAGCAGAAGATGAAAGACTCTTGTCTACTGTGAAACCACAATTATTCTTTTTGAGTTCTGTCATCTATCAAGGACCAGCAACTAGAACAACCACACCTGACAACAGACGTGCAGCGAAGCATTAAACACGACTCAATAAGGGAGAAGCTTGACACTAGCTTCAATTATGGAGACTGTTTCCACATGAGTGCTTACTGTGTATTATCTGGTCTCACCCCTGACCCCAATCAAAGTCACTGATCTTTGTGAAATCCCAGAAAATTGTACGGATACATTACAATTGCAAATTGGAAACTTAACGTTGACACATTGTGTTTCTTAACAACGCTGTGGTGAATGTCTGGTTAGGCTTTGGCACAACAATCAATCGGTTACAATTAGGAGAAGATCATGTTCTGGCTTACACACCCCTGTTTAGTCAACACATTCTAACTCCGACCTCGTCACCTATTGACCAGATTAGACTTTAAAGGTACCCTGGGTGTGTTGGTTATTGACGTTCTGGGACGCAGTGTGAAGTTCTGCATGTTACATGCATTGTCTTCTTTCAATGTACACTTCCGTTTTCACAGGAAATTTATGGTTAACATGGAGTCTCTTTCAAAATAAATGCACTACGTCAGTACAACAATGCGAATTGACGTTTTTCTTCCTTCAATAACTAATGCATGTGCTTAGGTTCAGGCAACAAAAGCCCTTGGTTTGGCCTAGGATAAAAGAGCAAGGTTTGGCTTTATAATTGTAAGGATGCAAACATCACTCTCCCTGGTGAAAGTCAGTGTTTGTTGGACCCATCCACGGACCGACCATCTGTGTATCATGCTGACAGCTTTTTCCGTCAGTGTGTGATGCTGCAAGTCACTGCCCAAGCACAGGATTTTGACGACTTTGGAGTGAGACTGGGTTGGTTGGTGGGGTCTGTGGCTTAATCCCAGCTGGAAAACACCAGGAAAGGTCAGTAAAAACATTCAGGATCAGTTAAAGCCACTGAGAACCACTGCGCAGGGTTGGTAAAATCACCTGAGATTGGTGGCCCAAAAGCCACTGGGCTATGTCGTGAATTGGGATCACTGGCTTGAATGTGGTTGAGAAATGGCACAGAGGTTCAGTAAGAACACCAGGGATTGGAAGCCATTAGGAAATGTTGCAAAGGTTCAATAAAGCCACCCAGAACTGGTGGATCAAACGCTGCTGGGGAAACTAACTGCAAGGAGTGTACATTCCCCTGAAAAGGGGAATTTGTAATGGGTGTTTGTTTTGGGGGTAATAGGAGAAATTCAATGAGACTTTTTTTTGGACTCATGGGGCATCAGAATTATGGGCCTTCAGAACAGTGGCATTGCACCAGAATGTCAGTGTAGGCTTTCTTTTCTTGATAACAAAAAGTCGACACCTGTGTAGAATTGTACACATCTGTCATTTATCACTCTGATTACAGAGGATAGATCAACACAAAAGCAAACATTTTATATTCAGTAAAGGTCCCTGCTGCTGAAAATACTGCTGATTATTTTCTGCAAGGAGAAAAACTGCAGCCTCAGTGGAAATGACTCAGGTAGATTCAGCAGGATTTGGTGGAGAGTTGCAATCCATTTGTGATACCTGAAATTTTACAATGCAAGCTTGCAGGCAAGAGTATAAAATATACATGTCCAATCATATTTAACGTATTCAACTTTCAGTATTTCTTTTTGCTGATGTCGTGGATCATCTGTGTTGTGGGGTTTTTCCAGCTATTGCTGTCAGAGTTTGACTAGGAATGTTGCAGTATGTTTGTATGGCTCTGCATTTGTAAACAGGCAGGGAACTGAGACTAATCTCCAACTTTCTGTTCATAAGATACAACACGTTTTGGGTTTACTGTATCACCACCAACGCAAAAAACAAAAACAAAAAAAAAAACACAACAATGAGCACAGCATCCTCAAATTATCCACAGTAATATGATGCATAACATTTAAAGTGAAATTTTTAGTTATGTCTCAGTTAAAGCTACAAATCGGAGAATTTAAATTGTTAATTAATTAATAAAATTAATGTCACACTTTCTGTAAGAAATCACTTTGTAAGCCCCATTTGTCAAACAGGTCACAGGGGAACTGTAAAATGGCTTACTACACCAGTGTCTGACATTTTGCTGTGACATCAGGAGAGATTACTATGGTAATCAAGTCCATTAACGCAACAAAGTCACCGATAATAAGATTACTGTCATGTAACAAAAGCCACATGTTCCTACTGCAGGTGCTGTCCTGTTCAAGGGAAAGTAGTCGGTAAATTAGGACAAGAGATGCTAAGGCATGAGGTTCTATCTCATGAGAAGACTATTAACGAGATGACAAAGAGACCATTGCATTCATTAAGCTGATTTCTTTACTAAAATACCTAAATGAAACTCCTGAAAATACCCAAAAGCTCCCACTGTGCAAGAGACAGTCTCAATCAGACTTCATCCCTCATTTCTCCAGAGCACTCATGTTGAGTAACTCTAATTTAATTTTGCACAGAAACATTATATCCCATAGATAAGACACTTTCAAAGTGAATGGCAATTCAGATCATAAGAGATAGCAAATGAACATGAGCTGGCGCAGGCAATTTAGAGATAGGCCTCATGTGTCATTATATACCATACATGACTCTGGCTGTAATAGCTTCTGTAATAGAAGTTTTAAATTGAATTTTTACTCCTTTGTCCTTGATGAGAAATACAGTTGTGTTATCTGACTGCAATTTCCACCAAAGCCTGGAAATAATTAGAAGAGGAAGAAGAAACAGAGGACCAACATTAAACACTCCCAGCTCTTCAAATACAGCAGCTTGGCTATTTGCCCGACGCTTTTAACTGTGATGCTCTACTCCTTTAGCCAGCCTGGTCTCTCAGGGAACCAAAAAAGGCAGCTTGGGGAATGGTCCTTGGTGTTAGATACAAAGCACCCTTTAGTGTCTGTCTGAGACCAGCAGGGATTGAACAAACTCCACTGTAACTCCATAGGCATCATTATTAGACATTCAGAGCAACAAAGATAGAGTATAAAGAGTGAGAAATTCTGCATAGGTGGACTGGACAAACAGGCACAGGACTTTGATCCAGGAAACCAGTGTTCGTATCCCGAGTAAAACTAAAGGTCAGTGCGGAGTTAGTTGACTGAAATGTCTAATGTCAACCTCAATGTCTTCCTAACCCTAACCAAGTAGTTTTGTTGCCTTAACAGACGATCCCCTGCGTCAAGACACAATGTAAAAACTCTCTGCCCAAGTGTCAAAATTTGATGAGTATGGATAAGATCAAGTTGCTCTAGCGTCAGTTTAGGACATGTCAATTTCCGATTGTTATATGCATAGTGTCTTATCAAGCAACAAAACTGCTTGGTTAGGGTTTAGAAAAAAATCATGGTTTGTTTAAAGCAAGTATATTTTTTATTTTTTACATGTCACGCAACGTAACTATGATTCGTTTTGCACAGAACACGAACAGCAGCCTCCTTGGTCAAAGTTCTATGTTTGTCCGTCCATCCCGACCTCCTCCCTACATGGACCTTCTTGCCCTTTGTACTATGTCAGTTGCTCTGAGTGTCTAATATTGCTGTGGATGGGTTTACATTGTCTATGTATCCTCATAAAATTGTTTGTATGATATTTTATGAAAATCTACATACGATGGTTCGTACAACATCGATTGAATTAGCATCCCACGAATGGCATCGTCATGTTATATACTTGAAGAAAAGTTCAGGAAAAAAAACATGGTTGGGTGGCATCACATTAGGTACTTTACGTAACGTTACATAGATTAGGTTTGGAAAATAAAGTTAGTTCTAGGAAAAGAAACAAGGTTGGACATCATTGTGTTATGTACTTGAAGTAAAGTTACATACTTAACTTTCAGATACGTAGGTTACTGTAGGTTTAGGAAAGTAAAGTTACATAGGTTAGGTTAAGGGAAGGAAGCATAGTAACAATGTACCTTAAAATTAACTTAAAGTTCACTTGGTTGGGGCATCGGTGGCTTGGTGGTGGAGCCGGCACCCCATGTGCAGGGCTGTTGCCGCGGCGGCCCGGGTTTGGCTCCAGCCTGTGGCCCTTTGCTGCATGTCTCTCCCTCTCTCTCTCCCCCCTTCACACTTCACTATCCGATCAATTAAAGGCAAAAAATGCCCTAAAAAATATCTAAAAAAAAAAGTTCACTTGGTTTCACACAGAACACAAACACTAGTCTCCTGGGGGAAAGTCCTGCGTTTGTTTGACCCATCCACCACCCCATCCTGCCTCTTTACATGGACTTTTACTCTGTATACCACTTCCTTCTTTACACCAGTCAGTGCATCGGTCATGTTATTTCATACATCCATATTAGGCAGGTTCTATACATAGACTGTAAAAATAATGGACGTAGCTACTGTGTCATCACCCACTGGTTTGCCATTTTGAAGCCTCAAGTTCAGCATTTCAGCTATTGCCATCTTGGTTTGGGGTGCCAGAAGTGACCATATTTGAACAAGAGGCTGGTGCTGTGGAGGAGCAGCTGAGGTGGATCTGACTCATATACTGTAGCAACGCCTTGCAGACAGCCTGTCACTTAAACGACCATGCCTTTAAATATGCCAACTTTGAGCTTCAGTAAAATATAAATGCCTGAGTTATATAAAAATTCACTCATGTACAGTTGTCATGAGTGGTGAAATTGGCCATAGAGACCAAAACAGTTTTTCGCACCAGGCCGTAAACATGTTAATTACTGCTGTAATGTTGGGCATTTTAACATGGAGGTCTGTGGGGATTTACTCTGTTTTGGAGCCAGCCTCAAGTGGCCATTTGATGAACTGCAGTTTTTTTTTTTTTAGCACTTCCGAATTTGCTTGTTTTTTAGTTACTGGCTCATAATTATGTGGGTTATATACAAATTCTGGTGGATTACTTTTCATAGGTTATACAAACAAACAATGCATGAGAACATTTTTTTTTTTAAATGGATTTAACCCATTTTTAACCAGGTAAGTCCTGTTGAAATTAACAATCTCTTTTACAAGGGAGACCTGGCCAAGACAGCAGCATACAAAAAGGTACAACCAAACAACCACACAAAAAAACATAAAAGATACACAGTAACATGTAGAAATATTAGAACACCCACGCACAATGACAAGAACCAACCAATTAATTTATCCTTGTGCTTATAAGAGCTTTACAGTCAGGCAGAGACCAGTTCGTGTCGTTTCAACTCGTGTTGAAGGTTATTTCGATTGAGAGGAGCAGAGCACATAAAAGCTTTCTTTCCCAGCTCAGACCATGCACTAGGAACAGACAACAAAACCAAGTCTCTTAGATTAAACACTGAGGTTAGTCGAAAGCCAGTACATCTCTTACTGATGCTAGAGGGTGCCTTGTGCGTCGTATCCGACCGAGCTGCCTATTTGATGCTCTGGGAAAGAGAGCGTGTTGAAAGGCTTTGTCAAGCCAGTCATGGCAAAACAAACAAAAACAACCACAAGATTCAAAGAGAACATTTCATATTTATGAAGTTCCAGCATCTTTATCCACTTGGTTCAGATGTTAAAAAAAAAAGACTTGATATTCAGATTCTAAGAGTGACAAAAATCCAGATAACAGTGTCTCAGTGAAGCAGACTACAGCAACAGTTATAAAACAGTCCAGAGCAAAGCCACACTGACAGAGTTAGACAGATTTATTGACTGACAAATTCCCACAGCGCAGACATTTCAGAAGTGTTGTAGCTCTTTGGTAACATGGATAAAACAATAACGGCAGAAAGCGATTGTGAAGTATAGTCCAGCAGCAGCAGCAGCAGCTCTATTAAATGTCACCTTGAGTGCTAATGAGTCCTGCTCTTGAGTCCTGACTGATCTGACCTCTGACCTGTTCAAGGACATCAAGAGGACAGGAAATTCAACCTCAGGGGATTAACAGGACACATAATGCTTGTTGACTATAGCGTTAAATTATTAGCCTGCCCTCTGGTAGTATTGTTATCTGTTGCTCAGAGACATTTCCATTTTTCTCTCACTCTCCATCTGGCTGTAGGCACTGTGGCTCACTGCACCAATAACACACTGCCCTGCAAAGGGTGATACACAGTGAGCCGGTTATTAATGTTAAATAACCCCAAACAAAGTGAACAAACACCAGCAGGATGTTTTGTCCTGCATATTAGACGCTGCTGCCAGAAAATCCATCATGACATATTGATACAGGATCATCTTTTTAATAATCTTAAGCCGACACCAAAAGCTTTGCAGGACTGCCAACAATAAAAATATATGGAGCTAAAAATATGTAGCTCCATTGCTACAATTACAGCAGAGCCGTAACCATAGCAACATAGGCAAATCCACTACTCAATTGAAAGTCTTTGGTTCTTTACTGGACAAACGAATAGTATCCACTTGACTTCTCGAGTGCAGACTGACGTGAGTGGATGTGACAGAGGCTTTAATGGGAATCAGAACTGAAGCTGTCCCTTAACTTGACAGGACAAAGTAAGTGATGTTTTAATAATTCAGCACTGCGACATCAAAAATCATAAATGTTGTTTTATTTTAAAGAGGAATAGGTTTTCCACCCTTTGAATCCCTTATCGAATAAACACCTTTACTGCCAACACCAGCTGAGGATGATGGAATAAAGTGTGGCTTCCCCATGTGTAATACTACCACTTCTTATCAAAATGAATCAGCCATTCTGAGAACATGTGAGCGCAGGATGGATGTTCCACCGATTCAAAGTAATTTGGGGTAGAAGAGAGGAAGAGATGGGCAGGAAAGGAAAAGAATGAGAGGAAATAGGAAAGTATGAGGTAGAAATGATCAATGATGGAACAAGCGCTTCGTTGAATGCTGGACACAGTCCACTGAGAGCCTATAAAGAGGTGGGGCACAAGCACATGGAATTGCTTTATGGTTTTTCTACTGTCATACTGCACACTACAATGTTTTACCTTTTTTTCTTTAACTGGAAGACTGAAATGTCAGCAAAAGTGGGGATTATGGGATATTCTTACCATTATCTTTCATTGTGCACTTACAAAAAGATTTTTTTATGGCTACAGCAGCCGTAATGGCTCATGCAAGTCAATGTAGTGCAAACATCTGCACACACACAGTTTCTCTTAGACACACATCCCCCCAAGGAACCGATCTGCAACTGACAATCAAATTAGTGGAAATCCTCGTTAGCCTTGGTTTTGTCACACCTGCATGCCACGGTGAATAATAAGTTACATGAGGGACATAAACCATACAGACCGCCTTACTAAACTCAGATGAATTTAATTACTGCACTGACAACTGCCCTTCAGGGCAAACAGCCACTGCAACCTGAAGCCTGCTTCTATTTACTGATAAGCTGCTGCCTGGATGTGAGATGTGGGCTTGTCACAGGATGTTGCCAGTTTAAATCATTGGTCAAAGCAATGATAAAGCTCTATCTTTTCTTCCAACCCAATCGCGAGAAATATTTTTTGCAACTGTACATTTCTGTAAACCACAGCTGCATTTCATTTTAATGTTACTACGAAGCAAATGCACTGAAACCTCATGTTTCAGTAACATGTGGCTAACATGAGGTTAGGTTAAGACACAAATAACACTTGGCTGTGGTTAGGAAAAGATCATGTTTTGGCCTAAAATACCCAGTTTTTGGGGGCACAGTTTCAGCAGGAGATGCAGCAATGTCTCGGTGAAAAGCAACTGGTTTTTGTGTCACTATCCCCGAAGTAAATGCAGCGATGTCTTGGTAAAAAAACAACATTTTTTTTGTTGCACAATCCTGGCAGGACATGCAGCGATGTTTTGGTAAAAAAAACAAACAAAAAAACAAAAAACACATTTTGTGTTGCACAATCCTGGCAGGAGATGTAGCAATGTCTTCGTGAAAAGCAACCACTTTTCATGTCACTATCTTGGTGGTAAATGCAGTGATGTCTTGATAAAAAGCAACCACTTCTCATGTCACTTTTATGGAGGAAGTGCTACAATGTTTCGCAAAAAACCCCCAACTGCTTTTAATGTCATGATCATGGCAGGAAATGCAGGGATGTTTTGGTAAGAATCAACCATTTGTGTTGCACAATCTTAGCAGGAGATGTAGCAATGTCTTGGTGAAAAGCAACCACTTTTAGCGTTATACTAACAATCGCTTTTTGTTGCACAATTTCGACAGGAAATGCAGCAAGATTTTGGTAAAAAAACAACTGCATTTCATGTCACTATCACAGCAGGAAATGCAACGATGTCTTGGTGAAAAACTACTACTTTTTGTGGCACTATTCATTCTGGAAAGTACATGTATGAGATGTCGCTACAGAACACCCACTTATGATGGCTAAAATGTCACTGGAAAAGCAGCAATGACTTGCTAGATCACAGCCATTTTTGTTGCTTGTTGGTCTCAAACACTGGTTTGCTGTGGTCTGCAGCTTGGCAGGCTTCTCACTGAGGTGTCACACCATCAACCTCCACCTTCCAATGACAAAGTCAGCTCATATGCTACATCCCTTTAGACAATGTCAATATGATATGTATGTAATGTGCCAAGGTAAGGTATTCATGGTTTGCAGAAAGGAACAATGCTATAATTTTTTCTGGTGATTGGTTTGGGAGAAAACAGAAGGCTGTTGACCACTGAGCAATGATTTAAACCTGTGACCTCCTAGCTGTTGCAGAAAGTGAATAAAACGTGTTTTTATGGTTCTCTTGAGTAAAATGACGACATAAAAATAGAAAATTACCATTTTGTTGTTTTTCCCCCAAAGCAAGAAGATAACACTTTACTTAGTAGCATCTGTCACTGTGCTCTTGACCCAGGGACTTTACACCTACATGGGTCCTCAGAGGCCACCAGGGGAAGGCACACAGCATGTTGGATGATGCTTGAAAGAACCAGAGTGGTCTTTCATAATGTATACTGTACAAATGTAAGACATTTTCATGCTGAGCTGCTGCCCTTTTTTCACAACCTCAACAGCGAGGTGCACCTTAGATAATAAGTTCATCCATTGATGTGTGAAATTTTGCAGCATGGGAACCCTGTGAAGTGTTGGACAGCGCGCGCAGCTCCTCTCTCTACTTTATTCAGCAGGAGCGCACACGGTCCACACCAGCAGTGGCAGAGCAGCGCAACGTGTCACATCGGTGAATACCTCCTCTGACCGATACAAACCACTGCGTCCTCTCCATTAAGGCGCATCAGCGGGCAACAATGTCTCCAAACACCCGCATGGATTTCATGGAAGCGATTTGTTCCACTTTCTCCTTTTACGCTTCGTCTTAGCGCGTCTTCTGCTGGGTACGCGATGTCCTGGATGTATTTTCTCCGGAGATTGTAAAGTGGAGGGAAGCGCAGCTCACTGAAGAAACCATGTGGGGAGCAGCCACGTCCCTTGATGGGAGCACCGGAGGCGCAAGGCGACACTAACAGGAGATCATTATTTGTGCTTTCTTGGAGAAAAAAAGATCCGTCGATGAGGAAACAAAGAGAGTAGAGATGGTAGAGAAGTAAGTGCGCCAACAACTAGTTGAAATCCATCTTTTGAATCATAAAAACATTATGAATATCTTGCATGACTTGTAATAAGTGTGCACCTCCAGAGAGTGATGATACAGAAAAAAATGTGTTGTTTAGTAGTGAGTTTTAATGAATTGTGGCATCTTTTTCTGCCTCTTGGTGATACCACAAGATTATTCTCATGTGATCTTTAATGTACTTTTATTTTTGCACGTGAAAAGCCATTTAAAATGACAGAAATCAAGCAGATACTGACACAGTTATGTAATATTACAAATACAGCCAAAAAAGGAAAAATAATTTCAATGTTCATGTGTTTATTTCACACAGTCCCAGTTTACTACTGAGTGAGTGATCCTCTCCATAAGTTGTTTACCGTAGAACACTGTCTATCAGGACCTCATGGGGTGCTTATGTAATTGCAGCTAGTGTAGCAAGCTGTTTGGGGAAACAGGACTGTGACAAAGAGTGTTTAATTTTTAATAAGCTTTTACTCCATCATTGTATTCATTTGTGCTGTGGGACCCAAAAGCTAAGAAAAAGCATCATTTCAGTTACAATACATGCAGGGAGACAATTTAAACCCTGCTGTGACACTATTGTATACATTAGAAGTATGATTATCTATGCATGTTTATTTTATAACACTGAATATAAAAACCTAATGTTATAAGAAAGCCTCATTGAGTTGAGTCAAGGTAGAAATCAAATTCCCCTTATCAGATTAAGCTCAGAGAAGGAAGACAGGATACAGAAATGTGTGCATATAAGTCCAGATATAACTGTAAATACTGTTTAAGAATACAGGTGGTATGAGCTGTGTTTCAGACCCTGCTCTGTCTTATGCAGATCATTATTATCTGCGGAGTAGCACTATTCCTCTGGTTCCTTATTGTAAGAAATAAAAGAACCACCATCAGAGGAAAGTGGCTACAAAGTGAAGACATAGGAGGGAGTACATTAAGTTCCCATGTGTCAGATGCTGCAGTGCATTGAAAGTCTGCAGTTTATTTGTCTTTAAAAGAGTGGAAATACTAATGGTTATTAAAAGAGTATTTCACAGCAGTGTTCTGATGTTACACTTAGAAATAAGGGTTCTAAAAGAGTTCTTCCTGAAGGACCGAGGGCTGAATGTAGATGTATCTTTAATCCCTTTAATCAATTAATTTAACATGTGTTCTGCCAGTTAATATAATTTACTATTGTTTCATGCCCTATAAGAGTTAATTGCATTCCCATATTGAACAGACACAATGTTAATTGGTTACTTGGCAGAGATGCCATCCACTCTGATGAGAAGCACTGCACCAAAGAAACAGTAAAGGCTGTAGTAGTGACAGCACAAATTCTCAACTTCCTAAAAACACGATTGTGAAGCAGGAGTGTTGTGGGTTGTGCTGGACCACAGCAGCCCCGCCCCCTCAAGAGCTGCTGGGCATGATTCGCTTGGTGTCAGGCTAACCTGTAAAATGAAAATCCTGATTAGTGAAATATAACAGGATTGTCAAGGTAAAAACCCTCGGAATATAAAAGAGGTCTTGGTAGAACCCTCTGGCTGGGATTTCGTCAAAACCCTTGGAACATAAAAGGATCTTGGCACTACCTGTGGGTGGGTTATAGGTGAAACCCTGGAACCATAACAAGGTTCTTAGTAGAACCCCCTGGGTAGGTTTTAGACAAAACCCTGGGTTCTTGGTTTCCAAGTGGAACTCATTATAAAAAGGTAATACCAGGAACCAAAAAGGGTTCTCCAATTCGGACAAGCTGAAGAACCTTAAGTATAAGCACCTTTATCTCTAACAGTGTAGATCTGTACTGGGACATGTTGTATGAATTTAATATCCATGACTTATTGGCCATTTATGATAAAGTTTAAAGTTTAGTTCTCCAGATGGTTTTTGTCTCACAATTTATTTGAATGAACCATTCTCTTATATGGTGGAAACAATTAGTGGATTGATAAATTAGTCAGCAACCAATAAAGTAATCGGTTTTGATGATTGACTGGTTGTTGTTTATTGTTTTCTGACATTTGATTGGCCAAATTTTTAAGCAATTAATTGAGGAAATAACAGCAAAAATAATCCACAATGAAAACAGTATTTGTTGCACCTTTCTCTTACATTGTATGAACCACATGCTGTAGCCTAGATCTGTCTATAGCTAATGGATAGTTCTACATCAATCAATTTCATCCTCACAGTGGCCGCACCTGACCTTCTGGACCCGAAGTCTGCCACCCACAACTCCAAACCTCGCCTGTCATTCTCGGTCAAACCGGTAGTGCTGAACACTCCAGAGGACGAGTGCGACACCCGGATTACTGTCATGAGGTGGAAAACCGTGTCAGCCATCTTCTTCTTGGTGGTGCTTTATCTCATTATTGGGGCAACGGTGTTCAAAGCGCTGGAGCAGCCTCATGAGAGCTTAAAGAAGATGGCCATTCTCGAAGAAAAACTGGAGTTCTTGGCCACGCACACCTGTGTGAACTCCTCTGAGCTGGAGGATTTGGTCAAGGTAGGTGGAAGCAGCAGCAGCATCGTATTAATAATTCAGATCCTCTGCAGGATGGTGACTTACAGAATTTATATAAGTATTTCACACAGTGTGTACAGGTTTAATAAATATTGTATACCATTCTATTTATGTTGTTTGCTTGGGGATTGTAAAACAGAGCTTCAACCTAAGGATATATTTTTTCAGCCGGTTGAGCCACAGAACTAATTTGTCCATGCACATTTATTCTGTGACCCCTGAAGGCTGTGTTGTATCAACAAATATTTATATCGGTTTTGGTTTTGGATCATCTTTTATCTTTTCAGTTATAAGCCATTGCACTTCAACACTTCAACACAAGAGGCCACTGTTTGCTTCCCTCCTATCCGACAGTCAATGGTGTAATTTTTAGCATGACTACGATTGTTCCCAGACCTTTACCACATGTTTGGTATTGTTACCATGACGGCGAAGATTTTGGTATTGAAAGTGGTTTTCATTCATCAGCCGAGAAGTATTGACCAATAATGTTTTAATGATAGGTAAATGGCCCGTATAGGGAGGGGGAAAGCATTGGGTGAAATGCATTATCGTAACCCATCGGGTATTGTCTGAAATTGAGTTGGCTTAATTGATCCATATTCATTTGCAATTATCAGTTTATAGAGATCAGGTGAAGTGACCGGTGCACAGAGGAGGAATTCATGGCCTGGACATCGGCTTGCTACACTGGATCAGATCAAAACATTGGCCCTTGCCCTCAGGGCCTTTATTGCAAATAGCCAATAGGTTCTATGATTGCCTTACTATAGCTAAAGTATGAACTCTGCAGAAATAATGACAGAAAAAGTGAATAAACGTTGAAAAATATTGGATTGGACTCAGTCTGGGCAAATATTGTTTCAAATGCCACATACTTCATGCAAAGAATGTGGTTTAGGGAAAGGGACCCCACTACCCCTCTGAGCCAGTCCCCCCCCCCAAATGCTGGGAACAGATTCAAATTCAGAAATGCTACAAATCAAGCCTGAACATCTCAAATTCAATTTAAGTAAAAAATAAAGCAGACAAATGATGTGAGTCATTGATTCATTTTCAGTTACAAGGGTCACATAAAAATGCATTATAAATATCAGTACTGAGTGAGCAGTCTTCTAATAAAAGACATCCACTGACTTCATGACCTCGTCGCCATGGATTAGTGGATCTCACCATCAACCAAACTTGTCAGGGTTGATGAAAAACATTTCCTCTGGGGAAATCTAGCTGGCATATTGGACTTGTGGATGATGATTTTCTCCTCTAATATGCCAGAGCTGAAACGTCTTTAAATCCAAGGGAACCGATTTGTCCGCTGATGCTAATTTTGGCCTCTTCTATAGCTGAACCCATTCCCACCAAAAGTGCCTTTTACTGTGATACCAAGGCCACCACCAAGCTCACTGCATATGTGATATGCAAGAAGTATGAAAATGCTTACTTCTCATACACTATTTGAAAAGCCTTTGGTAGAACCTTTTTGGTTATACCTATACCTACCATATATCCTAGCTCGGGGCTCTTCAACATTTTTCAGGGAAAGGACCCCTTTATTGTATTAAACTGAGTTGCATATTATACTGGTCCTACAACAGCCAATGCATTTTAATAGTATGTAACTCTTGGCTAACTAGTTCACCTCACTGTTATGGACAGGTGCTTTTCCAGGATGGACAGACGGGCAGTAGATGTGTGTACAGAACAGATCAACATAATAAATTTACAGTAATCCCTATGACAAAAATGATACACACAGACAGAGAGAGATGCACGGCAAAAGTACTGACAATAGCTACAATAACATTAATTTAAGTAGTAGTAGTAATAAAAACAGTAATATCTTTGGTAGTATATATGTTACATGTATATATTAATATATGATACTATATGTATGTGACAGTAAAAATCATATGTGTATGATAAAACTAGAAGTATGACTTATAATAATAGCAGTAGTAGCAGGCATTAGCCAGTGTAACCACAACCCATGATCCAGGCATAGCTGCGGTTTGAGAGAACCTGCGAGACATTGGAGCACAAAGACTCTGAAGAACAAGATGAGTTAGTGACATGAATGTTAGCAAATAAAGAAGAACCAACATTTCAGAATGAAGAGAGCATGCAACAGAGAAGGAGAAAAGTGGCTTAGTGTATCACAGGAGGTACCCTGGCAGACCAGGGCTATATCAGCCTGACTAGGGGCTGGTTCAAGGCAAGCCTGAGCCAGCCCTATGAGCACAGTCCATGACCAAACGTTGATATTTGACGAGGTCGGAGTGAGAACATGTTGGCTCTATCTATAAGCTTTATCAAAAAGGAAAGTCTTAAGTCTACATTTAAATGTGGAGACAGTGTCTGCCTCCTGGACTGAAACAGGACAATGCTTTCACGGAAGAGGAGCCTGATAGTTAAATGCTGTGGCTCCTGTTCTACTTTTGGAGACTTTGGGCGGCAGTAGCTCAGTCCATAGGGACTTGGGTTGGGAACTGGAGGGTCGCCTGTTCAAGTCCCTGTCCGGACCAAAAATATGGAGCGTGGACTGGTAGCTGGAGAGGTGCCAGTTCACCTCCTGGGCACTGCCGAGGTGCCCCTGAGCAAGGCACCGAACCCCCCAACCGCTCAGAGCGCCTGTCATGGGCAGCCCACTCTGACATCTCTCCACTTAGTGCATGTATAGGTCCAGTTTGTGCATGTGTGTGTTTCGGACCTGTGTGTAATTGACAACAGAGTGAAAAATTGAAAAATTGAATTTCCCCTCGGGGATTAATAAAGTATATAAAATTTTAAAAAAAAAATTAAATTTAGGGATCACGAGTAACCCTGCATTCTCAGAGCGCAGTGTTCTGGTGGGATAATAGGGCACTATGAGCTCTCTAAGATATGACGGAGCCTGACCATGTAGAGCTTTGTAAGTGAGGAAGATTTTAATTCAATTTTGGATTTTACAGGGAGCCAGTGCAGAGAAACTAAAACAGGAGAAGTATGATCTTTTTTCTTAGAGCAAAAATACCATTAGAAACATGAAATATTTGACGGTGAAAATCTTTTGCACCATGCTGTCAACAATCCTTGAAGAAATCTTTCTTCCAAAAAGAGTTCTTTGGATGAAAATGGTTTCTATTGAAACCTCAGTCTTACAAAGAACCATTGAAAAACCCTTCCTTTAAAAAAGGATTCTTTGAATGAAAAGGGCTGCTCAGAACCAAATGTTCAGCCCTTCAGGAAGAGCCTTTATTTCTAGGAGTGTATGGGATGTAAGTCAAACTTCTTATGCAGTATAATGATACAGTATAGCTGTAATCTATATGATGAGAAGAATTACTAATCATGTGAAAAATATTCATATGCACAAACTAGGGCTGGGCGATATGTCCTGAAAACTATATTATGATATTTTTAGGCTATATATATCTTGATATTTTTAAATCTCCTCAAAAGCACTTCATCAGTGCTAGGACTGGGAGACAAAATCGAACATGACAGTATTTCTGACCAAATACTCTCTGATGCAAAAAAGTTGTATGAACGACTATTGTTATTTTTATGTCATATCACGATACAATAATCCAAAATCTAAGAGGATATATAGTCTTATATCTCAGTAACGATATAATATCCTTATATTGCACAGCCCTGGTAAAAACAAAAGCTGCTGAAAACTATTTGACTAATGAACCAAAACTGACTGTTAGTTCATTTATTTCTCCGCTCACGTATTAATTTATGTGTAAATTAACTGTCAGGTTAACATATCAGATTTTCTCTTTTTTTTTTTTTTTTTTTTTTTTCATCCTTCTTACGATGCAGCAGTGCAGAACTGAAATTTCCATTTCTCGCCTATATAGCACAGCGCAGGATTTTCATTAATGAGCAAGTCTGTACATTGGAGTTTGGCTCAGACTCAGGCTCCAGTAGAGCCACTCTAATTACATTGACATTCAAGACGTTGCATTATTTCTCATGGCACTGCATCAGTGTAGACTCTGATATGGATTAAGTCTCATGATGGGTAAAAAAAACCTTACTGTAACAAGCAAGCATTCTTGTTTTAAATGCATATGCCTTCTGGTAATTATGAGAAAACTTTAAGCAGATAGTATGCTGATTCATCCTCACTGTTGAGTTGCATATTCACCCTTAACCAGAGTAGAACGTATTATTTCTATATTATGTATTTATGTTTTCCATCTTCTGGGTTCAATATTAGAGATACGGTGGTTTTTTGGTTAAATATTTATACCTTAGATTTTCAGTCATGTTTAAATTTAATAAGACGCAGGATCATTGATTGTGATCCAGCTGATGTTGCAGCTCTTTCAGTTTTACTTCAGGAACTGTTTTCCACTGTGTTGGCATTCAGTGACATTTACAGTATGGGCTCTGAGCATATTAAAATTGACCCAAGCTGACTAGATTACTGAGTGATGTTCACCTCCTACTGTATGTAAATGAGACTGTTTTCAATTACTGTAAGGAGGGCTGGGAACAGATAGCAGTTATTTGGCTTTACCATGCTGAGTTGATATTCAAAGATGGTGATGATGATGATGATGATGATGACACTTTGTGTGCTAAGATCATCATCTGTCAGATTGACTGATGATAATGATCTCGTGTCAGGAGAGGGCTTAATGAATGTGGGGCCCTGCCTAAAGGAAGGCAGCTGGCTCCTTCGCAGCGCAATCTAAGCCACCCCCTTTCATTCATATTACAATAAACATACAGTGTTACAGCGACATCAAAGCTGCTGTAATGTAAAGAAAGACTGATACTTAAAAGCAAATGATTCTTTAAATAGTTGCTGTTATTCAGCATGTGTTAATCACATCATCATCATTCACCTCATTTTTGTTATTTATCCTCACCCTTGGCAGCCCATTAGTTGGCATATAGCAGTGACCATAATTGCTACTGTTGCTTTTGGCCAGTGGTGAAAAGTCTTGACTTGGCAGAGATGATGTAGGTTGGAGGCAGTAAAAATAATGGCAGCAGTAAACAACAGCAACAGTTGATTAGTCCATTAGGAAAGTATAGTTGGATAAGATGGGGGAAGATGCCCCAACCCCTTAATTCCTCTCCTAACCAATATACAGCACTAAATCTGCTCTCAACACATGTTTGAATGGCTATGCTATAGTGAATTCATTCTTGAGATTTATTTCACCAGTTAGAAAGGGGGCGAAAACTTCAAGGGGCATCCTGCCTTACAATATTATTTAGTTAGATTATCTAGTATATAGTCATATGTGACTTTATATTGTTCATATCTACACATTTTAGTAGTATTGCAGATTTAACAGCTTTAATCAATCAATCAATCAATCAATCAATCAATCAACGAATTTTATTTATAAAGCCCAATATCACAAATCACAATTTGCCTCACAGGGCTTTACAGCATACGACATCCCTCTGTCCTTTGGACCCTCACAGCGGATAAGGAAAACTCCCCCAAAAAACCCCTTTAACAGGGAAAAAAATGGTAGAAACCTCAGGAAGAGCAACTGAGGAGGGATCCCTCTTCCAGGACGGACAGACGTGCAATAGATGTCGTACAGAACAGATCAACATAATAAATTAACAGTAATCCATATGACACAATGAGACAGAAAGAGAGAGAGAGATGCAGGTAATGACAGTAGCTTACAACAACATTAATGAAAGTAATAATATTATAATTATAGTTCTGGTTACTGCGGTACAATATGTTGAAAGTATATATATTAATATCTGATAGTATACATATGTGACAATAATCATATGTATATAATAACAGTAGAAGTATGACTAATGCAAACAAAACAAAACAACAAAAATTATTAAAAAAAATAAAAAATAAAAAAAAATTGTAGAGTTTTCTAAAAAAGGGTGTCATAATAGGATTTGTATTTCCTTTTGCATTTTCTTTTTTTCTGTCGTTTCTCTTTTCATTTATATTTTCAAATGAATGTATTCTATTTGAATGTATTCTATTTTCTTTGTCCAACATCCGAAAAAAATAAATAAACTAAACTAAACTAAAAAATGATCAACAGCAGCAGCAGGAGGCATCTGGCAGGACCACGGCAGCAGCACAACCACACACGTCACACTATCCAGGCACTGCTGCAATATTAACCTGTGAGACAGTGGAGCACAAAGGCTTCGGAGAAGAAGCCGAGTTAGTGACATGCAGTACGGCTGAGTTAGCAAGATGCAGTAATAGGACATGAGTGTTAGCAAAGGAGAGAGAGAGAGAGAAGCAGGTATGGTATGTAGTATTATATTTTATTTGTATATTAGATAATTTATGCGTCCACTGTGAGCCAAGGTAACGAAATTTCGTTTAATATGTGCAACGATGATGTATTTGTTGAATGACAATAAAGCAAGTCTAAGTCTAAATCTCTAAGTCTATAGGAGGTCCCCCGGCAGACTAGGCCTAAGTCAGCCTAACTAGGGGCTGGTCCAAGCCAAGCCTGAGCCAGCCCTAACTATAAGCTTTATCAAAGAGGAAAGTCTTAAGTCTAGTCTTAAATGTGGAGACGGTGTCTGCCTCCCAGACCGTAACAGGAAGATGATTCCACAGGAGAGGAGCCTGATAGCTGAAGGCTCCTGGCTCCTGATCTACTTTTGGAGACTTTGGGGACCACGAGTAACCCTGCATTCTCAGAGCGCAGTGTTCTGGTGGGATAATATGGCACTATGAGCTCTCTAAGATATGACGGAGCTTAACCATTTAGAGCTTTATAAGTTAACAGTAGGATTTTAAATTCAGTTCTGGATTTTACAGGGAGCCAGTGCAGAGAAGCTAAAACAAGAGAAATGTGTTCTTGTTTCTTAGTTCCTGTTGTTGCTTGTTAGTGTTATTAGCATTGCTAGCTATCTAGAGTTAGCCAGCAGTTTTTGCAAGCTTGCTGGAGGAAGAAATAGAAATGATTAGTGTGAAGGAAAGGTTAAAAGGCTTGTAGATAATACTATAATGGGTCAGGGTTGGGATTTTAGTTTGTTTAGCTGGTTTTGTGCTCGGGGGCTTTGAAAGATTTTCATTTTTGTGCCATAACAAAACTAGCACTTTGTGACCTTGCTCGGTGAAAGGTGTTATATTAAATAAACTTAATTTACTTACTGGCTTACAAAAATGTATGTTACATGTACAATAAAAGGAATTTTTAAAATAGGACCTTTTTGAAGTAAACTTAAACTGCTACATTTTGCTGTCCCTGCTAATCAAGCTCGCAGTGTTTCTCACACATTGACTTATTTGCAGCAGCTGCCACAATATCAAGACTGACTGCCACTTATTAATGTTTTCATTTCATTTTTTATTATTTAAAATGGGTAAAATGTTATTCCATTTAAGAGCTGCGCTCAACTCCTGTCCCTGTGCTCTCTTTCTGCTTATCAAACCACAAATGACTTTAGACTGTATATAAAGATGGACGACACGACAGCTCCATGAAAGTGAAGCCGAAACATCTCCATCACCTAATGGTGGCTGGCTGCAGTATAAGTCATCCACCCCCTCTGGGCTGGGCTGTCATGAATCAGTTCAGGGAGGGCCCAAATGCAGAGTTACAGGCAGGTTGAAGTTTTAATAAGAAGCAAGATTTAATGCAGCTGATAAAAAAAAAACATCCAGAACAAGCAGGTAAGTGAAAGTCCAAATGAAAGCAGAGCCGAAACTAAACTGAAATCCAATTGGACTAATATTATAAACTCAGATAAAGAAACACAAGACAGTAGGCAGGAAACAGAGGAGGGAGCAACACCAAGAACACAGTGATGAATGCAGATGAACTGACTATGAACAAAAGGAAACACACAGGTATATATGCACAGAAAACTAATCACAAGGACAAAGCACAGCTGGAGCAGGAAGACAAGCGCAAAAGGAAGGAAATGGGCATCAGTTAACAACAAGAATGTGGAGGGGAACACTAGGGTGGAGAAAACAAGACTAATACAGAACAGGTGTGAGGGGAAGACTCTGGGAACAGGGAAGGACTAAAGAGACAGGCGTGACAGAAAACAGGCGGGAAAACACACAAAGACAGGAAGTAAAACCAGTTTATAACCAGTTTATATTAAAATAACTGCCATAATAAAATTTGACACAAATGAATTAATCCCTCTCCTTTTACTTCCACTAACAACCATGTCTTCTGTTCTATATGACCCCTGTTTTAACCTTCAAAATCTCTCCCAGGCTTCTGTCTGAGAAAAGCCAAAAGTCAATTGAGGGCAAACTGTCTTTTTTGCTTTCAGGCAAAATATGACTTCTTCTGTCACTGACCTTTCCAGTGAATCATTCTGCGCTCATTGCACTTTACAAAAACAAACTACTTAGTCCTGGACCTCAGAAAGAAACTGCAAAATATACTGGATTAATTACTGACTGGAGAATTTAACCTGGCATTTTGCCTATGGGAGACATTTAAGAGCACTTTAATTCTTTCCTACTGCTATCAGACTAATTGTGCGCCAGGTTTTACAGTGCATATCTAACGGAAATCTTGCAGTCTCTGTGCTTTTGCTTAACAACAGTCTGACTAAACAGCCCTTCAACCGTCACACAGTAGCCTCATGAGTGCAGCAGCTCTGCAGGCAGCTCTTTCTCTTGTGATGATTTATTGATAAACGGCTTCAATACAGGTGACCCCCACTCATTTTTTACTCAATTATGTATACACACACATATGCATAGTGCGCACACACACTTGTAGGCTCCCGCTGATCAAAAGCCAGTCAGCAGAGGATTGAGGAGAGATGTGTTCTCAAAGGGAGTAATTAAAAAAGTGAGTGATGTCAAAAAACCCAGACGATTCAATCTCTCCTGGCTGTTTGACTCAGCTTGGAGAGCACCAGTTTGGACTCCACATTATCCCATCTTATCATTTCCCGTGGCCGTGGTTAGTTTGCCAAGACAATGAATTAATAAGGCTGCTTTGGCTGGGAAACAAAGGGGCTGACTGAGCCAAGTATTCCTGGTTGTGTGATTTGGGTAAATTATGTGGCACTGTGGATGCAGGGTTTCAGAA
Organism: Epinephelus fuscoguttatus; assembly: GCF_011397635.1. NCBI lineage: Eukaryota > Metazoa > Chordata > Actinopteri > Perciformes > Serranidae > Epinephelus > Epinephelus fuscoguttatus. The sequence continues at coordinate 15,652,877 of NC_064762.1, read as the reverse complement.
TTGTATCTTCTAAATTTCCTCTTTGTTGTATTTGGAAATAGAAGAGATAAATGGTGTCCACTGTAGTACATTATGTGTGTTATTGTGCATTTGTATGCATGTGTGTAACCAAAACTTTATATTCGTCTCATTCTGGGTAGACTTTTTTTACTCAAAAGCCAGTGTGAAATACAAGTGCAAATTTAAAAAGGCATCCAATTTTTGTATGTATTTCTCAGAAGCACAGTTCATGCTTTAGGCTACACACAGTCCTTTGTTCTGCTTTTAATAAAAAAAAAATATTTTCTCACATCTCTCTATTGGTTTTTACCCGTGCCAATAGTTTAGGTTTTCTTTGTTCAGTTTTCATTGAAGAAATGAAACCTATTGGCAGTGAAGTCGTTTGATTCTTGAAGCACCATTTGGTTTTCTGTACATTTTACTGGGGTGAATTATATTTCAAAGCCTGAGAAAATAAAACTCTCCTCATGGCTAGATACCACCAGAGGTAGTTCAATCCCACTGCGGCACAAGAATGTTGATATTGGATGATCATGAAAAACCCTAAATTGTGTTCAAGACGATATTTTTGGACATCCAGTGTCAACATTTTTTAATTCCTCACTTGCTACAGTATCTGTCCATGTCAAGTATGGTATGATGAAGGTTAGAGAAAGATCATATTCAACAAAAAGATGAAGATTAGTTCCATGTCCATGTCGATTAAAACTTCACACATGCTTTTCACATCACTATATATAGGGCGCACTATTTCCTGCACTGGCACTTGGTGTCGGCATATAGAGAGGTGCAAAATCATCCCATGTGAATATGCTTTTTTGTAATTTGTGCCAACCCTTTAAAAGGCAATTCACCCCCAAATCAAAACACATATTTTTCCTCTTACCTGTAGTGCTGTTTATTAATTCAGATTGTTTTGGTGTGAGCTGCTGAGTGTTGGAGATATCAGCTGTAGTCGAGATGTCTGCCTTCTCTTGAATATAATGGAACTAGATGGCTCTCGGCTTGTGGATCAAAGGACCAAAACAAAACAAAAAAGATTATATATTTGAAAACTCAACAGCAGTGCCTATTCCCAGAAATCATGACTTGGTTACTCAAGATAAACCACAGACCTTGTTAAGGACAGTTTCATAGACTTTTTCATTGGCATTCTCATGTTTCCAAAGCTACATGTATTCTTGGCCTACTTCTAGCATACTGATGTGTGTACATACAGCAAAAAATGTATTCTCAGACATGTTTTTACTGTCTGTGCCCAGGGTACAGAGTTTGGTAAGTGAGCATTTATGTATGCAGCTCCTTATACGTGGAATCTTCTGCAGAAGGACCTAGAATTGGACTCATTGGTTCCTTTCGGCCATTTCAAAGCACTGTTGCAGATTTTTGTAGACAATCTTCTATATGCCAATCACGGTGTGTCTTAGCTGGTCTTTGTAATCATGTGTAGTTGTCCTTTGTTGCATTTTTATGGTTGATGTCTAATGTACATTGTCATACTTTTTGGCTTTTCTTTGTAGTAATCTTATATTGCTTGTTTTAGAGCTGTACATTTGTATTCTCTATTTTTGTTCTATGTTGTCTGTAACTTAAGTTGCTGCCTGTCTCGGCCAGGACACTGTTGAAAAAGAGATATTTAATCTTAAGAGGTTTTTCTGGTTAAATAAAGGTTAAATACATTTTTTTGAAAAAAAAGGGACTTGGGTTGGAAAACAGAGGGTCACTGATGCAAGTCACTGTCTGGATCAACAATGTAGTGTGGACTGGTTGCTAGACAGGTGCTAGTTTGTCTCCCGAGCATTGCTGATGTGCCCTTGGGCAAGGCACTGAGGCCCCAACTGCACTAGGCACCTCTCCAAGGCAGCCCTTTCACTCTGACATCTCTCCATTTAATACATGTGTAGGTCGTGTTTGTGCATGTGTGTGTTCAGGCCTGTGTGTATATGACTTCTTTTTTCTTTTACCTTGAACCAATTCAAAGAATACTTGGTCTGACACAGTCCCAAACACTGGTGTCCTGGGGGAAAGTCCTGTGTTTGTTGACCCATCCATCACCTGAACCCACCACCTTAAACTTCTCTTTCTTTACTCACATCAGTGCATTGGTCATGTGATCACAGCCTACCCGAATATGTGGGTTATACACGAGTTGCTGGCTCATGATTACATGGATTTTATATGTCTTGTGGTGCATTACTTTTGTAGGTATATGTAAAAACAGTGCATGAGAACAGCCTGTTTCCTCTGAAGAGCTTGCCTTGCTTGTGACAGTGCGAGATGTAAACATGAATGGTGTTCCTCTCGGCTGAGCTGTAATGCTAGCTAGCTCAGTGGTGTTACGTGAGCTAGCAGCAGATGCACGCTTCCGTCTGTGCTATGATACAATTAGCGGGTGTAGTTCAGTAGAAAGAAAATAGATCCCACATGAAACTGCTCACAACAAGGTCAGTGGATTATCTTGAGTAACCAGGTCATGATTTCTGGAAAGAGACATTGTTTTTAAGGTTTTCAAAAGTATTTTTTTGGCACTTTGAGCACCACAAGCCGAGTGCCATCTAGTTCCACTATATTGGAGATCAGGCAGACATCTCTACAGCAGAGAATTGTGTCTCTGTGTGGATAAGCAACACGCAGTTCCCTGTAAACCTCAAAGTAAAACTACATCACAGCACCATTCACTGCCATTAGCCATATCTCCCCACCCTCTGACCCATCATGTCATGTTAACTCTTGTGTCATTATGTTAGTGCCTGTTCCCTCACTTTCCTATCCATTATTTATCCATTTCAGCGCTCACACACTCGATCTGTACTGCCTTATCACACTCAACAGTCGTAGGTTAATGAAAGCTCTCTCGGTTTCGCTAAGGATGATGAATCACAACGCCCTGACATTGCAGTGACCCTAAACTGTGTGTGTGTGCGTGTGCAGAAAAAGCTGACAGTGCTGGTGCAGGAGGACTGTGCAGGGCAGTGTTTTATGCTGTACATGATTACTGTAGCATTACTGCTCTGTTCCTGGAGGTGTGTTGATACAAAATATAAATAATGGAAATCATCTTAAAGAACTACCCCCCCACAGGTACAAGTCTTAAATATATTAAGGTGCCCTGCACAAGGATTATTACATCATTTATAGTGTTCTACACTGTCAAAAAAACACATATACATGATTGAATAAAAGCTGTAGTCCGGTAAAGTATTCCTCTGCAATTTATTAGTATCGCCTCTGTAGCGGAGTCTGCTGCTCCCTTGAGGTCGCAAAGCTTTTCTCTTTCATTTGTCTCAGTAATGATTCTGTATCATGAGGAGCCACTTGGGCCGAGAAACTTTTTGTCTTAGTGCAGTGAAGTGATAGAGTCTGTTGTTAAAAACCTAGTGGGATCAGATTAATCCAGCGTTCAGGGGAATTGACATTTTGCTAAGCGTCCCACACTACAGTAGCTGTTAAACTTTCCGTTTTAGCTCAGTAGATATGCAGTTTACAAGAAAAATGGGGAGCAGTCTTACTGCTCCGAATTTCAAGTAGTTTGAAACAGTGGGTCAGACCCATTTTAAAAGGAGAACCCTGTAAACGGAAAATTGAATATGCCTGATGTGCGGCTGACAACTCTCACGCAATGACCAGGACACTCATGCAGTTGACACTTTTCACTCACTGTCACACCACACATCCATTTTCTCACATAAGAAAAGACAAATGTATAACTGATTATGTTGAAAACAGGAAACTGACAGTGTAAGGACAAACAGGACAGAGCAACACAGCATAACAGCAGCACTGAAGCTGATCAAGCTAGCTGCTTGGATTTTGATACGGTACCTGAACTTGGAGCAGCCAAATAGGGTTTCTCACATGGGGTCTGCCCATTGGTCCAACAGCCCATTGGTCCGACCATATTAAACCCATTGTTCCGAAGTCCCATTGTTCCGAAATCATCATGATGCCCTGTGGTTAAGGTCTGGTGAGGTTTAGGCACAAAAACCACTTGGTTAGGGTCAGGAAAAGATCATGGTGTAGGTTAAAATGGAAAAGAAAGTGACAAACACATAAGCCGTGAGCCTGCTTCGCCTCAAGCCTTTCCCAGCTGACCCAGAGCCGGTCGCGGCGCACCACCAAGGCAGAAATACGCCCGCCGGGAGCCATTCAGCACCGCGGAGAGCTCCCCACACAACCCAGACCCCAGAGTTAGTAACAGGAGGTTATGGTGTTTCATTCTCTCCTCTCTATGACACTTGTATCTCGACCAGTAGCCTACTTTTGTTGCGTTGCTGATCCTCTATGGTACACAAATACAGTATAGCCTAGTACAATCACGTAACGGAACAATGGGACGTTGGACTAATGAGAGGTCGGAACAATGAGAGGTCGGAACAATGCTACGGCACCTCTCACATTTTCTATTCCAAAGAAAACCGCCGATAAAGAAGTCCTATCTTAATAAAACAGTTCCATAATAGGTTTATTAGTGCAATATATTCCTGCTCAAACTGTTCTGTGACCACACTGAACATTAGTGTTATATTGCAACACACTGAAAATCCCCTCATTTTTAGACTCTCATAAATAACTTTGCTTTCATTTTCAGTTATCTAGTTCAGGATGACCCTCACTATGACCATGTAAAAATTCATGTTCTTTTACTGTACAGAAATTATTGGGAAATTTAGCTCAAATTAAATGGTAAATAGTAAATGGACTGCACTTGTAAAGTGCTTTTCTAGTCTTCCGACCACTCAAAGTGCTTTCACACTCACACATGTCACATTTACCCATTCACACCCATTTACACACTGGTGGCTGAGGCTACCATACAAGGTGCCACCTGCTACTCAATAACCATTCACTCACACAGCAATGGAACAGCCAGCGGGAGCAGTCTGGGGTTCAGTATCTTGCCCAAGGAGACTTCAACATGCGGAGCTGGGGGAGCAAACCAGCGATCTTCCAATTGGTGCTCTCCCGCTCTACCTCTGAGCCACAGCCGCCCCAAATAACATTTATAACATTTATAATTTCCTCATATCTGGACTTGCTAAAATTTGTTTGGAGAAATAAATGGGAAAATCACCTCAAAATAGAATGTAACACAAAATGTCCTCATGTTTAAACTCAGAAAATCTTTTCTTTCAGAGGTTTGCTGAAATTTTGAATTGCAACCATGGCATGTCAGATCTAAAGTAATTTTACTCTCTCACTCCAAACTAAATTGAGAAGTTGGCAGCCTTGCTTTGTGGCTGCACACATGATATAATTCTTGAAGTCTGAGGATTAAATTAAATCGCAAACAAAAACAGTGTATCAGACTGGAGCCAACAGAGAAAGGACTCAGACAAAGGACTCAAAAACACGAGGTCTTTTTTACTGAGACAAAAGGGGGTCGGTGCACACATAATCAGTCCAAAAACACAAACAAAGGTATCCAAAGGCAGTAGGCAAAAGCAAGGTCAAAAATGCTAAAGAGAACACTGGGGAAAATGACTAGAACACACACTCAAATAACTGAGAACGAATTGGTAACAGACAAAGGGCAGCACAAGGATGATACACAAGGGAGGAGGGGTAATGACGGACAGGTGAAATTAATCAGGGCAGAGCAGGTAATCACACAGGAGGGAAACACACAGGGGCAGGAAGTATAGTACCTGAAACGAGAGACAAGGGTGAGTGTCAAAATAAAACAGGAAATACAGACAGATGTTTCTGGCAAATGTAATGTTATCTGCAGTTATATTGCTCAGACTGCTGGAGTGTAAACTTGTATAAATCCAACAAAGAGCAAAAAAGAGCTGTTAACATTAGCCTTACAGCCGGCAATAGCGAAGGAACCCTAAAAAAAGTGAATCCAAACCCCATATGTCCTCAAACCCTAGAAACTCCTCCTGTGGGGGGCTCCTGCGGCTGGATTTGCCTCTTTTACTCATTTTATTTGATAAATATCATTAATGTTTGTTTATTTACTGGACCTGGCATCCTATTATTTTGCGAAAGCGGCCCCAGGGCAAAGCAAGTTGAGAATCCTTGTCCTAAACTGTGATGTAGCTCAGGAAGCATCCATGAACAGCATCCATGCAGTGGGCGAATACCTCACAGTGGATGCGTTCATCATAAACAGGATGTTTTTCATTACCTGTTACCCCACAAATTAACGAAGTGGATGTACCAATGGCTTTGGAGGTAATGCTCAGTTACTAATGCAGGTTGTAAGCTTGTGAGCCAGACTATAGATTGCTGCTCAGGTTAGAGCAGATAAACTCAGTTTGATTCCTTCACTACAGTTCTGGCCTTGTATCTTTGGTTCTGAAGCTCAGATACTGACTTTATATAATGTTTGTATCTGTATACAGGTTTCGGTACAAACTCAGTGTATCTGTAGTGTGGATGCACATTGTTGCATTTGTGGCTCTACGCTTCACTGCTCCTCATGTCTATGTTTAGGTGATAGTGGGTGTGAAAATCGTGTAGTGGTGTGTTTTTTCCCTCTAGCTGGTGGCTTCACTCCCCTCCAGTCTCTTGTCATGAGAGCCCAGCGCTGAGTGGGAGCACACATGGCTGATCTGTTTCCTGTACAGCCGGCTGGTGTCTAATGGGCTTGTCACACCTAGCTGTGACTCGTGTCACACTCAGAGTCAACCAGTCACCTGAGCACGACTGATGACCATAGCCACAGTCACAGGGTTAATCAAAGTCAAACTCAAAGTCATACAATCAGTCCGTGAAGTGTCTTAAAATGTTTGACCAAGACCCTGCAGCCTGAGTACTGGATATGCAATTTGTGGACATATATTCAAGCAAACATGCTGAGTTATAACATGAATTTAAGTGTTGAGAAACACTGTATGACTTGGTGCATAATATATTACACTCTATACGCACAAATTATTCTTTTAGAAGTGCCAAATTTTAAAGACTGTCCTTTTAGCCCATATAACTGTGACAGGCTTTGCTGTTTAAAATGTACACCTTTCTTATGCATTTATGAAGGTGACAGATACCTCTCATTGTTTCTCACAACTCCAAATTAGTTTTGGTTGGATGTTTATCTCGGCTGTCATCTATTCCCAAAGAAAACTGAAGCACACCACTAATTGTCTTTCATTCCTCAGCTCACCTCATACCACACTCCCACTGGGACACAGCGCATTATGTGCTAACTTCTTTTTCTTCCTTGACTTTCCTCTCCAGCAAGTTGTTTCAGCAGTCCGAGCAGGTGTGAACCCTTCAGGAAATAGATCCAATCAGACGAGCCTCTGGGACATCAGTTCCTCCTTTTTCTTTGCCGGGACTGTTATCACCACTATCGGTAAGAGAAGCAGTTTCTCACCCTTACTCAGCACTCATTGTTTTCTCTTTATAGAGGTTTCTAAAAATACTTCACACTAGTTGCATGCAGTGCTTTGAAAATGCATACAAAATGTAAAGATGTTTACTGTATGATTTGAAGCAATTCTGGCTGTATAAGCACAGTCCATTTATCACGTCTTCATGGACAAAGCCGTCGTCAGAAGCACAATGCAATTCTGATGACTATTTTAGCATGAAATTGCACTTGCATAGCAAAATTACACTTGCTAACCAGAAGCCTGCATCAGCTTTGTCTCTAGATTGTGCTTCATTGCACCAGGATCTCGTTTAGACTACTGCTCACCGAAATTGCAAATAAAAGTTGGCCACATTTGCTTGCACAGTTTCACTAAAGATAAACTCTATTTATCAGAAACAAAGCAAAAGAATGTTGTTAGCAATTCAAAACAACAGAAATTAAGTCTACATGCCACAAAATGATTTGACCTGCAAACAAGTATACCAGGATCCAAGTTCTTGACATAACTCTGAACATGTACTGATTCAGGCCATACATCATCATAAAAAACATCATGGAGAGGGGCTTTAACAGATGGCTTCATACTTGAATTATAGACTTTAAAAGAAATAATGGGTGTAGCCAGTGTGACATTACTCATTAGTTTTTGGACTCCTGCCTTTGAAGCTTCGAGTTTGGCATTTTGAATGCTGCTAACTTGGATTTCTGAAGCAAAAAGTGACCATATTTTGATGAGAAGTTGGAGCTGACCCGAACGCTAGCTGCTAGCTTGGTTGGCAAAGTGCATTACAGTCTAGGTTGACTGTTATAATGCTAATGCTAATTTTTTTCTTGCTCTTCAGAGGGACTTTTAGTCCAACCAAACTAGGCCCCCAGGAAGTGCGCTTGTGTTTGGAGCCAATTTTCATAGTGGGCAAACAGTGGAATTACAACTTTGGGGTCTGTCACCAGACACCATGGGGCCTAAAAAGACTTTTTTCCTATAGACCTACATTGTGAAAGAGACATCTGTAAATCAGTGGATGCATTTTTTTTAGTAGCGCCACAACCCGCATGAAATGATTCATGTCACTATCCATACAAAATGTAAGGGTGTTTACTGTATGATTTGAAGCAATTTTGGCTGTATAACCACGGTCCATTTATCACGTCTTCATGCACAAAGCCCTTGTCAGAAGTACAAACTGACGAATTGATCATTTCGATCCAATAACAATTATAAAGTCTTGTCATCCCCATTCAAGCTAGAGGAGCACTGAACTGAAAGTTAGCCGCTTGGCTTGCAAAAGTCTGTAGTGCGCCTGCTCTATGGAGCCAATGATGTAGAATATCTGGGTAATTTTATACCCTGGATGTCATACTATTTTAGCTTCCTTCACCACTGAGCAACATTTATAGGAATGATCAGGGCCCTGCCTCAAACACTGTATCCAGTTCTCTGTATACAACCATGAACCAAACGTTGAACACTGAGAGAGCAACAGCTACACCAATATTCTGTAAATTTTTTGGGTTACACCATGGTTATGTAACCTAACCAATGCTGTGGCCATGTAGCAACTTGTGACACCCACATGTCACTCAAGGCAATCACATACTTAATTATGCATAACCTGAAGCCTTAATAGCTTTTAATGGATGCGTTTTATAAAAAAATTCTGCCCTTGTACAATTGTCATGAATGATGAAATTAACTATAGAAATCACAACTGTTTCTTGTAGCAGGCTGTAAACATGTTTATTTCTGCTGTAAAGTTGGGCATTTTAACACGAGGAACTATGGGGATTGTCTCTCCTGGAGCCTGCCTCAAGTGGCCAATCAAGGAGCTGCAGTTTTTGGCACCTCTGCACTGGCTTCATTTTCTAGTCCTGAAGGTTGTCACTTAGTTCCTATGTTTGGGCAGGCTCATGCCAGCCCTGGACCGTAAGAGTTGTGACGCCAAGGTTAGGCACTCTTCTCTGCAATCTCCTATTAATTCACAACAATAGAAATTAAGTCTGCGGCTTTATACCAGAACAATACCTCGGAAGATTAATGTCTGTTAACTGAACAAGTACTGCAGCCTAAAGAGCTTTAACTGATCTGACACTACAGAAGAATATTATTATGAAGCGCCTGATGTGTTCATTTGGTCTTAGTTACTGTAATCTAGGAGCTGTCAGCTTTATGGGCCTGTAGCACATTCTCTGTCACCTCCAGCTGTAAGAGATTACTAATAAGGAAAACAGAACAGCTCACACACACACACACACACACACACACACACACACACACACACGCACACATACACACAGCTAGTCTGACAGCTCATCAGTCTCTTCCAAGACAGATCAGTGCATCTGTTAAGTGGGCTGTTGGGCTCCATTTCACATCTCTAGAATCCTGTCAGAGCTCACCCTGATTTTGCCAACACAGGATGGCTATTAATCTGAGAAACAAAGTGCAATCTTGATGAATATTTTGGCATGAAATTGCACTTGCTAAATAGAGTATTTAATGTCCCCCGATTTGCTCGCAAGTCTATCCTGGTTCCTAGTGATGCGCAGGTCAAGGATTTTACAACTCACACCAGCCAAACTGCTCTGCCCAACCTTCAAACATATGCGTTAATCACCCAAACCTGATCTGCACATTTCTGGTAATGACTATTACTAATAACAGCCTACTTGATGCTGGCTGTATGATATGTCATTTCCAGTAAATAGCACAGCATAAAACAGGTGTTCTTTGTTTAAAAATACAAACATAAAAAGACAACAAGTACTCACACATCTGTTAAGTGGTTACGTCTTCAGTGGGATCTCAAGCACATAGCTGATATCTAGTACATGATCTAACAGAACTGCATATTTAATGGATTCAGTGAGGACAGAGAGACACTTGCTTGCTTGCTGATAGGCCTACATATTCTCAGAGGGAAATAGTTTTACCAGGGGATTATGACTGGAGATATTTAAATATGTCAGACTTGAACAGATCTTCCTGGTCAGAAACCAGATAACAAAAACACTGAGCTCAGCAGCACTGATGATAAGTCTGCTTGCTATGTGTTAGAGCGAGACAAAGACAGAAGCACAGGGATCACACTATAGGGCCGCTACACAGAACCAAACAATGGTGGCATCATTCCACTCCAGTGTGTGATTACAGACAGCATGCTGGCATCACGAAATCAAAAGAGGCATGATGGCCATGATATGTAACACAACAGTGTCGGCCTCTATTATGATATATAACAAACACATTGGCAGCACTTTATAAATAACAACAATGGCAAAACATGGGAACAACAATTATTTACTGTTCCTGTTATATGGCGGCTGATCTCATCATATGGTCAGAGGGTAAGGAGCTCCTGGACCTCATTGTTTTCCTTATTTGCTGACACTTTGGCTGCTGTTCTTCCTCCTTGAGTTAGCTGCTAACTGCTAGTAGCTACGTTTTTAAATCTCCTGCAGTGGGTCACACACATAACATGTCGTCGAAATGTAAGACCTGTCTTGCCCATGATCCCATCCTGCCAGCTGTCCCATTAATACAGACACCATTTCAGCGATGTCACTACCTCCCGTGGCGGCTTAAAGACGAGACCACTCTTTTCCCCAATTCTGCGATCATACTTTATAAGCAGCATGGCGAGGTGGCAAAACAGCACCATTTTTCCGCTTTGAACAAGCAGTGCAAAAGGAGCTAGAAAGCAGGGTAAAGAAGGTGGAAGGTGGACTATTGTACAGTGTTTCTGAAAGTTATTAATAACCTACTTAGAATGCTGCTTGGTCACTTAATGACCCACCTGAAACCTGCGATATTTGCTAAACAAGCTTACCCAAACCAATCGACCCGTGTGTCAACCCACAAGTCAAGTCGACCCGAGCATCACTACTGGGCACAGTGATTTCAACAAGACGGGGGAACCCCGAGGATCGCCAGTGGTCCTGCAGGTCTCAGAGGGTTTTAATGTAATATCAAATGAGCTTCAACTCTAAATGTATTCACCTCCAGATTGTGCTGTAACATGTACAGTCCATGTTTCTGCTGTCCTCATGACTTTGTCCATGTTTTTAGGTTTTCTTTGTAAATTTTCTGTGGAAAAGTAGTGCAAAAACTAACAGCTAGTTCTTCCTGCCCGTCATCCGCCATGTTTGCCATACATTACTCTAAAGTCAAGTTTGATTGCAAGAGGTTTGTGAGATTTGTGAGTTGCTTGTGTATGGAATCTGTAAGAGTTTATTGTTACATGTTATGTTTGGTGTCTCTCACATTTTTAACATCTGTTAAGGCTTGAAGAATATTTTACTGAGGGCCAAACCTAACCCAAACCTGACCCAGCCCCTTTTCCACATTTTGCTGCACTGCACCAGCCTTGTGCTTGTTCTTCTGCTCACCAAAGTTACAATATGTTACTGGCCACAGCACACACACATGCACATATACACACACCCAGCTGCTCTTATCTGGCTCGTCCAAGCAGACCTTCACATATCAGCGGGTCTGTTTGGTGGGTCGTTGAGCTCCATTTCACGTCTTCAGGATCCTGTCGAATCTCATTCCTCAGTCAGAAAATGTGCAATAACTTGATTTTGCCCTCTGGTTGGAAAATAAAAAAATAAGTGTGCTTTCTGTAACCGTGTGTAGAGTAGAAGCCTCACTGCGGGTTTTGCCTTTGCTCTCCACAGACTGAGTGTGTTGACTTTCTTTTCTCCATTCGGGCACTGCGGTGATCCAGTCCAGCTAGCCCTTAACAAAAGGCACATTTACTGATGTTTGACTTGAAGATGTGGTGATGTTTTCTCATGAAAGGAGCCATGGTAGTTCAATAGCTGGAGCAGAGAAAAAGGAGCACTTTGGCTTTAATTTAGTTTTGAGTGCATAGATTTATCTTTGTAAACCCAAACATCTAGAAATGGTCACAAGGTGAAGGTGCAAACAGTAGCAGATGCTTCAGCTTTCATAGCATTGATTTTACCGCTGAAACTCCTAGGTGGTATTTTCTGTGTATCACCTTCAGTGCTTGTTAAACAGCACATAATTGCTGTGCTGTCTGTTGGCAATCATTATAATTCTGCCTGATTACAACAAAATGTTGTGTGGCCATTGCTGCTAAGATAAGCTATTCATAAAGTCATTGTGTGATTTCTGTCAGTAATCAGCCGACGAGGAAACATAATAAAGCCTAGAAAGGAAAAGAGTCATTACAGTTTGCTCCCTCTCTCAGCTTTTGTCTCTTTTCTGACCGTCCTTGATTCAGCCAGACCTGATAGAGCAAGAGCAGATTGATTTGTTTATGTGGGATCTTTAATTGGATGTGCAGTGTCAAGGCAAAGCGTGTTTTCCCCCATTTATTTTCATCCTCATACTTTATCCAGGAAACGAACCTTCTCCTCTCTCCAGGGAGTAAAAGAGGAGCAGAAACGATTGAATTTCTCCCCAGTGGGATTCCTTAGTTTAGTTCCTCTGACTGTTCTAGTCCTTCACATTTCCCATAGTGTATAGATCAGTTGAATCCCAAATGAAGCCTCCTTTGTCACTTGCACATAAAAGAAAAAGTAATTATTATTCTCACTGATGGTCTTGCCTCCCCTTGGCTTTGTTATGAAGGTGTTTCCAGTGGAAGTTTTCATGTGATGTACAGTAGGTCTGTAGTATATTGATATTATATTGATATTGTGATATAAGACATGATATCAGAGTCTTAGATCATATCTTAGATTCTGGATATAGTAATATTGTTAAGTGTTGTCTTTTGCTGGTTTTAAAGGCAGCATTACAGTAAAGTGATGTAATTTTCTGAACATACAAGACTGTTCTATTGTTTGCCTTTGCCCACTTAGTCACTGTATCCACATGACTGATGATTGTTCATCAAGTATCTCATTGTTTAAATATTCTTTTAAAGCACCAATAGTCAACCCCGCAGTATCATCGCAATATTGATATTGAGGTATTTCCAGCCCTTAACACACATCATCTCGTCATAATGGTACCGGCAGTCCCTGATGGCAGTGACAACTAGGGGTGGACGATATGGCCCTAAAATAATACCATGATATTTCAGGGTATTTCTGAGATAATGATATTCTTGACAATATGACAAATTAGTACAAAGAATATATTTTACTATTAATTTAAGAACAAAATAAGTGATATAGTTTTACAGTTTACCTTCAAATGTTCAGTAAAAACTAAACAAAATCTCTAATTTCTTTTGTTTGCGAACAACATCAGTAACTCAGAGTGAGATTCAGATTCTGTATACAATATTAGTAGTTCAACAAAATAAAATCTACCACAAATTACACATTTAAACAGCTCCCAAATACAAAAAATGTCCCCTGGGATCTATATTAAATTCATTTATTCCTGCCTCCATTAAACTTTTAAATGGTGCTGTTTGAGGCTGCAGGGATTGCGCAATAGTCTCATGGTGTTGTACCACAGGGTATGTGCAATATGTGTTATGTATTTGTATGTGCAATATCTTGTAATGTGCAATGTGGAACATGTGCAACTTATTATGTAGCTTGTTTTATCACACTGTGAAGCCATGTTGTGCGCAGCATAGGAGTCCAAAACAAATTTCCCTATTTCCCTTTTATCAAAATCCTAAATGACTGAGTTCCTATGTACGCACAGCGAGAGCGGAGAGGGAGAGACACTGTGCTGCTGCCAGAGGAGCCGCTGAATGAGTTCCCTCTCCAAGGAAGGAACTTGCAGTAACTCGCTAAAAGAGTCTGAGAAGTCCGGAGCTGTTCATGAAACATTCAGGATGCCACAGTTTCTTCCACACCACTGAAGCTGCTCCTCTTTTTGGAACCACTGTGCAGTCGTAATAATACGGCTTTAAGCCATGCTTGTTGCCATGGGTATGACGTCAATATGTCAACAAGTCAACTATCACAATATTAATTTTTCGCACTATATTAAAAGTTATATTGGTATTATCATGAACGAGATGATATGGCACACCCCTAGTGGCCACACGAGCAAGATAATGCGCCATATCGTGCCTCAAAGCCTGCTTAGGAAAGGCTCGCAAATGAGAAAGTGCTCAAGGCACTGACCTGGCCCACAACTTTCCCAGATCCCAATCCAATTGAGTATCTGTGAGATGTGCCAATACCCCAGACTCCAGTCTGATCTATAGTAGGGCGTCCTTGGACCAGACTTGGCTCTGACCTGTTGAGGCGTGGATGCAGGATTAGCATTGGCAGCAAATCCTTTGAGTGCTGTGGGTTGCGAGGTGGGGTACAGGCATGTCAAATTGATGCTGGAATGGATTGGCATCTGGGGACTTTGGAGGCCACATCGATGCCTCTGGCTCTTTGTCATGTTTTTCAGGCCATTCCTGAGTACTTATTGCAGTGTGGCATAGTGTGTTGTGCTGCTGAGTGGACTGCCATTGGGGAATGTCATTGTCATGAGGGGTGTACTTGATCTTAAACAGTGTTTAGGTGGGTGGTGCGTGTCAAGCGGCACCATGAATGCAGGACTGGAGGTTTCATAGCAGAACATTGCACTGTAACAAGATGATAAATGTTATTCACTTCATCTGTCAGTGGTGCTAATGTTGATCGGTGCACAACACTATGAAAAAATGTCCTTTTCTTTACTCTTGATTTGAAAATTTAATTAATTGGAAATGTGTTTAATTATAGAGTATAGTTACAGTGATAACAATGAGACAATGTTCAGTTTACTTTAAAACTACCTAAAACCCACCATGACAGGGTTTTATTGCCTTTTTTCGCAATTAAATTATCGACCAAACCACAAAAGCAAACCTGTGTCTCTGACAGAAGCTAATGAAGTCACTCTGTTCAATCTCATGTCACCGTTCTCTCTCCCAGCGTCACTTAATGGATTTAGAAGGAAGTCATTAAGCTTTTATTGTCCACTGCAAATGCATTTGTTCCTTCAAGAGACAGACCGTGATGGTGATGACCACGTGATCGTTACATAAGAGTGTCGGTGGTGTCACGAATGCAGTGATATGGGGCCTATACTGACAAATGAGTTCATCCATTTTAAGGCCTGAGCTCATTATAGAGTGGAAATCTTAAGTTTAATGTATTATTCATGACGGCAGTGTTGGAGTCAAGTGTGAAACTAATTGAATGACTTATTGGTATTTAACTGAATTTGGTGTTTAACCTTTGATTTAAGTCTTGTGTGAGAAAAGAGAGCAGATCGTGTTCTAAAGTTTAAAAAGCAGGGCCATAGCCATGGAGCTCACACTGGTGGGGACCAAATCTGTGGGGGGTTCTGAGGGGCCCCCAGCCCTCCACTCTCTAGCAAAAACAAGCACTAAATCAATCCTGCGTAGAGATATTTCTTATCTTAAGCAAATACTAGAGATGGGAATCACCAGAGGCTCCACAGTACGATATATCACTATACTTAAGTCACGATACAATATTATCGCAATGTCAAATATGTTGAGATATGCTGAGTATTGCAATAAAATACATTGCGATTTATTACCGTTTTTTAACTGTAAATTATGAACCCAGAGGAGCACTTTGTCAACATCTGTTTGATCTAATAGGATAAGGTTTTCAGTCTGGTCATCTCACCTCAGACTTTTTTTTTTTAGCAGCAAAATGTATCTAGTGAACTGAAAAAGCAAGTGATTCAATTTATATTTGTCATATTAATAATTAATATAATGAAAAAAACAACAATATTGGGATACTACGCTGTATCGATTTTTCCCCCTATCCCTACTATATAGTGTACTATATAAATATGCAATAAATTAAAAGTACTACTGTCTACATTTATTACGCATGCCGCACAACATAAATGTTAGACACCGTACACAGACTTCACATCACTTTTTAGCATATCTTAATTTTTGGGGGGGATGTGTTGCTCCCATATATATATTATAATTACTCAATGGTTAAAGAAGTCAAACATTTTACTGAAATATGTATCACCTAATTGCTGAAAGACATATTTTTAATTCCATTTTACATATAAATCCACACATTTGTATTAGGGGTGGGGGGGTGGGGATCGATACAGCACAGTAGATACATGTTGCTGCTGCATAATAATTGCTAAGGTGAGATGAACAGACTGAAAACTTTATCTTATTAGATAAACAGACATTGACAAAGTTTTTTGGGGGGGACATAATTCACTGTTGAAAAAAGGTAATAAATTGCAATATATTTTATCGTAATAATTGGCATATCACAACATATTTAAAATCGCAATATTGTGTGTCATGACTTAAATGTCGTGATAATATCGTATCATCGATCCTTTGGTGATTCCCACCCCAAGTTTTTGTCAGCCATTAAGTTCTGAAATGATCTGGGTTTCTTTACTGCACCACATAATATCTTTGACATGGCAGAAGAAATTATGTTTTCAGATTCTCTGTCCATGCGGCTGTACATATCTGTGTACAAAGCAATATCTCAAGAACACCTTCAGGAAGTTTCTTCAAATTTGGCACAAACGTTCACTTGGCTTTAATGGTGCGTTCGTTTTGTACTCAGAGGTCAGAAATTCCCAGTTCCCAGTCAGAAGTTTAAACTCGAACGCACCCTGAGATCAGATTTCCAACTCTGAAACTTGGAGCAACCGCATCAACCCCGACTTACGAATTCAAGATGGCTGCCGGTGACATACATAGTGAGTAAACATTCTGCTAAAGTACTGTTTATAGCAATTGTATCTTATTTGTTTTACGTTAGGTCAGCCATACCCATAGTACTGTTCAGTTTTTATCCGTGGGCATGTTGCTACGCTGTCTGTATGTGCAAAATACCACATAGAGCATTGTTATCAACTGATAATGCCTACAGTGGCTACGGCTAGCCCAGTGGTAGAACGGTAACGTCCATGTTTTTTTCCGACTTTTCCGCCGTTGTCAACTAGAATGCAAAAACTGTTGTCAACTCAGAGCTGACGTCATTCCCACTTCCGACTTCCGACCTCTGAGTACAAAGCGAACGCACCATAATCATGAACTGAAAGAGTTTGGCGGTCAAAGGTCACTGTGGCCTCTGATAAAATTTCACCCAAATATCCAATAGAATAAAAATAATGAAATGACAACATTTAATATCCAAAAGGTCAAAAGTCGCCTTCACTTGCAGAAAAAACACTTTTCTGGCCATTATTCAGGGATATAACTCAGGAGCAGAGGGGGAGACATTTGGTCAGATACTGAATTGGTGACACTAATCTTGGGTGATTGTATAGATCTTCTTTGCTGCTGGGTTAAGACATGTGTCAAGCAATCATTTAGAATCTGTAGCTTCTTTGCAGAAACATGTCAAACTGTCATGGCTATATGAGTCTGAACAGATATGGATGTAAACTGGAACTGGAATTTGACTGCATGGCGGAGGCATACAACTGTAAGGCAGTAATTCTGCTGTTTTTATCCTAATCCAAGAACAGTCAATTCTCTTTGACTGGCACCATTTTATCCCAGTGCATGACACTGACTCTGTGAGCTTGCAAAGCATAACTTGCTTTTCAGCTCTGCTATTGTGATAGCATTCAAACATGAGGTGAGAACATCAACAAGAAATAATCTGTTTAACTCAGCAATAAAAAACAGAAATGAGTTCAGTTCCAAATCACATCCGTTGTGTCTGTTTTTTTTTTTGTTTTTTTTTTTGCAGGGTCACCAGGAGATGTTAAAAACTAATCCTGCATCCGGTCTCCCGTTGAACTAATCAGGAAATTAGTGAGACTTGATTGACAATTTTTCTCACACTGAGTATCACCCCACTCCAGTGTGAGACCAGACGATCATTAGAAGGCTCCCTGCAGCTCATATCCTGAGACAGATGACTGCATTAATAAAGAGAAGTGGATGTAGTTCATTATGCAGACCCTTTATTAAGCATTAAATAATGAAAGTCATGTTGTCGAATGTGTGGAGTCAGCTTTAAAGAAGGCACAGGTCGTGAAGGGTTTTATGTTTACCAGGACACCGACCTCTATGAGACCCATCTGCTTTCCTTGCTGCACATGATGATGGGTTAGAGAGAAGATGAAAGGCAGTGAACCAGTGATGGACTCACATTAGTGTGTGTGTGTGGCTGTGTGTGTGTGTGTACGGAAGCCTACGTACAGCATACTCCATGTCTTTTCATTTTTGGTGTTCATTCTGTTTTTTATTCACATCAGAGGATCTTGAGGACGGAGAATGTGAATTATAAACTCCAGTCTGAGTCAGTGCTTTAACAAGACTTCAGTCTCTCACTGCTGATATTTCTCAGAGCTCAAAGCTGTTGTGCTGCGTCTGTTTGCTGTGATGTTATAGCAAAGTCAGGCGAAAAGTTATCTTGTCTAGCTGGTCTCATTTAAACTCATATTACTTATTCTGCCGGCTTTGATCAAACATTAATAGGATGCAGAATATGCAACAGATAGAACATATACACTGACACATTCATTGCTTGTGCTCCTATAGCAGACAAAGACCATACTATCTTTCAGCGAAGCATTCACATGGTCTTTTTTGCATAAGCAACAGATGCTTCCCTGGGAAGAGTCCAAAACAAAAAAAGCAAAGAATATGTGCACGCTAATATTTCAAAAATATAAATAAATTCTCATAAAATAGATAAATAAATAAATAGCCAACATTCCTTTCAGAAAAATAATGCAACAAAAAACAGCCACACATTAACCCACATACAGAGACACAGCGCCTCTCTTTTGTGTAAATGCTCTCTGTGTTTGTGCAGCACCATGAGCAGAGTTACAAGATGCTCCTGGCCAACATGTCCAGTACAGTACAGAGTACACTCACTGCAAGCTGCCACACACCAAGCTGCCTCGCCAATCTTATTTTCTGATCAGCTGATAAATGCAAATGTAAAAATTCACTTTATTCTCCTTTTGTTCTTCTGAATAAATTAAATCATAGTATAGCAAACACACATATGGTAAGAAGAGTTGAGAAAATGTGAGTCTTCCATAGAGGACAATGAAAAAAATACTGGACATAGCCATCATGATGTCACCCATTGGTTTGTGGATTCCCATTCTGAAGCCTCAAGTTTGGCATTTGGCTGTCGCCATCTTGGATTATTGGAGCTAGAAGTGACCATATTTGGATGGGAGGGTGGACCTGTGGATGACAAGGGGTGGATCTGACCGAGATCCCAAGGACACTATTCTCAGATAGCCTGTCACTCAAAGCAGTCATGCCCATAATAATGTGTAACTTTAAAGGTCCAGTGTGTCAGATTTAGGGGAATATATTGGCAGCAATGGAATATAATATACTCATTGTCTTTAGTGTATAATCACCTGAAAATAAGAATGTTTCTGTTACCTTTCTATATCTACATAGAAAGCAGGTCCTTGTCCCTGGAGATCCCCATGTTGCATCGCCATGTTTCTACAGTAGCCTACAATAGACACACCAAACATTGGCACTACCTTAGTAAAGCCCCTCTTTGATGAGCAGCATCAGGAAAAACAGTGATTTTGTTGTAATGTGAAAGTGCTTTATTCAGTGTTTTTAACCACTTTCACTCACCAGATCTGTTGCTTTGGAGAGGAAGAGACCTCTGCCAATAATTCGGTGGTAAAAAACCTCCTGAAAGTCTGTATCTTAGGTAATCAGAGAAAATAGGTGCTGGAACAGCGTAGGAAAAACATTGATTTGTAATGTGAAACTGCTTTAGTCGGTGTTTCTATCAGTTTAAATCAGCAGGTCTGTTTGTTTTGAAGAGGAAGATACCCTTGTGGATAATTGGACTCACAATGAACAGTGAAGGAATTCTTACTCAGGTGATTTTTCAGCTAGTTGCAATCTGCAATCCTCTCTGCTCAGTGTCACGATATCCAGTAGATGTTACACACTGGACCTTTATGCCTTAATGAAATGTAAATGGATGAGTTATATAAAAATTCACCTCCCATGCAGTTGTCATGAAGGGGGAAATTAGCTGGTTTTTGTACCAGGCTGTAAACATGTCTGCTTTTGCTGTAAAGTTGGGCAGTTTGATAAAGGTGCCTGTGGAGATTGACTCTCTTTTGGAGCCAGCCTCAAGTGGCCATTCATGTCACTGCAGTCTTTTGGCACCTCCTGTTATCTGGTGTGGAGAACATGAACCCAAATGCAGGAGACAGCAGACCACAGGAGCTCAGAAAGATCACACTTTATTTCAGGAAACATGAACTGAACATCACATAACCAAATCAGGGTTTAAACAAAGACTGACCTGAAAACCAGGACTTAAATACAAGCTAGGCTGATGAGGGGATGAAGTGCAGGTGGAGAAACCAAGTGGACAAGCTCAGGTGAGGGGAATAAAGTGATGAGTAGAAGAACAGGCAGGTAGCTGATAGGCTGGGAAAAACTCAGGAGCAGGGACGGACTGATGAAGCTTACACAGGGCAAGTGTGCAGCTGGGTAAATGAGGGAAAGGCATTAACTGGGGGAGGAAGAACAGGTGAGTGAAACTAATCAGGGCGGGGCTGACAAATATTGTTTCACAAAGTCAGGGATCCTTCCTGGGAAGGACTTGTCCTACCAAGGAAGGACCCCTGACTGACCTACAGAGGCAAGGCAAGAGTCCTTTCTTGCATCCGGTGAACACACATTGGAACAGGTTAACGAGAGTCCCCAGGTGTGCGTCATTAACCCTCAGCGGACTGAGGAGGCTTCAGGATATTGTGATAATTTTGGCACTCTCTAATGTCGTTGTACAATTTGAACAAATGTAAGCAGTAGGCTATTTTCAGATACGCGTGACTTGAATATTTTCTGGAGTATACTTTGAAAAAAAAGGGTAGGCCAAATGAAACTTTTGTGACAGTTAGCGCTCTATCTCTGCTCTAAATGATTAATTTAAAAACTTTAATGTTTTATTTTAATCACAGTATTTTTTAAAGCTCATTATTTGGCGGTGGACACATTGGAAAGTGTTAATTATGAGGTTTCTGTCATTGCTTGTATGATCAAAACGCCTGGAGATACAAATCCAAAAAATGACATATTTATCTAAATCCAGCCAAGCCCTGCCTTCGCCTCCAGCAAATCATGTGCGCAGAGAATTGTGGGTGCTTTATACCTGCTGAGGATACACACATGCAATCTTGAAAATTCTCTGAAGGAAGGACTCAGTCCTTGGTAGAATTTGAAGGATCCTTGACATTGGAACATTAGGCGGGAATTGACGATGTAGCCTCCTTGAAATTCAGCAATTTAAGGATTCGTCCTTGACTATGAGAAACACCTGAAGACTGAGGCAGGGAAACACACAAAGACAGGAAATAAAAGCAGACATGGTACATTAGGAGTGAATCTACAAAATAAAACATGAAACAAGAATACAAACAGAAAACCCAATAAACAAAATCCTGGAGATAAGACTATGAATGAAAAAACCTTGGATCATGACACCTCCATGCTGGCTTCATTTTTCAGCCCTAGAGGTTGCTGCTTGGTGTCTGAAACAGGAAAACCCAGACAGAAAAGATGAACATAGTATCAGCAGTTAACAGTATGGAGCATAAAACAGGAATTGACCTGTACCCTGTAAATAACCATGTTACAGCAATTTACTGCACCCTGTTCGTGACTTAGACCAACAACACACACGCTGCTGAATGTTGCCGTTAATCTATACTGACATTTTGAATTAAATGCTGCCTGCCGAGCTAACGAACCCTCCGTGTCTCCTCTCTGTCAGGATTTGGGAACATCTCTCCTCACACAGAAGGTGGGCGGATCTTCTGTATAATTTACGCTCTGCTTGGGATTCCCTTGTTTGGATTCTTATTGGCTGGTGTCGGCGACCAACTGGGGACCATTTTTGGGAAGGGCATCGCCAGAGTAGAGAAGATGATTGTGGTGAGTTCCTATCATTTGTACAAGCTTGTTTTTGTCTCTGAATCATTTGCACCTCACTGTATGTTGACCTATGTGCAATGAGCCATTTTAATGTGGACAGTCGCTTTTGACGACTTAATTACCAAGGTAATGCAAAGGCAGCTGTAAAATTATACTGCCTGCTCTGAGCTGTTCCTATAAACAGCTACGGTAAGTCTAAGTGTCAAGGTTAAAGCGGCAACATAAACACCCCTAAACAGTACAGCAAAAGATTCACATTAAAAAGTGCAGGGTTTGTTCTTCTCTCAGACTTCAGCAGGCAGTGATGTGGACAAAGTGGATGCAGTTTTTGGGTTGCCATGCCAACAGACTCCTGGAAACCAATCTGAAATGCAAACAGTTTCAGTATCAAAAGATCAGATTAGTAGATTACAGTTGTTTCAGTAATATTTCAAAATTCAGCAAAGAAAACAGTTGTTTTTGTTTCCTATTGTGCTGAACTCACTGCTCTGCTCCCATCGCATTTCTTTGTTTATGGCAGTGGATTCAACTAACAGCATGCAGATCGATAACTCTGAAATAATGATGCTAGGCTTATTTACCCCACTGCAAGTCACACATTGACGTCTGTCCATACACAAGCCCATAAAAACACATGCATGCACATGAAAACACACATAAGCCTCCTGCCGGAGCAGTTAAAGGCACCATTAGTCATGTTGGATACCAAGAATATAAATGGACTGTGCTGGACAATCTGGTTGATGGGTAGTCATTACATTTCTCCTGGAAACTCAAAGGCTGAAAAACAAAAAGCAGTCAAACAGCTGCTTAGTATGCAGGCCAATAAGGACGATCTCTGATCTGAACAGTGTTTATCCTCTTATTGTAAAAACTAATAACTGCTGTTTCATTTTTAACTTGTTCCTGTACCAGCACCACATGTGCTTTTTATCATCATTTATCAAATGGACTGTGCAGCTAATGGATGAGTAGGGGGGGTTATAATGAATCATAATGACACTGATCTATAACAAAGTTAATCATAGAGATGGATGAAAACTGTCTCCCAAAAAAGCAGACAAGGAGATACACAGTACAGTACATGGAAAAATGTGAGCAGGTTTAATTTAAAAAGTAATAGTTTGGTGCAAGCAAGGAAAAGGCATATAAATGCACATCCTTAAAATGATGGGGAGGATGTTTCAGTGTGGGGGTGTGTGACATAATTGCATTATTAAGTTAGGCTTTTGTCCTGAAGCAAGCAAAAGTTACAGTAATGTAAAGCCCAGTGCAGACCAAAGATTTGCCATGACACAAAACTGTTTTAGATCATTGTAGAGGCAGTGGATGGTGTCGGAAGGAGGGGCACTGGGGGGAAGGTTGTGTCAAAAGGTTGTGTCTGAGGTTCCTAAGCAACCATAACCAGCACTATATCATAGCCTACTTACCAGAAGTCCTGAGTGCAGAGTTGATCTTCTTCCAGGCGCTGTTTTGTAAGTGTGTATAGGGCCAAAAAAATATTGTCTGTGGGACAGGTGTGACGCTCTGGGTAGCCCTGCACTAAGAAAGATTTAAAGGAAAGATATCTGCCAACTGTGATTGGTTGTTCTTTGTCACATGACATGCAGTGTTTTCCAAAATTAGAACGACATTGCTCTGGCCTCCTTGTCACTCTTACCTGCCAACCTATTACCTGTCGACCTATTCCTGCTCCTGCCTGTCCATCACATCCACCTCATTTAGGCAGCTCAGTTCACCTGTTCCCGATTACACTCAGTCAGTATATATACTCCAACCTCACAGACACTTTTTGCCGGATTGTTTTTTGCCACTCATGCAAGACTCCCCAGCGCTTTATCCTGTACTTTTTTTTCCGTTGCTGACCCTACCTGCCTCTGACCCGCCTGCTTCGTCTGATTCCTGGTAAACCCATCAGCCTTCTGCCCCTGACCAGGAGACCTACTTCTGCGTCCTTGGTATCTCTTTGCCAGTGGCTGCTTTGCATTTTCATCTGACGACGGAGCTACAGTGTGTGTTCCGCTCAGCTTACCTGTGGTTTCCTGTTGTCCAGAGATTTTTACCGTGTCACCACACATGCCATTGTGTGTGCGTCCTGTTCGTACTTACCTGCTGGCTTGACCATTCACCTGGCCTCGACCTATCCTATCCCCTACTGAGTTCTTACACTGGTTCCGGATTTTCTGCCTCCTCCTTTACGTCCTGTGCCTGCTCTTGGCAACTAAATGTGTTAGTTGTTGGGCAAACTCCACCATTCACTCATCCACCTCTCAGCTCTGTTCAGTTTGCCAAACTAGCCGGGCTGCCAAGGACATCGCTGGAGTGTTGAACTGTATTGTGAGCTGTTTCCTAGCCCTGTTCTGTACCTGCTGAGTAATAACAGTAAATATCATAACCAACTGTTGCTGGCCTCTGTTGTGCTGCTTTTGGGTCCTAATCACACACGTTACAAGGAGAAAAACAACAATAAATGAGTGTGCTGGTGAAGAAAAACAGCACAAATGCTTGCAGTCACACTAACTTTCGTTACAAGAGTATGGAGAGTTAACACACAGTGAGTAGCTGCAATGCACCCAATGCACCGCTCTGGGTGTCAGAGGACCGTGAGTCGTGTACAGCACATTGGCTGAGGAGTCATAAGTACAAGCTAATATCATCATGGTCCAACGGGACAATTGAACTGCAGAATGAAATTCTTTTCCCATAGTGACCCTCAGTGATTTGAAACAGTTCAGGCTGCTGCCGCGGGTGTTGTTATTACAATTAGCTGTCTTTATGTCCCTCGATAACATGCTGTAATCAGAGCTGAGGACGGACAGAGACTGGGTTACGTTTAGGCAACAAAACCACTTTGGTGAAGCTTGGGAAAACATTGTGGTTTCACATCAGTGTTAATAAAGTAAACACACCCATTCTTGTTTCTCAAGTACATGTTGACTTTTTCCATATTCAACAAACACCACAATCTCTCCTTGGTGCCGTGGGTGCTGAAACATAATCATACAGAGGTTTAATTATATTTTTGTTGCTTTGAGTTGACGCTGATACTGTAGGTTCAGTATCAAGATTGTGTGGCTTGCTAGATACATTAATTAACATTGCTTCCTAATTAAGTTGAGAAATACACAATGTGGGTGGCATTTGGTTTGCCAGTTTGCTGTTGCAAGTAATTATCACATCAAAATAATTTCAAGGAAACAGTGTTATGAAGAGAGTCACCTAGGCAGCAGCAATGGTACAGAATCCCAAAGTTATTATATCTTTCTAACGGAGACCATTTTTTTGGGATGTTCTTTTGTATCTGTGTGCAGTCATGTTTGTACATACAGTCATGGATGTAGGGCTGAAACATAGCTTGTACAAAAGCAGTGGACATAGCCATTGTGACGTCACCCAGTGGTTTGTGGACTGCTGTTTTGAAGCTGTGAGTTTGTCATTTTGGTTGTCACCATCTTGGATTTTTTGAGCCAGAAGTGACCGTATCTGTACAAGAGGATGAAGCTAACCCTAGCGCCATCTGCTGGCTTGGTTATCATGGTGCATAGAGTAGTGCAGGAATGAGTTAGCACTTTAGCGCTCCCAGCTCCCTCGTGTCAAAGTAAGTGGGTTTTTGGTTAAATGCCTAATAAGATCTGTAATTAACACAAGACTTTCACATTTTGTTTTCTTACATAAAATACGTCAGTAAATACTCCACACATGAATTTTGACGGCTTTAAGTGTCATAATGAAGACAGTTGCTATCAAGTGGCTAAATGAGACTACAGTGTCATCATGCTAAACCGTGCCAAACAGCTTTACAGCCTCGTTGTAATGGGGATGTCGCTGTCTCACTTTCTCTCTCTGTCTCTCTTTATGTATTATATTGTCATATGGATTACTGTAAATTGATTATGCTGATCTGTTCTGTACACACAACATCAATTCCACATCTGTCTGTCCTGGAAGAGGGATCCCTCCTCAGTTGCTCCTCCTGAGGTTTCTAAGATATTTTTCCCTGTTAAAGGGTTTTTTCTTACGCCAGGGCCACACCGCCCGCGGAAGCGCCGCGAATAGCCTCGAAGCGCCGAGAAGAGAAGGCAGTTTCCTTTCGGCGCCCATGTTAACCGACTGTGTCGTCCACACTGGCCGCGCCGCGCCGGGAAGCTCCACGGCAGGCTCACGATTTGCAGCAATCAGTTCGGCGTCTGGTCTATTTTCTGCGTGAGACGCGAGCAAATCTGACAAGCCAGGCAGTGAAAAACAAGAGCTGGGAGCAGAATCGCTTGTCGACGGCGTGGAGAAATGCGCATCTGATGTGAACGGAGGTGCTCCGGCGCTCGAGAATTTCGGTGCGCTGCGCTTCCGCGGGCAGTGTGGCCCTGGCGTTATCCGCTGTGAGGATCCAAAGGACAGAGGGATGTCGTATGTTGTAAAGACTCGACACAGAGCTGTTTTTCTGCAATAATCTAAATCCAATGGAAAAATCTTATAGGCTTTTTTGCAAGGAAGCCAAGGCGACGCTAAAACCATTAAAAGTAGCCTCCAAACCAGAAAAACAGAACATCTGACCGCTTAGGGGCCGTGCACATGCCGCGTCTTTAACCGCGTGAAAAAAGCAAAATCAGGCACTGGGCGCTACTCTTGTGCCTTTTCTGTGCCAGCTTTTAAGAGCATGGTGGCAGGTTGCATCCGAGGTTGCTAAGCAACTTCAACAAACATCGTATCATAGCCTATCTATCTGAAATCCTGAGTGCAGAGCTGATCTTCTTCAAGGCGCTGTTTGTGTGTAGGCCTATTGTCCGTGGCACAGATGCGAAGCTCTGGCAGCCCTGCACTAAACTGATCAACTTCTTCTCCATATTTATCACAAACTGATATTTACAGGGGAAAGATATCTGTCACAACCGTTGCACCCTGACAAATAGACCCTTGGGAACGTGTGCTTGCCACAACAGCATCGCTCTGGCGCTTAAGTGCACCTGCCATGCGTCTACATTGAAAACAACGAATTTGAAGGCGCAAAAAACGCGGCAAGTGCACAGCCCCTTAGAGCGTCTTTTAGTAGCCTACAAAAAACGCTAAGCAAGGCTTTTTTAAAGTTGAAACAGCAACAGCTACAGCTATGCCTACACTCTTTGAATCTGAGAACCCGAGGATATTGCCATGGTAGCAACTTGTCAATCACAAGGTGGTCACGCCCTGAGGCAAAACCTGCTTTATCATCTATTTTACTCTAAATGGGGCTATGAATTACAAAATGAACATCATCCTGTATGAAAGAAGATTTGAAACTAGCAATTGAGAGCATGAGACTCATTAGGAAAATGTTAACTGTGGTAATAAATCAAGAGAAGCAGGGTCGTTTTTGCACAGACCGTCAAACTTCTTTTTGCAAACAGTGGTCACCTCTGGCTGGTTATCAGAGGGAAAGCAGATTCAAGGCACTTCTGCATTGGCTTTACGTTTCAGACCTTAAAAAATCCCTTTGTATGAAACACCTGTAATGCTGTGATAAAAGTCTAATTAAAGTCCACTAAAGCAGTGTGGGATTTCAGTATTAGAGCATATAGTATAAAGATTACAGTAGAAGAACCTCCGTTTTCAGTAAAAAAGCACAAACCATGGCATTTTTCAACTCACCAGATACTGGTAGCAGCAGATTCATTATGATTTGATTCATTGCTGGCTCTCTTGCTTCCCTCTCTGGGGATATGGAAAGAAGTTGGCAGCTGGCTGGGAATAGCGGAAATAAATGTACTTTAACAGTTGATGAAGTTGCTTCTGTACAGTGAAGATACAGACTGTGAAACCACTTTAAGTCCCTTTAGAATATATTAATGCTTTGTCTTGAGCTAATTTGGTCTTGTAGGGTTCACGGTATGTCTCTTCAAATTGTATGTTACTGTACTGTACTTTGCCTAGTGCAGCGAGGACATTATTCATCACAGACTCAGTGATCTGAGGTCTGCCTGCTCTTTATGCTTCCCCTCTGAGCCACTGTGCTTTGGGCTTACATAACTGGAAGGGAAAAGGGCATGATGCACAGGGAACCAGCTGAAAGCAGTCACCTCAAGTGGAAAGGGAGCAGAGAAAACAGCAGCACGCAGGATATACTCCAATGTTCTGTAACTGTGATGCAATGAGGGACCATGGGGCTCCTGTCAAATTTATATTCACATAGTTACAGTTGATAGCACAGGCTGTAACTGCGACGAGTCCTCTATCTGCTACTATGACTGCTTGTTAATTATTTGATAAGTTGTCAATGTTTCAGCACATGTGAGGCGTGTCAGATCACTTGCCGCCTCTCTGCAGCTCGGGTGGGCGTGCCATCTGACAGCGAAAGTTATGTCACATGAGCTTGACAGACTGACGTTTGAGATGTTAGAAAACAGCAAATGTATTCCTAGAAGGAGGTTGAAGGAAGTGACTCATCGCAATGTGGAGTGAGGGAAAAAAAGCCTGTGGCATATTAGGGAGTGGGAAATGGGCTGCATGTTCATTTCCTTCACAGTCTTTTGAGGGAAAGTTAATTACACCTTGTGGACTACACTGAAAAATGTTCATGTTGGCCAATTAACAAAGAAATTACACCACTAATCATGCTGCATAGTAACAGGAAACCATCAACCCTATTAAAATTCAGTCATGTTGTTGCATTCATAGCCTCTGCGCTCCTCAGGTCTCCTGCTCCGGGTGTTTAAAGAGACAGTTCATCCTAAAATCAAAAGTACATATGTTTCCTCTTACCTGTAGTGCTATTTATCAGTCTAGATTGTTTTGGTGTGAGCTGCCAAGTGTTGGAGATATCAGCCATAGAGATGTCTGCCCTCTATCGAATATAATGGAACTAGATGGCACTCAGCTTGGGGTGCATATATAGATATGTTGAGATGCTGGCATTGCAGCAATCTGTGAGTTCTGTCAACAATCTTTAATAATGTCCCACAGGAGTAAAGGCTGATGTGTACATTGACTGCTGTATCCACTATCAAGAGTCATCCAATTAACAGTGTGTGAAGTTGCGGTTATCTGACAGGACAGAAGCAAAATAAAACATAATTAGTGCAGACTGCTCTGGATGATCAAGGAAAATCAAGGAGATTATGAACCACCTGTAGTAATGAATAAGCTAAGAGTTTCATTTATGCGCAACTTATAGAAATCATAGATGATCCATTTAGCACTAAAGTCACTCTGAATTTTGGGGAACACTGGTTCATCGTATTCACCAGGGTCTTGACCTGACAGCAGTTTGCAACCGTAACCGACTTGTTCTGAGGGCAGTAAGAGAAGGCAGACATCTCTCCAACACTCAGCAAATCACACCAAAACTATCTAGACTGATAAATAGCACTATGTATTGTATTTGTGGGTGAACTGTCCCTTTAATGTTTCTGCATGTGGAAATCATGTTGTCTTTTTAATCAATGATCCTCTTATCTCCCACCAGAAATGGCAAGTCAGCCAGACGAAGATCCGCGTCATCTCCACCCTGATCTTCATCCTGTTCGGGTGCCTCATCTTCGTGGCTCTGCCGGTTGTCATATTTAAGCACATCGAGGGATGGAGCACACTCGAGTCCATCTACTTTGTCGTCATCACCCTCACCACGATTGGATTTGGAGACTTTGTCGCCGGTGAAAAAGGTCACTTGATTTTCTTCCTGATTTATAGACCTATTATCATTTTTATGTCTGATGCCTCATTTAGAATCAATATATTTATAGATAAGTGATTCCTCAGCCAGTGTGACTCAGCGGTAATCCTCCCATTGGCCTGCTGTCACGTTCTGTGCCTCCCATTATGATACATGTGTTCTGACAGTTTCTTAATGCATCTGAATCGCTGCCATACGTTAAGTGCTCCCATCTGTTGGAGCAGAAATCTATAATCATTCCTACAAAAAGATTATGATAACAACAATCATTATGATCTTAGGCAGATAATACTTAAAAAATACCATAAATTACAGACAATTTTTTGTGTGTGTTGGAAACATGCCACCCACCCCGAACATTTAAAAGAATAATTTTATAATTTGGAAAATATACTTATTTCCTCGGGGATGGGTGAGAAGTGTTATGTTTGTAATGTAATGATGAAGCTTGAGGCAGCAGTCAGTTATCTTAGCTTAGCATAAAGGAAAGGAAAGGAAGCCTCTTTAATTAACATCATATATTTTGTTTGAGTAAAAAGACATGTTTGTGAAGAAGACAGAAAGAGTGTGTGTGTGTGTATCTTTAAGTGTGTGCATGTGTGTAAGCAGGTGGTATTAGCTCACTCTGACCTGCTTGACAAACAGGAAGGGAGAGGCAGATGGGAAAAATCACAAACACTTAGCTGCTAGATTAAACTTCCCTGAGCAGGCCTAATGATTATGGATTAGATTACTGTAACTACAAGGGCTGGCACAGGTGGTGTAAAGTAAGCCTGGACTGCTGTTAGTGGAGCTGGTGCTGTAATGGCAGTTCTCTAACTGCACAGTGAGCGGGCTGGCTCTGCTGCATCATACCAGTTGATTTTCTGAGGGCTCATCCAAAAATAAAGTCACATAATCAGAGCCAAAATGGCATTTAAATGTACTGCATGTAATGTTCTTGTGGGAGCAGGACTTACATTATTAAGGTGAGGCAGAGTAAGCCCACACAGCTGATGTAAGATGGATCCAGTACAACCTCAAGTGCAGTATCAGACATATTACAGATATATTTTCTACTCTCTGTCAAAACCTCTACAGGAAAGCTTTACCTTTCATCCTGATCAACGATAATCGTCCTTCATGAACACTTAGTACCTGACTAAGTTAATGTCTTATAAGTCTTTGGGCCTCATCTTACACTCATTGCTAATAAAAGACTGATGCAGTTGACGTTTTTATAGCCAGTGCCCATTTTGTGTAGGTACTTTAGCCCATCTGTGCACCAATGGGCATATAGGTCTTAAAATGAGGTGCCGTCTTTGTTAGCACATT
This sequence comes from Epinephelus fuscoguttatus, assembly GCF_011397635.1. Lineage (NCBI taxonomy): Eukaryota > Metazoa > Chordata > Actinopteri > Perciformes > Serranidae > Epinephelus > Epinephelus fuscoguttatus. Next base: position 15,621,754 of record NC_064762.1, on the reverse strand, counting down.
GTTTATGTATTCCTATTTTGACGCAATAGAAAGCGATTGCACCATTGACCAACAAAACCTAGTCTGAAGTCAGAATGGTGCAGTATTTTTTTGCCATTTAAAGGGCATTGCCATTATTTAGATAGGAAGATAGGAAGCAGAGGTGGGGTCGAATCACATCAGCAAAGCAATTTGCTCAGTTTGAGTCGAGGGGTGGAGGATTGATCAGTCGATCAGCTTGTGGTCAGATCGATCAGAGGCAAGTGAGTGCAAACTTTCAGATCAAGTGGTGAACTGCAGGATGCACTGTTTCCATGGGAAATGGACAACTGCTGGACTACACTAAGATGAGAGCGCTGTTGTTTAGGAAATCGAGCATTCTGGTTCTGTAAGAATCAATAAAGAGTAATGATTCACTGTCACTGTGCCTTCTATGTTCTGAAGCTCTGTCTGTGCCCAAACACTCTGCGCTCCAAGAGTGTAATGCACTGAATAACCAAACAGTACAAAAGCCACCACAAATAAATGAATGTGTGAGAAACCTTGCGCCTACATAATCAGGTCATATACGCTTGTTAAACAAGGGTGGGTGAAATAATACATCTTTATTAAAGAAAATATCAATGGCATCCTCTAAAATGTGAACATAGCAGAGAGCAGAGCAGAGCTGTTGTCTGACTCCCCATGAAGGGAGACGCTGTGTGTATTTACGAGCAGCGTAACTTCATTAATCATTTCAGAGGCTACGAGTTTAGTTCTGTTTCCTCTGAGAAGCTAAGAACTATAATTTTTAGTTTTGCCACTTAAATGTCCCACGATACTTGCTGCAGTGACATTATTGCTCTAACTGCATTACTCTCAGCAGAAAACCACTCTCTTATCCAATTTGCCAAACCCACCATGGAAACAGCAGTGTGCCAGGTGCAGGTGTACTTGGCTTTTAATGGGGTTGGAAGATGACACTGTGACTGGATGAATTCATGTCACGCCCAGAGTTAAAATTAAATTAAAAATTAAAGGCCCCTTGTGCCTTACTATGTGCCCACAGTATACATGGTTTAAATAGTAAAAGTGGAGTTGGGCATGCCTTTAATGCACTTTTATCATGCACTGTAGACCATGCGCTATTGATTTTTTAAGTAGGGCCCTTTGTTATGTTTTAAAGAACTGAACAAAATATCCCAAGGTAGAAAGAAAAAAACTTATATAACTTTTTCAATGTCACTGAGGAGGCACAGATGCATTGGGTTGTATTTATCATAATATACTGCTGAGTTCATCCTCTTACAGTTTTTGCAGATGTTACCAGTGTTAGATCAAAGTCAAGATTTTATAATGTTTCTCTGTGTACAATAAATATTAATCAAGTGATTTACAGGGAAAGATAACAGTCCCTGAATATTGTTGAGCAGTTTAATTCATATTAGTCTCAATTACTATCTCTCTTTATTTTCCATACATTCTTACAAAATTGTCTGATTCAGAACTGAGTCAAACACCCAGGCGCAATTTAAGGCAGCAGTACTTCAGAAAGACAAGGCTACCCTTCTAAAATCAAGCAGGAGGCTCAATATATGACACAAGTATGAAAGTTAAAGACCCATTTTACTTACCTGACTTAACTCCCTGCATGAGGGCACTAAAATCAGTCCTGCATGTTTATGTTCTTCCTCTCAGTGTGATACAGTTTGGTAACGGTAACATGTGTGACTCAGGATTATGGAACATACTTGTGTAACCCCCTTGTGTCTTTGTTTCTGCAGGTGGGTCAGAGAATCCAGAGTTCCTGAACTACTACAAGCCTGTGGTGTGGTTCTGGATCCTGGTGGGCCTGGCGTACTTTGCCGCTGTGCTCAGTATGATTGGAGACTGGTTCCGGGTCATTTCCAAGAAAACTAAAGAGGAGGTATGTGCTGATGTGCTGGGAGTTATGTCACACCAGAGGTGATGCAAGTAAGATGGAAAATGGAGTTTGATTGCTGCATGATTGAACTACTTAAAGAAACAGCCCCTGCCAGTCCCACCATGAGTCAGAGAATGCATCACTGTTATTGAAAAAGAATATACAGACAGATGGGCGAATTCACAAAGAATGGATTGCGGCTGCTGATGGAATCATGAATTTTGCATTACTTGCAATCGTCATCTGCCCCGCCGCTTAGTCTGATTCACAAAAGATATTCCGTAAATGACATTACAGTGCAAACAAGTCTATAAAGTTCTGAAGATGAGTGTGCCCTTTTTGTGTCTGATTGAATTATCAATGTGGCAAAGCGGTCATGTTCCCTTTATGCCAAGAACACGAGGCAGAACAACAAAAAAGGAAAAGAAAATTGAAATTTTCAGACCACAGGCGCCAGGTCCTGACCGACGAGGTTCACAGCAACACCTGGCATGATGATGCCTTTGCCTTGCTACAATCGCTGGTAAAACTGGGTGTGACACCCCTTATAAATGTGCTTCAATTACCACCAACTGTAATGGTGTGTGGCTATTAGCGCTGATCTTCTTAGAGTGGACTGCTTTTGCGATGAGGTTCATTTGCATAGAAAGGGGCCAATTTTGTGTCAAATGTATACATATTCAAACATGCAAATAAAACAGAAGCGCCTTGACAGTATTGACCTGGCAGTGCAATTATGGATGCATTTCACTCTTTGCAGGTGCTTAGGAGGTTAAGGTCAAGGGTTCAGTATGCTAGAACTGCATGACTGCCTGCCCAATCTCCCTCTAAGCATGGTTGGATTCACTTTCAAGGACTACAAGGGAAAAAAATTCTGTTTGGTCACATGGACACCACTGGTTGCAGCATTGAAAGTGGGGCCTCATTCATTTCTGTGAAAGTTTCCCAGTGGCACATGAAACCAAAAAGGTTTGATTTCCTAGGTATAAGATACCTGGATCTTCCGCATCATTGGGCACATGGAGCAAGCACTTTAGAGACTTCGCTGGCCGAAACTGGCTACTTTCAGTTTAGCGCTCAGCTTACTCGGATGGAGATTAAATGATTGTGTGGCTCCTTTAGACTTTCAAAATGTTATCAGGCCAAAAGTATCACATCCTGATAGTGAAACCAGTCATGTTGCGAGAGTTGTAATGCTCAGAAAGTCTTTTTAGCCTCAAAGGCATCACGGGACGGACCCAGATGTTGTAGTTACACAGTTTGCCCACTATGTCAGATTGGCTTCAAAGTCTGGTGCACTTCCTGGGGCTTGTTTGGTCCCTATAGACGCCACACTTCTCTTGAAGACTATCCACCTGGTGAGCACAAAATAAACTACAATACTGTGGTAATGTGTTAAAACCAGACTTTGGGTTCAGTACATTACGACATTATAAAATGAAGATATCCATGATTAAGAGTATGTTGGGGTATCCATCTTGAGATAACGATTTTTTTGTCTGCAGTTAAACCATCAAAAAGATCCTTTTTCTGATGGCTGAATAGATTCAAAGAAGAGTCATTGTTCAGCATCCACAAATAAAATATTGGAGGCAGAGGGACATTTGCAGTTAGCTCACGGGTGAGATCACATCCGTCTCCCCCTCGTAGTGATAGAGTAATACCTCACAGCGTTTCCTAGTTCACTCTTCAATCTGAAGTGATGAATTGCCGTGGTGGTGGCGCTCCTGTGGAGAAAATGTCATTTTGTGCAAGAGTTGGATTAAATTTTTGGTGTGTTTCCAGCAGGTGGCTGCAGTGTAATAAGATAGCGTGGTATTCTGGCGGATTTGTTATTTACATGTTAAAAGGTTGGAGAGAGCCACATATGAACGTTCAAATGCAATCTCCTGTATAAATCAGCTGCGTGCACATCTCATTTCTTTATTCTATATAAGGCAAGAAAGTGGAGTCTAGGGGGGGGTATGTGGCAATCTGCAGTGGGAATCCTTGTGTAATTAGGAGTGCAGCCTTTGGAGCCTGTGACTGAGAGAAGGTTTCAGTGGGAAGTTGATGGTTTGGGGAAGGTGGGGGGGAAACGATCAGGCAGAGAAAGTGAGAAGAAAGAAGAGAAAGCACGTACTTTTTGTGCTCTAGTGTGTGTGTCTAATGTGCGCACACATACAGACACACCCCATAAATTTTAACCTGAGCACTCAGAAGTCCACTTTGAACAAGCACACCTCAGAGCCTCACAGATAATTAAACAGCCTGGAGAAAGAAGCCTAATGCGTTATGAAGGGGAGATCAATGATGTGTTGCTTCTCAAGGACCATAAACAGACAGACAGTGCCCATCAGACACAGTACATAGTCTCCAGAAACCTGGGCCATCAGGTCACACACATACGCATTTCGTTTTTTAATGCTTGAGGCCGTGAAGTGAAGTGATGGGTGGGGAAGGTGCAAGCAAGTCTACACTGTATCTGTATCACAACACCTTTCAACAGCAATAGCTTCTGACAGTACCACTGTATAAATTCAAGTGGAAATTACAAAGCTTCTTCACTTCTTATTCACAAATGATCCTACACACAACAGCAAACTTCTTAGGACAGCATAAGTAGCTCCTGAATAATGAGCCTGTAGGCATTTTCTGGCCGAACAGCTCTGGGGACTCCCTGAGAGGAAGTGCCCACTGAGGAGCTCCCCCGAGGACTACATAACCTTCAAGGACTTTGCATTCACACCATCAATACGGAAGCTACAGTGACAAAGGCTGGCTGATGAGTCAGAATTGCCTGATACTCCCGCCATCACACCAACCAACCTCACTGTCGGTCCATTTGTCCGTGTTGTCTTCCGTTTTGTCTTGGTTTTTTCATTATAAGCTGTTGTATTTGTTATGTGCTGTCTCTTGTCAACGCAGCTAATGGGATTGGCTCAATCACTGTACATTCAAGGTTTCTCTTGTGCTGATAGAGTATCTACTCCGAAATAGAGGCTTAAAAAGTCCCTCTAGAGCGTTCCTAGACCTACAATCGTTCCTATGCTGCCTTCAAAGCAAGCAATTTAGCAAGCAAGCAAGGGGGTCATGTCAGAAATGCGAAGGCATTATGACAGACAAAAAAGATGAGGCTGCTGGGAATATCAACATTTTCCTCTGTATAGCCCTTTTCCACACAAAAAAAACACTTACCGCCGGCTAACATTTGGCTGTTTAATACAGTGGGAGAGGCTTTAAATCGGCATTCACACCCAGGTGAGGTGACTCTGGAGTAGTCACGGTATTTATTGCCTCTGGCTTCAATCAGCATTGATGGAAACACAACACCTGAGTGAACGTACTAATTTTAGCTCCTCTACCGACAAGATGCAACAATGCACCACCACAAAATACCGCCTGTTTCCACTCAAACATTTGCCAAGAAAAAGATTAGAACATTAATACCACTCTCATTTGTCTGGTAAACACATGGCTCCAGCCTGCAGACAGTTAACTTTTTTGTTACCTACATGTTTTCGGTCTTTTTGCTAAGCTAAGCTATCTGACTGTTAGTGCGGCTTCATCTGTAATGTACGGATATGAGAGAGGTATCGATCTTCTCATGCAACTCTCAGCAAGACGTTCAAATAAACACAAGAAATTTGTGCTCTAGAAAAGGATCAGCACTCAGTGAATAACCTCCTAAGCCCTATGATAAGCTATTATGACAAGGCTTAACTATACAGACCAGTGAGCAGTGATAACTAACATGTCTTTGGGGTCATCAGGTGGGAACCTCCTTTCACCAGCGTCTAGTTGGTCCGATGACACCTCCAGGAGGCTAGACAGTGATCTCCGGCGTCCCAGAGACACTCCCCTAATGCCAGGTCTTACTGCTCCCCGCACCAACCCAACAACCTCCTTTACCTTACTTACATATGGCTTTCTCAGCCCAAACAGCACTGCCACCTTCAAAGCCAGGCTCCGTTTATGCGAGCTCCAGGTAGTGACCATGCCGATACTACCTTTCCTAGGAGAATGAGCATATTTTCCAAAATGCTGAACCGTCAATAACAATCATTCCTAAATAACTCAGGAATGAGTTGAATCAGATTCTAAATGGCACGACACTGATAAGTATCTATACCTCGTCACATCTGCCGCAAAGAAAATATATTATTTTTAATAATTTATTTTTTAAATCTCCACATCTGCAGTTGCACTCGCATTTACTGCGAATAATAGATGAAGGTCATGTGTATCATTAATTGGAGAGCAGCCAAAGCATTTAAAAAGAAGTCTGTGCAAATGAATGGTAATGGCATTTAAGTTCACATGACTGAACTCCATTAATCATTGGTCAGTTGTTGACATTTAGGTGGTCAGTTCTATTAACCTATCATGTCTGACACCAATGAATGAATAATACCTTTAGCCTAAGAATAGGCTTTTCTGCGTGGTAGATCTTTGTTAACCATTAAGACTCCAAAAGGTGGGAGTCTAGGGTCTTGTTGATGAGGCCTACAGCAGTCGGGAAGAAACTGTTTTTGTGGCGTGGCATGCTAAAAATGTAGCATGTGTGGATGTTTTGCTGTATAGGGAGGAAGACGTTGTGCTCAGTCACCTGCAGGCATTAATCTTCTGTGTCTCTCTACAGGTTGGGGAGTTTCGAGCTCACGCAGCTGAGTGGACGGCAAATGTGTCAGCGGAGTTCAAAGAGACCCGGAGGCGACTCAGCGTTGACATCTATGACAAGTTCCAGCGCGCTGCATCCATCAAGCGCAAGCTGTCATCTGAGCTGGGTATCAATACCATCAACCAGGAAATGACTCCTGGCAAGAGGACGCTGTCTGCCAACCTGTGTGAGGATAAAGAGGCCTACCCCAACATGGCTCTCTCTCTCAGTCCTGTCCCAGGGACACTCGCCAGGAACGGCAGCCTCTACCTGAATGGCCTCAGCCCAGACTACGCTGATCGGCGAGAGATTGCCATCATTGAAACTCTCAAATGAGGAGCAGCATGAAATGAAATTCAGGAAACTGTGTGAAACATGTCTGGTGGTGGACAGAGCTTATAGACACATACACACTTTAGTGCTTATTGACTGAGCATTTGTGATACAGTACCTGTGCGTGCGCATTCATTAAGTGGATTGTGCTCCAATCATTGATTAAAAACCTCGAGAGTGACTTCACAGAGATCAATCATCAAGCTCCCTCCTTTCATGTGCGTGACTGAAACTCAAACAAAAGCGTATGATGTTCCAGCTCTCAGGTCCCATTCATGCAACAGAGGACAGACTTCCTTTCATTGTGTCCATGCCAACATGATCGACAGCTGTGCTAGCGATTGAGCCAAATCAGAAGTGTGCTCCAGACTGGAACAAATGATTGTATTTAGAGGCATGAGTTTAACAAACTTATCTAATGAGCAGGAAGGAAATGAACGCCCATATTGTGGTAGCAGCGCACTGGACATCTTCTCACATACCCACAAACAAGCCCGTGAACACACAGGAGGTAAATGCATTCATCAAACCTAGAAAGCAATAGATGCACCTGTGCTCATCATCTCTTTAAATTTCCAGAGGCCCTGAAATCTGCATCAGATAAAAGAGGATCCTCACTGCTGAAAGCACTTCACAATCAACAATGAACGCTTGTTCTTGATGAGGCAGGAGTCCTGCGCTAACACAAAGGAATGTGGCTTTTCTCTTTTAAGTTTACACCTCTTCCAGTATGAATTTATATGCCTTGCATTTCACTGATCAGTCTGCCCTCGCTTAGGAGAGGAATGTTGATGCTTTTGTTCCTCCATGACTGACATTCAGCTTTTCACCCTAAGGAATAATCCACTTGTGCCTTAGCAAACATGTGAGGATGGTGACGCATGAAGGACTGAGATTCGCTTTGTCTGTCCACTCATACTTGTTATATATGTTATATATATATATATATATATATATATATAAATATATGAGCACAGTAGTGAAAAAGGACATATTAAGAAGGCATCTTGGAATAAAAACAGTATGAAGAAGAAGCCAACAGATGAGGAGGACATGGACTTCTTAAGTTATTTAAAGAGGAATCTACAGTATGCATGGCAACCAAGTGGAAAAACTGTTTCTTAACAACTGGGAAAATGTATAGACATTTCTTATCAGTCTTAATGTATTGAGTTACAATTACACAGTGCCAAGCTCACTTATCAGACCCCATTCTCCCCGATACCAAAGTAACTATCCTGTTTTAAGGACTTCTGTGTGATCAGAAGGATCAGGAGTGCTCTCTGTGATTTCTAGAAATTTAATCCACTGTTTTTTTTTCTTTTATCATGAAATTGAAACTTAAAGCTTGGTGTGACAACACTGTCTTTTTTCCAATTGGAAATAAATCCTGGCATGTACAGTACTGTAGCAATAAAAGCGGTATCTTTACCTTACTGCTTTTTATGTTGCAGCTCTCATCACTACCTTCAGATATAAAGGACGGGAATATTCCCTCAGCTGTTGAAGATGAGACCCTTTATGTCTCGCCAATGATGAATGTACACCATCAGAAACCTTTATTTGCTGTATATCACTGCAGTGACTAAATTATGAGGATTTTAGAGGTGTATGAGTTGCATTGATTTAAATAAACGCCTCTCTGCAGCTGATTTGGTGTCGATTAAATATTACAAAAATGGTAGCAGTGTCATGGCACAGCAAAAATTTATTTCATATTTTAAACAGGCCCCTTAAAATGAGAATTTTCTGCAAGGATGGGAATGGATTGCTTCATGCATTATGCAAGGATATTTTAGGTTCTGGTGTCTCCCAGTTGAGTGGTTTAGATTGTGTGTCTCATGGTGTTATTCAGTGCTTTTAACCAGCACGACGGGCTGTAATATTCTCAATACGTTTGACCGTGCTATTTACAGTTTGTAGCATTAAAATGCATTTACAATACATTTACAAGACAGTATACCATGTGGCAAACCAAGCCTAATTGTCTGCTAAACCAAATTACTGTAATACCTTGGTTGTCATGTAGAAAGGAGTGTTTTGTGTTAAAAATGTGGCAGGTGCACCAGCTCCTTAGTTTCAAAACATAGTCTAGTGATGAGGTGGAGATTTATACATCACTAAATTTAAACAGCTTGCACCAAGCAGACTTGGTCTTAGATTAGATGTAGAGATTCGTTTTTACTAAAAATGTACACCCATTTGATGTAAAAGTCACATAGCTAACTGAATTTACTGCCAAAAAGTGCATTAACTTGCTAATTTATTACCCGTTGAGAATGATGACTACAAGAGGTAATGTAAGTATTAAACACATCTGACCCGACACTATTTATTAAAGATTTTAAACTACGTTGACAAAAATAACAATAGACCACAAACTAAAAGATATACCAATACAGTTACACTAAATAACCAAATAATGGTTAGCATATTTCCCCACTCATTTTAAGCTGCGAAAACTAAGTCAGAAAAACACACTTCCCTATCTTTGCATTATGCATTATTAAAGCTTATCAGCATCCCATTTGCAAGGAAAATATGTTGGAATTGTACGTTTCTGCAAACCATGGATACATTTGTATCATTATGTAAGTGCTGTGTCTCCAGCAAGGATTGTGATGTGAAAAATGGATGATTTTTATGAGACCTCAACAGCTTCTCTAGCCATGGTTGTGTCAACAAAACTGTTTTTTTAACCCAAAAATGATCTCTTCCTTACCTTAACCAAGCGATACCTAAACATAACCAAACGTTAACCACAGCCTTGTTTGATTTGATTTGATTTGATTGTTAGAATAAACTTGAAATTTGTCTTGAATCACAGGACATCAACTGTTTAACATAAATACACATAAAAACAAAAATAACTTTCAACCAAACATCAAAATCATACAACAAATGCTAGAACTCATAACAGACATTATGAAAAGTGGATGTGGTGCAATATATAACTTATTAACTATAACTTTCAGTGACCGACCCAGGATACTGAGAAACCATACATTGATTTAATAGGTTGACAGGCTCAGGAACAAATGAGTTCCTCGTGCAGTTCAGTCGAGTCTGTGAGACTCTAAATCTTCTGTTTGATGGCAAAAGCTGATATTCTTCAAATAATGTATGAGGTGTCAGAAGTAATTTTACCAGCAAGAGACAATGTAAATCAAATTTTTGAGGTATCCACTACATAGTAACTTACAAATGTAAGGTATCCATGGTTTGCAGCAACGTCCAATGCCAATAATTTTTCTTAATATATCACTCAGCCTCCTAAAACTGGAAATAAGATTATAAGTCATTACAGATGTTTACTAGAAACCAATTTGCACATCAATAAAGTCTTAACTAGCTAAGACATTGCCAGAGTTTACTGGCCCAAGTGTGAACTATCTAGCCCTTATTAAGAAATCATTAAGGACTCTACACACACAATCAGCAATAGAGTCACAATTAGCTGGTGCAGCCCAGACTAGTAGGACAGTATTACCAGGTTGTGAGTTTGCTCTTTTTTCTGTTCTGAATCTCTTGGTTTTCTTGAAAAGGTTGCCCCAAGTGTGAGCACTGGCTGACGTACTGTAAGGTCATCAGCTGTCATGTGTAATCAAGTCAAAGAGGAAACATGAAGAAATTGTGAAGCAAAGAGAATGAAGAACAGGACAATAAGGATGGGTGACTTTCAAACATGGTTGAGTGTCTGGAAAAAAATATTTATATGTGTTCTTGTGTTTCTGAAAAGCAACCAATAGCATCAAAACACTGTATGTTGTACTGACTGGCAATACACTGACAGAAAGACTACTATACATTAATACCTGTGGGGAAGCAGTGTGAGATTTAGTGCAGCTGCTCAAAGCGAAGCCCCCAGAATTCATCCCACTGCGTTTTCTCAGTCAGCCGTGTGATTGACAGCCACTCAGAGGAGAGCTGTCAGTGCTGAAGAAAGTCAAGGAGTGCTGTCAATGACACGTTAGATAATTTGTCAGGCTAAGGCCATATGTCAGGATACCCATGCATGATTGTGTTTACAGTAAGTGGTTGTGTGCATGAATGTACGTGTGAATGCGTGTGTGCATTGGGGTTTGATAAAACTCATTTAATTTCCACCCACAGCATTTTCACAGGGCCTCCTCTTCTGTTCCCTGGTGACAGTTTTTTAATTAAGTCTGTTGCTGCATCAGAATCCCAGTTCAAGCATGTTGAATGTACCTATTCATTCATGACGACAGAGATGAGCCTCATTATGAATGTAAGCACATTTATGATTTAACATTGTGATTTATGTACGCAGGGGAGTTCAATTAGCTCAGTGGGTATGCTGTGAAAACAGCTACAGCCACCGGCCTTCATTTAATTAAAAAACACAACGCCATAAAAACACGATTATGCACCAATCATAGTCGTAATCATCATAACAGATAGCAGTGTTATGAAATTGTGCATCAGTGACATTAAGATCCATTTTTCATAAACAACTTTGATTGGGTCAACTTCCAAAAATGTATGCATGAAAATATTTTTAAATGAGACCCATTATGTCAAGGCAAACAAATTTGTTAACTCTCTTTTCTTTAGAATTTCCCAATAACCTCTTCTGTAAAAACATTTGCTGATATACATGTGAGGGTCAGTGTCCACATTAAAGCCACATTATTTCATCAAGTCTTGCATGCCACTTTAAATGTTACTTCCAGTGTTTATAGATCAGATGTGTCTATAATTGCAGGCTCTGCTTTGATTTTGATAATATGGCAACCATGTGTTTCCAGTATGTTCAAATATTAATGTGGGTATGTCATTTCAGATCATGACAAACTTTTCAGAAGGTTTAGAATAAAACATTTTCTATGAAAAAAAAAACCTGAAGGTCACTGTTCTTTCTTTCAGCTGTTGGACAAGTATGGTGTATTTCTATATTTTACTCAACACATCCCACTGAAGGACCAAAAAGACAATGCAATAGTTCATCTCTCCTGTCTTGGGCACTCAGCCCAGAGCCCACTGGTTGCAACTGAAGACATAAATTCTTAAAAATGGTTCACAAAGTCATAGTTTAAAAAAGGCCAAGTCACTGCCCCAAACACCTGGGCACTGTAGTTTTAAGCAAATCTTACTCAAACAGAAGTAAATAATGTATTTGAAAGGGACTATTTTCAGTGGCGGATGAATACACATTTGGTGCTCTTATGAGTATTTTTGGTAGCAGGACAGTATATCAGGGATTGGCTCAAAACTACAGTGTCCATGTTCATGGCAATGAAGAAACATGCAACCCAGCGCAAAGATGTGATACATTTATGTATCTTTTTAAAATAGTTTTAAGCCTATGTCACAGAAAAACAACCCATATCATGCATTAGCTACATACTGTATGCTTTACTTATTAGCAGGATCAGGTGATTGGGGCTTTCAGTCATTTTTGGCAATTTTAAACACACATCAAAGCAGTGTGTCTGGACAATAATGGTCAAAAATACTTTTATAGTAGGATTCTGTTTTGTTTTGTACCAGCACACTGCATGGGTGGGTGTTAGCCTCTGCCAGTTTTGTCCCTTGTCTCTGATTCTGTTTGTGATATTTATGGGCAGGATCTCAAGGCGCAGCTAGGGGAGAGGAAGGGGTCCGGTTTGGTGAGATCGGAATTGCTTCTCTGCTTTATGCAGATGATGTGGTTCTATTGGCCGCAACCTCCAGCATGCACCAGGGTGGCTTACAGCCAAGGGTTAAGCGGTCAGGAGTCTTCACCTCCAAATCTGAGGCCATGGTTCTCTGCCATAAAACAGTGGATTGTCCCCTCCGGGTTGGGAGTGAGTTACTGCCCCAGGCAATGGAGTTCAAGTATCTCGGGATCTTGTTTATAAGTGAGGGTAGAATGGACCGTGAGGTGGATCTGCAGTTTGGCGCAGCATCTGTAGTGATGCGGGTGCTGTGCCAGACCATCATGGTGAAGGGAGAGCTGAGCTGGAAGGCAAAACTTTTATTTTCTGGTCCATCTACATCCTAACCCTCACCTATGGTCATGAGCTCTGGGTAAAGACCGAAAGAATGAGACTGTGGATACAAGCGGCCAAAATGAGTTTCCTTATAAGGCTTGGCTCAGCCTTAGACATAGGATAAACAACTTGGACATCCAAAATGAGCTCGGAGTAGAGCCGCTGCTTATCCATGTCGAAAGGATCAGTTGAGGTGGTTCGGGCATTTGATCAGGATGTCTTCTGGGCACTTCCTGCTGGAGGTGTCCGGGCACGTTCCACTGGTAGGAGGCCCCGGGACAGAACCAGAACCCTGGAGGGATGTTAGAGTGTATTTTTACATCTCCACTGACCAGTGGATACTTGGTCAATACCCCTAGGGGATCATGTTCCGTTATGACAGACGTCATGGCGTCAGAAGTGCTAGGCTTGTTGATGAATGGACAAGTTAGACTAATGTTTGTTGGCCCAAGGTCAAGTTAAATATGTCAGAGCATCATTTTAAGAAAGAACTCCGTGATTGGCCTCATCCTTAAATTCTCCAGATCACCACAGAAAAACCTACTCTCAAGGGATTACATATCTCATCTGGCCAGAGAACACCTTGTGGTCCCCCAGGAAGAGCTGGAAAGCGTTTCTGGGGAGAGGGACGTCTAGGGTGCTTTGCTCAGCCTGCCGCCCCTGCGACCTGGCTCTGGATAAGCAGTTGAAAATCAATGTATGGGTGGATAATATATTGCATTCTTATACTTTAAAGTTTTTTAATAATTTGTCCAGGTGGGTTCCTATGTAAGTCACTTATTTTGTCATAGAGAGTTTTGTACAGCACTTGTCCCAGATAAACAACCTGCAGATGGCTGTTCTGTGCAGCTCAATAATAAAAAACACAATGACAGACATGATAATGGATCAGTGCTGACAAACTGATCTGAGTCACAAGTTACAAAGTGTTCTTCATAGCTCACAAGCACATCGTGGATCGAGAAGGCTGCCGCTCATGAGTCTCTGCACTGACGCCTTCGCTTCATTTGTGCCTGTTTGCCTCGTACCTTTTGTTCTGATGATTTCTTTTTGTACTGTACAACTCTCCCACAGTCCTTCCTCTACTTTCCTATGACCCAGACACAGAAATACAACATGCAATCTGCGACATCGAGATGAAACTCACTCTGATCAGTGTCTGTGACGGTTTTCCTTAATGCAAGCTGACAGGTTACTTAATGACTCTAAAGATAGAGAGTGACATTGTGCGTCACATCACAGCCTCTTCCCTGTCAACAGACAGACAGGACCATAAGCACATCCTTAGATGCTGCATTACACAGAGAGGACAGGACCCATGACTCTGTGCCCTTCAAATGCGAGCCACTAAGGTTCACTGCAGACTGGCTTTATATAGACCCAAAGAAACCAATAGATTTGAGCTCTTTGTTGGCACAGGAAAGGTGATTTTGAGTGTTAAAAAAATCCTTCAGACTCATTTCATTTGGTAAATAGCAAATGTACAGGCATTTATTTTGTAGAATTCAAAAGTTTTGTTGTAAGCAGTCTTAACATATTAAAGGGAAAAGACTTTACGATCTTACTGCATTAGTGAATCCACGCAGTAACTCAAAGCTTCAAACGGCTGCTTGAAATAAACTCAGATGCAAAGAGGGAGTATTTAGTATCCTGCAGACAGACGACCACAGAGCACGGTTGGAGGTTGGGTGGTTCATTAGTGATTCTGTCTACAGTGACATCAGAGAAAAACCGTGACTCAGCCACCAACCACTGGAGCTGGAGAAGTACATGGTGAGAGTGGTGGTAACCTCACACATCGAGAGGAAGCTGGAACTGTGCGTGGGCGGGTTGTGTGTGTCTTTGTGTGGGTGTGAGGTAGGATTGTGTGTATGTGTGGGTGGGTGGGTTGTAAGTGTGGGTGGAATGGCTTACTGTGACAGGTCCTTACTCAACAGTATTAGTCAGCTCATGATGTCTTTTCCTTTGTCTTTTTTTTTTTAAGAATTAGTTTCTTTGCACTCATTATGTCGAGCTGCTGTGACCACAGAACGCATTATTGAATAAGTTGAAGAGTATTGGTTTTGGAAATACTGTTTCAATTGCCTTCATTGTGAGACATCCATTGTGGCTCCCTTTTATTGCCGGTAGCATGTGGTGCCCAGCCACTGTATTGACGACCTCGGCTTAATAGAACGTGTGTCCATTATACAAACATGAAAAGGAAAGGCATGGGAGTTTCTTTGATTCTCTTAATCAGTTAAATTGATATTTGACTTGTCTCCAGAGAATACAGCTTTAAAGAAGTCATGCAACATTCTGAGACATCCATTTTTACACTTTATTGTCAATTAGCTTAGCATAAATAACAGCAGGGGTAAACAGCTAGTGTGGCTTGACCCAAGTTAGACAAGACCATGTTATGCTTGTGCTTTGTGCTGGAGTCTTAACATCAGTTTCAGGGCCTCTTTTGTGTGTATATAAAGTGGAATGTGAGGTCCCCCCTGTAGCCCTTTTTACACTGCCTGTTCAAGGCAGGAATTTCACACTATTACTCCGTCTTGCCATCCTTTCTAAAAGAACGGAATTGCCTCTTAACCAACAGTAACAACACTTTACTGACGTCTGTGTAAAAACAGAGCTGGCAAGACAGGTCTGACGTAATGGCGATGTGTTATGTCAACCCAGCCTCACTCCGAAGTCATTGAAATACAATGCTTGGGCAGTGACTTGCGGCATCGGACACTGACGAAAAAGGCTGTCCCGTCACTGTTACAGTTTAATGGTGCTTGGCAGCGTCAGGGGCAAACGGGCGGGACAAGAACGAGTACAAACACCGACTTTCACCTGAGAGATCAGTGTTCAAGTCCGGTAAGATTATAAAGCCAAACCCTGTTCTTCTTTCCTAAACCTAACCACGTGCATTTGTTGTTGGAGGAAAAAGAAAATGTTAATTTGTGTTGTTGTTTCGACGTAGTGCTTTTATTTTGAAAGTGACTGTATGTACACGTTAAATTTCCTGTGAAAACAGAAGTGTATTTTGAAAGAAGACAATGCATGTAACAGGCAGAACTTGAAACGGCATCCCAGAACATCAGCAACACAGGGTACATTGCACATTGAATCCAGACGTGGAAAGTCCATGACCGAATGTCCATATGTGACGAGGTTGGAGTGAGAATGCTATGTGTGCGACCCACCGTCGGGAGATTTAAAAAGGAGCAGACGGTAACTAGCAGCTAACTCAAACAAGAAAGACAGCAGCTGAAAATATCTGCAAACTGGGTGGACAATGAGAATTGGGAGCTCTTCGCCCTCCAAGCAGAAGACGAGATTAGTCACCATACAACAGGGACGTTCAATCTTTTGACTGTCAACATCCCCTCCATGTTGACTTTCAGATGTTTCAGGGCCAAGGTTTGCCTCCCTAAATGATGCACTAAGTCTTAAGCTGCGTTCACACCGGGTGCGAGTGAAGCGAATTACTCGTACGTAAATGTCTTTCGCATCTATCGCGTCTTTGCATTGACTTTGTATGTAATCTTGACGTGCGAATTTGCGTTTGGTGTGAACGCAGCTTAACAGATCGTCCTTTGTTCCGTCTGCCATCACTTATCTTAACCAGCAGTGACCACTAATTGTCAATGATTTACCCCTGACAGTGTGTGATACTACGGGGGTGCAGTGGTTAGCATTGCCACCTCACATCAAGAGGTGGGTTAGGGGGTTAGGGTTTGAACCAGGGTTTTCACCAGGTACTCCGGCTTCCTCCCACAGTCCAAAGACATGCAGGTTAATTGGTGACTCTAAATTGCCCATAGGTGTGAATGTGAGCGTGAATGTCTATCTCTATGTGTCAGCCCTGTGATAGTCTGGTGACCTGTCCAGGGTGTACCCCACCTCTCGCCCACTGTCAGCTGGGATAGGCTCCAGCCCCCCACGACCCCGAACAACATAAGCAGTTACGGGAAATGAATGAATGAATGAATGAGTGTGTTACTTGATTCTGTACGTTTGTATTGTATTGTCTGTTTTCGGTGCTCACGACTACTGCCTGTATCTCAAATTGCACCTTTGGGACTTTAAAGTTTACCTAACCCTCTGTGAACTCTACTCCAGCGTTGTAAAGCAAGAATAGGTTTCAAGACTAACGATACTGTTTACATCCATTTCCTACCCTCTATATATATTTTTACAACTCTCTTTAGGTGGCAAACATGTAACAATCATCATCATCCTCGACATTTGTTGTGTTCTGGTTTCAGAATGATGAAGACAGTTGAGAACAATAACATACAGAAATAGGATTTTGGCTTTGCAGGATGATTTTTTCTCTTGGCAACTATCATTTTCCCTTATCAGATTTTTCAGGCAGTCTTTTTTCTTTCAACTGGCTGGAAAAACATCCTTATAGCTGTTATAAATGGGAAAAATAATCATGAGCTGAGCCCCCGAATGCTTGCAGAAATGCAATCCACGAATGACTGTCTGTGCAAAATTTCATGCCAATAGTTGTTTAGATTTTTTAGTGTGGACCAAAATGGTAAGCTAAAGAAGCTCAGAATGTTTAACTGTTCCTTCAAGATTAATTAAGTAGCAGTGAAATTGTTTTCAGAGTTTAAATTAGAGGGTATTTTTAGTCCAAATAAAAAACTCAATCAGCTCATGACGCAAGTGTGAGCTCTATTTCCTCTAACAACGAATAAAACCTGTGTCAAACAAGCCTGTTATGATCACTGACCTTTTCATTCAGATAATCAGGAAACCAAGTCTGAAGTCAACCTGACAGCAAAGACCAACTCTTAAATCCAGAGGGAAATGATTTAAACTTTGACCTTTCCCTGAATATCGCAGCATTTTCCTGCCATGTCCAGAGTGTTGCAGATAGGATATCCTCTCACGCTGAGAGGATGAATGACTTCCTGACCTTTACTGCTTCAAAACTCCCTGTGGAACATGAATATATATAGTTAGAGAAAGTGTCCTTGATAAATAGTAATGACAGCGACCCAACGATATGAAATTCAAAATACCTTGAATATTACTTTTAGAAAAAAGGTCCCAAAAGTTCTCCTGATGTAAGAATCGTTTCATTATTCACTCCTGTCAGGGATTTACTGTGCATTCACAGTCTTACATGAGTATTCCAGAGTATCTCATTGATATCTCATCAAAATCTGGCAGATTTTTTGTAAGATGTTGAAGCGTCTCTGACAGGCTGTGCAGCTGTAAGTCTTTGCCCGAGGCATTAAAAATGACTTCACAAGCTCAGGTCTGGACAGATTTCTACTCCATTAGACACAGTCGTGATTTGACAGCGCAGCCCAGATGTCAGGGTGCTTCTGTGCCCTTGAAATATATTGGGAACTTGCAATTTGCTTTTCAAGCTCTCTTTGAACAGGTTGGAGGAGTTGGTCTTCCCAGTTCTTCCTTCTAAACAATTTACAAAAGTGCTCTTGAGACTGATATTTTCTTTCAGATATTTAGACCATTTCTTTCTTCTTTTAGGTGGATTGAATTATTTTTTTTAGTTTGAAGTTCAAAAAAAATGTAAGATGTGTAGCCTTTAGCATCATCTGCACTGTTCAGTCTCAGCAGAGAGCTGTCAAGGCTGATATGGAGGTCAGTGAGTCACCAGAGTCATAACTGTTGTCACTGTTCATATTTATTTAAAATCCATTTTGCTTTCCACATCAGCCAACCCCTGCAAGTTCAACCAATGTCTTTTGTCTGAAAGGTGTAGTATTAATGCCTCAGTGTACCTGCAGGTTCTGTCTCAGAATAGGTTTAATCTCTCCGTGACTCTATTTCTGACACCAGTCAGTGGATATTTCCTGCTACTTCCTACTGTGGGGTTTTAGATGCATCATTCCTCAATGCAGACCATAAGGAGAACAATTAAAATGTAATTTATTAGATTGGGAAGGGACGACTTCATGACAGATCGTGCATCAAGAATAGGCCAACTCAGTCTGGTGCAACCTGGAACATAAGTTATAGGATTCTGACTGTAAAGGCCTGTGCACACTGAGTCATCTTTTTTTTTTTTTGCTCGAAATCGTGTTGTATGTCTAAAAATAAATACAACTTCACATTGTGTCAATCATGTTTGCACACTGAGTCCAAAGCCTTTCGAGAGATGTTTAAACAAGAATCAGAGAGGAAAATGTGGCGGCGGGACACGGCCTTGACAAGACAGAAGAACAGAGCCCACAGAATCATTTCACAACTCAGATAGCTCACTTTCAGCCGGTCAGAAAGTAATTTTCAGCTGGATGATGATGATGAAGAGGAGGAGGAGGAGGATGTGGACCGCACACAGAATGTGGAGACAGAGAGGGAGGACAGCTCCACCCCCAGCTGCAGTGCCAAATGAAAGACAGGAGGGAGTGATGACAGCGAGAGAAGTAACTCCAGGGGAGAGAGGCGAAGGGGGAAATGTGTTTTTTCATTTTCTCATGTATTGTAAATATTTGCAATGAACATAACAATAAAATACATTGTAGTCAGTGTGCAACATTTTTTTTCGGATGACAGATTTAAAAAAAAAAACTCAGACCTTTTGCATACGCTTCATTTAGGACACTGTGTACACTATGTACTTGTATAGTGCATAAAATCTGACAGAGTAATGTCTCAAACCAAACAAAGCTGTTGTGCTCTTACTGGAAATAGCAATTGCAACATTTGCGTACTTGTTCTTATTTTTAGTGGCAAATTGCCACCAGATGGCGCATTACCATCAACATTCAAACACAATTCTCACCGAAATATCTTCCGGCTTGTTCAACACAGCAACCGCAATCACTTTCTCGATGGCCACTTTCACTGGTTTGTTGGTCTCTTTCCTTTTGCTACGTAGCCAAGATTGTGACCTTTGAGGGTGAGAAGTCTCCAGTGCTCCACACTTGGTTGCAATCACCAATTTGCTGATGGAAGTTAAGAAAGAAGCCGTCCCGTAAGGAGGAAGGCTGGGTTGGTGCATGGATCACAAAACACAGGACTTTCCCCACAAGACTGATGTTGAAAACTGTGTGAATTAAAAGTTAAGTCATTTTGGGGTACAACATCACCATGTTTCTTATGTAACCACAGTAACTTTACTTGCCTAAATCTAACCTCCATAACTTTTCGTTAAGTACATAACTTTATGTTAAGTACGCAACATCATTAGGAGGTAAGCTAATTTGTGTGTGCCTTTTTGTAGGATGTCATTGTAACTGCTGTTAAGGGAATGCTGAGCACCATTCAGGCATTCAGTCAGAATACACTTATACGCTTAAAATGGCAAGAATAAATACAGACAACCCAGTCTCTTTCCGAAGTTGTTGAAATCCAGTGCTTAGGCAGTGACTTGCGGCATCAGACACTGATGAAAAAAGTAGTCCTATTACATTAGTACGATACTCGAAGACAAACTGACGTAACTTGACATGAGGCCCGTTTCCACTTAAGAAGTTCCTGGTACTATTTGGGGGGCAGGATGTGATGTAATCATTGTGCGTCTGCTGAGTTTTAAAAATGCCTGCTATTTTGTCGCTTTCTGTTGACGTCACATCCCGCCTTGAGTATATCCAATCAGCACCAAGTAAACCCCAAGCCCCACCCAGGAGTTTTTCAGGGCCGTTCTGAGTACCTACCCCGAGGCAGGGACTTGTTTAGCCCCTGTAAAAGTTCCAGAACTCTGTCCTTCGGGTGTGTTTCCTGTGGTGGAGACAGGCACCAACGGCCCCGGCCCTGTAAAATTACCCCAAAGCTCCTGCGGTGGAAACAGGCCTATGGCATCCCAGAACGTCAACAACCAAGGCACCCAGGGTACCTTACATGTGGTATCTGGACGTGAAAGGTCCATGACCAAACATCAATGTGACGAGGTCGACGTGAGAATGTGTTGGTACAGAAAAATGTGAACTGAGACAAAGCACATGTTTCCAAAGTCCCTTCAAAGAGTGGAATACATGAAATAAGAAAGTCCCCTCTCTGCTACCATATGACTTTTATGCAATTTGGTTTTAATTTCTCTCAAAACCACAAAGACATGGACATTATCTGTGGGTGTAAATGTGCTGGAATCAGGCTGCAGCACCCCTTTAGTTTGAACTGGATGGTGAGGAGCAGAAAACAGACAGAAATTGGTATCTCTGGAGGCACAGGTTGTACATTTAGAATGATAAATGATTCCAGGATATCGCTGCACCACCCTCCACTGTTTGCCAAAAAAATAGTTCCAGCACAGAATTAAACAAACAATGCAAAGTGTTAATTATAGCTATAGAGATCCTGGTAGGTGGATATTTAAAACTTTGGATGGAGCCAGGCAAACCGTTTCCCCTCACTTCCAGCCTTTATGTTAAGCTAAATGCCTCCTGGCTCCAGCTCTGCACCTAATGCACACACACGGCAATCTTAATTTGAAGCACCATATTGACACTCTGACTACCAAACTGAGAACAATACTTTGTTTTCTATACAGAGATAATAACTCATAGAAAAAGAATTGTAGAATTTGTATTGTTGTCTGTTTAGCATTATGGGGTTGTTATATACGGTTGTCTGTCCACCACTCAGCCCTGAGGTTCATCACAGGTGATTCTTACAGCATCCGTCACTGCCACCTTTACCTAAATGTTGGATGGCCACATTTGGCTGGGAGGTGGGACTAGCATTGATATTTGTTCATTTATAAAGTACAGATGCAGATGCTTCCACCCTGTATTTCATCCCTTTTAAGTCTGACCTTGCATAACCTTGGTATTTGTTCACAGAATAGGTCATTGGTTCACATTCAGAAATTCACTAGGAAAAATGCCATTCTCTTACAGTGCAGCTTATACATGGAATAATTTCCAAAAGACCTTAAGATTGGACACTCTGCCACCCCTACGGCTGTTCAAATGCCTTATTTCAGATCTTGTTTTAATTGTGTAAATGCTTTTAACTATATACTATGACATGTTTCTCATCCTGTATTTTTACTTTTAGCGAGCATTTGTTGCTATTGTTGTTTGTATGAATGCATTTCTGTTTTAATTGGTATGCTTGACAGTCTCTGGTTGCTTATTGATTGTTTTTAATGTCCTTGTTCATGCTTGGCATCATTAAAACTGAGGGTCTCCCTTAATTAAGTGTTAAATAAACATTTGAATTAATTAACACAAGCACTTTTGGCAAAAATAAATAAATAAATAAAGCATATTTCCTCAAATGTCACTGAATATTTCTTTAAGTACATAGGTGAAACTGGGATGTGTCGTGTGGTGTGGCGAAGGTAGACCCAGCGCAGGAGACAGCAGACCACAGGAACTCAAATAGACCACTCTCTATTCCACAGAAACAGCAACTAAACATCACACAACCAAAATCAAGCATCCAACAAAGACTGAACTGAAAGCCAGGACTTAACAAACTATTCTGATGAGGGGATGAATTGCAGGTGGAGAAGCTCAGGTGAGGGGAATAAAGTGATGAGTAGAACAGACAGGGAGCTAATAGGCTGATCGGAACAGGGAAGGAGCAATGAGGCAAACGCAGGGCAGGTGTGCAGCTGGGTAAATGAGGGAAGGGCACTAACTGGGGGAGGAAAACCAGGTGAGTGAAACTAATCAGGGCGGGGCTGACTGATGGTGTTTCCTCAAAGTCAAGGATCCTTCCTTGGGAGGATGAGTCCTTCTTAGGGAAGGAATAATACAAACAGAAAGCCCAACAAACAAAATCCTAGAGACTACAAATGAAAAAAGACCTGGATCATGACAGGATGTTAGCTTATCTTTAAATATGCTGGAATTATTTACAGCATGTAACTCCGCTGAAAAACATCATTGTTACATTTGTGTCTGTGCAGTAATTAAACAAATGATACACTATGTTACTTAGTGAGCTTAAGATAGTGGTAGGAGCTTTTTTAAACTTTTGACAGAGCCATGCTAGCCATTAATGATTATATTTTGATGCCCAAGCGAGTCATGACAGCAACATGCCCAACACATGCGCCAGCCATTTAATGATATTAATTACACCGGCTTTCCTGTGAGGACATGTTGCGGCCTATTATAATTACATGGTGATTATTCTGCTGAAAACTTCTACACACCTGTTTCCAGCACTGTGCAGCTGCCCTTTATAGCCTGACTTATTCTATCCTGTTCTTCTGTTCACAGCACATTTAATCCTAAGTATCCCAAACGTAGCAATTTACACCTCCGCAGCCCCTATATATATATATTTCACCAGTGGGTTCAAGCTGAAGAATAGAAATAAGGCATTGTGAGCCTTGAAGTGCAGACGCTCCAGAGGGATTCAAACGCATTCAGGCACAAGAGAAACCAATCACTGAGGCCAAAAGTGGAAGCAGATTTAGATCCGTCTTCCTACGCAGAGAAGTCAAGCATGGCCAAACTCCTGCGACTTTGATTGGTGTGCAAAAAGGTTTGGCCTGTTGGGAAATTTGAAATAACCATTGGCCTCATGGGAAACAAACCAAATGCCAGCAAGGAACATAAAATAGCACAGCAAACCTAGTAAGCATCCACAGAGATGGGAGGTCGAACCACACAGCATCCAGTCTTTCAACACCTGGAAAACTGTAGTCGTCATTGAAAGTGAGCAAGACTTTCATGAGAGATAAGGACTGAGAATGAGAGCATGGATGGATTACTTGACAGTCCAACCGGGTACAGGCCCAGCAGCCAAAAGTTTCAGGGGCCCCCCTGGCCTTTACCTGCATAATGCCTCTTGAAGATACATGTACCAGCCTGGAAGAGACTCGCAATGAACTGGGCATAAAACAACTACAAAGAGACTTAAAGATTATGAAAAGGGGCAAAACAACCACACAGGGACACACAGTGAGTACAAAGAGAGACATAAACCACATAAGACTCAAAATTACTTCATAGAAATACAAGGAGACTAAAATTACCATGCAGAGATACAAAACTGAGGGTGCTTTCAGACCTTTAGTTGTCTTTCTGTGGTCTGAATCGGGTTCGTGCTCTCACGGCAGCATTTACAAGCAGACCAGATCAAATGCCTTGCATGAGAAAGCTGCTCTTGATTGGTCAGAATTTCCATGAGGGAAAAATCCAGGAAGTAAAGCAAACGTTGAAGAAGAGTACACTTGCAAGATAAATGTGACACTTTCTAATGTCACAATGGAGGGACAACTACGCAGGTTGATTTTAGCGCTGCTCATCGTGGACTATATTGCTGTCATTGTTCATTTTAGTCAAACCATACAGTTTGAAAACGAGGCGCGGCTCCAACTAGAAAACAATGTTTTGATGCATTGGATGTGTTGAATGTGCATATTAAGGCAGTACAGGAGGAGGTGCACATTAATAATCCTCCAGGACTGTAACATGCTCATGTTTAACCCAAACAATGTGTCATGTGACTGCAGTTGGTTCAGATTGAGGTCGGAACACGTTCTCACCCCAAACGAACCGCACCAGAGTTCATTTGTAACTGAACTGAGACCACCTCTTCGACGAGGTCTCAGCCCGGTTGTTTTGGTGTGTATCGGAGTGTGATTGCTGTGTTCACACCTGCCCAAACGAACCACATTTAGCCGGCAAACAAACTTGAGTTTGATTGAACTGAACCAAACATGGCAGGTGTGAAAGTCATCCTAAGAGACACAAAACAACTACAAAGAGATGCATAACTTCAAAAGAAAGAGGCTTATCAAGTATAAAGTGTGTGTGTCTTGCTTTCATTAAAGAGAGGCTTTCTGCATGTCTGTGCTCAAGGGTCCACTGTCTCATAATCCATGTAAGCCTAAGAGAGAGGAAGGTCAATCAGGATTCAGAAAACATACACTCAAGCATCTCATATTGCAACCAGTTTCTGGGGAGCCTTAATGAGTAATTTATTCCAAAGATGCAGAAGCAAAATCATTGACAGAACTGTTTGATTCAAGACTGACTTCCTCAATTCAAATATGCCATAGCTGCTGTTGCACAATGATTACTGTCAGGAAAACAAAGCATGTTGAGGACTGAGGCCATGCATACAAAATATTTATGCTGCAGGTACATTATACTATGCATACACAAGCAGCTATGGCAGGGCTGTACATTATGGGCAGCAAGGCAGATATGTAAATATACAGCAATTTACTGTGTATTTGTGTGGAAGGAAAATGTTCAGTTTCACCACTGAGACCAGCGACTGAGATGTGTTTAACAGCCCAAAAGCAGCTGAGAATGGTCTGTACAACCACTGTGAATTGAATTTGAACTGCAAATAGCTGAGCAGGATATAACATCTGCTAAGTCACGCTATTTCACGCCCACTGCAACAGGTGGGGGAAAAAAAAAAAAAAAAAAAAAATCACATAAATAATAGCAACATCGGCTCAAACGCTCGGGAGAGAAACATGTGTTAAGTCGGGGAAAAACAGTGAGAAGGAAATCTCAGAGGAACTCACACACATGAAGATGAGAGTCGGTAAACAGGAACAAGGGGTTTGTCTCAGTAAAAACACAGCAGGGAAGGTCATTAACAGACTGCATCACAACAAACTTTAGCTTTCCAGGCTTGTGAAGGGGTGTGTCACTTATGCGAGCGAGGGTTAAATGATCATTGTTTTTATATTAACAATGATCAGTGTGTAGTGTGCAGGTGTCACTTGTGTTGACGAACCCATAGAGAATTGGTAGTCGACTTAACAGTTGTTTGGTTCACTCTCATCGACATTTTCAGTGACAAAGCTCTGATAAACCCACTGCAAGCTACTTTGCTGTCACCAAACATGGGACAGACAGCCTTAGACACTATACCTTTTGAAGACAGTGGAGCATTTAGCTGCTTAAAGGGAAATTTCGGTTTATTTCAACCTGTCTCCTATCGTCCTAAATTTGGTTCAAGTGACTAGTGACATAAAAATGATAGTTAGCATGTTAGCCATTAGCCTAGATACAGCCGTAGCGTCAGACCTGTTAAAACAAAAGTGAACGGGCATACTTCAAGTGTAAAGTTAGTCCACTAAACAAGCTTTTTTTCCACAAAGACGGCCTCATATCGTTAGGATAAATGTCAGAGAACATATAGAAAACGACATGTAAACGTGTTGTCTTACCTTACCGGTGTGCTGCCATGTTTGTTTACCATTTAGTTCTGCTTTCCAAAGCAGGGGATTTTGCATGTTCTCTCCATGTTAGCGTGGGTTTTCTGTGTTCTCCAGCTTCCTCCCACAGTTCAAAGACATGCAGGTTAGTTTAACTGTTGGCTTTAATGGAGCACAGGCAACAAATAGGCTTTGACACTTCCTTTGGTAAGGAAAAGAAAACTAACATCAAAAATACAAGAGCTTGGCTTGAGCGTGACTGCCACTGAGACCAGAATAACATTCTGACAAAGAGTGGGAAGAAAGCTGGGGTTGATGTAGTGTAGGGCTGATGAGCTGATGGCTGGCAGGTGTGTGGAGCAGGGAGGGAGAGGAGATCAGCTGATTGAAATGCAGGTGCACTGGGAGGCAGGGTTCAGGTGAGTGGCAAAACAACAGTGAGGCAAACACACAAAGAGTTACACACAGTGAGCAAAAGACATGGGCTGAATCCAAATGTCCGGACTTCATTGCTCTTGCGGATTTGCAGACTTTGCAGGTGCATTTCCGGAAGTCTGTGACTGCTGAGGGCTGTCCAAATCCACAACATAGCCAGTCTATAAGCAGCCATTCTGCAGACTTCCGGAGGATCCATTTGGGTGAAAATTTCACCAGACTTCACTGAATTAATTACCTTCAGTTCACTGCAATATGTACGTGATGTTTTTTCCAATTGCTGACTAAAAAATCAAAACAAAAGTATCATGAATAACAGTATGGAAACTGGGGGGGGTCAAATAGGGGGCATCACGGAAGCACAAAGACAACAAGATGGAGGAACTGATAATGTTGGTGTCTGAATACCCAGAGTTACATCGCCAGCAACTTAAAAGGACAACCCAAACCATTCTCATTCCAAAGTCATCAAATATCACCGCTTGGTCAGTAATGTCCGTGTCAGACACCACTGAAAAACAGGCATACTTTCACAGTGGTACAATACACAACTTAATTTAATGTGCTGGAAAACTGCTTTAGAGCAGGTGGGTTCAACAAACACCGTACTTTCACCCAGGAGCCTGGTGTTTCAGACAAGGCATGAAAACAACAACTTTTAAAAGAACTGAGGAAATAAAAGACAGTTTAAATTAACTACTTTTGAGTTCCTCAGTAACTACTGTAATTTTTGTGTACCTTACACAAAAAAGGGTAACTAATGAGTAGGTAATGATTCAGTACTCATTACCTACTCTTTTTGATGTCTCACTTTACTTTAGCGTACACAAAAAGGGTAAGTAATGATTAAGTAATAGTTAGTTCCTCATTAGTTCCTCAGTAACTACTCTAATTTTGTGTACCTTATTGTAAAGTGTTACCGAAATATTATTGTATTGCATTAAATTTTCATTAAATTAAATTACTCTGCTGTTTTGGATTGGTGTGTAAGATAACAATTATTTCTCCTGTTCATCAGATAACATAAAAAACACTCCAAAGCTGTACCAGATAGCTGTACTAATGCACTCAGATCCAGGAGTTCAAGGACAGAACACATCAGCAGCAGCCATTAAAATGTCATTGGTAACCTTGAGCAGGGCAGTTTCAGTGCTGTGATACTGAAGGAAGCCAGACTAAAAATTTTCAAAAATGCTGTTATTTTCCAGTACAGAGTTTTGTACTTAGTTGCTTAGACACTATTTTTTCTAAGATTTTGGATACAAAAGGTATCTCAGAAGTAGGTCTAAAACTGATGTGTTTTTTCTAAACCTAACGACGTGCGTTTGTTGCACAAGGAATAAACATAAAGGAGTTTTACCAACATTGTAAGCTTATTTTGAAAAAGACTATATGCATCTAACTAAACTGTACATTTCCTGCGAAAATGGAAGTATATTTTGAAAAGACACAATACATATAACAGACCTAAATCAACATTAAGAACATCAGCTGACGCATCCAGGATACCTAGTGCTTAATATGTAGATATGAAAGTCCACTGACCAAGCGACGATATGTGACAAGTTGGGAATACGAATGTGTTGGGACAACCAGAAGAAAAACTGGGCCTGAGATAACATTCCCGCTAAACTTTAGATGACTGGTAAATTGTCCAAATATGTTGAAATCTTTGGTAATTTCTGTGATTCCCATTGTCTCGCTACAGTATGCAGCTACAAGCTTGCACTTCTGCCAGTGTTCACAGAAGCACCAGCCTGCCATTAGAGTCGCAGACCTTAGCGGCAGCAGCCACTTTTAAAAACACTTTACTTTGGGTGAACGCTCTTGCAGTGCTGTGAAAGCAGTTTAAGAGGTCGTAGAAGAAGGCGATTAAAGTGTGCAGATTATTTTTTAGTCTCTCTTTTCAAGGTTCACTTTCAAGGATTGTTGTTCTGACATGATCGCTCCTTAACTATTCCCGGAGAAGGAAATATCTTTTGTAGTGCTTGTGTCCTCTCGAATGTGAATGCAGATTCAGACTGCTGATTGAAGTGGTTACATAAGCACATTTATATGGAGAGGCTCAGCACGAACATGTCTCTGCGTCCTATATAGCACACAGAGGCTTATTTCATATCACATGCAATATGCTGATACTTTAACATGCATGATTGGAATACATCCCTTACACAACAGACATGCCAGCTCCCCAGTAGTCTCAGGTTATAAAATCCACTTGGGGTAAACAACAAGCAGTGTGATGCACCGCAGGGTATCAAGAAGGAGATGCTCAATATTAGAGAATAAATTCTACATCAGAGCAAAAAGAAACATTTGAAAGATTGAAAGACACATGAATGTTAATTGGTGAAAGAGGTGTTGTGAAAACTCTGAAGCAGGAACTGGAAGGTTGGTCAGTATTGTTGTCTTTCTCACAAAACTGAGGCAAATGATAGAAACTGTGCGAAACAAAATCACTGCAGCTCAGCGGCTGGCTAATAATTTATAAGAACTACACTACACAGAAACAGATGCCCACTCAAACCTCTCAGACATTAGAGGCAGAGCCGAGCAGAGTGAGCAAACAGCAGAGCTTCAGCAGAGCGAGCACAGGTGCAACCAATAATTAATCAACACAGGTGTAAACACTGAGAGTAATTAACTCAAGACTGCTCAGCAGAGAAAGTTCAACCAGAAAGAACATCTAGTGACAAAACAAATAGGAAAGGAAACAGAACGATGCCCCGCTGTGACATAAATGATCTGCCTCCCCTGGTGGTCTAAAGTAAAGCTCAGGCTGCGGAAGTCAATCCTCTCACACTGAGCCCAGCAGAAACCTCCCACACACACACTGAGAGAAAGACCTGAAGATATTCACAGAAGGAAGATGCTATTGAACCCTTGACTGAACTGTTGTTCTGTGAAAATGTTTTATTTTAATCCACTCTAGTCGACACATTAAGGAGGCTTTCACACTGTTTGTATGCAACAATAGATAAAAGCTATAGCTAATAACAGCTGATATATATGATACAACACTCTGGGATGCAATACGTGAAAAATGTAGTGCAACACATTTCTGTGTGATACATCACCATGGGCAGATTTTTGTCCCCAGAACATAATAGATGTGTTTCCAGCCACATTTTTATGCACATATTTTCAGTTTGTGCATAAAAAAAACCTGAGTGGAAACACAAAAAGGTTTGACAAAACTCAAGATACCGCTCCAAAAAAAAAAAAAAAGAAAAAAACAGGAAACGGGTACAGGGTCACAGAGGGGCTGATGCTTATCCCAGCTACCGCAGGGTAAGAGGCGGGGTACACCCTGGACAGGACGCCAGACTGTTGCAATGGAAACAGATTTAGCTAATTAATCATCACATACATGAAGCCTTAAGGCCCAGACACATCAAACCGACTTCAGAGAAGGAGCAGCAACAGGCTGCAAGTCTCTTCAAATGAATGCCTTATTTTGTAACCACACAGTTGGTTCACTCTGTGTCTGTTCTTCTTCACATGGCCAAAGTGCCAGTGTGCATCTTTTGCCCATGTATTGATTTCTCTGGCATATTACTACTGCTGATTGCTGCTTGTTTCAGTCTGTGAGTTTGTGTAAGGTCCGGGGTAGATTGTTAAACTGAATTGCCCTTTTGGGGTAAATGAAGTTGTCTGAACTGAACTGAAAGCCCCTGCTGCATTACCTCATGTCAGACCTCAGGCAAACAGTGGTACGTGAACACATGGCAAAGACTACAGCCGACAGCCAACCAGCACATATGTTGTGTCCCTGCATGTTGTGTCCCTGCATGAGAGGAAACAACGCCATACCAGCAGAGATTGTCTGTATTTGCCATTAAAAAATGGAACGTGGAAGACCACAATCTTGTCAGCCAGTTACAATCTAATGTTGATATAATGAAGCATATTAACTGTGCGCCAGTGAATAAAAACACAAACCATCACAAAATATTTTCAGCTCAGTGGCTAAAAAAAAACAACTATGGAACAAGCTTGTGTCGATCTCACACTCTCTTGACTTTAGCTTTTGTTTACTTTCCTCACTTCCGTTTCTTTTTTTAGTGCACTGAGCTCAACTGCCAATCAGAGTGATTTTATTCACTGATGTGCTCTGCCGTTGCCGACACCAGTTCAGCATACTGACTCAGCCAATAAAAACCCAGGTGGGGGCCAACAAGGGGAAGCAGTGCAGGACACACCGCACCAACCAGGGTGACAGATGCCCACCAACAGCCTAATGTTGACAGACGGCCGACCGTGGGCTTGCTATGTCAGGGCCTTTAAGGTTCATTCTTCCTCCTTTTATGTACAAAAAAAGGAAACATGCACACTTCTGCATTTCCTTTTGCAGATTTTCTTTAAATCTGTAAAAAAAATTGCTCTTCAAATTGAAACACAGCTAATGATGTTGGGGATATTTTAAATAATATATTATGATTGCACTTCTTATCATGCTTTCCAGCACAATGGCAGTTCAACAACAACAAAAAAAGGTTCTGGGATCAACTCACTATATGGCCCATGGGCAAAAATGTGAGCCTTCTTATGACCACCCACCTCCTCTTTTTTGTATCCTGTATGTGTTAAGCATAAAATAAATTTCATAAAATGCAGCATGTAAGCATTGAAGCAATAACGTCTTTTAAAACTATGATTTAACTCAGGACCCCTCTGGAAGATAATTGCCTAAAGCATCCAATCATTTAAGTTAATAATGTGCTTTGTTGTGCACACAGGATTAACAATCATAATATTATATATTATAACATAATTTTACAGTCAATTAAATAACCACAAACTGTCACAGAACCTTGTGTCTCTGTGGATCTGGAGCCTCCCTGCACAGTTTAGTAATGCTGTATTTGCATTTTTACTTAAATTCACATTATTTTCATTGTAACGACCCTGTGCTCTGTTCGGTGCATTGTCTGCTCTTCTCTCACAGGTGGATGTGATTGGTAGGCAGGATCATCTACTCAAGCCGACTGGGAGCACCTGGGCTCAGTGCTCTCAGTCACTACAGAAACTGCCACTTTAATCCTCACAGAGAGTCTCTCAATGCGCTTTGTTTGGATCTTTTATCATTTTTTCCACCAACTCCTGCACACCGTACTTCCCACATATCCACTCACTCTTCTGCCATTTCACATCTCATGTCTTTTGCCTGTCTTTTTGTTTTGTACATAAATCAGTTCAATTAACTACATTTGTGGTGTTTCTCGCTTTGTTTGCCACGGTCCTCAGAGTGGGTCATATTGTAATTAATACACCTTCACTGCCTTATCTTACATCAGTGGCCTCTTACTCCGTCTTATAGGAGAATGTTTACTGTTAATCATAATACAGATTGCATTATTTTATTCATACAATGATATGAGTTGTTTATATAGGTATGAGCCTTGCAGGCAAATAGCACTTACTGCTGCTCAGTATATGTATTGCTGCAGTTACAAGATAATAATTCGAGGTGACCAATATGATGTAAAACCATGTCACATATACAATAATACATGTAATTAATATATTGCCACACAGTTAAAAAAAACCCCAATATAATAGGATATGATCTGAATGAATCCAATCAACAAGTAGGCTGTTGTGTGTGTTGCCAAAGGCTGATATTTCTCATTCCTTTGTGTCATAGAGCTTCATTGTTGTACAATAACTATTAAAAACACATCAGTGAGCCACATTGTTGCACTGGGTAACACTTTCCTTCATTATAATGAACCTGGGCACTGTCATTTAGTTTGAGTCAATCCCACATACATTATTCTGGTGCTGCAGATACTCAGAAAATGCATCAATTGTGCTTTCAATCAGCAGCCAATGTGGATGTGCCAAAACTGCAGTTCCTCTAATGGCCACTAGAGGCTGGCTCCAAAAGTGAGTCAATCCTCATAGACCGCTATGTTAAAATGCCCAACCTTTATAGAAGAAATGGACATGTTTACAGCCTGATAGAAAATCAGTTTTGGTCACTTTAACTAATTTCTTCATTCATGCCAACTGAAAGAGGGTGAATCTTTTTTATCGAACTCACCAGTTAAAATTTTATCAAGGCTTTAAGTTATGTATAATTAAGGGTTTGGTCACTTTGAGTGACATGTGGGTGCCATCCACTGACAAAACACTACCATGGTAACAATATTTGATAGGTAATGTAACTTAGGCTTAACTGCAGATTCACAAACTATTGGCATAGCAATAGCTGTCGCTATTTCAGTGTTTTCAGTTCATGAAGGTGTGAACTGTAACATTTGGCCGCCTAAAAAAGTCTTGTTCAGTGTTTGGTTGTACTAAAAGACACTCCAAGGAGCCGGATATTCAATTTTGTTATAATGGTTTTAAGCCAGTTTTACACTGGTGAAAACAAGCATTAGCATAATCACAATAAATCATAACTGTAAAAGCACCATGCTAATCAGACTAGCAGCTAGCATCAGGGTTATCTCATTCCTCTCATCCAAATATGGTCATTTCTGGCTCCAAAAATCCAATCCAAGGGCCAAAATGACAAATGCAGGCAAGTGAGCATCACCTGCTGAGATGATACTTGTGCTGGATGTGGATGGTGTCGGGTATGACGCACAAGGAAAGCTGGCTTGTTGGCTAATGTTAGCTAGCTTGCTACTAAATACTACTAATACTTGCTACTAAAATATGATGTTATTGGTATATTTTCCATTTTCTTAAGCCAGCTAGGCAGCATCTTACATGTGGGGCAGTTTTCACTTTTCACGTTATCATGCCCTATCAACAATCAGTGTCTTCTCCACGCATATTTCTTTGCAGTTGGTTGTGGTTGTAACCTGCTGGTCAAAGTCAGGGCCCCAGGAATGCCTTGCAGCCAATTTTTGATCCATGGACGTTTTATATTTTCAAAATGTTCCTTGAGCTGCAAAAACTATTTAAAAATCAGTGACATCATCACAATGTAAAGTCTATGAACTGAGCGGGAACTCCGGGCGTTGAACTACTGCACATATATTTAGTTTACCATGGAAGTAAACCCGGAGTAAGCATAGGCACCATCTTTGCATCTGGTATTTAGGTATCATTATAAATCTATAGTACAAGTTCACCAAATTTGCTTTACCACTGGAAGCAAATGTTTAAATCACCCCTTCCCTCGCTTTGAATGGAAGTGGAGGTGAATATTTGCCTTAGGGCTGAGTGTCATGGACAGAGTAAGACAGAAGCAAAGAAAAGAATAAACATAATGTGCTTTTTTCTGTTACTTGTTTGTCTGGGTTTTTTTCTGGTGTTTACATTGGATTTGTTGACAGCAAGAAATCTATAGAATAACACAAGCTTTATCCTTTAATCCTGTTTCCTCTGTCTCATTCAAGTCACACACACCGCAGGTAAGATAACGTTGTCCTGAAACACATGTTGATCCTGCATGCAACCGAGCAGGAAACTACAGTTCACCGCTGTGGAGAGATCATTTTGTACTATACTGCACATCCTCTGAGCCATTGCTGTCACTGCTGTCCATGCTTCAAATCCTAAACATTAAGGTGTTTACTATTTTTGTGCAGTGGGGAAACATCTGCCAGTGTATCTTTCCCCTTTTGGAAGATATGATTGCTTTCATGTGTTTTTTTTTTCTGACGTGGAAAAATAGTCTCAGTAGGAAATTCACAGGCATTAACAGGAAGGGAAAAAAGGATCCCTTCCTCTTGCCTCAAAACCTGCAGCCATGACAGACAGCTGGACCCCTCCGGAGCCAAACAATCAGCTGCAACCTGTTGGCATTGCACTCAGCCCCACATAATTTCACTCTCTGATAACAACACATTTTTAGCACATTTTCCCTTTCTGTATTGCTCACACATTCATTGCTATACGCCATATGTGTGGGCACAACTGTAGTATAATACAACAGACACAGCTAAGTGAAGCATATTAGATCACTTTTATTAACTGAAGTCTTGTGGAAATCTTTTTATCAGGATGTTCTTTGATCTTTTGAAGGTGCAATCAAGGTGCCTGGAAATAATCTGCACAGAAAAAGAGGGCAGATTATCCAAAACTGAAGGAAAAACTACAATAAAATGTCAGTTTACAATAAAAAACGCAACATGTGGAACAATATTAGAGCATTTACCATCTTTGCTATCAGCAGTTAGGAATGTTTCATCTCTAAATCTAACATAGATCCAAGAGGACAATAAACATTTGGGGTAAAATCCAGATATGACATCAGTATGGATTTTACTGTCAGGCTCGGTTGAGCTGGCCTTTTGTACAGATTGTACAACATGACTCAAGCCTTTTTTTTTCTCAGCTAACAAGCACATGGATGGGTGTTTTTATTCTAATCAGTGAGTGTTATATAGATGATGTTAACACTTTTCATCAGGCACTGAATCAGACAGAATGTCCTAACATCTTCTCTCAACACCTCCTCATATTTTGGCCCTTTGCCACCTAAATGGTCGTCTCTCTATGGCAACAGAAGTTTCCGGGAGAGGTGGTTTCCTGCAGTTTCACTCTAAGTTAATAATTAAATTAGTTTGAAATTGGTTGTGCTTTTTCAATATGAAGCTCCGACTGCCATCATGTGTTGTCTGACACTGACGTTATTCTTATTTGGCTCCATATTTAGGTGTTGAAGGCAACTCTTGAGGCGTTTGATCCTTTTTAACATCAGGAGTCTAATTTCAGAAGTCACGGTCCCATCCAGAGAACTCCTCGTCTGCTTTGGTCTGATCGAGAGGGAAACGATCGAAGTTGATGTAGCAGGGACCCTGGAAGAGGAATAAATAATGTGCATTTAATACACTCATGTGCACTGCTGTCAAACTGTGACTTATTAACAACAGTCTGTCCCTCCCAGCCTGCTCCTTAAATGTAAATAGAAGCTTTAAAGTCAAAGGCCCTGAAAAGCTGTCAACCTTTCACTGTGAGTAATGATGTTGTTCTGCACATACCAGTAAACACACATTTTCTTTTTTTTAACAGTTTGGCTTAAATTTATTTCTGTATACCATACTCACACAGTCTTATTGGTGCTCAATTCGAGGTATTATTTTCCCAATAAATATCTAATGGTGTTGCAACTTTGATTGCTGCACATATTCACAACACAGTCGCCTGAGGAAATGTTGGCACTGTACATTTCTGCAAACCATTACCGTTACATTTACATGTTATTATGTAGTGGATACGTTCCGACAACACTGTGGATGACATGGTTAGTTTTAGGCCAAAAAACACATGGTTATAGTTAAGAAAAGATCATGTTTCAGGAAAAACAACGTTTTTTGTGCCACTACCCAGGCTGGAAAGACAGCGACAAGCTGCAACAAAAGCTCCCGTCTTTTGCATCTAAAAGCTGGTGAAAAATCCAATGACTCGCTAAAACACAGCTGGTTTTGTTGTGTGTTAGTCTTGAATATAGTTCCATATCAGTGGTGGCTGTTGGTCTTTCAAACAGGGGAATCTCACTTTAAGTTTACATCATAAAATTTGTTATATTGTAGCGAGGCAGGAACTTATAAAAGGAACATTTAATGAAAGCTGTTATTCGACCACACTCAGAACCACAGCAAAACACACCTCAAAGATTTTCAGATGGGTTTAAAACGGTGAAAATGAGCTATATTACTTATGAAAATAAGAAACTCCAGACGACACGCTGTCAGAAGACTCCACTCACAAATATCCGGATGGGGCTGAGCTTGAAATGGTAAGCGCTGTCAATCACAAAGGGGTTCAGCCTCTTAGACAATTCCTCCAATCATCATGCAGACACCGAGCAACTTCTCCTGCCTACCACTCCATTAGGTCCCAGGGAAGCTGAGCCTCCCCGGAAGTGACGATTTTGTCGCATTCATCCAATGACCGTCTCGCTTTGCTGCATGAAAAAAAATCTGCTCAGCGCTGTCTCATTGGAGGCTCCGCGTCCACCGTGCTGACACGAGAATGTGTGACAAGGGAGGTTGCGTTGGAAAACTGGTGATAAACAGCTGACATTTGAACATCATAGTCATGATGTGAAACGCATCCTAGCGCACGTTTAATGCAATGTAAATTCTTATTTTAATGTAAATTCAATAATGCATATCTGACCATTTTTTCTATGAAATTTTAGGGGAAGTTCAGCCTCCCTTGTTGTCTCAGAGCAATAGTGCCATAGTTTGGCAATCGTCTCGCCTAAGTGACACGCCATCCTCCACCCCCTTTCCCTCCAGGTGACAAAGTCAGCTCATAGGCTGATTCATAATGTCTGTTTGCAGTGATCTCTGGGTAGAAAACCCTCATGTCATGTACATAATATGAAACAGATGCTGCCAAATTTGTTTGTTTCTTTAACCCTTTAAAAAAAAATCAGTTTAAGTATATGGTATATTTAGAATATTTTCATTGTTTTACCTTGCTGTCCGCCAGCCCTGTCTGACCAGGCACTGAAATCATTATCTCAAAGCCATGGACACATGGACAAAAATAGTCATTTTACTGCGAGTCTATCCCAGCTGCATTGGGAGAGGTGGGGTACACCCTGGACAGGCTGCCAGACTATCACAGGGCTGACACATAGAGCACACAAACATTCACACTCACATTCACACCTGCGGACAATTTTGTCCGTAGGTGAGTCAGTGTCACCAGTTAACCAAGACTGAATGCAATTGGACTGTGGGAGGAAGCTGGAGTACCCTGAGAAAACCCACACTGACACAGGGGGGAACAGGAACTTGTTTGCTGTGAGGTGACAATGCGAACCACTGCACAACCATATCTGCAAGTCAAATCAATAAGCAGTAGTCTGCTCAGAAGTGATTGTTGTTGCTAGCACGACGTCACAGTGATTCAGCCTATAGGCTACATGCAGTCAGAACTACATTACTTTAGAAACTTTGTATGACACATATTCATTGTCTGCAGAAACATACAATGCCAACATTTTCATCTGTTGACTGAGCTTCATATTCAAAGTTAGAAATGCACATTCAGTACAGAAATACGGAAGATTTGAAACTGTTTTAAAGGTCTTTAAAAATGACTCTACAAAATCCTCTGGGGAGTGAACCAGCTGTGTTCTTTGCTTCTGTTCTCCTTCAACCAAACAAAAGGTGTTAGTCACTTCTCACACAATAGTAGAAAAAATAAATAGCAGTGTGACTTGCCTTGCGTATGAGCCGGACTGTGGGGGCGTCGAGCTGACCCACGCGCAGCTTGTGCCAGTTCATACTGCTGAACCACCTGAAGGGAAGAGACGAGGGAGACTGCAGGTCAAACACACTGAGAGTGAGAAATAAGTGAAATGATTCAGCCCACATTAAGAAGCTCAGTCAGCAGCGGAGGAACCTTAACCGTAAGAGACGAAAACAAACTTTGATTACAAAATTAAATTAAGCCAACTGGTGGGTACTTCCTGTGTCGTTTCACCCAATATTTATTTAACACCCATACATATGGGACATGTTGCCATGGTTACCTATGGTGCCGCACATCTTTGATTCCATTCTTGGTGTTTCCTAACCTCTGACCCGGCCGAGGTCTGCAAATAAAAACACGAGATCCCTTTTTATTTCATGAGATTCCACTTTCCAAAAATCACGAAGATGCAAGTGCACGTCATGATACAGCATATAACTCTGCAGATATGTTCCATAATTCATACTCTACACTGGGATTAACTGTATCATACACTCAAACCTCTATGATTTTACCATACATATTAGATGATCCAATTCTATTTTATGATAAAGTTATTCATTGAGTTCATTTTGAATATCAGTATATGACGTTTTAATCATCCAGCCGATACATTCGTCTCACCTGCACAGTTTGCTGATAATGGACTTGGCTGCCTCAGTTAGGTAAGGTGGGTACTTGAGCACCCCGTCCAAAATCTTGGCGTAAATCTTCTGAGGCTCTGAACTTGAAAAGGGAGGGCTGACAGGTTGTAAAGGGAAACAGAGAAGAATAATGAGAAGAGAATTTAAAGCAAAGAAATAAAAATAATGGCTCAGAGATGAACCAGTCAGCTGCTGTTGGGTAACCTGAGCCTGTGACTGCAGACGCTGAAGCCTGTGTGTCATATTTCTTTGCTGCCATCTACTGGTTATTATTAAGGTTTGACTCGTTCATGATTCACTCCTATTTCACCATATTTATGAACCACACAAGAATGCAGAGATGATTGCTTCCGCTCAAGGTCAGGTGCATTAGTAAATAGCCACGGGTGAATATAAATGGGCCCCTGGGCACAGATATGTAAAAGACCCCACCATCTCTCCTACACAGGAGCAAGACACACACACTTTGTGGTGGTTTTGCATCGCTCTGTAGTTGTTACACATCTTTTTGTGGTTTTGTGTCTCTCTGGGGTCACTGTAGTTGTGTGGGGTCTGTTTGAGGTCATTTAGTGTCACTTAAGGGTCTGTTTTTGGTCATGTTGTGTTGACTTAGAGTCACTTTGAATCTCTCTGTAGTCATTTTGTGTCTTCTTGTAGTTGTTTGGGGTCTCTGAGGTAGTCCTGTGTATCTTTAAGGTAATTCTGTGTCTATGTTTTTGGTTATTTTGTGATGCTTTGTAGGTATTTTGAAACTCTCTGTAGTCTTCTTGTATCTCCTTGTAGTTGTTTTGTGTGTTTTTATAGTCGTTTGGGGTCTCTGCCATAATTCTGTGTATCTTCGAGGTAGTTTTGTGTCTATTTTTGGTTATTTCATGCTGCTTTGTGGGTATTTTGAATCTCCTAATAGTCATTTTGTGTCTCCTTGTAGTTATTTTGTGTCTTTTTTTTGTAATTCTGTGTCTCTTTAAGGTCATTTTATTTCTCTTTTGGTTGTTTAATGTCACTTTGTAATCACTTTGAATCTCTCTATCATCATTTTGTGTCTCCTTGTAGATGTTTTCTGTCTTTTTATAGTTGCTTGGGGTCTCTGAGGTTATTCTATGTATCCTCAAGGTAATTTTGTGTCTATTTTCGGTTATTGTGTGCTGCTTTGTGGGTATTTTGAATACCTTTATAGTCATTTTGTGTTTTCTTGTTGTTGTTTTGTGTCTCCTCGTAGTTGTTAGGGGTCTCTGAGGTAATTATATGTCTCTTCAAGGTAATTTAATCTCTGAGGTAAGATTTTTTATCTCTTTAAGGTAATTTTGTGTCTATTTTTTGTTTTTTAGTGCTGCTTCGTGGGTATTTTGAATCTCTTTACAGTCATTTTGTGTCATCTTGTAGTTGTTTTTGTCTTTTTGTAGTCGTTTGGGGTCTCTAAGGTAAATCTGTGTCTGAGGTAATTTCTTTATCTCTTTGAGGTAATTTTGTGTCTACATTTGGTTATTTTTGTTTCTTTGTGGGTATTTTGAATCCCTTTGTAGTCATTTTGTGTCTTCTTGTGGTTGTTTTGTGTCTCCTTGTGGTCGTTTGTGGTCTCTGAGTTAATTATGCATCTCTTTGAGGTGATTTTATGTCTATTTTTGGTTATTTTGTGTTGCTTAGTAGGTATTTTGAATCTCTTTGTAGTCATTTTGTGTCTCTTTTTGGTAGTATTGGCCATTTTTGTAGTTCAGTCAGACAACTCACATTTAAATGTTTACTTTAACAGCAGAACATAGTCCCTTGTGTATGAATCAGACTAACTTGCAGGTATCACTCCATTTATTTTGTGGGGGGGTTGCAGTTCCTTTGCATCTTTTTGTGGTTGTTTTGAGTCTCTCTGGTCATCACACGTTAATTTGAGTGATGTTTTGCAAGTGAGGGCCAGGGGGGCCCCTGACACTTTGGGCCCCTGGGCCTGTGCTGATAAGCTCGTTCAGTAATCCATTACCTTCCCACCAACAGCTCATAGATCAGGATGCCCAGGGACCAGAAGTCAACTGCAAAGTCGTGACCCTGGTTCTTGATGATCTCTGGGGCCATGTACTCAGGAGTACCCACGAATGAGTAGGTTTTCTCTCCACGCACCAACTCCTTGGCAAAACCAAAGTCCACCTGCAAAGAGACATACACAGGTCGGGTTTTTTTGCACGTCCATAAAATGTCCAGCTGCTGCGGCGACCTCTGGCTCGCCTGCTGGAGTGAGTGCCCCATGTGGGCTGGGTCCTTTGCAGCGGCTGGAGTTTGATTCTGGCCCAAAGCCTTTGCTGAATGTCATTCTTCAACCTTTCCTGTCCATGTTCAACTGTGCTTTTGATAAAAAGGCAAAAACCTGTGCAAATGACCAGCTGCTGAAACAAAAGGACATCTGAGAGCATAACAGGTGAAATAAAAAAACAGTGGGTTTCACTAATTAGGAGGGCTTCAATGCATGTGTAATTTTCTCCCTCTAGAGATCTCTCAATAAAAACAAACAGGCGCATTTTCTGAATATTTAATTTGTCCTTACACTTACACAGATAACTACTCACCAGTTTGACGTAACCCTTTACGTCCAACATCAGGTTCTCAGGTTTCAGGTCTCTGTACATGATGTTCTTCTTATGGAGGTAGACGTAGGCCTCGACCACACAGGCAGTGCAGAACACAGCGATGGACTCATCAAAACGTCCTCTGAAAATCACAGAGACATGAAAGGTTCAATCACCCCTCTCCAACAACTTCCGCCTGCTCACTTTAATGACTTTCAAACAAATTGATCTCCTTCATCACTTTCTACTGCTGATATCTGTGTGTCAGATTCTAGCAGCTACTGTAGGTGCAACTTTATTAAGTGTAGATCTCAGGGTGTAAAAACAGCAGTAATGAAGTTCCCTACCGATAAAAATGTCACTGATTTTGCCAAATTGCTCAAATAAAATGTCCCTTCTTTCATAAAATTCTATCACCTTAATGAGGAAGTGAGCTGTTTTGTGTTACTGTTTTCTCACACTTCTTTGAGTTTGGTCCAGATCTCTCCTCCACCACAGAACTCCATGATCATATAGATATATCGTGTGTCTTTGAAGGCAGCGTGAAGTCTACAGAGAGAGAATACAAAAGCCAGATTAAAGATTAACACCTTTTCAAATCGACCGTATGTTAAACTGTTTTTAAATGTTGTGATTATACAAGTGTGTGTGTGTGATGGCAGACACCTGACAATGAAGTCACACTGGATAGCTTTAAGGATCTTCTTCTCAAACAGCATGTGCTCCTCCTGTCTCTTGGCAACAATGTGCTTCTTGCTGACTCGCTTCATGGCGTAGTATTTCCCATGATTCACTGTGGTCATCTTAGAATGACAACAAAACAATGACTTTGTTAACGCGCACAAAAAACTCACTTTTTTTGCCCTTATTGAAAGTTCAAAGTTACTTATACTCCTATACATACAGCCGTGCATACTCTAAATGGGAAAGTGAAATAGCAGTCTCTTGTGGCACGATTTCACAAGTTTTCCTCCGCTTGCGGAGTGGTTCTGTCGTATGAATACAGCCTCCCTTTTAAATTCCTTCAACCACCTTCTTGAAAAGGGCAATGTTGCAATATTTGCATATATCCAAAAACCTGTTAATATCAAAGTCTGTCATAATGTTTAAAAGTAGGTGTGTTTCTCCTTCCAACCAGAAATGTGGATCGTTCTTTTGGGCATGTATCTTAACCCCACAGACTTGGTGGTTTGTGTACAACACAGAGCTGAGCATAAGCAGGCAAGAAGCTGGGAGACACAAACTGCAGTGAAAATGAGAGTTACAGCTGTAACTACGGTTCTATAAATTCTGGATGACTGCCAGATACGGTCAGGAAGAATGAAATAGAACCCCAACTGTGACATATAATCCGAAAATGAATTCTTTGGTTATCGCCAAATTATTGCCCAAGGAGTTCTTGAGATATCACATTCACACAATGCCTTCTCATCCCAGTCCATCAAATGTTAACATGCATTGTGTCTTTTCAAAATACACTTGTGCTTTCACAGGAAATGTACAGTTTCTGCTTGTTAGATGCGTACAGTCTTTTTCAAAATAAACTTAAAACATTGGTAAAACATCTAGTATTTACGTGTATCTCCTTGTGCAACAAAAGCATGTGGTTAGGTTTAGGAAAAAAACATCATAGTTTGGCTCAACATTCACACAGGAAACAAACAGCAAGCTCCTGGGTGAAAGTCCAGGGTTTGTTGGACCCATCCACCTCTCCTCCTGCCCACCCTATGGAGACTCTACAGCTTCTTACATTACGTTGTTACATTACACTGCATTAGAAACTGCCACTGCTCAGTGCATTTCCTACTGCCGTGAAAGGTGCCTTTGCACACTGGTATCTTTTGTCCACTGAAATAGCGCTGGTATATGAACACTTTGCACCCCGGGGCCTGGTAGGCCCATTCAGTAATCTATTCATGGGGAAGGCGTATTGTACTTGTAAAGCAAAGGGTCCTTGGGAAATATAAATAACACATGAAAGGGCCTTGTTTTTGATAAATTACATTTTTATATTCAGCTCCCTCTCCTCACCCTAATGATTTTAATACAGCCCCTCAGCATTCGAGCTCCAGTCTTACCACTTGCATTTTATTACTGGGCTTCAGTCTAATATATTCCAACCATATTCAATCCCAATATGGTTTTGCATAAGAGAACTAATGCTTTTTACATTCTAGCAAATATTGAAACAGTGCTTATACAAAGACAAAGGCTCACCAGCTCAACACGGCCAAACCCTCCAACTCCAAGTGTGACAGGATCCCCTTGAAAGCGGCCCTCCTGGTACAGCACAGGAACCAGGTCCTTAAACCTCAGAGTGGAGCTGGGACTAACCGAGACAGACAGAGAACTTTAAACTCTAATTTTGAGGAAGTCATTTGTGTGATTCATATGATTGTGTTACATCTTTCAGCCTGCATCCATGAAATCTTATCATCTCCCACTCACCTGGATTTTTCTGGTGGAGCTTGTGCTTCCTGCATCACTTTGGAGCTAGAAGTAAAAACCAAATAAATCAGAGAAGTTTATTATTCATTTACACACCCCACTATTCTCACTATGATGGAGTGAACAATTACGATTTTGATGAAAAGTGTTCTGCCATACGTACTCGTCAAACAGCTCCAGGTGTTCTATGGGTATTGTCTCTTCAAATACCCTAAAGAAAAGTCATTGTTACATAAACTGCATCGACCAGCAAAGTACATAAAAAATAAACACAGTGCAAACAAGGCAACAGCGACGGAGAACAAACACCCTGGAGAAATCCCTTCAAGAATCTCTCTCGCCCTGAGGAAAATAATGAGGAGTCAGACTCACTCCTTGTCAATGGAGAAGCAGGTAACAGGGCCGTCAGCACTGCAGGTGGCAGTTCTCAAGATTTCCCTGCAAGAGGGAAAACAATGCACACATGTCAGCCTAGAAAAACTGTATGTCATTAGTACTTACATATACATTCGTCAACACCCTGTCTCAGAAACTTTTGAAAACTGCCATCTTACATGTTTACGGTTCTGTTGCTACAGAGCTGGCATCATCTAAAGCCCATTAAAGGAATACTTCACCCCCCAAATGACCATTTGTG
Source organism: Epinephelus fuscoguttatus (assembly GCF_011397635.1). NCBI lineage: Eukaryota > Metazoa > Chordata > Actinopteri > Perciformes > Serranidae > Epinephelus > Epinephelus fuscoguttatus. The sequence continues at coordinate 15,577,974 of NC_064762.1, read as the reverse complement.
TATCAATCACTCACCCTGTGTTACATTGAATTTGTAAAGAAAATTACGTTTTCTCTCATGCCTCCATGTTGAATGATGTATCCAAAAACGAAGAAAGTTCTTCATGAATTGAAGTTATAGGGGTCCGTGTTTAACCACAGCAAAACTTAGGCTAATCGAAACATCTGTCTACACACTCTCAAACAACTCATGCAGTATAATCCAAGTCTCGTTTCTCCAGTCATATCCATATATCCAGCTCAGTGCTTCCCAAACAGAAAGCTCTTTCCTTTGGGGACTGAACAGATAGTAAAACTTATCTATGCTCTCTTTAAAGCCAAAGTCCATTGACAAAAATAGTAATTTTACCCTGCTGGACACAGGAGCTGCTGGTCTACCACTGCCTCACTCAATTAGTTAGTTTGTGTTATTGTGTGACTTTGCTAAATTCATATTAACGCTTTAAAACACCAAAGTCATACAATAACATAAAATAAACAAACTGATCGAGGCAGTGGTAGACAAGCAGCTCCCATCGTTAGCGAGGTAAATTTACTGTTTTTGTGAATGGAGTCTGGCTTTGAGGAGAACATAGATAAGTTTCAGTTTCCATTCAGTCCCTTGGTCACAAAGAGCTGTCTATTTGGGAAGTACTGAGCATACAAATGGATTAATGAGACTTGGATTATACTGTATGAGTTGTGTGAGAGTTTGTGAACAGATGTTTCGATGTAGTTTTTACTGGTGTTATACATGGACCCCTATGACTTCAACTCATCAAGAATTTTATCCAATTATTTACTGTGGAGGCATGTAAGAAAAACTAAATTTTGTTCACAAATTTAATGTAACACAGGGTGGGTAGCTGATATACAAATGTTCATTCAGGTGTTGAAGTGTTTCTTTAATACATGTGGATTAAGAAAAGTGAAGTGTTACATATTTATTAATGTGTATATCTTTATGCTGCAGAAATCTGCATCTGAAAACCTCCAAATAAAGCAACAAGGTTACTGTGTTATATACTCAATAATGTAAATGCGGAGAATATTTTTTAATCATATGATTTTTATCTCAGAAAGCCAAAATCATCCTTATATAATCAAACCAATGAGTCTGTTATATGGTACAGTAGGTTTTTAGGCTGTTTAACACCCACAACAAACCAGCTACAGTTTTTCTACAGAAGAGTAAACTTTAACATTTAATGTAACAATTAAAAGTTTGCAAGAAATTTTGAGTTTTCTACTTGACTTAGCTAAAAACAGCAAAGAAGAAAACATTCTGGGTTTGCTTAATTTAGTAGAGCGATTTAATTTACTTCAGTAGCTGCAAATGACTGTTCATATTTAGAAGATACTTGACTTGATTGTGAAACCATAATGTCAGACATGACATCAGTGCAGTGGATGTTGTACAAAGCTCCAACAAATGCCCTGAGGCATGTGATGTGTTGCCATAGTTACCGAATGAGGGCCTGTTCCCCGAAATGCTCCCCTTTTCCCATCCTACGAATCTGCTTCTGATGCCCATTCACGCTCTTAGTCACCAGGACCTGAGGGGGAAACACACATGAGAGGGAGGAAGAGGGGGTGAGCGCATGATTATGTATACAGTGTACGACCTGGTTGGTGCAGCACGCTGACACATTTAGATATGAGTTTGGGCACAAAATAATACACCATGAAAGTACCTCTCCTTTGAGGATGATGTAGAATGTGTTTCCTTCTGTTCCTTCTCGAACTATAACATCTTTGTCCTGGTACTTCACCTGAGGGAGGCAAAATGATAAGAGTCATTTCAATATAATGACAAAACTATATCAAATGTTGAAAATAGAGTTTGTGATTTACAGGAAAATAAAGCCACAAATGTCACATCAAGTGCCTTAAAAATGCCTTCTCTCCAGACTACTGCGATTTAAAACATTAATATTTAAAACATGAAAAAGACATTGTATTTAACTTAGTGACCATCGGTTTTGAGTTCATCCTCAAAAACAGATGTTTTAAAATGTGTTTTGTCAGCATATAAAAAGACTGGATTTCTATTGACTTGTAACACTCCAAGTTCACAGTGAAACATCTGAGTAAATACCTCCTCCATTGAGTCAATGATTTTGGACAACTGGACATCATTCAGGTCCTTCAGAGTCCGAGACCTGTGACAGCATACAGAAAATATAGCAGCAGAGTTAGAAACAGTTGTTATATGGTCAATTAATCCATGAAGAAGAAGTACTGTTATGGCAGTGTGATGTGAGAGGAAACCACCAAATCAAACAGGATATTAAATTTCTTCTATCTGCAGAGTTTCTAAACTCACGTCTTCAGGAAGCCCATGAGCTGCTCCCGTTTCTTCTTGGACTTATTGGCTATGATCGTCCTGTAGGTCTGTCGCTCCATGCACCAAACACGCACTGCTGTCTTTGCTGCAGTGTGAGGGAAAGTGATAAAAGTTGAAGTCAGAACTGTAAAGTTTGGCTTTACTATCATTAGAAAAGAGTGCAAGGGGCCACTTTGTACTAAAACTGAAATTATACAAATGCACAGTTGAAAATATCACACCCAGCGACCTACCTGACCCCCTCTGTGACATGACCAAAAACTTGATTTGGGGCATCTACAGTGTGAGTGTCTGTATGTATGCATGTGGCCCCTCATGCAGGTGGTAGAAAGACAATTAAATGGTACCACAAAAAAAAAAGTTATTTAGACCCAAACTGTACGTTTCTACAAACCACCAATATGTTACATTTGTACATTTTACGTATATGGATAGGATATACATGGATGGATAAATTGAAGCTTTACCTGTCTTTATGTTTCAATTTTCAACTTTATGTTCTGACATCACTGTGGTGAACATGTGGTTAGGGTTAGCCACAGAAACCACTTGGTTAGGTTAGGAAGACATCATGTTTTGGTTTAAAATGCCTGTTTTGGACACTATAAACAGCTGGATATGTCCAAGTCTCTCTTTAAAAAATACCTGCTTTTGTCACAACAAACATGGCTGGAAATGTCTCGAACTCTCGATTAAAATACCCACTTTTTGTCACCACAGACATGACTGGAAGTGTCCCAAACTCTTGATTAAAATACCCACTTTTGTCGCCACAAACATGACTGGAAATATCCCAAACTCTCGATTAAAATACCCACTTTTGTCGCCACAAACATGACTGGAAATGTCCCAAACTCTCGATTAAAATACCCACTTTTGTCGCCACAAACATGACTGGAAATGTCCCAAACTCTCGATTAAAATACCCACTTTTGTCGCCACAAACATGACTGGAAATGTCCCAAACTCTCGATTAAAATACCCACTTTTGTCGCCACAAACATGACTGGAAATGTCCCAAACTCTCGATTAAAATACCCACTTTTGTCGCCACAAACATGACTGGAAATGTCCCAAACTCTCGATTAAAATACCCACTTTTGTCGCCACAAACATGAATGGAAATGTCCCAAACTCTCGATTAAAATACCCACTTTTGTCGCCACAAACATGAATGGAAATGTCCCAAACTCTCGATTAAAATACCCACTTTTTGGAGCGCTCAATAGCTCACCTGAATGTAATCTGTGGTATGCAGAAACATACAATACCAACATTTTATTTTGGCATCTTGTCTTGCAGTCTACCTATAGTATGAAGATAAACAACTTCCAGAGGTCATCATTACAGGACTGACCTTTGACTGTTGCTGTCCGTTTGCAGTTGTACAAGATGGCCAGCTCCCCAAACACATCTCCAGTGGTGAGGCTGCGGAGGCTCCTGCCTGCCTGGGTGACGACGAGCTCACCAGCTAAAAGGTGGAAGGAAAAAAAGAAGTTTCTTCATAGATAAATATTGAGAATATTCAACATAGTCTTCCATAAAATATTATATAGATTTTTTTAAATAAAGGGGTTCATGTCATAAAAGAGAGCCTTAAAACATAATGTAGAATTTTAAATAAAATCCTCCATCACATGCAGCCACAGTAAGATGAACACAAAGACACATTCACGCACACTCAGGCGAATCCCCACCTGCTACTATGTACATGCTGTCTCCTTCAGAGCCCTCTTGAATGACGTCTTCCCCCGGTTTGAAGTTAGACACCGCCAAGAGATCCACCATCATGGCTGTCTGCTCTTCGTCCAGGCGGCTCAGGAAGTCATTCTTCTGGATGGATTTGACGATCAGATTCGTCTCGCTGATGATGGGGTGAGAGAAGTCATCGTGAGCTAAGGTCACTGAAAACCTGCAGAGCTCCCCCTCAACATTCAAACCCATCATACATGATTTAGGTGTTTGACATGATATATTGAATTTGCCACAGTGGCAAGTAAAAAAAATCCAGTGCGGACTTACTTAAAGGATACTTAACCCACAGAATGATCATTTGTATATCAATTATTCATCCTGTGTTACCTTGAATTTGTGAAGCAAACTTTGGCTTTATCGCATGCTTTCACAAGGAACGAAGAATCCAAAAACAGAAAATTCTTCAGGAATTGAAATAACAAGGGGCCACGTTTAATTATACAAAAACATCTGTTTACAAACACTCACACAACGCACGAGACTGTTTACGCATACGTTTTTTAATAGTAAGATTTTAGCAAAACTGCATGTATTTGGGAAGTACTCAGCATACGACTGGATAAATGGGACTTGGATTATACTATATGCATTGTGTGTGAGAGTTTGTAAGTGTTGCTTTAAATGTGATGTTCTGTCGTCAGCAGTACTGATTACCAACCTAGCTGTTTTCTTGACCCTCATACGTTTAATCTCCAGGGTCTCGGGGATTGGTTCAGTGGCAATGACGGCCGCACGGCTCTTCCTGACCTCTGCTTCAATTTCATTATCACTGTGAGAGTGAAAGTCTGAGACAAACAAACGGGAATGCAAAGAAAGGGTCAGGGACTGTAAATGGCTGGAGCGTAACCTTGAATCAAAGGTCACCTCAACTCTGTGTGTGTGTGTGTGTGTGTGTGTGTGTGTTCCTGTCCCTGGTGCCCATGGTGGCCTCTTACCCAGATCATGATATTGACTGTGCAGCTCTTGCAAAAGTTTTTCTTTTTCCTGCAGTCGTTTTTCTGTGAGGATAAAAGCAGAAAAGCGTTTTCAACGTTGAAACAATACGAGGAACATGCTGCTAGAGTGCATGTTCTTAACACAAACATTTTTTATGATGATCCCTGAAATGTAGTTATTAAAGACCTGTGACTAAGGTGTGAACTGAACAGGACATTTTATGGTTTTATGGTATTGTTGTCACGGCTCTTTAAAAATACTGCTTGGCATGTCTTAACTGCAGTTTCCGTGTTGACTTTATTCTCTTTATGTTCAGCTCACTGTGCAAAAGTGATATAGCATTGCACTATATCACGGCTGCATGTGGTCACATCCAGCTGGATCACACCTAGCTGTGATGCTGGGTGTGATCTAATGTAAAGTTACTCTCTAACGTGATGTAGTCGTGATCATACTCACCCAGGTCTTTGTTTTGCCTCTGTAGCTCCTGGTTGATCACACACTGCTTTTCTAGCTGCTGTTTCAGCTCCTCTATTTGCTTCTCCATGACTACGGGGGGGAAAAAATACCAAAAAATGTAAGATATATATATGTGAGTAATCGATAGACTGAAGATGACCGACAGCAGAATCAGTGGTAGGCAGGTAAATATAAACACGTGTGGAGACTCACTCACACAAAGCCCTACACATCACATTTCAACTGTATGTAACTACACTGATGCTGTTTTCACAAGACACTGAACTCTACTCTGCTGCCAACACACAGCAAGAGCCGCACTGAATAATGCAGACTAATGATGGACAGCCAACAGGGTGCTTTGTGAACGCTGTCACACCCTGTCAGCTTGTGCTAAAGATCTATTACTGTACCTGCGACTGTCAGCTGCACAGAATCTGTCAAATTAAACCCTTCATTATTAGCTCTCTTATTGCAGGCTATGTGCTCGAGTGTACTTCTTTACTCTCTCTTCTTGTGTGCTTCTACAGTAATGTCTGACATGAACAACCTCTGCTGCACAATTAAAGTTTGAGAGTAGAGCAACAGATGTGCACACATGCTAACAAATTAGCTGACACAGATTTAGTAGAGCGTGAGAAAGGTTAACCGCACGACAGAGCTAATATCTTTTTGTCTTACAGATGATCTGTTTGCAGACGCTGATAACAAAGCTCCCTGACTATTTTCATTTTGCTGTTCACTGAAAGATGTTTATGCCTCTATTGACAGGCCAAACATCACAATCAGCGCAAACACAAGGTTACCCAATCAATATCCTAAACGCATACGCTTCAGTAAAGCCAGGGGTGGGCAAGCAGTTTGCCTCACTGCAAGGTAGTGATTATAGGGGAGCACATCCCCCCAATATTCAGATAGGTTCAAAATGCCATCCACTCAAAATATAATATATTGCTAAATCGCTGTCTATTGTGATAGCCTTTGTAAAGTGTTTATGAAAATGCTCATTTTATGAATGGTTATCGTCTCACAATGTTATACTAACTGAGCCCAGTCTCACTCCGAAGTCGTCGAAATCTGGCGCTGAAGCATTGCGGCATCAAAAACCAACAAAAAAAGACATCCTTTATTATTGGCATGATACGCAGTTGGTTTCGGCGGCGTGGGGGGTAAACACGGTGGAAGATGGAAGTTAAGGCTGAGAAAGTCCGATCGGGGCGGGCAGGAGTGGTGGTGGATGGGTCTAACAAACACCAACTTTCACCAGAGAGAGTGGTGTTCGCGTCCCGTAAGATTCTAAAGCCAAACCCTGTTTTTTTTTTTTTTTTCCCTAAACCTAACCAGTGCTTTTGTTGCCTTAACTGAACGACATGCGTTTTTTGTTGAAGGCAAAAAAAAAAGTCAATTTGGGGTGTTGTAATGACGTAGTGCTTTTATTTTGAAAGAGACTGTATGTAAACGGTAAATTGCCTGTGAAAACTAAAGTGTATTTTGAAAGAAGACAATGTATGTAACAGGCAGAACTTGACAGGGTGTCCCAGAACATCAACAACCAACGCACCCAGGGTACCTTGCACATCGTATGTGGACATGGAAAGTCCATGACCAAACGTCAATATGTGTCAATATGTGACGAAATCAGAGTGAGAATGTGTTGGCTAAATTCCTGTCAGAACGTTTGCTAACAAGCATACAGACCATGCGTTTAGGATCTGTTTGGGTTAGTGTCCACCAAAGCTTTTTTTTTATGAGGCCAGTGTATTTTTTTAAATTCTTTGCAATGGGAGCGCCAGGAATTTATGCTACACTATAAACGGCAGCAGCATGACGAGGCACCAAGCATCAATTCTGCACTGGGCACTGCACATTTGATGTTTTTCTCTGGTCACTGAGAGTTGCAAAACATTCAACTCGTAGGTCACCCCCAAGACCAAAGGAGCGCCCACGAAAATTAAGTGCAAACATTTACTTCTGGACTTAAATCACCGACAGTACAAGTTATATGTATTTACATGATGAATAAATGTAGAGTAGAGGGCTCAGTTTTAAAGCTAATATGATGGCATAGGTATCATATTAAACCAGAGTACCAACCATGTTAAGCTATCTTGTTGGAAAGGGGGCTAAAAATGTTCCAAAGTTACACTAAATTGGACCGCAGCGTTTAAAAGTGACAGTGACAAGCAAAGCATTTTAAAGTTGGACATTTTTCAGCTCTCGCCAGCCAGAAAAAAAAAAAAGCCAAATGTGCAGCGCCGAGTGCAGAATAGACGTTTGGCACCTCATCATGCTGCTGACGTTTGTAGCATAGCATTAATACATAGTGCTCCCATTGCGAGTGACAGAGTGGAATTTGGCTGATTTGTGAGTGCTAATAAATCAGCCATTACTAATATCAGCTATGGTAGCTAAGTTACTTGCAGTTAATTAGCCACATTCACCCAGCTACCAACAATAGTACAATGGTGAATCCATGGCTACGGCCTTGCCTCACTGTGCTCGTCATGTGACCCCCAGTTACAGCTGCCTCACCCTGAACGTTGGACAGCTCTGAGATTAGACATGATGTTAAAGTGAATCATAAAGTCAATGAGCAACAGCACCGCAAACTGTGAGGAGGAGAATATAAAATGGCTCCTGTTCCACTTTTAAACAGAATTGTTCCTTTGTTGCAAATCTGGACAGACGGTGATTCTGACAGGCAGTTTTACTGCAGTCACCTAGATTGGATGTGATATTTTTTTTCCATGACACCACTGATTTACTATCAACAACACTGTGATAATTCAGTCCAGTCCGTCACACAATGCAGCTGCAGTGCCAGGGGTTAATGTGCACCAGTGTTGTGAGAAAGAACTAGAAAGTCAAATTTGCCTTAGGAGGATATATTAACCTGTCACACACACACACACACACACACACACACACAAAAACACACACAGAGCTGTAGACAAATATAATCTGTAAGCTTTCTAGGAACTTGCAGGGTGGATCGGGATGTTAACTTTTACTGCCTGCAGGTCAACATTTAATGGAGGAAAACCACTTTTAGTTTAACTCTTTCAGCCCTGAGCAACTGGAAACAGCAACTGTGTAGCATATTGGCTGTTTTATCCATTTATTTACAGTGGTAGAGGAAGTAGTCTGATCCTTTACTTGAGGAAAAGTAGAATTACCATAGTTTAAAATAATTCATTACAAGTTAAAGTCCTAAAATCCAAATGTTACATGAGTAAAAGTACAAAAGTATTATCAGGAAAATGTACTTACAAGTATCAAAAGGAAAATTGCAGAATGCAGTTGTATTTTATTTTTATAGAATATAATTTTTATCACTGAACAGTGTTAGGAAGAACCAGTTAATGTAATGGAGTTACATAATTGAATTACTTAATTGTAATACGTTACAGTTACTGAGGAAGTAGTGTAGGAGTGTATTCTTTTAAGTAAAAAGTTCTTATGTAGTATATAGCATTCATTTTGTTTCTTTGCATCTTCTTTTGGCAGATTTCTGGACAACACGGGTCAGCAGAGCCAGAGGGACAGATCTGATTATAACCATCAAGGGAAGGATGTCTTGCAGCTGTCTCTTTGTTCATACAGGCTCCATTCATTTGGTATGTGCTCAAATTTGAGTGTTGTTTTTTTAGTGGTTGTCTTATTTAAATTTGCACCACCTCTCATCTGTCAACAACATGACTGCGCTGGAAATTCAACAGTATTTTGCTTCTGAAATCAGAAAAGTGCTCCAACATTTCTGTACAGTGTAACACTTTTTTACCAGCGGTGAAAATGCTGTTGATATCAAGAAGCTCGATGTCAAACCTGAGGAAACAAAGTTTTAACTTAAAGTCTACACACATGTCAAGGATTGTCAAAATGACATAAAAATTCTGTGTTCACTTGACACAGAAAGTCATTGCTTGTGAACTTGAAAAAAAAAGCATGTTAAGTATACACTTTGAGTTAATTTGACTAAGATTTATGAATTTAGCCTAATTAGTTCAAGACCAATTACCAACACTATCACTGTATGCTTAACATATATTGTATTAATTCAGTGAAATTAAAAATGGTTGGAAAAATGTTTATGTTCATAAGATATAAAATTAAAAGCTCAAACAACAAAAACAAGTTATGTCAAACTGACATTCTGACAATTTTTTGTCAGACAAGGGTCATGTGACACATTTATTTTGTGTCTTGTCTACACAAAACTTTCATGTTACTGTATTGCATTAAACTTAAGGTTTTGAGTGCCATTTCCAAAAAATGTTTACAGTAAAACTTTGATTAAGAGCCTCGTCCTAGTTAAATGCTCTGTAAAAAGATACTAAATGTGCCCGATAAATGTAGTGGATTAAAAACTACAAGATATACTTGTGACATGTAGTGGAGTAATATAATTATAAAGTATCATATAATGGAAATAAGTACAGGTATTGGAAAATTGCATCTAAGTACAGTACTTGAGTAAATGTACTTACCGTAAAAATTCAATTAAACGCCTGTCTCTTTTATGAGCTTGGTGTGGCTACTGATTTTGACAAATAAAGGCCTGTCTCAGTTAGATGTCTGTGCTGGTTGCCAAGCAGTTGTTTTTTTTTATAAAGGTTCTTCAGATGTATAAAATGGGGTTGTTAACTACCTCAAATTATGTGTCCATTCCTCTATTACCCTGTAAATTAATCCCGATCTTTGCTTAGCAACAGTTTTGCACCAAAGGAATTAAAGGCCTGTCCCAAATATAGGCCTGTTGATTTCAGCAATCAAATGATAGCTCAGGCAGGTGATGGTGATGCAGCGACTACAACAATACTGAGATATTTCAAGTATTTTTTCACTTAAAACTATTAAGCTTGACTCATTATTTTCAACAATGACGAATGGTCTTTGGAAGCCAACAACATTCACACCAGCAGCGATTCATCCAGCAGAGAGCAGGAAATTAACAGACACAACAAAAAAAGGGGGGAGAGTATTTCTCTCTTCTTGTCAGCTGCACAGGGAGAACATGATGCTGGACTGATCACCATTTTACTGATACAGGCAGCAAACTGTACACTCCATACTGTCTCATTACTAATTCATGGCCGAGTGTAACTACAGCTGAATTCTTATAAGATGCTCTGAAATAGAAACCTGGAGAGAGCGTGTGCCAAGTCTGGTGGTGTGTTTAAGGCAGACTCTTTCAGTGGATATTACAGCTTTCTGTCACATGAAGATGAGCATGTTTTTACTTAATAGAACTGTGATGGCGACAGCTTTAGTGCCTTACAGAAGGAAGCAATGGAAAAGGTGTGTTTGGCTGTTTACAAGCCTGTAAAGGTAAGAATCTGTACTTTAAACACATGGAGCCACACTGAGGCACAATGCCATGATTTATAGACAGAGTCGCACTCACCTGCAGGCTGTGTGTGGATCAGGAGAGTAGATGAACGTCTGTCCAGCCTATAAAGGCCACATGGATCATACAGGAGACAATAATCACCCCGAACCGCTCACAAGATCCACTTCCAGCTGTAGAGGAGTTGCTTGATAAATTTCTGACCTCCCTGACCCCCGGACACACCTGAGCAGATACCAGTGTGCACTCTGCAACCTCCGTAGCAGTACTTGGTCCACTGCGGCTGCACACTTTCTCGGCTTACACTGCCATGTCTGCTCCTCGGCTTTTACTATTTTTACTTCTCTCCAGCTCTCTCTCCTCTCTTTCTCTTCCTCACTCTCAATGTCTATCTGTCAATCTCAGCAGCTCTGGTGTTGAATCATTAACGATAACCTGAGGCTCCTCCCATCACACCAGGTAGAGGTATACAGGCAGGAGGATGGACTGGAGAGAAAGATGAAGTTGGGGTGTAAAAATCATGCTTAACTGTGCTATAATTCATATTTAAACCATTGTTTGTGTGGGATTTAACTGCGTTTATCTGCATATAGTGTTGTTTCTCTACTTTAAAACATACCTTTAATACTGATTTGTGATTTCTGTGACATTTATACACATTTATACATTTATATTATTTCCTGCTGACGTCAAAGACAGATACCTGAGTGCAGGCACGAGCACACAATGAAACAGTCATTGGAAAAGACGAGGGAAAGAGGAAGTGAATTGAAACGCTCTCTTCTACCTTGATATTTTTTGCAAACCGAGCCACAGATTTTCAAACACAGTCTCTCTACAAAATGATCACAGTGATTTGCCTTTCGTCTGAGAGTCACATTCACACAACTGACAGCTGGAGTTGAGGGAACTTATCAAAGCCGAGGGCAACCAGGACAACTCTGAATGATCTGCCGCAGTTACAAAGTGCCTCCTTCATTAGGTTCCAGTTTTTCCACAGAGTGAATGCCACTGAATGTTTTCCAGGCCGCAGCGTCATTAAATGAATCTAAATGAGGGCCGAAGGGTTAGCAGTGTGACAGAGGGTGTGGGTCTTTATCGTTCGCAGTTAATTATTGATACTCTGTCTGGTTAATCAACGACATTAACGACCCCGATGATCAGAGATACAAAGGCTCGGATTTCAGCCGTGGAACCTGAGGGGACTGTGTGACAGGCAGAGCATGTGTTATGACATTTTTCCATTAACATGGTGATATAGGTTAATTCACTGGTGCCCAGTCTGAAGGTCCTGACTCCCATTAAGGGACATCAAAGCTTTGTAGGGGGGTTGCAAGGCCGTCTTGATTTGTTACAGTAGGCCTATATTTTGCAGTCAAGGCCCCTCAGCTCTGGAGCTCCCTGCCTGAGGATCTGAGGCTCGCTGAATCACTTCTTCAAACTTATCTGTTCAAACAAAAAAAGCCTTTTTTAGTTTTGCACATTGCTTATTTTATATATGTCTCATTTTATCATTTTTGTTGTCAGCAGTTATTGTATTCTTTTATTTTGTACGACTCCAATTGTTTGATTTCCTGTACCCCAGTGCAATCTATAGCAATTAGTTGCCAACTTTGCTTTTCTGCTTCAGTGACTGTATTTTATCTTTATTTGTTGTTCTTTGTATTTTCTGATAATTGCCTCATTTAATTTGCTTGAATTCTGCATTGTTTTAAATCCCAGATCAACCATGTAAAGCACTTTGTAACATTGTTTTGAAAAGCACTTTAAAAATAAAATGTATTATCATTATTATATCTCAGTATTTCATCCATTTCTGTGACAAAAACTAACTGCATTTGTTATTATTAAAGTTTAGATTACTATTCAGGGTGGCACGGTGGTGTGGTGGTTAGCACTGTCGCCTCACAGCAAGAGGGTTCCTGGTTTGAACCCAACAGGAAGCCCTTCTATGTGGGGTTTGCATGTTCTCCCCATGTCAGCGTGGGTTTTCTCCAGGTGCTCTGGCTTTCTCCCACAGTCCAAAGACATGCAGATTAATTGGTGACTCTAAATTGTCCGTAGGTGTGAATGTGAGCGTGAATGGTTGTCTGTCTCTATGTGTCAGCCCTGTGATAGTCTGGTGACCTGTCCAGGGTGTACCCCGGCTTTCGCCCAGTGTCAGCCGGGATAGGCTCCAGCCTCCCTGCAACCCTCAAGAGGATAAGCGGTTACGAAAATGGATGAATGGATTACTATTCAAGATATAATTTCCACTTACATTACAGGATAAGGGCATAGTGAAGGCTTGAACACGCTTTAGAAAGGACGCAGCACCAAAGGGCTTGCAGGAAAAGCCCACTAAGTAAGTATGATTGTTAAAAATTAAAAATCAACATATCATACAATCAGAGAACAATATTACAAAGTTCCTAAAAATATCAGGAAAACACATTCTCAGGAAATTATCTGCTCAATATTTATCCAAATCAGTCGTTTTACACAACTTCCTGCAGTTATTGCGTTCAGCATTTGGGTTAAATGTGCAGTTTATACGTTGTTCTGTGTTGCTGAATATAAAATAAAATATTAAAAAAATATGTAACTTAGTCAGGATTCAGTTTACTCAATGATAGAAAAGGGGTTAGGAGCCACTGTTAATTGCAACAAAGCCAGGCTGGATTATGTGCTGCTGCTGAACACAGCTACTGCTAACAATGAGTTCATCTTACCTGTAGTTTACAATCATAGGCATAGATTTTGGGGGGGGCACAGGGGACCCTCTATATCTAGAACATGCGCACCCAATAAAACCAGCAGTAAAAGTAGCAGAGGACATCCATTTTGACAAAAATTACACCTAAAATTATGCAAAAAAAGGCACAAACTGGTGGATAAAGATTCCCCAGTATGCAAGAAGTTAATGCTGCATTCACACGGAATGGATTTTATTGCATTCTTTGTGAACAGCACAGCATCACCATTGCAACATATCATGTATGTTTTTATTTTACCATCCTGTCATTCCGTGGTGCTCGAAATTTTCTAGCGGGCCACTCCCCATGTTGAAACGAAACCTGTTCCCTTCATTTACTTTGATAGATTTAACATGCAAAATAAATACCAAGCTGAGGTTATTTTCATTCTTTAATTCAAGTGTGATTCAATAACCAAAAACCAAATACATACTTCATAATGCCCAACATTCTTTCAAGTGAATACACCGTTGATATTGCAAAAACAATGTAATTGTGGTTACAGCTCATACAGACTGAAGAAATAAGTATCCATTAAAAAATACACGGCAATGGAAGGCATGAGAATGTGGCAAAGAACTGATGAGGAAGTAGATGCAGTAAGACAGCAGTCAGCAACATGTGCTGCTGTGTTCTCAGGTCACATTTGCAGACATTTACTGTTCAAGTAAAACAAATGCAGCTTCTGGTAAAAATGACATAAATCATAAAGTGATAACACGTTGGTAGTGGCATTGTAAAATGGTGTGTTTGCATCATCAGTGCACTATTGGTGATAGATACACACATAATAAAAACCTTCTAAGTATTCTGGGCTGACTGAAAATGACATTCAGTACACACATACTGACCTGGTCCTTATTGTACAAAGACTTCAAATCCATGATTAAAGGGTAACTTTGGTATTTTTCAACCTGGACCCTATTTCCCCATGTTTTAGTGTCTAAGTGATAAATCAGAAAAACAATTTTTGAAGCCATCACCTGCAAAACAGGCTGCAATGTAACTACTCCATGTGAACACTGTCTGTTAACAGCCACTAAAAGTGCTTGTTTTTGCCACTGACTGGCTCAGATTGTTATTCTAAGTGTCTAACAACTAGGGCTGCAACTAACGATTATTTTCATTGTCGACTAATCTGTTGATTATTTCTTCGATTAGTCGACTAATCATTTTATCGAAAAATGTGTTAAAATGTTGAAAAATGTCAGTCCGTCTCTCCCAAACCCCAAAATTATGTCATCTAATGTCTTGTTTTGTACTCACGCCAAAGGGTTTTAGTTCACCGTCATGGGAGAGTGTGTACAGCTGACAATATTTGAACGTAAGAAGCTGCAATAAGAGTATTTTGGGGTACTTTTATAGTACTTTTCTCTGATTAGTCGCCTACTAAAATAGTCACCAATTATTTTAATAGTCAATTAGTCATTGATTTGTTGACTAATCATTGCAGCCCTACTAACAACATTATGGAAATGATCCCTACAGAGATAGACCTTTTTCTCGAAGAGTAAGATCATTTTTGTTCAATCAGAAACAGCCCCGAAAACACACTTAACTCCAAGTAGACAGACACAAAATAAAGCTCACAAAAGCCATCTTGGTTCGTCTTTCCACTGTTCCAAGAATCACCAACTTTAGTTTGGTTGAAATAAACCCTTAATTCACCCAGTTAGATGTGAAAACAAGCTAGCTCTATACATGCCAAAATTACTGCTTATTTAAATAGAGTCTGGTGGGTTTGGTGATCGCGATTTAGGGGCTGTTCCTTGTTAAATAAAGGGGATCTTACTCTTTAACAACAAGGTCTATCTCTGTAGGGATCCTTTCCAATAAGTGTCATACTCTTATAACAATCTGAACCTGGCAAAAACAAGCACTTCTAGTGGACGCCAAGTGGTTATACTGCAGCCTGTTTCACTCAATGCTGGACCAATTTCAAAAACTGTTGTTCTCACTTGTCACTGAGACACAAAAACATGGGAAAATATGACATAGGTTAAAAAATGCTAATGTTACCCTTTAAGTTAAGAACAAATGACCTCCTGTAACTACAAACTACACATCATATAATCATCATGTGGACATGATATACATTCTTTTATCCATCACTCGTTCCCCAAACAACGTGTGTCAGTGACAAACAAAAGGCAGATTTACAGCACTCACAAATTAAAACCACTCACTATTAAATTATTGACGGCAGGTACAAATACCTTAAGTATTTTTTACAGTCACGTCTAAGGTAGTGCATAATTTACAGTGCAATCAAGCAAACTGCAAAAGCATTTACAAGCGTACAATAGTTTTTACATTTAACTGATGTCAGGTTTTTTTGTTTGTTTAAGAATCAAAAACTCAGATGACAAACCTGTCCTACAATTGTACATGTCTTTCCTTCATGACAGATATGTTGTTTCCTGCCGTGTGGCTGTTTTTTGGTTGAGATTGACAGTTCAAACAACCAAGCTGTTAGCAGGATTACCACAGAGTATGGTATGCACTGAGAAAGTCTATGTAAAGTATGCATGCAAGGCTAAAACGTGAAGAAGTATAATTTTTTCAGGAATGTTGCACACTTCAAGGAAAACTAGTACTGCAAAACCAAAGCAGGTTATGAGGCAAAACAATAGTAACATAAGCATATATGTTCAAATTTTCACATTCTTTTCCTTTTATTATTTAATTTATTATTATTTTTATTAATAATTTAATAATTTTCAAATAAACCCAAGCACTCATTTTCTAACAGGGAATAATTACACATTTTGTTGTCAACACACACTTCAAGTGCTTCAATTTGGGACGGCATGTGGGAGAAAGTACATGATTAAAAGTAATATACAATCTTTTTTTAAAAAATAATGTTTATATTGCGTGTTTTTATCTTAATATTTATCTGTATTAATTTATCAGCTGGCTGCAAGATTTCTTAGATATTTCAAAAATGAGTTCTGCACATTTTTACTTCTTGATTGCTCATTAAATAGAGAACCTGAGATGATGAGGTAGATCAGCAAAGTTGCAATGAGGTCATATGATTGTACAATACAGTTGGTCATTCTCTGTGCAAACATGAAGGAGACCCAACATTTCTGCGGTAAGCTAACGGCATGCAAAGCCGAGCAATGCATTTTTGTGAATTGCTGTTCTACTGCTAAGATGCCGGCGACTTCATATTCCTCTCAGCTAGCGGTCATTCTGGTGCTCGGACAAGATGATCAGCTCATCTGCTCCTCCTTAATGCTGCAGGCTTTCATGATGTCCTTAGGGTGTTCAAATACGGCTTGAACAAACTGACCGAATACGTGCTCCATGTAGCTCTCGCCCCGAGGGAACAAACCCTGCAGGAAGGCAATGTGTCCACCGTGGGCCGTTAACAACAGGGCGACATTCGGCAGGCTCTGGACTGTGGTCAGCGGGAAGGCTGGATGAGCAGGAAAGGATTTAGAGAGTTAGCCATGTTAAACATTAGATAGAAAACATCTCTTGTAGCATGGAGACTGAAATATTAGCCAAAGTACAATCAAACTTTGCCACAAGCTACTTCAGCCATTCATGTTGCTGCTGCCAAATTTTAAATCTGTTCTCCTCTCTGCTCCTGTCAGCTGTCATTTTAGACAGAACCATCATGCCCTCCTCCACCCCATTCACCTCCAGTCACCTTATCCAGAGCCCAGGACAAGCTCATCAAAAGCCCACTCATCTTCACATCCAGATCCTGAGCTCCCTCTTCATCTCATCTCATCACCACCATTACCACCACCAGGGTCTAGACTCCATAGAGGGGGTTCCCTGATCTACTACATCTTTACCACCCTCCTGGAATAGATGATATCACAATGGGGTCTAATTGCAAAAGACTTACTTACTGTGTGCACATGTAAATAAATATTATTTTCTCTCAGAATGAGTCTCTCCTGATTGAAATAATCGCGTTCTGAGCAGAGGATGCTGGTAATCAGCTGCTTCTGCTGCTGCCATTCAAAGCAGTGCCAAAGGACGGTCTCCATGAGTCACTCTTCTCCTGCTTTGTCTGCTCTTGCACAAGCTAACATAGCGGCTAACATCAGACACTGAGCTGTTAAATGGTTTCAACAATCTCACACCGACACTAAAACAGCTCGACTCTGACGTTAAACACATCAATAACCACTGGTTAATGTTAGCCGTGTGAAGCTAACAGATAGCCCTGTCACCACGTGTGTAACTCTGTCCCAGACGTAAGAGCTCACACTCCTGCAGAAGTAGTATCATGATAAACAGAGAGGGAAAGAGCACACCACACGTCACTGTGCCCCTATTTTCAACCATTTAATGCCTAGATATAACATCTGGCAGTCACCCACAATTCACAGAACTGTAGTTACGTGTGTAACTCTCATTAGGCCCTCTATACTGACTGGGAAGAGCTTGTGTTTCACTCATGCTACAAGCTGTAAAATTAGGATCATACAAATGAGCTTAAGATATTCAAAGACTAAGGCTGTGGTTACACCTGTCTGTTCAAAGGGAAATTTGCATCTAGTTATACCTGGCTCCATTACGTGTCAGGTGTGAACGCTGTCAGACTGGGTTTCCAACCCACTGAGATGGACTGGTTTGCTTGTCTTTCCGGTCTCATTGTAAAGAAATGTAAATATGGCCCAGTCTGGGTTTGCAAGCAACACAACTCATTCATCACACGCCAGTTAGAGTGCAACAGGATACATGGTATGAAGATATCTGCTGAATCTGATGACAAAATTCCACTGAAACATCACCACAAGTTAAAAGTTACATCAAGAACTGTAAACCTAACACAATGTCCATCTTTTCCTGTTGTCTACTCACCGTGTTGGGGAGAGAAGGGGTCATCAGCAGCGTTGAGACACAGGATGGGCACTGCTGTATTTTGGAGTTTATTGTCTGGGCTGGCATCAATGTAATAGTCTGTGCAAGATTTATAACCGAACATCAGAGAGGTGAAGCGTTCGTCAAACTCACGGATAGTCCGCGCCTAGAGGAGAGGGATGACATTAACATTAAAATTAAAATGAAGAGGAAAAGCCATCACACATGAAGGGAGATGAGAAACTATGACAGAAAAGCAAATGTAAAGAATGAGCCATACCTTCACGACATATTCAATGTCCACCACTTTCTCGAGAACCTTCCTGTGCCTGTGAGACACATGTTTTTCTTTAACATACTTTGTCAACAACCCCAAAATTGTTACACAAAACTCAGGAATTTCTGAAACCTCAACTTATCTGACCTGGTGACAGCACGACACAGGCCGTTTGTGAGGTATTTGTTGAAAAGCAGCCAGTTAAGTGGTTCTTCCATCGAGGTGGCAGACTTCAGTGCATTCCAGGGGACGGAGATGGTGAAACCTGCCACCATCCCAGACTCCGAGCGCTTACGGGCCAGGTAGTTTAGTAATAACATGCTATCCAGGGTGAAAGACGAGAAAAACACAGGAACACCTATTTGACTAAAAGGTAGCAACTAAAGGAAAAGGAAATGGATAGGAAAAATTTGACAGTAAAATAACCTTTTGATAACAGAGAGATGAGAGCAGCCTGAAACCATTACACCGTGCGCAAACTCACCCTCCCAAAGACACACCAGCACCAAGCACAGGGGCATGTGGGTAAAGTCCTTTGACATGTTGCACCACACGCTCAAGATCTGAGGTGTTGGCTGCGCAGTAGGTGACAGGCGTCTGAAGCAAGCAGAGGGACAGACGAGGAGCGTTACATGGTGTGTTCAAGAGCCAGATTTTGGGTTTGAACTGCTACTACAGCTGGCGTTATTCTGTAGTCATCTTATTGTCAACAAATCCAGAGAGAAGACCAAAACCAACACTGCGTTAGTTGGTGTCAGGACATTCTACCTACCCTGCCAGTCTGTAATATTTACTAGTAATATTTATTGTTCTTACTGAATATGTAAATCCTTAAAAAGTGCATACGTTGCTACATGTAGCTACGTGCTATTGTCAGGGAAACATGTAGTCTTGGTTGCTGATGTTGTTCATTTCTCCACGATTTCGCATCACATTCTTACTGGAACATGTCCAGTCTTGAAGATTTTGGATTAGAAGTTTTAATTGGTTTTTTTTTTTCACAGTAGACAGTGCAGCTACACTCGAGTACAGTCATCCCCTGGCTACAAGTATACTGCTACATGTAGCTTCAAGCTAACATTTAATTTCTCCTTGATTTTGGATCATATTAATGTTGGCACATGTCCGGTTATGAAGATTTTGGTTAAGAAGCTTTCACTGGTGATTTTTCAAGGTAGAAAGTGCAGGTACACTCCGTTACAGTCATTTCCAGGATGTATGCAGGCTGACAGTGCTACATGTAGCTACATGCTAACATCAGTGAAACATCTTCCTGAGGTTTCTACCATGTTTTCCCCGTTAAAGGGTTTCTTTTGGGGAGTTTTTCCTTGTCCGCTATGAGGGTCCAAGGACAGAGGGATGTCATATGCTGTCAAGCCCTCTAAGGCAAATTGTTATTTGTTATACTGGGCTTTTTTAACTAAAATTTAATTGAATTGAAAATTGAATATAATCTTGGTTGTGAATGTTGTTAGGTTGTCCCTGATTTCTGATCATATTCCTGCTGGAGCATGTCCGGTTGTGAAGATTTTGGTTTAGAAGCTTTCATTGGAGATTTGTCACTGTAAAAAGCATCGCCATACTCCATAACACTCAGTTACCACGCTGCAATAATGATGCAGAGACACCAAGAGTGCAAATGCAGGAGACCCAGAAAAGCTGACCAATCAGAGCAGACTGTGCTTTTTTAGGAGGGAAGGCTTAAAGAGACAGATGCTAAAACGGAGCATTTCAGACAGTGGGTGAATACAAGTACAAGTGTTTTTTAAAACATTATAGCAGGTAACCATGTTCTAGTAGAAACCCAAAATACAAATATGAACCTGTAAATGAGCATAATAAGTCTCCTTTAAATGGCTGGTCAATTTAGTTTTTGGTGAAAGTTACTCAAAGCATTAGAAACAATGTGTTTACTGTGGGACTATTTTCAGCAGTGGATTAATACACATTTGGTGCTCTAGTGAGTGTTGTGTATGTTTGACTACAACTAAACTACAGTACCCGAGTTCATCCTTATGAAGGATCAAGTCACTTGGTACAACAGTGTGGCTCATTGGTGTATGTAGATCTATGGCACATATGTGTAAGTGCTATAGCTCTTCATGGGATTTGCTAATGAGAGAAATACTGGATGTCTAGTCTCATACCTAAATATTATTTGGAAATAGCAACAGTATTAAATGTGACATGACCATGGTTCATTAGGTGATCACTGTACTCACCAACAACTCTTCCCCTCCAAGTCCTCTGTTGTTGAAGACCACACATCTAGAAGAGAAATGTCTATGAAAACAACTACAGCAGCTACTGGACATTAAATTAAATGCAATTATAACAATTTCCACATATGTTTGATTTAGTTACTGAATAAAAAATGTTCAGGGTGTTTAAATTTTACTTGTGATTCAGGGGACAGGTGAGGAGCACAACTTACCTATAGCCGCGGCGAGTGGCCTGGCTAATGGCATGGAGCACATAGGACTGCTTGCTGTTGCCTGTCAGACCTGGGAGGATCAGTACTGTGGGGCGGGTGGAGGATTCTGGGTAGGTCGCACTGTCCTGATTGTCCACCCAGTCCAGAGAGATCTGACCACCATCAACCGTTCGGATCAGCTCACTGAGGGATGAAGGAAGGATTATTGATACATATAAAGTTATACTACAGAAATATAATGATGATGTGGAAAGATTACAATATGGCTGTGTCAGTCAGCAAAAGGAATGAAGAGAATTTGTGCAAGAGGTTCATCCTACTTGCGATAAGAGACGGAGGGTCTGGACTTGAGGACGGCACAGACCAGCGTTTGAAGCCGGCCTCCCCAGCACCACGGAGTGGGACTGAAGCGCTCGACCACCACAGGACAGTGCTTGTGGAGGAATGCGCCGAAAGCCTTGCTGGAAACCAGAACTGGTGTCTGGGAGGAAAAGACATGAAATTAAAGGGGTAAAACAAATGGGTATGTAAATTAATACTTGTGACAGAAAAAAATGCATCCAAAACAAGCTGGGTGAGGGGGCAGATAGTGTGAGAGATACGGAGCTTCAAGACTAGGGTGTGTCTCTGTGATGTGTGTGTGTTTATGATGTGTGGTAAACAGTGTCATGTTCTACAAAACCCGAAAAACATGATCTACTTTTTTTTAAGCAATCCAAGAACATGTTGTATGAAAAAAATGATCATACACACTTTTATATGTTTTGTTTTGTTATGGTAGTTTACAAAACATATAACATGAGTATTATGTGGTATGAAGCCAATAAGCACTTATTGAGTTGTAAACAGATAATCAAATAAATGTCTCAGTCATTTATCAAGTTACAGTGCCAAACATTTGCACATTCCTGCTTCTCAGGTGTAAACATTTGGTGTTTTTCTCTGTTTAAAATAATTGTACATTGAATATAATTGGATTTTGGGACTGATGTTATTTGAAGGCATCGCTTGGGCTTTAGAAAACTGTCTGTCAGTACATTCATCAATAATGAAAATAGCCATTGACACTTTATTTCAACCCTCTTTTGGCATGTATTGGTGTCAACAATCATAACTCCTCCTATGGGAGAGCTATATAACTTGCACAGACAAATGAACAAATGGTTTAAAACGTTCACTAGATGTGTTCAGAGCTGATATGGTAGCGAGAGTGTCAAATGGAAATTTCGAGCATTCGTTACCAATTTATACATAAGTTATGGTTGCGTAATATGAAAGTTATAGCTACTGACAACTACAATAAACACTTAAAAACTACTACTATTATTATGACTATTTCTTAATGTGTTATAAACCATGTATGAGTTATTCATATGATTGTTATAAATGCCAAACAGGGGTTATAATAAAGTGTCAGCAAATACCCAATAGTGCAAAGTTATGTAACCTTAAAGACACTGCCATGTCACCAAAAACGTAAAAAAAAAAAAAAAAAAAAGTGATTTTTTTTTTTAAATGCAATAAAATAAAATAGACGAGTGAATAGATAAAATAAAAAATAAGTAAACAAGAAAAAATTGAAATAACATAAAATAATAATTTAAATAGAGAAAATTAATTAATTAATTAATTAATATAAAATATAAAAAAACAAATAAATAAAATAAAATAAAAAATACATATAAGGACGATAAGATAAAAATAAATAAAAACAATACAAAGAAATAAGACAAAAATAAATAGCAAAATAAAACAATAAATAGAGTTAAATCAGAAAAATAATTAAATAAGAAAATGTACTTAAAATAAATCGAATAAAATAAATTAAAACAAAATAGAGTAGAATAAGGTAAGAAAAAACAATAAAATAAATAACGTTACACATATATAAGAACAATACAATAAATTCAAACAAAAAAACTATACAATACAAAAACAAACCGTGGATGTAACGTTAGTGCAGTCATTATCACCGGTACCCTTTACCGCAGTGACTGACCTGACACTTGCGGCCCCACAGATAGTACAGTGCGGCCGTGAGGGAGCAGATGAACACCGTGTAAGGTCTGGACACACACTCCCAGTATGTTCTCCATAGCTCCAAATGTGATAAAAACATGGCTACTGTCTATCTATTTAGCTTATGTAGCTGACGATATCTAACGTTAACGGTCACGTTAGGCTAAAAGACTCTTTAGCCGACACACCGGGACAGACAGCTGACAGAGAGACGTTAACGTTAGCTACAGCAATGCCCGACAACCTGCCTTCATCACCACCAGCTAACGTTAAAGATGCTTTACGGCCGCTCCTTTACCCCGAGACGTCCCATCACCTCTGATGGTAATGGTAAAAGCCGGTATCCACCTGCAGGGTTTTATTCAGCGGGTGCTTCGACAGCTTCCTGGTTATCAGATGGTTCGTTTAAAGAGACACCTCCAATGTCAAAGTCCGCCTCATACAACATGTAATGCTCCGCCTTCGCCGTACAGGAAGTACTTCCGCTTCTTCTTCTTCTTTGAGTTTTAATGGCGGCTGGCTGACTAGCTTTTAGCTTCATCACCGCCACCTACTGGACCGGAGTGTGGCGCAGTGGATTCCACAACAAGTAGTTCCGACCAAGCTGTCTGATTGGTCTATGAGACAGTTAGAATGAGCTCAAATTAGCATAACGGTTCACCTGACTCATCACTACAGATATTCCTCCGCCATTTCCATGGCAACGTCGGACCTGCTAAAGCAAATACCGGAAGGCTACAAAACTGCTACAAAACACACACGCTCTATACAATCACCGGCCACTTTATTAGGTCGGTACACCTTGCTACTAGCGGGTTGGACCATCTTTTGCCTTCAAAACTGCCGTAATTCTTCATGGCATAGACACAACAAGGTGCTGAAATCAGGAAGCAGAGAGGGTCGTCCACTATTCAGAAGATCGACGGTTCGAGCCCCAGCTCCTCCAGTCCGCATGACGAAGTATCCTTGGGCGAGATACTGAGCCCCAAATTGCTCCTGATGGCTGTTCCATTGTTGTGCGAGTGTGTTCAAAACTGAGTAGCACATGGCGCCTTGTATGGTAGCCTCGGCCACCAGAGTATGAATGTGTTAGTGAATAGGTGAATGTGATGCTTAGTGTAAAAAGCGCTTTGAGTTGTTGCAAGAATTTAAATCCCAAAGGTGCTCTATTGGACTGAGATCTGGTGACTGTGGAGGCCATTGGAGTACAGTGAACTCATTATCATGTTCAAGAAACCAGTTTGAGATGATTTGAGCTTTGTGACACGGTGTGTTATCCTGCTGGAAATAGCTATCAGAAGATGGGTACACTGTGGTCATAAAGGGATGGACACAGTCGGCAACAATACTCAGGTAGGCTGTGGTGTTTAAACCATGCTCAGTTGGTACTAAGGGGCCCAAAGTGTGCCAAGAAAATATCCCCCACACCATTACACCACCACCACCAGCCTGAACCGTTGATACAAGGCAGGATGGATCCATGACACCAAATTCTGACCCTACCATCTGAATGTAGCAGCAGAAATCAAGACTCATCAGACCAGGCAACGTTTTTCCAATCTTCTATTGTCCAGTTTTGGTGAGCCTGTGTGAACTGTAGCCTCAGTTTCCTGTTGTTAGCTGACAGGAGTGGCACCTGGTGTGGTCTTCTGCTGCTGTAGCCCATCTGCTTCAAGGTTGGACGTGTTGTTGGTTCAGAGATGGTCTTCTGCAGACCTTGGTTGTACCCAGTGATCATTTCAGTTACTGTTGCCTTTCTGTGATGTTGAACTAGTCTGGCCATTCTCCTCTGACCTCCGTATGACATGCAAACCTCCTAAACTGAAGTTGTACACACAGTCTGACTCAAAAAGTAACACTTTTATCTTCTTTTCTTTTCTTTTTTTTTTTTTACAGAATTTGTTTTTATTACAGGCTTTTAAAAACACACTGAAACACTGAATAGTTCATTTGGGGGACAAACGGAGATGCAAATAATGACTCATTTAGAACAGCAACACAGTAAGCACAAAAGTTAATGTTCACCATGTTGTGCAGTGTATTCCCTGTTGGCTGCATGAAACCTCAATGCAATACTTACTCAAGTCTCTTACAAAATAAAATCTTTATTTTAATCTTCCTTGATTAACTTGATTTGACGACTGTTTGCAGCTAGGACTCATTGAACCTAGTTGAGTGGGATTCCTGTGACCACCTCTGACTCAATGCCACACTCGTCATTACCACGCTTGATTTTGAAGAAACCTGAAACAAGAAGACACAGAATCGTAATTTAAACTTCTTTGCTATATCACTCACTAAACTGTCGGGTTATGTGACATTGACAGAACACGTGACAGAGAAATACATCGCTGATTTTGTTGTACCTTTATCTCCCCAGTCACTGTTCCAGGAGTTCGCAGCCAGCCAGTAGGGTGTCCCCTTCTCCTCTCCCCAGCCGAGGATCTTGATGGCATGACCGCCCAGCATTTCCCCTGTCACATGCTGGTACACACCTGCAGTAGAGGAACGTTAAGTGCAATAACATAGGGCTTAAAAGAGGAGTTGTTTTCCACATTTTACTACTGATTTTCTGAAGGATAAACTATGCTTTTAGATTGGTTGTGTGTTTTTGTATCACCAACATCCAAAGTTTTATAGTAACCAGTAATCACTACATTTCTATGTTGTAGGACAGCTACACACATTTATGTTTACCTTTAAAAACTTTTTTTCTTGTGAAATACTAAATACTTTACAATACTAATAACAATTATAATAAGCACTTTTCATGTGCAAATCCTTCAAATGAAATAATCTAGAAGAAAAAGTCATTCTTTGGTCGAACTGCTCACAGCTCATGGCCACACTGACGCCTTAAAGGGTAAACTTTGGTTTATTTAACCTGGACCCAGTGTTCTCAAGTCTTTGTGTCTATCTGACTAATGGGAACAACAGTTTTTGAAACTTATCCAGTATTGAGAGAGAGCACTCTAGCAAGCAGCGGTTAAAGAAGCTGCAGTCTAATCACTTAGGGCATTTGTGCACTGTCAATGTACGTCCACTAGAAGTGCTTGTTTTTGCCCCTGACAGGCTCAGATTGTTATTCTATTATTGCCAAACCCACCAGACTCCATTTTGAAAAACAGTAATTTCAGCGTGTATAAAGTCAGCACATTTTCACATCTCACTGAGTGAATTAAGGGTTTATTTCAACCAAACCAAAGTTGGTGATTGTTGGAAGAGTGGGAAGACAAACCAATACAGTTTTTGTGAGTTATATTTTGTTTCAGTTGCCTTTTAATGAAGTGTGTTTTATGATGATAAAATGTTTATTTAAAGGGAGTCTGGTGGTGGGTTTGGCCATAGTGATTTTGGGGCTGTTTCTGGTTGAACAAAAAAGATCTTACTCTTTAACAAAAGTTCTATCTCTGTAGTGTCCTTTCCATAATGTTGTCACACAGTTAGAATAACAATCTCAGCCTGTCAGTGGCAAAAACAAGCATTTTCAGTGGACGTAAATTGATGGTGCACAAATGCCCCGAGTGGTTACATTGCAGCCTGTTTTGCAACTGTCCTCGGCAGCGCTCTCACTTGATACAAACCAATTTCAAAAGTTGTTGTTCCCATTAAAACATGGAAAAAGTGTAGTTGAAACATTTTGAAGTTACTCTTTAATATGTGATGAGAAGCCACATACTGCTTCATTTCATTTCGTGAGACAAAAAGTTTGGGAATCACTATTGTAGGGTTAAAATTTGGAATACAAATAAGCAAACAGGGATGGCATGATGATCATGTGTCTCTGACTGAATATAAAACACACAAACTAAAGCAGGTTTCACATTAATTTTCATTCTGAGATGAAGTGAAACTGAGGTTACTTTTCCTGCTTTGTGTGCATGTGTGCATTATACACTTTCAAAGTTGTATCTAATTTTGCAGCAAAGTCAAAAAAAAGGCCTCACCAGTCTTGTACAGCAGAAAATCTGCATATACAGAGAAGGCTGCCTCCACAGGCCCGTTCTTATACAGCTCAGTCATGATCTGCTCCTGTTTGGCTGGGACATTGTATGTGCGTCTACCTGAAGAGGGAGACACAGGAAACAATAGAAACAAGACAATGTATGACTGAGAGAAGCTGCTGCAGGAGGAGAAAATGGATTCTTTTTAATGTATAGTCTTTACCAAAGTGTTTGTCCTTCTGATAGGATGGTGAGTATCCATCAATGCACTGCTCCGTACACTTAGGAGTGTCCTGTTCACCCTGGCACGGAGGACGAGTCCCATTCACGTGATGCTCACAGGGAGCAATGCTGTAGGGTCGGCAGCCTGTCAAGCACAACATTAATATCAGCTCAGACTTTAAATACTTTCTTTTAATGCTTCCTTAAAAAGCTGTTTCAGTTCACACTGAAGATACACCTACCAACATTGGTTCCATACAGGCCTCCTGTCACCAGTCCTTTCTTTGCCCAGAACTCCCAAGCAGCTTCGGGATAACCACCAAAACAGCTGCATCCACATTCAAATAAAAACACCACAAGCATTATTGTTCAGTGTTCTCCTACAGCAATACTTCACCCCCTAAAATAATCATTTGTATATGAGTTGCTCACCCCATGTTATGTTGAATTCATGGAGAAACTGTTTTCCTCGCATTCCTCCATGGTGAACGGGGAATCCAAAAGCGGAGAAAACGCTTGATGAATTGCAGTCAGAGGCGACTGCATTAAACTACAGTAAAACTATATCCAAAAATACATTTACAAACTCTCACACATCTCGTGCAGTATAATCCACGTCTCATTTATCCATGCTCAGTACTTCCTGAACAAACGGTCCTGAAACTCAGGGTGCTTTCAGACCTAGAGTTGTCTTACTTCAGTCTGAATCAGGGTCTAATTTTGTTACGAAGTTGTATAACTGCCTAGAGTTGGTTCGTGTTCTCATGGCAGCATTTACAAAATGCCTTGTGTGAGAAAGCTGCTCTTGATTGGTCAGAATTTCCATGTGGGAAAAGTCCAGGAAGTAAACAAAACGTTGAAGAAGAGTACACTTGCAAGATAAATGTGACACTTTCTAATGTCACAATGGAGGGACAACTACGCAGGTTGATTTTAGCGCTGCTCATCGTGGACTATATTGCTGTCATTGTTCATTTTAGTCAAACCATACAGTTTGAAAACGAGGCGCGGCTCCAACTAGAAAACAATGTTTTGATGCATTGGATGTGCTGAATGTGCATATTAAGGCAGTACAGGAGGAGGTGCACATTAATAATCCTCCAGGACTGTAACATGCTCATGTTTAACCCAAACAATGTGTCATGTGACTGCAGTTGGTTCAGATCCAGGTCGGAACACGTTCTCACCACAAACGAACCGCACCAGAGTTCGTCTGGAACCAGACTGAGACCACCTCTTCAAGAAGGTCTCGGTCCAGTTGTTTTGGTGCACATCTGAGTGTGATTGCTGTGTTCACACCTGCCCAAACGAGCTGCACTTAGGGGGCAAACAATTTCGATTGAGTTCGATTGAAGCGAACCAACAAGGGCAGGTGTGAAAGCACCCTAAATCTGCTTTCTTCAAATCCAGACTCAATCAACAAAAAAGTAATTTTACCTCACTTAACATGAGAGCTGCTGGTGTACCGCTGCCTCACTCAGTTACTTTGTTTGTGGTGTTGTGTGGCTTTGGTGAATCCAAACATAATAAAACAACCTAACTGATTTGAAGAAAGGATCAGTAAGCTTCATGTTTAATTCAGTTCCCCTCCAGAAAGGGCTGTCTGTTTGGGAAGTACTGAGCGTACCACTGAATAAATGAGACATGGATTATGCTGCACAAGTTGTTTGAGAGTTTGAACAGATGTTTTGATATAATTTTGCTGTTGTTAAACATGGACCCCATTTACCCCAATTCATCAAGAGTTTTCTCCACTTTTGGATTCTTCGTTTACCATGGAGGCATGTGAGAAAATAAAGGCTTTCTTCACAAATTCATCATAACACGGAGTGAGTAATTGATATATAAATGATCATTTTGGGAGTGAAGTATTCCTTTAACACACCTGGAATACACTAATTTCGTTACTAAAGTACTCACCCCATGCCACAGTCATCACAGCAGGAGAGCAGATCTTCAGCAGAGATCTCCACAGAGATCTTACCACCGCTGTGGATACATATCCTGTCGGATATCGCCTCAACTGCCCCAAAGGCCTGTGGGCAATCAACAAAAGGGAACATTGGTTTATGCACTTTAGTTATCTTTTGGTTTCCATCAGTTGAACCACTGTTACAGTTTGTCCTGCCCTTTGATTTGTGTCCTTTTGTTGGTCTACATTACCCAGCAGGACCCACAGGATCCCTGGTCTCTGATCTGTTTGATTGTGGGACAGTTGGGCCACTCCTGGCGCGGGTCAAAGCTGTCTGGCAGCTTTATGCCTTCCGTACTGTGAACCCTGAACAAGAGAGGACGACGGTCACTGAGCACTGCAGATAAGGTGAGCCTGCTGACTGTCACCTGTTTGGGCATGTGAGAGACTACACACACTCTCACACACGTATAACACCCACATGCCCTCATACATGGTTAAACTTACACCTCTGGCAGCTTGGGTCCATTCAGTATGGTTCCACACAGTCCCTTCACGTAACTGATATCAATGTTGTGGAAGTTCTCCCCGGCCTGGAGTAAAAGCAAATGAGAGATTACAGAAATCACAACATTCACAACCACAGTCTGTGACAGCAGGGTTTCCTCAGGTGACCATATGCTGCAAAGATAGTTAGCAGCAATGCAGGAATACCCCAGTGTACTCACCGTCCAGGTGGTGTTGGCTTTGTTAATAAGGTTGATCATCTCTGAGGAAGCATGAGGGTGGTGAGGCCGAGCCCAGGTGACAGAGACTGTCACAAGTACAGAAATGAGAGCCAGGGAACGCATCCTGTGAGGCAGATGACAATTAGACTTAAGCTCAATGTCCTCACCTACAATATAACCATTAATTAAAAGAGAGAGGTTGTTGTTTTATGAGACATTACTGAATGAGCATCTCAAGGCAATCACAGCTTTATCCTCCTCTCACCTGTGCCTCATTGCTCCCTGACACTTTAAATACTCCAGCCTCACAGACTCTCCCGGCCAGATCGTTCTTTGTCATACCTATGCAAGAACTTCCCAACATGAGTTCCCACGCTGCTTTCTCGTTGCCGACCTCGCCTGCCTCTGACTATCCTGCTTCACCTGTTCCTCGGCAAACAACTCAGCCTTCTGTCCTTGACCAAGAGCTCTGCTTCCTTGTTCCTAGGCATGTGATTTCCTTTGCTGAGTTATCTCTCCGCATGGCTGCACATTCTGTCTTTCTGTGCACGACTTGGCATCCACTCATCATCACTGATGGTTCCTTGACTCCTTGCCAGTTCTGTCCTACCTACAGGCGGCTCCTCACAGGTGTGTTGGCTTCCCTTGTGTGTTAACTGATGTTGGACCCTCTACTCATCTGACATCCCCTCCCGTCTACTCCCTCATGGTACCACTGCACACGTTTGAACTGTTTAGTCTTTGTATGCATCCAGTGGACGTCACTGACTCACCTGTTTTCTGTTTTGGCATGACACACCAAGTGCTTTGGACTGAACCTGTGTCCTGGAAGACTCCGAGCCAACAAAACTATCACTTTTTCACCTGCCTGTTCACTCTATGTTTGACTAGTAGTATCTAGAGGGGCACAGTTCTATTTACTTACTAGAGGCTGGTGCTGTTTATGGATCTGTCTGTGCTAGGTATCCGAACATCTGTACATCCCTCATCTAACCACCAATGCCTCTGATGATTAATTAATCTGATCTTAATGAATCTGTGATAGATTGATGGATAAATGTATGTATGTGTATGTAGTGTTCCAGCCTTTTGTCTCCCAGTGTCCTTTTCTTGTTTTTTGGATTTAGCCTGTTGAGTGACTCTGCCTCATCCACATTGAATTAGGCACTGAATTAGTTGCATCACCACGTTACAACTAAACGTGCTATGTGGAAATTTTATCTAGCCTAGCTAACACTTGCTGGGAGTTGGTTACGCAGTTCCAAACAGTGCTATATTTTAGGCAAGGAGACAGTTATTAAGATGATACACGGTCGCATTCGCTGACTTACATAGACAGCTTAGTTATCGAAAAACAAGTATGATAAAGAAATGTACTCAAAACAGCCAAAAAAGGCAAGCTCTTTGACACGTCCAATCTCCATGGAGTTTCGCAGGTCACTGTTTGGTGGTATTGCAGTCAACTGGCCAGCAGCACAGAAGGATCACCCCTGTGTCACCACTTAAAAAGTCCATGTTACAATTTACCCCATGTAAGGTTGTGCTGTGCTCTCCCCTGCACAAACTCTTTTCTTCTTAACATCAGTTCAAATATAAATGTGAAATATACTTTCACAAATATTTATATAATGGTATTTTTGATAAATAATCCTCAGTAATGTGGATATAATGATTAAGTGGGTAAAGGCAAATTATTAAACAGCTTTAAGTCTGTAAAACCAGGGAAAGACAACACTTAAAATATCATGATATCCAAAATCTGAGAACACATCTCGTCTCAAGTCACTGTATTGATTTAGTATCGGTAATATTGCCCAGCACTACTCAAATGTTAAGATGTTATGAACATTAAGTATCATTAAAGACATTACAGAGAAAATGAAAAACAATTTCCTAAATTGAAGTCTTGACTTTTACCTGGGTTGCAGTTGTATCGAAGGATGTTCTTCTGGGCGATTCCTTTCTGTCACTGAATCAAACACCAGTCGTCTCGCTTCTTACTGCCCCTTTTTACAAGCAGCAAGTTATGGACTCACATGTCTGTGTAATTAAAGCATCGTCAGTAATCACCTCATGTGACTGACATAGAGGTTGACAGGTGATCATAAAATCCTGACCTGGCAACAAGAAAACATTTTGGCCGTTTGTTTTTGGCTTCATTAAAATATTTGCTTTGCTTTGTTTTGCTTCATGATGATTTCTGCATGTTCACGCATATGCAATCTCATATCACTAACGAAAACAAAGCAAAATATACAAGGCTTGAAACTGCTGTAAAATATAACTTTACAGTCTGGCATCTATAAACTAATTCACTGATTTTAACCCCATGACAGTCACCAGACTGCAAACCAAACTGTGACTTGTGCAAAATGTGCAAAATCAGCATTCAGGCTGTTCAAATTCTTTCAACCTCTTTATTTGTTCAAATATGTACAAATCAAAATGTCACATTACATAGCAATGTTTGTAGCTCTCCTTTGGTTCTGTACAAGGTTACTGTGTGCTAGCCTTTCTACTCACCAAAGCTGTGTTAAGGACACTTTAGCTAGCATTCTCAGTGTGCATCTTTTTATGTATCAAATGTAGCAGAAATTACATTTGTTCTCCCTCGTTCATTTTAAACAGTCCATGTCAAAACTACCTTGGATTTTTTTTTTTTCCTTTTTTTCCAGCTATTTCAAAACAACAGAAACAGAACACAGACATAAAGGTGAAATAAAGCTCTACTGTGAGTGGATGCTGTCCACGTCATCTACGCTAACACGCAGTGCATTTGCTGTAAAGTGCACTGTGATGAATTTCATTTGAGTGTTTCTCCTGTGGAAACATAACAAGTGGAATATTAAGCCAGCTTTGACATGAAAAATATGAAGATTTGACACAAAATTAAAAGAAAAACTTAACAGAGTTTGGTGACTATGTTCACCAAAATCCTGAAATGGGCAGTGTCATGTCATGTGCACTTCACCAGTTCAGCACACTTTAGGTGGAAAATAAAACTACTAACTTCCCTGTCCTTCAGGTTTAACTGTCACCAGCATCATTTAGAGATTCTCGACACTGACAGTGAAGATTCACGTATCTCATGTGCCTCAGATCTTAGCCTCAGTTATAACCTGCTACACAACAGCTTTTGGCATTTTGTTGTTTCTCTTCTGACGTGAAAGCGCGTTTCTTTCCCCCAAAAGGTGCTGTTGTGATTCCAGTCTGGTCTCTGGTCTTGAGTCAGTGATTTACAACTGGCAGAGCCTTCAACAACATCATTTTTGGCTTGTGCACCTTTGCGCCAGGGACACAATAGTGAGCATAAACCTAGATTAATAAAGAGCTGCACTATGGAGGCTTTTTCAAAAACAACCAAGATGCCTGCTGCTAATGTGAGACGTTGTGTTAGAAGCCTCGATCACGTCAAACAGCAACACCCGCTCATCTCTGCATGCTGTAGTCTGTTTACATTTGTTCGTCACTCAGCGCTTGTCATTCTGTTGCTCTGATTGGTGGTAAGTCTATCCTTGGATATCGAAAATAAACTTAGAGGTTCCAGACAAACTCACATTTGTAATTTGAAGTATTGAAGTATTGAAGTATGGGTCAAAATGTTTTAAACAAATCAAACAACAAATAAAATTACATCAAACAACAAAACACCCTGAATTGTCAATGTGCCATTTATGCTGGTGAATTAACCACACAACACTGTGTGGGAATCATTTATCCAGACGCAGGATGGACTACTCAAAATAACTGTCACACAACCTAAAGAGACCAGCCTGCTACCAGAAACCGTCCACAGTCTACACATGTCCATGGTCCTGTAACGGCCATAATCAAGAGGGCAAAGAGGGAAGAAGGGCTTCAGATTCCTCCAGTCAGAGGAGATCCACACCTCCAGAGTGGGCAAAGGGGCTTTCTGAGTCTGTGGGCCCCCCGGAAAAGGTGAGGATGGATGAGTTCACTGTCCCTGCATGTCTCCAGTGCCCTGTGCCTGTGCTGCGGTGGTGCTAAGGTACTGCCAGCTGAGAGCGGCGAGCAGCATGGCGGCAGACAGGTACATGGGCGACAGGTGGGGGGTCCTGGAGGGGAGGCTGGACTGTGACAGGGCGGACTTCTCTTGGATCACAGCTAGGATGTGCAGGGTCTTGTCCCGCGACAGGTCCGTGAGGGAGACCTTCTGTAGAATCTGCAGAGAGGGAGAGTGAGAGGTGTTAAAGTGCTCCAATATGGCTGGTGTATGAAAGCAAACAGAAAAACACACCCACCTCCTGGCTGTACTGGGAGATGATGGTCTGCACAGCTGTCATGTTGGTGGCTTCCATCATGAGTGTGACTGCCTGTCCCTTCCTGATCTTCACCACTCCCTGGAACACCATGGGGTTGTTGTAGCACGTCGACAGTGTAGCTATTGCCATCACCTGGTCGAGAGAGAAATGTGCGGTCAAAATCTCTTGCATCTGTCAACTCTACCAGAGCTGTGCTGTTTGAATATCACATCATACCAATCAAATTAAATCACTGCATTGGTCGGGGGCAGTAAATTATACACCACTGTGTACCTGTGGAATGGCACAGAAATTGAAGACGCTCTGGTTGCGCAGGCGGGACAGGTAGGCGATAACATCGGGTACATGTCGCAGAGCATCAGTGACCAGCATATTGAGGCAGGAGAGAGCCGACTCCAGCTTCTCAGGCTGAGCCAAGTCCTCCAGCCGATTGGCAAACTGACTCCAAGCCTGCACAGGGACACGAGATATTAGCACATCACGTAAGGTACTGTGTTCTTTCGATATGCAGCAGATCTCTAAGCAACATAAGCGACATGTGGAGAGAAGTCATGTTTGTTTTTCTTTTACTCTCCCTTTACTGCTTTAAAACTATTCTCAAGCATATTCTTAGAAGCTGACCTATTATGCTTACTTTCAGGTTCATACCTCTATTTAAGATAAGACTCATTCTCCCAAGATGCACCACAGAGCGCCACAGGAAGTCATTCCTGCCGCTTTCCATCAACCTGTACAACTACTCCCCCAGAGTGTCAGCCGCTCTGAGTCAGTTAGTCTGGGGCCGTTTAGTGGCCGTTTTGGTAAGGTACCGGAACCAGGGCGAGAGAGACAGGATCCGAAATTCGATGGATGCGCCTTTCCGTCAAAATAAAAGCACCAAGCTAATAAAAATGCAGTGAAACTTTTTAATTTAAAGAATATAATTTACAAGAAAGGCCCAAGCCACTGAGTTAATCGATTTTCTTACACCCCTCATCACCCCAAATCGATGGTGCACCAGAATTTAAAATTTTACTTTGGTGAACACTTTTACTTTGGTGAATTTGGTGAATTCTGGATCTGCTCTCTAGACTGGAACCAGAATCCAGACAAAATTCAGAGTGAATGGAAACCAAGAGCCTGGTGACGCGAGGCTAGAGTCAGTAGACTGGCATTTGGAACTTTTTAACCTACTGCATTTATAATTCATAATGATCTATTAGGTGCAATAATTCAACTGCTGCACGATTCTGTGCAATATTTTTCACCTCTTGAATGTATATATTAATTCGTCATACAATGCACATGACTGTATATATTGCTTATATACTGATGTATGTAGTGTAGTTAAATGATCACACTTACAGTCCCAGCGCTGTGATGATATGTATTTTATGTATCTTATTTGAATATTTAAATTTTTATATCTTAAGTGCAAGTGTTAGACACAGTAGCATAATGCACATTTCATTTCTATTTTATTTTATTGCTTTATATTTCATTCATCTTCTAACCGCTTCATCCTCTTGAGGGTCGCGGGGTGCTTTATATTTATATAATTTTATTTCATACTCTTATTCTTCTTATAATTCTCTATTCTTTACATCGGAGCAACTGTAACGAATCACAGTTTCCCCTCTGGGATCAATTTCTGAGGTGTTTCCTCTGTCTGAGATGCTCCGTTTTAGCCCATGTCTTCAAGCACCTCTCCCTAAAGCCATTTTCTTTCTAGGATGGCAACAGCATGACCCACCCTCCTCTCCCTCTGACTGGTCAGCATTCATTGCCAGCAAGGCAGAGTAAAGCAGAATAGGGTGGGTGATGCCTTTGCCGTCCTAAGACAAAACTAGAATTACCGCCTCATGGTTGTCTGCCTTCAACAACCAGTCAAGTTGCAGTTTACATCCATGTCTGTCCAGATTCATATTAAGTCATGACAGATAACAATGTTTCAGATATGAATGTCTCTGAGGAAAAGCTACAAATTATAAAACATGGATGTTTCACACACATCTTCCCTGCCTCAGCACAACCAGCGCAGTTTTAAAGACACCCAAAATCACAGTCACCAGTTCAGTAGCTGATCAAATGTCTCCCCTTCTGTTCCTGAGATATGACGTTGAGTAACAGCCAGAAAAGTGTTTTTGCAGAACATTATGACGTCACAGTGAAGATGACCTTTGTTTTAGATATAAAAAGTCATTGCTTCATCATTTAATCCTGTTAGACATTTGTGTCAAATTTTGTAATAATTAGCAAAGACAATGGCCAATAACATGTTTTACGAGGTCACAGTGACTTTGACCTTTGACCTGTGACCACCAAAATCTAATCAGTTCATCGTAAAGTCCAAGTGGACGTTTGTGCCACATTTGAAGAAATTCCCTCCAGGCACTCCTGAGTTATCGTGCTCACAAGAATGGGACAGACAGACAACCAGAAAACACAATCCAGCCACAACTGTCTATTATATATTACACCATACTGAATAACCGTGAGGCTCGTTTACGTCACACGGGTAAAACAAACACACTCATAATAGGACAAAAGCACACATTCCCAATCTCACCTCTTGTGGCCAGAAGGCACGTCCCTCTTGCGTGTCCTCCAGATAGTCTCGGATGATGTTGGTCTTCTGGAGGAACAGGCCCATGGAGTTGGCCAGCTCGGTGTCGCGCCCCACCTCGGGGTCCTCCAGCTGGGACGCAGAGAACAGCTGGGACAGACCGATACCCACCAGCCCCGCCACGTAGTGACAATACTGCACAGAGGATGAAAAGAGACGACATGGTGTCAGATTCTATAGTGACAGCTTAACAAGTATGATAAAAATGTCACGGCCAGTGCAGCGTACCACAAACAGTGCCAGAGATCTGTTTGTGTTGCTACAGTCATTTTTTTCTTACTGTTATTTAACACAGATTTACATTTTTGCTGCAATCTTCACATAGCTGTGACACAAGGTAAATATTTACCAGGTCCCATTCCTTCATGGATCCCACTTTCTTTTCCAGGAATTCAGCCATTCCGACTCCCATACGGTGGCAGATATCTGAGATGACGTCTCTGTATTCCTGAGCCAGGTTTCTGAATTCCAGTGATATCTGGATCAGAGACACACATGGAGATTATAGTTACTGGTTTATAACAGCCTTTAATCTGAGTACCATCATAGATTTTAGACAACCAATTTACTAAACTAAACCCTGCAATTAACATGGTATTTTATTTTATTCTGTTGGTGTATAAGAACTAGAAAATGAATCTGAATGCTGTTTGTCTGTTACTCTTGAATTTAAAATAGAGACCGGATCTGTTCATTAAGCTTGGTGAGCCTAATGTATATGCCTACTGGAGCTGAGCCGAATACTTCGACAAAATGAGTATGCAGTATGGATAATGTACCGGGCTATAAAGAAAACTAGTATCATCCGCGTAACATGTCACTTTATGATTGTCCATCCATCCATTTTCAGCCACTTATCCGAAACCGGGCAGCATGGGCAGCAGGCCAAGCAAAGCACCCCAGACATCCCTCTCCCCAGCAATGCTTTCCAGCTCCTCCTGGGGGATGCCAAGGCGTACCCAGGCCAGATGAGATACGTAATCCCTCCAGCGTGTTCTGGGTCTGCCCTGAGGCCTCCTACCAGTGGGACGTGCCCTGAACACTTCTAACAGGAGGCGTCCTGATCAGATGCCTGAACCACCTCAACTGACCTCTTTCGACGCAAAGGAGCAGCAGCTCTACTCCGAGCTCCCTCTGGATGTCCGAACTCCTTACCCTATCTTTAAGGCTGAGCTCAGCCACCCTTCTGAGGAAACTCATTTGTATCCACGATCTCATTCTTTCGGTCACTACCCAGAGCTCATGACCATAGGTGAGGGTTGGGACAGAGACAGAGTACCTTGCCTGGTATGGGGACACTATATGTATAATGAAGGAAAATCCTCATTTGGGTAGCTGTGTTCAATCTCTTAGTCCTGTGATCAAAAATGATCTGAAGCTCAATCCTGAGTCTGCTCTGTAAACAACTTCTGATAAATAATAAACATAGCAACTTTTGATTAACCCACATCAATTTAAGGCTGAAAAATATAACGTCTGGTTGGGTCCCACACACTTTCAGTTTAAGTTCCACCCATGTCTGCTCTACACTCCGCCCACTCAAGTACAGCTGCTGATACAGATAATGTAATCCTTGCTCATCTTTACTGCCTACTGCCCTTCTACAAACCACCACACAGTGCTACTGACCGTGGGGAAATCTGCCAGAACCTGTCGGTCCTTCTCCTGGCTCTCTGTGAAGCACCACTCATCCTGGTACAGGTAGGTGTGGAAGTCGTTCAGCATGGGAACCTTCTTATCCAGAGGGATGGTCATGTCGTCCTCCACTGTGTCCAGTGCTCGCAGCACCAGGTAGAAAATACAAACGGCATGTCTGGAAGAGAAAGACATGAGATGAGATTTCACATGCTGACTGAAAGGCTGTCGTGTCCTTCACATGCAAGAAAAGATAAGATAATCCTGTAGTAGTCCCACAGCTGGGAAATTTGCACTGCTACAGCAGGAAAGGGGACAGAGCAAAACAAGAAGCATTGGTTAAAAATGAAAAGTAAGGTACAATAAAAAGTTACAGTAAAGAAGGTAAACATATAATAAATAGAGGGGCTGACACAAGGTGATAAATATAGCAGGCAAGTCAAGCAGGTCGCCACAGATCAGGTTAGTCTATATGTAGAGGATTCCCTTTGACCCAGGATATATACAGTGCACACACACACACACACACACACACACACACACACACACACACTCTTAAGATGAGCATTTACAAACTGACATGTCTCTGCTGACAAATCTGACCTGAGTGATGATGATCATTAATTATCATCATATCATCATCCTGCTGCCCCCGTGACCCAGATACGAATAACCAGGTGGATGGATGGGTGTTACTTTAACTTAAATACACATTAAACTCTCTCCTGAATGGCTGCATTTAAACATTTGTTTGTTTACACGTTGACTGATTGATATTATGGGGGATACCCTGTCAGAGCTGATGAATACTTGTTCATTAACTTTAATTTATTTACCAGTTACCATACATTATATTCTATAGACTAAATGAACATTTTCCAGGCAGTTAAAGACGTGACATGTGTACCGCCCCTCGTCATCAGTTTAAGGTCTGCACAGTTTAATATATTCAGTGTCAAATCTGTCGTCCAGCTAGTTTTCTGTCTCTGTAAAGGAGCTGTCCGTTAGTCACTCACTCTACGGCAGGAAACGCCACCTCAAATTAAAAACTCTGTGCCAGAAATTCACTGTATTTCAAAATAAAGTGTGTTTTTTACAAAGTTGACAAATTCACTAGTCACCTGCAGTCCATTCAGAATGGACCCATGACCCACTTTTGGACCTCGACCCACTAGTTGGGAACCACTGATCTATAACAGCTTTGTCTATGGAGCAGCTCCAGACTTGAGTTTTAGCACTCTAGTTTTTGGATTCAGGAGAGAGTTGTGCCTGTTGCCTTGTATTTTGTTGTGTTTAAGATCATTGGAACAACGTGTACATTTTTAAAACAGGTGTACTGCTCCTTTAAATCTGCTGAAAGGTTTGGATAAGCCATGAGCTGCATGATAGTTAACTGAGGCTGCTGCATGTGGTGCAGTCGATTAGCTACTGATTAGCTACTGATACACTGGCTTGTGCAAAATCATATATGGGCTGTTCACTGACAAATGCACCAGAGAATTTATAAGATCCAGTCCATGTAACGTTAGTCTATGACAAACATGCTGGAAGCAGTGTCAACTGTGTACACGTGCCACTCTGCACAAGTTCACAGTGAAATGCTGGCCTGGTGGCGAGGAAAAAGGGAAGTGCCCAGCCACCGCCCCTGGCTCTGCCCTTCAGGAAAGAAAACATGCCTGCAGACACACCCCTCTCCACCTACAGCCAGCTTTAACTCACCTCAGCTCCCCGTCCAGCGCCTGGATCACAGCTGCAAAGCTCCTACTGGTCTGGTTCAGGTACAGATAGCAGGTCCGCAGACTCTCCGTCATGGCCTCCTGGCAGGAGAGACAGAAGAAGGTCGTGTGTCGGTAAAAGCCTGCAGGTCTGAAGACGCTGGAGGGTCGGGCGGCCTCCTGAAGGCCCCGCTCCCCCAGCCTCCGGCCCGGCAGGAGGCACCGAGGAGCGGACCCGCTGCCCCGCGGCGCCACCGAGAAAGAGCGCTTGAACACGGACAGAGAGACTGGACACTTGCAGCATGCTCCGGCCATGCGAATAACCTGAGAGCCCCACCGACCCTGCTGCGGCTATGAAGCGACTCCGTCCATGTCGACGGCCCGGTTAGTGGGGAGGTTTGGAGCATGTAGAGGACAAGCGAGCAGAGGGGTCGAGTAAGGTGAAAAACGCTTAGAGAGGACGGGGGGAGCTAAATGCGGCGCACCGCTGATCTGAGCACACTGTATCCTCCAACAGGGTCTGCGCAGAGCGTCTGTAGATCTGCTGTTATGATCACGCTGTTGCTCCTCCCACTTCTACCAAAAACAACACGAGCCATTTCATCATGTTTCTGCAGAGGAAACGTGTGTGCAACCCGCTGCAAACCTCACATACATGACTGTGTCACAGCAGAGAGCAGAGAGTGATATGAGTGAAGCTAGAGATTGCAGTTGAAACACACTTCTAGAATAGTAGGTCATATTTGGAGCTGCGTATGCAAACTCATGTTGCGCACACGCATACAGAGTGCAGGAGGTTGAGCTATGGGACCATCGTCACCATGAGGGAGGCACTCATACATGTTTTGGTCTCCAGTCACCAGCGATTGCATGTAATATAGGTCATACAGTGCTGTCTTATTACTTCCACCCTTTCATACAGGTTAATATCCAGCAAATCTTATTAACACTGTCAAAAATAGGAGCCAGTTCTGCAAACATGGAGATATCCAGATTATAATGTTGATTATTTGACATGAGTCTGAATAATTTTTTGGTTCTTCATGTCCTGAAATCTAAACCTACAGAAGTGCAGGCCTGTTAACAATCATCACAATTAAGTTACTTGTATGCATACATGATAAACAATACAACAAAATAAAAGTTTATGCACTAAAAAAAGCTCAAAACAACCCAAAATATTGTAAGCAAAAAGAGCTAGAATACATTGCATTTAATTTGACATTAAAGTGTCGCAACAAATTTTAAATTAAAGGGTTAACTGCAAAGTCACTTTGCTGAATAGTTTGTGCAGTTAAAGCTACTCTATTAGATATTCTGCTGCTATTATCTTTTTTATTACGCCTGGCAAAATAACACTTTAATGTCCATTGATTAATCACAGATAAAATAACACATTAAAAAAAACACTGTGGTGCCCTTTGACCCAGTGCGCCATTGAAGGCCACAGTGACTTTGGCAGACATGAATGAAATGGAATATTTACATGTAAAAAAAAAAACACCTGTTCTCTGCAATTTCTGCAGTAAAGAATTGTCATACCATCTGAGTATTTCAGGCCTGAAATATCACCTCAATGCAAAGTATTTAGCAGTGAATCCGGTCAGGGCTAGCACAGCCTCGTCAAGCTACACTCAACCAGGCAATCAGACACAAAAAGAGTAAGTCTGCCTGTGACTGACGAACTCCAGAATTAATTCCAATTGAATTTTTTTGATACTTTCACAGCAAAAATTGATGTATGTGATTAATTTAGATTAATTAATCACAGAGCAGGTTGTATTGTAAGCTCTTTTGGACTGAGTGCATACACTTCGGTAACAGAGATAACAGGGTGCATATCTCAAAGATGGCACCCTCATCCTACACAGCACGATGTACTTTGACATTCTCCACAGCAGTATTATGATTATCACTCAAATGTCTCTTGCACACTCACA
This sequence comes from Epinephelus fuscoguttatus, assembly GCF_011397635.1. Taxonomy (NCBI): domain Eukaryota; kingdom Metazoa; phylum Chordata; class Actinopteri; order Perciformes; family Serranidae; genus Epinephelus; species Epinephelus fuscoguttatus. Next base: position 15,535,870 of record NC_064762.1, on the reverse strand, counting down.
GGAGGCCCCAACCAATCATACACCCATAGTCAAACAACATTCACTGGTTGCCTCAAAGTGTTTTACAATGATTAAAGTGTGGAGTGAAAGAGCAAAACAACACCTGTAAGTCCAGGAAAGCACATAATGTCCATGATTTTATTACACCGGTGCATGCTGGGACGGTTCTCAACACATCTACCTCATGAAACTGCAATGACATGATCAGCACTCGACCAATAATATGAACTCTGACTATAATTTCAACTCTCTTCTCATTTTGCCTCTCTTTCAAAATAAGAGCACAGTGTTAACTTCGTCCAGGATCAACTAATAAATCTGCAGACTGCTTTCAAATGTTCAAAATTAGCCAAATAAGAAGATTAGAGTAGCCTGGTAACAGCATGTAAGCTCAAATTAGTTTAACCACATTTGAAAAACAGGGCCCAGAGGTGAACCAAGCTGTTCTTGCCGCAAACCATACACGGCATAGCAGTGTACTTTGTTGACACCTGGTGGGAGACAGTGGGAAGGACTGTATGTGCAGGTGTTGCAGTACAATCTGTGACCTGCTGTCAGATTCCGTGGTGCTAGAAGCGTAAATGTGGAAAAATATTGATGTTTTGACAAAAAATATTAGGGGTAAGTACTCCGTCATGGATCCCGCTTTCTTTTCCAGGAATCCAGCCATTCCTACTCCAAAGCATATGCGGTGGCAGATATCTGAGATAACGTCTCTGTATTCCTGAGCCAGGTGTCTGAACTCCAGTGATATCAGGTGCTCTGTCACCATAATCAAAATCTGTGATTCCATCTAAATATTAGGGGGTTGCCAATATTGCAAAATCCTAAGAGTCAAACTGAATTTCCTCTTTGTTTTAATAGCTCAGTTTATCAATTTAAATGACTGAAAAGAAGTGTGTGGCTACTTTTGCAGGATAATTTGATGAGGTCACGGAAAAAGCTGCAACACCGGTTGGTGCCAGTACACCCATGGGTAGTAACTAAATCCACCTCTGCACTGTTGCCTGGTTGGGCTTTTGCATTGTGGTATTAGCATCTACTCTGAACACAGACATGATTTGCATACAGGACACACTGTGAGCTTGTTTTAAGAGCCTTCATCCTACTCCCAAAGATAAGTGAGGATGATCTTGCATCCAACACCATCCTGAAAAACTATTACTCTAATGACATGACCTGATTCACAATGCATGATTGAGTTAAACTTCTGCATTGGGACACTGGGCCTTGTATAGACTCACTGGACAAATCATGATGCAGTTAATATAGACTATCCCTCTCTGGCTTCCCCTCTCCTTCGGGGTGACATTGGTGTTAAAACGTTAGGATTAGCCGTCAAACATGCGCACAGCACCTCTCCCCGCCGCTGAACCCTGCAAGCTCATTACGTAACGTAAATCCCAAGTCAATGGTCATATCTGCCTGTGTACATCCGAGCCAGCGCAGGAGTGAGAGATCTAATGAGTGCAACTATCTGAGTGTGTTTCCATGGGCTCATGCAGCACCACTGAGCACCATATAGGCTGATCCATTAATGCAGGTTATTTGGTGATAGCAGGCATGTGTGTGTTTCCGTGTTGCTGTAGAGGAGCAGATATGACGCTGTCGGGGGGGGGGGGGGGGGGGGAAATGATGTGCTACTTGATCCGAGAGGTTAAATCTGTTAATGCAGACATCTTTCCGATCTGTCGATGCTTTCTTTATGCGCACATGTTTATTCTTAGTGTGTGTGTTCAAAAAGAGGAATTACTCACGTAGTCCAACTTTGGCATGACGGCTCTGCAGCCTCCCATTTTAAACTTAAACAGGTTGAATATCTCCTCCGGGTGGCCCAGTGACTTCAGGATGTCCATGTTGCTTTGTGGTGTAGATCTGTTACTCTGTCAAAGTGATGTGTGCCCCTACAGAGATGTTCCCCATCAACGCGATGCGTCGTTGAGATGCAGCAGCGGCAGCACAGCAGCGGCAGCAGCAGGGAGAGGATGCGGCTCTCTGGCACCAACTTCGTCAGATCGACTGACGCCTCTGATTGGTTGGCGAGTCATGGGCATAGCGCGCAGCGTCCAATGAGCGCGCAGAGCGTCTGGTGTGATGCCCCGCCTCAGCGGGCTGTCAGCGGAGCGCGGCTTCTGATTGGTCCGTCATTGATCCGAGAGGGAACCTGTACCTGCTCATTAAAGTTATCTAATCCTGGGACTGATACCTGTTGGTGGTGATTACCGGGGTGTTTACACACTAACACACTGTCTGACACAGTGTGTGTGATATATATATATATATATATATATATATATATATATCATCCCCTAACATGTATAAAATTAATTCAGCTTTTTAAGATTTATCTGTTTTAAATAAATTAGCCCATATATATGAACAGAAAATCTTTTCTTTGCTCATGTTTTGTATGTCCTGGTTCATGTTTGGCCTTTAAAGTCTTTTTCTCTGACTGTGAATCAATATGTACTTTTGTTTTTTAGCCTTTGGTAAAAAAAAAAAAAAATCACTGATTTAAATAAATATTTAAAAAAAAAGAGAGAGAGAGAAAAGGAAAAAGCTAGGGAAAAATATATTTATGATAATAATAATTATTATTATTACATATTTAACGTTATGGTACATAATTATTGTAATTAATGAATTAAGCACCTTTTCAGGTCATTTCCTTGTTTGTTTGTTTGTTTGTTCGTTTACTTTTTAATTTTTTAAACTAATTTTCTTGTTTTGAATTTTCTTTTTTACGTTTTTTAAATTTTTATTTTTTACTAATTTCGTTTTTTAAAACTTTTTTTTTCTTTTTTTACTAATTTTTTGCAATTTAAACATCATCAGTGCACTGGTGATAGTCAAGGACTGAAACATTTGCTGCTGCTTTTAACCACTTCTTATTATTTTGCACTTTGAGCACCCTTCTTTTTATGCACTGGTGCTCTGAATGAACTGACATTATTTTGACATTGATCTCAGCCTGTGAACCTTTATTGTGGCTGTCCAGCTCAGTTGAATTGGTGTGCCAGTATTCTCCTGCCGTCGTTTCTTGGTTGTCCATTGTACCGACACACCCAAGAAACTTTTTTGTTGCCCTAAGAAGGCACAGTTTTACAGCAGCGTTAAGACTTTGCAATTTTTTGGGTCATTTCATCTCTTGTTGCTCACTGCCTTCTTCCTGTGTTTTTAAAGAAATCAAGCCAACTTGCTTCTCAGGTTTCAAAATAGCTATACAAATAAAGGTTATTAGATTTCTTAATTTTTATTATTATTATTACGATAAAATCAACTTTTTTTTATCCCAAGAAGAAAGTTTTAGCCTAAATGTCACAGCAGTAAAAGTACGAAAACGTATGCGATTGTAGCAGGGACACTTTGTGTTGAGGCTGCATGACTCCCTGTTGGTGTGAATTAGGTCAACTCCTCCCTGGTCCAGCCCCCTAATCAACCTGAGGGTATTTAAAGCACCTGTGGCAACATGGCTGCCTTTTGCTCTTTCTGCCTGTTTGTTGCCACATGGTCCCCTCTCTGTGATTCTGAGGTACGTGATGCTGTCTGTGACCTGGATGTTAACCCCCTCAAGTTTACATAGTCAATGCATCTTTATGTCAACGTATGGGTTATTGTATCTAGCAGTTGATGGATATGAGATACCTGCTATTACCATGTTATTACTCTGTTTTGAACTTGTTATTAACATGTTATATGCTTGTACTTTTTAGGTCTTATTGGCTGCTCTTTTGCCTTTAGTTTTAGCTTTGATAATGCTGCCTTGATACGTGGTGGCCTTCAGACAGTATCGTATCTGCTTTGTCTGTAGCTGCCTAGCCGTGAGGCTAGGTTGTATTTTAGAGTGAACCAACTGGTTGTTACATTTATTTTGTTTTTGTTCTTTTATTAATACTCTTTGTCCCCTTTTAGTGGAGCTGGTTGCTGGCTGGTGGTGGAGGCTAGGACACTCTAGTGTGGTTCCCTTCACAGATTGTAGTGGTAAGAGCACTGGGACACCATATTGAACACCTGTTTGCTGTGATTGCCAGTTGCCGTGAGAACACGAGTGGTGGGTGAGTTTGCACTGTTGGAACACATCTGCCTCCCCACTACTGGCCTCAGCCCACTATTCCCTTGCCTATCATAGTTTTAGTTATTCCTGCTGGAAGTTGTTTTTTTTGTTTTTTTTTTTTAAAGAAAAGTAATATTGTTAAGAATAAATTTGTAATTGTAATAAAACCTTTTCTACATTTCTGTCCAGATCTGATTAATTCTTTGCACTCCTAATCAACTCCCTCCACAGATGCTTCCAGTTCTTATTCAATAATCAATAAATTCTTATTTCTTTTGGAACCACATCTTTGTCTTACTCCAGTTAATGAACTTGTGTTGCCTGTATATGACCAATGTGTTAGTCTAGGTTCATAATATAACTCCTGGGGTGAGATTCCCCAGGTGGCATAGTCGAGCTGTTACATTCTGGTGGCTTACAAGCCCCTCTAGCCCTGCCACATTCTGGCGTTGTCGGCAGGGTTACTGTAAAAACAGAGATGTGTTCTTTTTTGTTTGGTTTACCAGTTGGTTCAATTTTATTAAAATTGTACCTTTTTTAGTCGTTACCGTGTATAATATAGGCAAAGCAGCAGCTGATACTGCAAGTGTTGGAACTTCAAGCAACAGGCCTGTGCTAACCTGCTCTTGTCTCTCTTCATCATGGAGGACCTGAACCAGTTAAGAGACTTGGTTGCCCAACTGTGAGAACTTCGGGACACAGCATCTGGTAGTGCTGCATCAACAAGTGACTTTACTGCTCAGCCCCTCTCCTCTAGTAGCACAGTAATCGAATGAATGGTTTATGTCCCTAGAGACAGAAAATGCCCAATGTTTAGAGGTAGGACTGGTTTAAGCATTGCAGAGTGGGTGGAAGAAGTCCAAATCTGTATGCGTGCCCGAACTTAACTAGGGCTGATCAAGCACTTTTCATTTATGATTCATTTGGAGGGTGAGGCAAGAGAAGAGATTAAGTATAGATCTAAAGAGGAAAGGGAGAATCCAGACCAAATCCTTTCCATATTGGAAGAGTTATATGGGTGTTCCAAATCTTCAATCAAGGAAGCAACAGGAGGGTGAGACATTGCAAGAGTTCTCCCATGCCTTGATGTGCTTGATGGACAGAGTTTTAACTAATGCTCCTAATAACCTGCCAAACTCCAGTGAACTGCTGCGTGACCAATTTGTTGAACATGTGTATGACTGTGCTCTCCGCAGGGAGTTAAAGTAGTTTGTCCGAAGTCATCCCACTGCCACCTTACTTGAGGTCCGTAGCGAGGCTATTAGGTGGGAGCGAGAGGGAATGCCAGGGGGTGCCAGAGGTAGGAGCCACTCTGTCCTATCTGCTGCAGGTTTTCAGTTCGCCATACTGGGAGGTTCTCATTCAGGGTCAGGTAACCTAGACTTAAAGTCCGTGTTGGCAGAGTTAAAGGAAATGTTAAAACAGCAACAGGAACAACTAAACCAGCTTAGTAGCAGTCTTGCGGCACTCCAGAATGTCCGCAGGTGTTTTCGTACTGGGAAACAGTCTGTAATTTGTAAAAGGTGTCAGAAGCCTGGTCATTTTGCAAGTGATTGTGATGGTGAAAGAGTTCAGGCACCAGCTCAGACTCGTAGTGATAGGCCTTATTCACAAAATCAGCAGCCGGGAAACTTTCACCCCCTGAACTGCTGAGGCAAAGTTCAGGTGGGGACTCAGTGGGCTCAGAGCCATGTCCTGGGAACGCAGTCGCTATACCGGAGTTGATGTCAGCCTGTCCACACATAACCATATTAATGGGAGGGATTGAGGTTCCATGTTTGGTTGATACAGGGTCGATGGTGTCCACCATAAGCGAAAGCTTCTTTGTTGAGAACTTTGAATCTTGGGGAGCAGAGAAGCTCAGGTCGTGTAATTGGCTTCAGCTTAAGGCCGCTAATGGACTTGACATACCATATATTGGTTACCTCGAGCTTGATATTGAGCTTTGTGATAAGGTAATTACCGAACAAGGTGTACTGGTTGTGAAAGAGCCCCCTGGTCATTCACCCTCTGCCCCAGGTATCTTAGGCATGAACATTATCAAACCCTGTTACAAAGAGTTATTTGTACTTCATGGCTCTGCTCTTTTAGATCTGTCCTCCGTGTCACAGGCCCCCAGCCAACTCCAACAAGCACTCCAACAGTGTCACCAAGCCCAGGTCAATTCACCCCCTGACCAATCGAGCAGAGTAAAAGTCAAGGGTAGGAGGGTTTTCGAGTCCCGGGTGGTACCATGAAGCTGGTGGCAGCTGCCTGCTCCCAGCACCATGTTGGTAATGATGCCTTGTTTGAACCCCTGAGTGCCGCATTACCTGCTGGTTTATTGGCATCTCTGGCTTTGGTCTGGCTGAAAAGAGGTGCAATCTACATTCCTATAGTTAATGTAGGGGTCAATGATGTTGTACTCTATCCACGCACTGTTATAGGTACCTTCAGCTACGCTCATGTAATGGGTCTACCTACAGGGGTCACAGAGGTCAAGGGACATATTTCAGCCACAGTATCTTGCCAGACAGCCACTGACTCAGTGCAGAAGTTTAGTGCAGTTGATTTGTCAGCCCTGTCCGAGCAGGAGCAGTGTAAGGTCAGATCCTTACTACAGAAACACAGTGCTGTATTTTCAGCTCACGAGGTAGACTTAGGCTGCACTAACTTGATTTCACATGACATCCCTCTGCTTCCTGCTTCCTGCTTCTGAAGAGTGCAGACGCTTTCCTGCTTGCTCCAGCCTGCTTCCTTCTTTACTCTGCTTTTTAATCGTTTTACTCCTTCTACAAATCCTGGAAAATCTCTATATCCATCATTTCATGAATTATTTTAAGTAGACCAAGACTTTGAAGAACATTTTTATATTTTTAACCGATCTGACGAGCCAGCAGCATGTCCGGGGGAAGAAACCAAACAAATTCCTTCTGTGAACACTGTCGGAGATATCAACAAGAAATTAATGAGCTACAAGCACGGATTTTTGCTTTAGAATCTGAAAAAGGACTTCACAAGACGCTCCCAGTGACATCCGGTGGTAAGAAGCCCACAGTTACTTTCAGTAAAAAGGGTGAAAAACCTGCTACTTTCATCTTAAACCTGAGTGATACTGTGTCTTTTCCAAAACTCTGTAAAGACCAAAATGCCTCATCCTGGAGAGAACTTGGTGCTAAGCCAAAGCAGCACAAAGTAATGAGAGACAATGTTAATACCTACGTAACATCACCCAAAATACAGTTTACAAACAGATTTTTGCCACTGTCAGAGACTGAATTTAATGTTTCTAATGAACAAAGAGAAAATGGATTATCTTCATGAAACTGAGCCATAAAGTCGGCAAAAGACAGCAGGCAAACAGACAATCTGGACCAAACGTCAAGGTCAGAGATACGCTGCTGATAGGAGACGGTGCTATCAGTGGCATAAACCACGGAAGAATTCAAACATGCTGCTGTCCCAGTGCCACTGTCTCTGAGATAACAACACTCCTCCCAAAAGTTTTGTCTACACACCGAGGAGTCAAACAGCTGATCGTGCACGTGGGTGCAGTGGACATCAGAAAGGAACAGACTGAAGTCTTGAAAAGGGATTTCACTAAGTTCTTCAAGGAGCTTGATAAAGTGGAGGTCAAGGCATTCATTAGTGGACCTCTTCCAAACATAGACAGGAAGATAAACAAGTTCAGCCAGCTGCTTCAGCTGAACACATGGCTGTCCAAAGAGTGTGCGCACAGAGGATTGCACTACATTGAGAACTTTTATCTGTTCTGGAAACGAGAGGACCTGTTCAAGGGAAAGGGCCCACACCTGTGCAGAGGTGGGAGGAGAGTGCTGACGGAACACCTCCTCCGCGCTCTGAGGCATCAGAATGGGCCGGGACAGGGTCCTGAGCGACCAGTGTGAGAAAGGAGGAACGAGAGAAGCATCTCTGTTGCAGAAGCCAGAGACCGAGCCAGTGTTTCAGCACTAGCTGCACCACAACAGCCTCCACCGCCCCCAGCGAAGGATTCAGCTCCAGCACCACAACAGCCTCCACTGCCCCCAGCGAAGGATTCAGGCCTGCCATCGGTTCCACCTCCCCCCGGGCCCTCATCACAGGCCTTGGACTCATGTGTGATGGCCCCAGCGAAGGTTTCAGGCCCGCCATCGGTTTCACCTCCCCCCGGGCCCTCATCACAGGCCTTGGACTCGTCTGTGACGGCCCCAGCAGAAGTTTCAGACCCGGCAGCACCCCCATCACCTCCTCTACACACACAGACCAGCCCTGGGCCCCCCCTGCCACATCTACCCCCTCTAGAGACTTGTCCCTCTCCCTCTCCTTTTCATCCCCACCTTCCCCCATGGGCCTTCCCAACCATCTTGAAAGCCTGATCAAATCAGGGATTAAGATGGTTCCCCTCACCCCTAATATAGCAAGGTCAAGACTTCTATCACCAACTATGCTGAACTCTCCCCCGTATAAAACTGTGCCCCTCAAGTCACACAGGAGCTTCTACTCTCCTGCTTCACAAACTAAAGCTCCCCCAGCTCCTCCCCCTCGGTTTTCATCTGGTCCATCACCCAAACTTCCCCCTGCTCGTCCTCCCCTGCCTGTCCCCAGAGCTGATATCCCTAAGAGCTAGGATGCACCTCTGCTGTCCCAGGACTTACAGCCATGATAAAGGTAATATCAAGCTGGGGCCCTGTGAGACAATATTTTCCCTAGTGCTATATCTACAGCCACACCACATAGACCAGATTACAGAAGGACAGTTAGACTGTCCAATCAGAGAAATTTAATCCATATCCCTTGTAAGAAGATAATGTCCAGTCCTACTGAAACTAATCTGAAACTTGCTGTGCTTAATGTCAGATCCTTGTCTAACAAATCATTTTTAATTAATAATTTGATCTCTTCATATAATCTTGATTTTATGTTTTTAACTGAAACATGGCTTGACAAAAACACAGGTAATGCTGTTCTAACGGAATCAGCTCCACCCAACTACAAATTTGAATCTGAAACACGAGAAAACAAAAAGGGTGGAGGTGTCTGTGCAATATTTAGAGATCATATGGTTATGCACAGGTTGTCATTTGGGGTGTTTTCATCATTTGACTATGTATCCTTTACAATGGAGCTAAAACAATCTCCGTCCATACTCTATGTAGTTATATACAAGCCTCCCCAGCACCGTCAAAGTTTTATTGATGATTTTACCAGGATGCTTTCAATTGTATGCACAGACTTTGATGGTTTGGTCATTACAGGTGATTTTAATGTACATGTGGATAATGTCTGTGACAGAAATGCTAAAGAGCTCAGTGATGTCCTTGAGGAGGAGACACATAAATAACAGCACAGGTGCTCTGTTCATGAAAATGATAAACTTTGAAAATGCCTCATGTTCTAATGTTGATGATTTGTTGAACTCTGTTAATTTGAGTGTTTTGAATGTTCTGGACACCATTGCCCCTGTGAAGGTTAAAATGGTTAAAAATAAGCAGAAGGCGCCATGGAGGAATGACGACTCGGTCAGGGCACAGAAAAGGGAGTGCCGGAGGGCCGAACGGAAATGGCGCAAGTCAAAGCTTCATGTTCATTATGAAATTTATAAAAAAAAGTTGTACGTGTTCAACTGGATCTTACGTAGAACAAGGGAGAGGTACTTTTCTGAAATTATTGGAAACTGCAGTAACAACTCGCGTGTCTTATTTGCAGCAGTGAACAGATTAACAAACCCTCCAGCTCAACTGCCGTTGGAACTGATCTCCACATCTAAGTGTAATGAGTTTGCAGTATTCTTTTGCGACAAGGTTCAGACCATTAAAAATGCCATCAATTCCACAACACCAATAACAACCCTGCAGCCACCTAGACACTTAGAGCTGACTCATTTTGCACCTGTAACTGACAAAACTGTCCAAGAGATCATCACCAGTCTGAGTTCGTCTACATGCTGCCTCGATGTGTTACCCACTAGATTTCTAAAGTCTGTGCTGAGCAGTTTGTTACCACCACTCGCTCACATAGTTAACATGTCACTACAATCTGGAACATTCCCAAAGGCCTTGAAAACTGTGGTCATAAAGCCTCTCTTAAAGAAGAGCAGTCTTGATGCCACAGTACTGAACAACTACCGGCCCATTTCAAATCTGCCGTTTTTAGGCAAAGTCCTTGAGAAAGTTGTTTACCAACAGCTTACTGACTTTCTCCTAAAGAACAACTCCTTTGATGTTTTCCAGTCAGGTTTCAGACCCCATCACAGCACTGAGACCGCTCTTATTAAGGTGACAAATGACATCCCCCTGAACACTGACGCAGGCAAAGTCTCAGTTTTAGTCCTGCTAGATCTGAGTGCTGCTTTTGACACTGTCGATCATGAGATCCTTTCACAGAGTCTAGAGGACTGGGTGGGCATCTCTGGCACTGCCCTAAATTGGTTGAAGTCCTATCTAGAAGACAGGAAGTACTTTGTTGAAATTGGTAACTGTGTCTCAGACCACATGGCCTTGACCTGTGGGGTGCCCCAAGGGTCAATCCTGGGACCCCTTCTGTTCAATCTCTACATGCTGCACAAAGTAATAATGTGTCCTACCACAATTATGCAGATGACACTCAGATCTATGTCTCACTGACAGCAGGTGAATATGGACCAGTGGATTCACTCTGTCACTGCATCCAACAGGTCAGTGTGTGGATGCAAAACAACTTTCTCCAGCTAAATTCAGACAAGACTGAAGTCATCGTATTTGGTCCACAGAAACAAAGAGAAAGTGTCAGCAGTCACCTCCAGTCTCTTTCTCTAAAACCTACAAATCAGGCTAGAAATCTTGGGGTAATAATGGACTCAGACTTGAACTTTAACAGCCACATCAAATCAATAACATCAGCAGCTTTTTACCATCTAAAAAACATTGCCAAAATCAAAGGTATAGTGTCTAAACCTGACTTGGAGAGACTTATCCATGCATTTGTCTCTAGTAGGTTAGACTACTGTAACGGCCTGCTTACTGGTCTCTCCAAACGGGCTGTAAGACAGCTGCAGTACATCCAGAATGCTGCTGCTCGGGTCCTGACTAGAACCAGGAAGTATGAGCACATTAGTCCTGTGCTCAGGTCTCTACACTGGCTTCCTGTGGCTCAGAGAATAGACTTTAAAGCAGCTCTGCTTGTGTACAAGTCTCTCCACGGCCTAGCACCAAAGTACATCTCTGACATGTTAGTGCCATATGAACCATCGCGGACTCTGAGGACCTCAGGGACCGGCCTCCTGCTGGTGCCCAGAGTCAGGACTAAACATGGGGAATCAGGATTCCAGTTTTATGCAGCTAAAATCTGGAACAGTCTTTCTGAAGATGTGAGACAGGCCTCTACTCTGACAATGTTCAAATCTAGGCTCAAAACAGCTCTATTTCACTGTGCATATGACTGAAAAGATCTTATCTGCACTCTTCTCTTTTAAAGTTCATTTTATAATGATTATTTATGTTTTTATTTTGTATCATGATTTTAATGCATTTTCTTGTTCTGTAAAGCACTTTGAATTACTTTGTGTACGAATTGTGCTCTACAAATAAACTTGCCTTGCCTTGCCTTGCTTGATGAGACACCAGTACGACAGAGGTATAGATGCATTCCTCCCTCAGAGTATGATGCTGTTAAAGCCCATATCCACCAGCTTCTTGAGGCACAGGTTATCAGGGAGAGCATTAGCCCCTTCACGTCGCCCATTGTCCTAGTGAAAAAGAAAGATGGCAGTCTTCGGTTGTGTGTGGACTACAGAATGCTAAACAGCAAGACACGGAAGTATGCGTTCCCCCTGCCACGAATCGAAGAGTCCCTCGATGCACTTGCTGGGACCCGGTGGTTCTCCACTATGGACCTGGCTAGTGGATACAATCAAGTGCCAGTCATGGAGAAGGACAAGATGAAGACCGCTTTTTGTACTCCCTTCGGTCTGTTTGAGTGGAATAGGATGCCTTTTGGGCTTTGCAATGCCCCAAGCACATTCCAACAATTGATGGAGAGGATATTTGGGGCCCAACATTGTCAATCTTTGCTGTTATACCTGGATGATGTTGTCATTTTTTCTTCCACTGTAGCCCAACACATGGAGCGCCTCCATGCTGTGCTGGAGCGGCTGAAGCAGGAGAACCTTAAGGCTAAGCTGGAGAAGTGTTGCTTCTTCAAGGAGGAGGTTGGCTACTTGGGCCATGTCATCTCCAAAGAAGGTGTGGCTACTGACCCCTGCAAAATCGAAGCAGTATCTAAGTGGCAGCGCCCCAGCCATGTGGCTGAATTGCAATCATTCCTCTGCTTTGCCAGCTATTACCGGCGCTTTGTGGATGGCTTTGCAAAGTTGGCAGCCCCTCTACACCGGCTGATTGCTGCACAAAGAGGCCCCAAGACCAGGTAGAAGTTCGAGCAGAATTTTAAGGCAGCATGGACCAAGGAGTGTGAACAGAGCTTCGAAGGCCTAAAACACAAGCTTGTGGAAGCACCAGTGCTCGCCCATGCCAACTTCGCCTTGCCCTTCATTCTTGAAGTGGACGCCAGCCACAGTGGATTGGGAGCCGTCCTCTCTCAAGAGCAAGATGGTAAGATCAGGCCTATAGCATATGCCAGTCAGGGCCTCAAGCCAGCAGAGCGTAATATGAATAATTACAGCTCCTTGAAGTTAGAGTTCTTGGCCCTTAAGTGGGCTATGACAGAAAAGTTTAGAGAATACCTGTTAGGCCAGAAATGTGTGGTATACACTGACAATAACCCTCTCAGCCATCTTTCAACAGCAAAGTTGGGTGCGGTGGAACAGCGTTGGGCCTCAGAACAAGATGGTGTGCTCTATCGCAAAGTCTTTTCTCCAGATGGTGATGAGGTCCTTCAGCTAGTCCTGCCCTTGTCATTAAAGAACCAGGTCTTAAACCAGCTGCACCATGAGCATGGCCACCAGGGAGTTGAACGGACAGTGAACTTGGTGTGGCAAAGATGTTACTGGCCCGGTATGCACCAAGATGTTAAGCGCTAGTGTCAAGAGTGTGAAAGATGTCAGGTAGCCAAGGACATCCAGCTGTCAACGCGTACCTATATGGGCCACCTTCTTGCTGCACGCCCAAACCAAATTCTGGCTGTGGACTTCACCTTGCTGGAACCATCTAAGAATGGGATGGAGGATGTGCTCGTGATGATGGATGTTTTCTCAAAATACACCTAGGCAGTCCCCACCCATGACCAATGTGCTTCAACAGTGGCTAAAGTACTGGTGAAGGAGTGGTTCTGCAGGTTTGGCGTGCCCAGTCACATCCATTCTGACCAGGGCAGGAGCTTTGAGAGTGCATTGATCCAACAACTATGCAGTTTGTATGGCAATGAAAAGTCTCATACCACTCCCTACCACCCTGCTGGGAATGGCCAGTGCAAACGAATTAATCGCACCCTGCATGACCTTCTGCGTACCCTGCCCACAACAAAGAAAAAGGATTGGGCATCCAAGTTGTCTTCTCATACAACACAACAACACATCAATCTACGGGTGAGTCTCCTTTTCTTTCTGATGTTCGGGCAGGATCCTTTCTTACCTATTGACTTCCTCCTAGGAAGAATCCCAGCTGCAGAAGCAGGAAGTTCTCAGGATTGGATTGTGGAGCACCAGACCAGACTCCGGGTGGCATTTGAAGGAGCTACAAAGCATCTGCAAGCCGCTGCGACCCGCCGTAAAACACATCACGACCAAAAGGTTAAGGATACTCCCCTACAGGACGGGCAGTTGGTGTACCTCCACGGCATGGGAGTGAGAGGCCGCCACTAAATTAAAGATGTCTGGAGTTTGGTGGTATACAGGGTGCTAAAAGCCCCCAAAGAGGGAGGATCTGTACGTGGTAGGTCCTGAAACCACTCAGACTCACGTGCCTGTAAACTCTCTCTGCCCACAGAATGATTCTTCTTCATATCCAGCTCAACCCCAACTAACTGCATCTACTACAGCCTCAGGGAGCCAGTCGCCGGTTAGACCCCCAGATCCTTGGAATGAAGGCCATCAAGGCGCAGATGAAGGGGCAGTAAGGAGGATCATCTCAGCAGTGCCCAGGAGGTGAACTGGCCTCTCTCCAGCCACCACTACCTGTCAGGTGAGAGATCAGCTGAGGAGGATAAAGACGAGGAAGGCTGCAGGTCCAAATGGCATCAGCTCCAGGCTCCTGAAGTCCTACGCAGACCAACTGTGTGGGATAGTACCACTGTAGTGTGGGGAGAGTACCACAGCTGTGGAAGACATCCTGCGTGGTACCTGTGCCCAGGACTCCGCACCCCAAGCACTTCAGCACCTTCAGACCAGTGGCATTAACATCGCACCTCATGAAGACTCTGGAGCGCCTGGTCCTGTTTCGTCTCCGCCCTGCAGTAGGCCCTTCAATGGACCCGCTGCAGTTTGCCTACCAGCCTAGCACTGGGGTGGACGACGCCATCATCTTCCTTCTGCATAGAGCTCTTTCCCACCTGGAGAAGCCTGGAAGCTCTGTGAGAATCATGTTCTTTGATTTCTCCAGCGCTTTCAACACCATACAGCCTGCACTTCTGAGGGACAAACTGGAGCACATAGGGGTGGCTAATCACCTCACATCCTGGATCCTGGACTACCTCACGGACCGGCCGCAGTATGTCAGGACCCAGGTATCGGACTTGGTTGTCTGCAGTACGGGGGCCCCACAGGGGACAGTGCTGGCACCGTTCCTCTTCACCCTCTACACTGCAGACTTTTCATACCACACCCCCACCTGTCATCTGCAGAAGTTCTCTGACGACTCTGCCATCATCAGCCTCATCACAGATGGGGATAACAGGGAGTACAGAGAACTGAACCAGGACTTTGTGAACTGGTGCCTGAGGAACCACCTTTAGATCAACGCGGGGAAAACCAAAGAGCTGATAGTGGATTTCCGCAGGTGCAGACTCCTCCCCCCAACACTGGTGAACATCCAGGGAAAGGACATTGAGATGGTGACATCTTATAAGTGTAAAGACTGACATACGCAAGGACTCAAAAGCAGACTCGTGCACAGTGGAAAACACAAACTTGTCCTTTAATCTTGCCAAAGTCGGTACACAGGAGGTCAAACAACGGAGGCAAAGGTACAGAGACGGCAGGCAAAAAGCAGGGTCAAAAAAGGGTAGCTATTGGTCAAAAAACACTGAAGACTCACAAGGAAAAAACGCTGGAACGCTGTCACAAAGAAACAAGACGAACTGGCACAGAGGGGAGAAAACAAGCAGACTAAATACTCTACAGGGAGGGGAGACAATGAGACACAGGCGCAACACATTAGGGGCGGGGCAGGTAATCACACAGGTGGGAAAACACGAGGGCAGGAAGTGAAGGACCTGAAATGAGACAACAGGTGAGTTTCAAAATAAAACAACAAAGACAAATGTGAGAAACAAAAAGTAACTTAACTAACAAGGCGAGGTGTGACAATAAGTACCTGGGTGTTCATCTTAACAATAAACTGGACTGGACTAATCACATAATAGCACTGTACAGGAAAGGCCAAAGCAGACTCTACCTGAGGCGGCTCAGGTCTTTTGGAGTGCAGGGGGCACTCCTGAAGACCTTCTCTGACACTTTGGTGGCATCAGCCATCTTTTACGGAGTAGTCTGCTGGGGCAGCAGCGTCTCGGCTGCAGGTAGGAAGAGACTGGACAAGCTGATCAAGAAGGCCAGCTCTGTCCTGGGATGCTCTCTGGACTCTGTGCAGGTGGTGGGAGAAAGAAGGATGACAGCCAAGCTGTCATCTCTGAGGACTAATGACTCCCATCCTCTGCAGGAGGAGATAAAAGCTCTGGAGAGCTCCTTCAGCGATAGACTGATTCACCTAAAGTGTGTGAAGGAATGCTATCGCAGGTCCTTCCTGCCTGCTGCTGTCAGGCTGCATAACCAGCACTGCTCACAGTAGACTGCACCATGGACACTTTATTGACACTTTATTGACACTATGGACACTTTATGGACACTATGGACACTTTATGGACACCACAGCTGTCTGCTGTTTTGCACATACAATCACTTGCACTAGATGTGCTCCCTTTATCCACTGCTCATTTTCATTCACTGCTGCTAATTATTATCCACTTCCTATTATTTTCATTATTATTATTAGTAGTAGTAGTAGTAGTAGTAGTAGTAGTAGTATTGTTATTGTTATTTATTGCCGTCTCTTGTATTTTTGTACTTATTTGCATGCCTAGTTATTTAAGTTTTTTAAGTTTAAATTTGAAATCTTTAATCTGACTCTTTCTCCTTGACTGCTGTAACACTGGAATTTCTCAATTATGGGATCAATAAAGGTGTATCTTATCTTATCTTATCTTATCTTATCTTATCTTGTCTTGTCTTGTCTTGTCTTATGTACTTTGCAAATGGTAATGGTACAGAACAGATAATATAATGGGCATATGCTTGAATATGATTCCCAACTGTGTGTATTCAAAGAACAACCATGGTATATAAAAGATTAAAAAAAATCAGAGAGAGCATCTATAACACTCATATTTGCCTTCTCTGCAATCAGTACCAGATACCTTAGCACCTGACGACATCCCCCGCCATGATGGCAGCAGTCGGTGTAACTACACTTCCTGTTATAATAGTTTTAAAAATCTCTGCATGGGTAAAGAGATTCCTTTAAAAATATTTTTTTCATGTTACAATAATTCGTACATTTATTCGATCACTTGCCCATGTGGTAAGTCATATGTTAGAAAGTCAAGTGGAAGCATTGAAAGCTCTTATTACTGAACACAGAGGGACTAGATGCAAAGACATCAATTATCCAGTAGCAGCACATTTTGTTGAATATAATCATGTTATTTCCTCTCTAAATTATATTGAAATTAAGAAAGTAACACTTCCTCTAAGTGGAGATAATTTGAGTTTTACTTTTTATGAGGAAACACTATTGAATCCACTATCTGAGATCCCTATCACCTTTATTATGTTGATTTAGAGTTGATGTCCTAACTTTTGTTACCTATCTAGCATATTAAAAAACTACTCAATGCTCATGTATTTTAACATTTTTGAATATAGTTTCACTAAAAAATTGTTAGTTAACTGTCACATTGCCAAATACCTTATCAACAGGCATGGAAAGGACATCCAAGATCCACCGTCCAAGCATGGAAAGCATACTAAGACTTAACACCTCTCTCTTGTAACTTTCTTACTTACAGTCTCCAACACATATGCATATATTTGCAGATAAACAAAACACTCTAAAGTTAAAATACTGACATGTGGAAATGTACAGTAACACAGCTTGAAGCAAAGTGGTGCACATAGAAAGACAGAGGAGTAAGAGGGTGTTTATTATAGGCCTACACAACTGTGCTCTCTTACAAACTGTGACAAACGTACTGTGAAATGAGAAAAGCAATATTTTTTGGAAGCATTGGGTTTTAATGGGATGGGTGTAGATTTTAGGGAGACACAGGGGAAGCACCCCCCTCAGTATTAAGTGTTTGACACTAAAAGTTCCATATTTCATGTGAAAAACAATTCCTTTTCAATGTATGCCTGTTATGTGCATTGTGTCTTTTTAAAATACATTTATGTTTTCACAGGAAATGCATACAGTCTTTTGCAAAAATAAACTTTCTATGTAGGTAAAACACTTGATTTTAATGTTTAGTTCCTTGAGTTTATGCAACAAAACTCTCTGGTCATGTTTAATCAAATCATTTTTAAAACATTTTTGCAGGGAGTTCTAGCTTAGGAGTGATTTTTAGGAAAGTTCTCAGAGAAGCTCTCAAGAAAGGGACAACAACTTTTACCTTAATGAGGAAGTGTGGTTGATGCCGTTCTTTTCTGAGCCTGCAAGGTGAGGACACCCAGTGGAGATGAGATGAACTGCCGACTGTGAAAGAGTTGTCGTTGATAGTGTGATCGCTCTGCTGATGGAGGGTTGAGACAGACTCAAGTCATCACTGCTGCACTGTTGATTTTTCCAAATGTCTTAGTGTTGTGATCATTATATTTCTGGCGTTATAGCGTTAGGTGGGAAATGTGTGCATATCCCTAATGAGATCAACCACAAATACTATCCCTGCACCATCCAATCTGTAACATTTCATTTACTCACAGTCATCCAGTATTTGGAAGATATTTCTCTGACCTCTTTGTGTTTCCACTGTTTTCCTCTCTTCTTAAGAAACTCTTAAGCCTCTTAAAAGTCCTCCTTCCTGCTCCAAACAGCTTTAAACCTTAGAATCTCTTTCAGGGTCTAAGATGCTTTGTAAATAATTTATCTTTACAAGGACCTAGGCTTAACTTTAAGGGGAAATTCTAAGAAAATGTCACAATTCTAAAAAAAAACAACAAAATTAATAAAAATTTCGTCACTAGGAGCAACTCTTTGTACTCGGAAGCTTTGTGAATACGACGCCTGGTGTTTGCATGACCCATCCACCTTCCCAACCACCCTAAATGGACTTAATCACTCTTTATACTTTGGTAGTCGTTAATAGCTGCATATCATACCAACACAAAGAGTGTCTCAGTCCGTCAGTGTTTCACGCCAACATCCAATGACAAATCAGAGGTATTTCATGAATTCAGTTGTTGCTAGTAGCATCAGAAATAGCCGCTGCCCCTGTGTGTATCAGACCACTGTGAAAGGTGCCTTTGTGCATCAGTTTCTGACGCCCAAATCACTGACAATGCAGCGGTATTTGGTAAGTTGGGAGTGAAAACAGGCTGTTATCAGATGTCACAAGAAAAAATGAGCCCCAAATGGCGGCGGCTAACAATGCTAACAGCGCTAACAATGGCAACAGTGCTGACAGAGCTAACCATGTTAATGTGATGGCCTGGTGGGGAACTGGTGTGTGGGTGTCGTGCTTCCGTAGCAACGCCTTCCCGCCACCTTGGGTCAGGACCGATGACTCATCAACATTTTTGCCAGGATATGACGAACTCTAAAATACCATTAAGAATAACTACAGTGCATACATTGCTTTCTACTACTTTGTATCTGCACTTTAACTGCTTCACTCCAATTTCCCTCAAATAAATAAGGTTGTGTTTTTTTTTTCTTATCTTAGCTTAGTTTAATTTAGCTTAGCTTAGCTTAGCTACAAAACAGCTTTTTGGCATTGTTCAGCCAGATACTGGTGCATAGTAGGTGATGATCAGTACAAGACCTATGGAATACAAAAACCTTGATTGAGTATTATGAGACCTCTAAATGAAAGTTAATAACATACTCTGCATTCTAACATTTCAGATCTTAAACCAACAGTGACCTAAATGCACTGATGAGCTACTCTGTCAAAAACCAGAGATAGAGTAACACCCAGATCCTGTCTAACGTGTTAGTCTGCATGACTCTGTTTGCAGCAACAGTTTCCTCATAAGCACACATGCCTTTGTACTGTCTGTATGTGTTTACTTCCATCGTAAACCACAGGAAAGAACAAAGGAGATTGGTGTCATTACAGCTGGTCTGTTGTTGCCGAAGAATTGCACAAATATGCAAATACATAGTAATGATGAGAACATTTAGCCAAAGGCGACAGATCTCTACAGTTGTTTTTTGATGATTTCTAAATCAATAGATGTTTTAATCTGCCGCAACTGTTGCTGAGTGCCCTTGTTTTGCTTTTTTAGCCCCCAGGCAAAAAAATGATAACAAATAAAACCCTCCTGAACACAAAGGATAAAGTTTGTTTATGAAAGTGATAACACACTTTTCTATATGAAGTTCCTACACACACACACACACACACACACACCAATCAATAAGGTACAGAATTGCTTCATGATAGATTATCTTTCACTTTGCCATAATATACAGGAACAAACACATTGTTTGGATCATAGACAGATTGTTAGAGCCATGTGAATCGAGGACTAATTGTGCAATTATCATTTAATAGTTTTTGCTCAAGGGCACACGGCTCTGATCTGCAGCCAACTTTTTGCGTCATGTGTCACTTCGCAGCCACCATAAATCACCTGACCATTAAAAATGTGCCGGGAGCATCTCATTTATATCTTTTGGCTTTTACTCTTTTTACTTTGTGAGGCAACTGCCTTGCCCTGCCCTTCGCAAGAAAAGTAAACTTAGATGGATCTCCTTGATAAACTTCTGTGAACTCGCCTAACTGGAAAAAACGACATAGATGAGGGTACCGTGAGACGGTTGATGACACAAACACGTCAACTTGGCTGAAAGAGGCAATATATCACCAGTGTGTAGTGAAAGTATTGACTATATGGCAGTGAGAATTCACAAGAGGAGGAGCTTGGTGTTGAAAGACACAAACTCTCAAGCAGGTGTCGCTTGTGACTTTGTTTGTCAGAGCTGTTTCCGGTGTAATCAGGAGGCAACTGAGCTGTTTTACATACAGGGTTGAGGAAAAAGGAGGCATATTTTACCTGAATGATTCCTGAAGTACAGGGGCGCAGGAGTCTGGATGGATCTTCCCATGTAAGTACATTCATTACAGACACTATCTATGACCTTAAAGAGAGGTGAAGGGACATCAGACACTTATCTTGATATCTGTGTGAGTTTTCATTGAACTTTTTCTTTCAGCAAAAACGTCAACTTTTCCACAGATATGCCATGAAGCCAAACAGTATACTCTGTTCTCTGATCCTACGTGTTAATCAGACTGTTTTCATTCAGGTTGAGCCGTAAACGACCTCTGTTCAATGGATATGAAAAGGAGCCTCCACTGTGCAAAAAGAAATGTTTGGCCACTCTGAAAACTCTGCTGGACAGATATCAGACTGACAGAGACAGAGAACGTGCCAGACTGAGGTAAGTGCTGCCCGACTGAAGAAGAGTTACAGTACAGTTAACATAGGGCGTGAAACGATGTGTTGCAACAGGAAAGACACAGGTTTATTTATTCACAAAGGTTGTTTGAGGACAAAGGGTATTTCAGGTGTCACATTTTCACTTCCTCTTGGTATTAGTCATGCCGCATAAGTGGCAGGGTAACAGTATATCATATATCATATTGTGTTTACCCATATATCCGTGCCTCTCAACTGATTCTCCTATGTGTAAAATATACTCAATCATACATTGTAGTGGTGATGTGTCCTCAAAGAAAGACACACACTCAAAATCAGATGGGCTCTGAGGCACCTGAGGAACAAATCTACAAGGAAAAATAAGTTCATTGTCCAGGCAGGGGAGCATGAAGTGTCGTACAGTTTATTTTGCCATTAGCATACCACGGGAGTGTTTCCTCGTAGCACAACAGAGGAAAATAATAGATGCTTGCTCTTGCGAATTTGTTCAAATTATTACTTTTTTTGCCAGATTTAAGAGTGAAAGGAGGAATTCAACTCACAACCACTGCGGCAAGGACAGTGCCTTTGTACATGGGACACCTGCTGTAACCACTGAGCTACTGGGAACCTGTAGATTACTGCACTTAGAACTGCACTATATAAAAAGTGTCCTGAGATAAATTTTGTTGCGCTTTGACGCTATGTAAATAACACTGACTTGACATTTCAGCAAGCAGGCAAACAAAGAACAATGGCATCTGCAGCTTCTCTCGTCCTGAAAGACATGAACCCCTCCCAGTGTGTGCCTGTCCTCTACCTGCCCACCCATACATGTAGATTAACCTGGTGTGCCTAAGCTGCTCACTACCTTGGAAACAAAAGTATCAGCAAATAGTCAGATTAAGATTAATGATACTAAGGTGATGCTAAGATTGTAAGCAAACTAATTCAGTTGTAAAGAAGAAGTTGTTTTTTATCTTGGAGGGGTATCTGGGGCTTGTTAGCAAGCGCTACTGAGTATCCTACACAACAATAATTACCAGAAAGGTTCAGTTGCCAGGTGAGCTCCATTCATCCAGATGCCAATGGTTTTTGTTGTGAAATGAGCAGGTATCGTATAGATAACATCTACTTCGTGCACTGCTACACTTCAACGCATGTGACAGGAATAAAATAGATATGTCCAACAAGAGTTCTGCTCAGAACTAAACACTGCATCGCTCTGTATCCCACTTAGTCACTCGTAGGAAGTTATGACGTTCCACTAGAAAACAATGCAATTAAACTAACTTAGTCACTGATGCTCTCTCCATCACATCCAGCGAGGACACGGTGTAAAGCTCGCTATTTCTTGGCTGTCTTGGCTTGACTAGTTTTTGTAGTCACTTCCATTTCCTTTCACTTCAGTATTTGTGTCAATCTAACAATCAAGATATAATGTGCAAATTTCAACACTTGTGGTGATGCTGGTAGGCTAGTTGCGGCCCCTGTTTCCAGTCTTTATGCTAAGCTAAGCTAAAGAGCTACTGGCTGTAGATCCATGTTTAATGGATGGACATGAGAGCGGTTTTTACTGTACGTCTGACTCCATGTGAGAAAATAAACGATGTATTTCCCAAAATGAAAAACTATTTGTTAAAAAGTAAATAAAAAAGTTATTTTAACCTTATGAGACCCTGTGTCCTCATATGAGGACATCATATTCAAGGTATGCTTGACCTTATACTTCATTCTGCTTAACTTAGACCTGTTGTCCTTGTTTGTGGATACTTTTTTTGTGGTATCTAGTGGTAGTAAGACCGCAATACACTCATCCATGTGAAAACAGGATTTCAGCCATCTCTGCCAAGTCAGTCTGCAGCCGATCCCGACACATAAGTGGACAAGGCCCAAAACATGATCACATTTTATGGTTGAAATTTGTTTGTTTATGATTAATAATGTTTGTAGTTTAATATGGCAACAAATTTGACCAATTTTAGCAATTTTTCAAGCTAAGACACTGTTAATTAGGAAGCACTCGTTTGAGGACATTGGGACTTTATTATCATTGACAGTGCTTAGTTTTTTATACTAACCAGGTCCTACTGATCCCAAATAGATAGGAGAAATTAAAAATGCATACCAAACAAACTTTGGGTCTCAGGAGGTTAAACAAAATTCTTATCATATGGTGACTTTGACTTTTGCATAGTGTCAAAACATTCCTGTCTCCCAGTAACCACTCTGTTTTTGTGTTACACACCCAAACTTTATGCATGACAATGAAATATCTTTGTGTCACAGGACGAGGTGCGGTCCCCCCTGCACATCTGACACCTGTGTGAATGGCGGGACAAAACACCTGACTCACACTGAACGCTTCTTCAATCAGATCTCATCCTGGGCTGACACACAATCCTCTGTGAATAAAGTACTGGAGCATCTCAAGTCCAGACAAGTAACCGATGACATTTTACTCGATGACTCAATCAACAAGAAATTTCTGGAGTTTCACAGTGACATCACTAAGGAATGTGGCGCAGAAGATAAGCAGCATTCGTGGGCTGTTATTGAGAAACAGGAAGAGGTCGTCATGTATGGACCTTATTATCCTAATTACAACAACGGAGAGCACAGCGAGGACATCATTATTAAACAAACCCAGGAGCTGCTGGAGTCAGAGGATGTGTCAGAGGACTGGAAGGTGTATGTTTTCACCATGAACAGCCCGTGTTTGGCTAGAAACTCAGATCCCTGCATGCTTAACCTGGTTCACAGTGCTCAGGAGTGGTGGAGCATGTATGGAGTTAAGACTTATATTGGTTATGTGAAATGCTGGGGCTTCAAAGGAAGTAAAGAGAATCTGTTCAGGGATATAAACCACAGCCAAGTGGAGTGTATAGATCTGGCTGAGGACTATGAGAGCTATGTTAAAGCTGCTCAAAAGTCTAATCTTAATCCTTTATGTGAAACTCTGTTTCTAGCTGTTAAACGCCGCCTGAGATCTGCAAGTTTGATAAACACCGTGCAGGGTCAAGACTGGAAGAGTTACTTTAAAAGTATGCACAGTATTTATGAAAGCAAACCTGAGGAGGAGAGAAAAATCTTAGCACAGGAGGCAAGCGCCATGATCAAAGCTGCACAAGCTCTGCTTTCAGAAAGAAGTGGAAGCTTTGAGGAAAACTTCGATAAAGGACGCACATTTGATCACACCTTTAGTTCCCAAGTTTCAGACGCCATCCAGGACCAGATTAGACTCACATTTCAACAGTGCTGGAGGGAGATGATACAGGACAAACATGCCGAGTTCATCAGGGAGAAGCTGACTGAAGACTTCAATCATTGCACCGTCCAGCTTTTTATCAAAGACATTGTCACGTTCACAAAGGAGTACTTAGACATTGGAAGGATGCAGTTTCCAGAGGAAGCTCCGAGATGACGAGGAGGTTACATAAGAGCAAACATCTCACACATGTGTGGTATGCCTTTGAAGAGGAATGAATGACACTCAAGCTCAATATCCTACATACTGTTTGCATTACGTCAGAATGCTTTGTCTTTATTAGTTTCCTCAGCAGAGCTACAGTTGCACACAGAGGAAGGGCATCAGGTAGTGTTAGTGCACACGTCCACCTCTCACTGTGTCTTTACTTACAATATATCACAAATGGTGTATTACAATTATACTGGAGTGGAGTTTTTACATATATGCTCGTATATTTCTCGGTAATTATCCCACATTTACACAAGTTGCCCCCTCCCCATGCTTGTCACAAGCAAATTAAAGCATTAAGTATTGCAAACAAACTGTACAGTCTTGGTACAATACACAGTCATGAACAACCTTCAGATAATAGATGACTGATGATTGTGTGGTTTGGGGTTGTGCAATTCATAATAAATACTAGCCGGATGTCTTCTGGAAAGGCCCTTTAAGTTTTCTTATGGCTGCACATCTGCACATGTGCCAGCAGAGGGAGCTATGTGCCATCACTTCCATCCACATCCATCGTGCAGCTTACTTGGTGCAAAGGTAGATTATCATGTTTTTTTTTCATAGAGGTGTCACTATATACATGTACTTTTTACACTTTAAATCAAAGGAGATCATGTTTACTGAAGGTCATCGAATCTCTGCTGTCTAGGAGTGATGGATGTCTGATTATCTGGTCTTTGTCAAATTAGATAAACTGTGAAATTACACCTGTGCATTACAGTTATTGGTATCACATATAAGTGATAAGTGAGTGTCAGTAGTGGAGAATGTTTAAGGGGTCAGTTCAGATATTCTTTTCTGTTCATCCCTACTTGTATTTTGCCTTGCAGATGGTTTTATTTTCTAAAGTTCTGAGATGTTGCTGCTGAGACTGAGTCACCCTATTTCAGCTAAGATGATGGGATGTTTGTGGAAACCTCAACAGCAAAGTGCTTTATTGGATTCTCTGGATAATCTACAGACCTCATTATCTCTGAACAGTTTGAATCATCAACCATCTTGTCACTCCCGACTTCTCAAATACAGCAGTTTGGTCAGTGACCCTACACTTTACACCAGTGGTTCCTGACTGGTGGGTCACCGGTCCATTCTAAATGGACTGCAAGTGACTTGCAAATGTGTCAAGTTTGTAAAAAACGCACTTTATTTTTGAAGTACATTGAATTTCCTGCTGTAGAGTGAATTAATAATGGACAACTACTTTACAGGGACAGCAAATCAGCTTGACGACATGGTCAAATGCAAGTATGACGCTGAATATATTAAACTTTGTTAACCTTTAACTAATGACTAAGGACAAATCTGGACCACATGGCTGGACCATTCAGGAGCCACTGCTTTAAACTATGATGTTCTAGGTACACCCAACGAGTTCTTATCCCAGATCGTCAAATACCAATGCTTCTCAACACCTTTGGCGTGTGATATTGACGTCAAAGACACCCTTTGGCGTATACATGAGACGCACCCTTTACCATCTGTATGTGACGCACAGCTGTTTGCTGGGTGAGACATTTTGTAACTCTTAGTTACCATAATTGTCTGAGTTGCGTATAGGTTTAGGCAACAAAAACTACTTGGTTAGGCTTTGAAGAAATATCATTTCGAGATGAAGACCGAGTTAAGCCGGAAGGAAAATCTCTCAATTTACCAGTCCATCTACGTTCTGACCCTCACCTATGGGCATGAGCTTTGTGTCTTGACAAAAAGAGTAAGATTGCGGATACAAGCGGCTGAAATTAGTTTCTTCTGGGTGGCTGGGCCCAACTTTAAATACAGTTTGAAGTGGAGTAGATGATGCCAGAAGGGTGCCTTTGGCGTTAGTATCACACGCTGAGGGGTATGACAAAGGGTCTGTATTCAAATAGTCTCTATATACAGACTCTACATTCAGTGAATGTAGAGTCTGTAGGCAAACCCCGGAGATCTTGCCTCCGGAAGAAGAGCGGAAGAGCCCTGGTTTCCGGTTGTAGGCTGTTTGTAGTCTGCGCGATATTGACCAATCACGTTTGAGCTGGCTGCAGTTGTTGCCAGGTTAAACGGTCCGTGCGGTGAACTAATTGGCGTCACTGCAAACTCTGAATCCATCGCAATGTTTCAGCATATTTACTTATTTATAAACGGAAGTCGGAAACGGAAATTCGCCTCCTCCGCCCAAATCAAACCAAAATGCCAAAAAATCTGGGGTCTGCCCCAGAGGCTGTATCACCGTCTGCCGGAAGTCAGACGCCGAATACAGCCGATGGGTTCTGAGAATGGTATTCAAAGAACTCAGAACAGGTTGGTACCCCTTTAGCATCAGTTTTGGACCTATCACTTTCAGCTTGTTAAATACATATAATGTCTTTTCAAAGCAAACTTCTGTGTTCATTTGAAACATAGGTTCAGGCAACGCAACTTCTTGGTTAGGTTTGGGAAAGGATTGAAATGACTTTTGGTTTCACACGGGACACAAACAACGGCCTCCTGGGTGAAAGTCTTGTGTTTCCCACCCATCCACCCCGACCTAATCCATACAAACATGTTCTCGCTTTTATGCTGCATGAGTTGCTCCAAGTGTCTTATATTGCCGCAGTTTGGATTACACTGGAGTCATTTCATCTCATATAGATGTAAAGGGGTGCACCGTGTGTCCTTTAGCATCTGTCGAGGGCCACTGACCAAGCTGCCATATTTGATGACCTCAGGGTGTGAGAACAGGTTGAGCAAACATATCAGAAACAGAAAACTGACCATGTTGAGGTCTGTGGATTATCAAGTCACCGGCACATTGTTTGTTCTGTAAAGAGACAGAGCTTTGGAGTTTTTAAAATATACTTCTCATTTACCTCTGTTGCACTTTGATGTCACATCTGCAAGTAAATACCATTATGAGTGTGAAAATATAGTTGCTGTTTTTCTTATCAATGTGAACTGACCCTTAAAGAACACTGGCTACGACTCCTCCATGGTGCTACTTTTGACATTAAGGTGTGCTGTTGGGATTTTTTACGTGTTTTGTGTGTCCATCATTTTAAGGCATGTTGTTCGTAACAATGTGAAAATGAAGACAAATATAACAAAATAAAAATAAATCAGGGAGATAAAGTCTGACTGTTATTTGTTACTGGTTTAAGTTAAAGTATTTGTCACTTAATGCCCCTGCACTGGCACGCTGGAAAAGGTGAACAGTCGTGTGTCTGATCACAGTGTTGCTCTTTTACAAACTCCATTGAGTCCTTCATTGCTGTGAATGAATGATGCACAGTATCTGCTCAGTTCTGTTTAGGATCTCCATTTGCCTCACATGTGTCCCAGAGTGTTGCACTGAAGGCACTGTACGGTGCTCAGGCTGCAGGAACATCTGCATCCAGAGCAGCAGTCTGCTTCCTGTCTCTCAGGAGAGTTTAATCACCACAAATAGGTTGGTTTGAGATGCTGGGTCGTAGGTCTTCTAGGCCAGGATTAGGTTGTTCCAGGGTTCAGCTTTGGAGCCGGAAGATCCGCCGTGGCTGCCAGGGGTCATCTTTAGAGGAATGGCCCCACCTTGAGCTGCCATGTAGGCTGGCAGGGCTGAAATCTAAAGGGACAGAGGAGGAGATGATGAGAAGGCCAGTACAGGAATTTCTTATGTAGTCTGTCCTGTGCAGCTGTTTAT
This sequence comes from Epinephelus fuscoguttatus, assembly GCF_011397635.1. NCBI lineage: Eukaryota > Metazoa > Chordata > Actinopteri > Perciformes > Serranidae > Epinephelus > Epinephelus fuscoguttatus. The sequence goes on along the minus strand of NC_064762.1, from coordinate 15,507,939 downwards.
CCCATTTACACTGAGATCATTAAAAAGGACCTTTTCTTTACCTTGTCCCATTATTTGCAACCCAATCGCCAGAAGAGTGTTGGAAATGTTACACAAACCCCAGATACATGACATTTGCACGATATTATGTAGCAGATATGTTGTGGTTAAAATATGATTAGGTTTAGGCCTTAAAACCACTTGCTTATGGTCAAGAAAATATGGGGGGTTTTTTTGGCTTAAAATATCCAGTTTTGGAAGCACAACAGCAGCATCTCAGTAAAACAACAATCGTCTTTCACGGCCCTATCCCCACTGGAAGAGCAGGGACAGGTTGCTAAAAAACAGCTGGTTTTGCTGGTTGTTGGTCTCAAACAGTAGTCTTTAGAGGTCCGTAGCATGTTATAGGTGACACGCCATCCACCATCCCTTCCATGTTGGTATATCAAGCCATGTAATGTATTTGTGGTTTGCAGAAATGTACAATGCCAACATTTTCTTCTGGCGACCATGCTAAATATCAACGTAATAAGTCCAAAATGAGACTCCATACTGTGGAATTTGGATTATAATGATCATGTCCAAACATTAGTTTAACTGTTGCTTTTGGTGATACCATTTTCTGGGCTAATTAGACTGAGTTGAATGTAATAACTCTCTTTCCTCGTCACAACCAAAGACTCAAAACCATTTTAAATGTTAGTGTTCCCTGTAATTCAACTATTAAGGTGTCCAACCTGTGCATGTGCGCTTTGGTGTGTGTACAAGCTGTGAGTGTCCGGCTCCGTCTTTATCTGGCGAGGCTCCTCTGTGGTGGTGGAGGCCCGGGGAGTGCTGCTTGGCGTGACTGGAGTCCCCTCACTGCCTGGGGTCCCTGTGGAAGACCAGAACTGAAGTGATTACACATTCAAGGGCAAGATGCACATGTAAATGAGTTCGTAAATCTTAGCTCTGCTCCTGCTGATCTAACATTGCATCTCTATCTATTTACAAACTCTAGCACGTGTGGTCTTCAATCTCACCAGTTTGGGACTTGTTGAGGTTCTTGGGTTTGCGTTTGCGGGTCTGGATGCCCTCCTTTTTCATAGCCAGGGGTCGTGGTACCTGTCAAGACAACGGGACAAAAGAATGACCCTTAGTCAACAACAGCAGATTGAAGTAAGATAAATTTAAGGTGAGGTCAAGGGTCAGAGGTGCAAAGGAAAAAGCATATGGCAAAAAAAAAAATCTTTCCTTGAGACTTGCCCATTTTCCCACAAATTGCTAATGATACATTTCAATATTAAATTCTGAATTGTAGCACAGTAGAAGTAGGTCGCATGAAATGGAAATACTCAGGTTTAGTACAGGTACTACACAAACTGTAACTGATTATACACCAGATTTCAGCAGCATCATAAATGGACTCCTCCCCCTTTCCCTTCTTTCTCTCTCACCCCGTGGAGTTTCATGTAGAGGCCACAAGCATTGCAGACCGGCTCTCCCTCTGCGTTTCGTCGCCACAGGGTGGTGAGGGTGGTGTGACAGTTGGAGCAGGACAGGCCCACCCTCCTCGAGGCAGACTGCAGCATATAAAATATGGCAGGAGAAAAAGAGAATATTTTCATTTTTATTTACAAAAAAGGCAAGATATCAGCACTGTGCAGCAAACAACGCTCACTGTATGACTTCTCTGTATGGTACATGTACAGAGTACAGAAGTGTCTACTGTCACCCACCAGCCGTCTCTGAGGTTTAATTAGAGGTCTGTTGATGCCGTTCATCTTGTGGTACAGTCCACAGGCATTACACAGGTAGTGGCCCGTACCATCCCGCCTCCAGAGGGGCGTCGACATCGCCCCACAGTTCACACACTCTCGCCCCTCAATGAAATCATCAAACAGGTCTGATGGAGGACAAGAAAGAAATATGATGAGTCAAAACATCAACTGTCTTTTTTCCTTAAAGGTCCAGTGTGTGGGATCTAGTGGCATCTAGTGGTGAGGTTACAGAACTGACACAACAAACACAAACTTTCACCCGGTAGAGCTTTTTTTAAGTCCTGTAAGATTATAAAGTCAAACCCTGTTCTTTTTTCTTAAATCCAACCACATGCATTAGTTGTCAGGGGGGAAAAAAACATCAGATCGCATTGTTGTACTGACATAGTGTGTTTATTTTGAAAGAGACTGTATGTAAACGTTAAATTTCCTGTGAAAACAGAAGTGTATTTTGAAAAAAGAGAATGCATGTAACAGGCAGAACACGGTGTCCCAGAACGTCAACAACCAACGCACCCAGGGTACCTTTCATGTCGTATCTGGACTTGGAAAGTCCATGACCAAACGTCGATATGTGACAAGGTCGGAGTGAGAATGTGTTGGCCGACGTGACTTTGCACATGTTTCAATATTAATGTACAGAGCAGAGGCATCAGAATGTGATAAGGAGGTCATTACTCCAGGTGGCCTTACAATAGCAGGCTCCTGATTGGCCACCATCATCTTCTTCACCTTCTTCTTCTTCTTTACATGGCTTAAGGGTTTTACTTATATCTTAGCCTGTTGGTTTGGCATGTCCTTCACATCGCTTCAGTTGTGTTTTGGCGTTTTCATTTGGATTTAGATTGTCTTTTTATAATTTTGTGTGTGGAACGGGAAAAACCCTGTTTTCAAAAATACCCGTGTACGTGTGGACCAGGCTTTGGATTATAATGCATGAGATGTGTGAGAGTTTGTAAACAGACACTGAGTTTTGCTGTTATTTAACGTGGCATCCTATAACTCTAATTCATTCTCCAAAGTATTTTTGCTGTTCTTGGAATCTTCATTCACCATGTAGGCATACGAGAAAAACATTGTTTTCTACACAAATTCAACGTAACATGGGGTGAGTAACTGATAAACACATGATGATTTTGGGGATGAAATATTCCTTTAACATCAGTTCAAAGATCACACAATAACATATGAGCTAGAATGAGCTCTTTAACACTCAAAACGCCACTGGATAAACAAAAAAGCACCTGAAGGCACAGTTTTTTCTGAAAAGTTCATATTTGGTGATAGGTTGTTAAAGCTGATGATGGCAGTTCTGAGTGGGTGCTGTTATTGTCAGCCATTGCAAAGAAAATTTAATCGACTTCACATAATTTCCACATGTTATTTAGCACATATCCAGCTCATATCACAGGCCCAGCTCACTTCTGTCATTCTTAGAGAAATGAACTTTGAGCTAAAATTCTTTCCACCCTCATTAATAAACTTTCCTGCACTGTCAAACCCTGACTATGAAATGCAGTGGCCTGTCTCCACCAGCAGGAGGTGCAGGCTTCAGTCTTTCAGGCCCCTCACAACAACAGCAGCCAGGAATCCCTCCTTATCTCACAGCTCCCCCTGAGATAAAGAGCCGGCTGGAAATAGAGACGGAATAGAGCTCCATCATATTCAAATAGAGACTTTCTGTGTCTGTCACGTCTCTGTCTCCTTCTCTCTCTTAGTTAGCATGACGTCTCATAATCTCCACACTCAACAGTGAATAACAGCCATCCAGGAGGAGGAGGAGGCATCAATCAGTGGTGTGATAGTGACAGCAGGTTACAGTATTCATCAGCTATGTGAGGTTATGCTCGAGGAAATGTGCAAAACACCAACATATTAACGGTAGCTGCCACATTTAAATCAGATCATAGTGTTTTTTTAACGCTACGCTCCACTATGCATAATTACTTTCCTTTAGATAGTATAAATCTGGCCTCCATCTGCTGCTCCTCCTCGCTGCAGAGCCTGACTGATACATAGTCAGGCCTGCTCCAAGGCTGAGAGAGAAACAGAGACAGCAGGGTGAGCTAACCTTGAGTCAGGCAGCAGTTGTAGCCAACACAATGCAGCAACACGAGACAATACACAAAAGAAACGCTGCAGCGTCCGTGTCTATCTAAATGGAGGTTTATTTTTTCCGCTGAGTAAATGTCAGTGTGTGTCTTTATCTGGAGACCCAAACGCATTCAGAGGACAAAGGTGAAAACAACTGTGACGTTATGTGACGACGAACTGGCTGCACAGGGTTTCAATTTTTGTTTTTCATTTGTCACAGTGATGAAGGTTGATGAGGGAGTTTATGTGCTTTATCTAAGCACAATCTGAAAAACATTTTAAAATGTAAGTAAGATACTCATTTAACTTGCTCCTGAGAGCTGCACGTCTTAGTCTTCACAACTGCTTCAATGTCAAGTGTGCAAAGTCATCTAGTGGGCCGGATTTGACCCTTTGGCAGGCCGCTTCTGGCCCTCGGGACGTATGTTTGACACCTCTGCATTATACTTTTACTCTGTGATGTTTACTCAATCTGATGGCTGTGGTCACTAATGACACTATATATACAGACCTGAAATGATCTGTTTCTGTTTAGCCACCAGTCGCTATGTGAGATAGTGAAACAAAATCAATATAAGACAAAGGTGTCTAAGAATATTTTTCTTTTAAATGAAGCAGAGTATGTGTTAGGTGACAAGGCAATGAGAAATCTGTAGTGTCCACTCATTTTGCCATACTTTAGTTACTGGACAACTGAAAGTTGAGGATTTAATCTGAACCAGAACATTCACAAAAAGAAAATTTCATTTTACATCAGTGGTTGGTGTCACACTGTAGATTTCTCTACAGAATAATTTAAAGGGTTGTATAAATATTTTTCAGTTCACAAAATGTTAACATTAATCACACTATATGAAGTTGTCAGATAGAATCGGTCTCCTTAGTTGAAGGAGAATTAATACGTTTGCTCTGTATTAGTTGTTAAGTAACTATAATCTAGGAAAATATTTTTTTTCTTCTCTGCTCTTTTCAGTCATGAAATGTGTATTAGAGTTGTTTTGACTGTTAAATGTGCATGAGCAGACCAAATAAATGACATGAAATTACATATACAGTATATACTACTACTATTATTATTAATGATAATAATAATGATAATAATAATAATAAGAGCAGGGCCTTTCTCAATTGTGAAAAAACTAAATTTATTTGACAGCTACAAAAATAAATAAGATAAGTCTATTACCTCTTATGATAAAGTTGATGCATTTATTTCGTCCCGGAGTCCTGACTGTACAATTATGTTATTCAAATATGCATGTTGCTGTAAGACATGGTTGTCTACTGTGTGTCTTGTTTGTATATGATGGTTGTATCTGCTATAGAGCTACGCCACGCTATGTGCCTCAAACAAATTTCTCATTTGGAACAATACATTTTACCTTATCTTATCATATCTTATCTATAGAATATGATGCATTGTTGAGCATTAAACTGGCCAGTGGCATAAGGAAGTTACGACGGGCCCTAGTGCACATTGTCGTACGTGTATTGTCTTGACACAAATAAGACGTGACACTGGACAACATCAACATACATTATTATTAAGTCCAAGACTTAATAATAATCCACTGGGACAAATAAAGTCTATCCTATCCTATTATCAGGAATCATCATTGCATATCTGACTAACATATAGCAGAAAATAAGAAAGGACTCATTTAATTAGATAGTTTATATGCTATATTTATAGCTTTTTTTGGCTTATTTAGATAAAGCATATAATTCAGTTTTAGAAAGCTACTGACTGTTTATAAAACAAAGAAGAATATCATGACGCAGATGGGTTTGCCTTTTTGAAGACAGATATAGCAATGGCACCATTTTTAAATTAATAATATTCTTTTTCAAAAATCATTTATCTTTGAACACAGGTATATTTCCAAGATGGCAATCTGAATCATTTGCAAGGGCCTGTTCTCTCTACGGGCCCGTCCACCCCAGGGGCCCCAGTGCAATAGTACTGTCTATATTGATGTCCCTGAAACTAGCTTAGACTCTTGGACTATATAGTATAATTACAGTATTCTAATCAAGAGCGTAGGCTTAGTTTCAACACTGGGGAGGAAACATGAAATGTGGGGTGTTCGTGTCCTCCGCCAGGAAATTACAAACACTGATATTCTGCATTCTGATGATTTATATGCACCAATCTTTGGATTTTCTGCAACAATTTATGATTTAGATGTCTTTAAATTTGTCAGAATAAAGGTACTCTGCTACTTTAATGTTTTTATCAGATGAGGACAAATGCTCATGCTTTTAATACTGAGGGGGGGCGAGTCCTCTGTGCCCCTCGAGAAATCTACACCTACGGTTCTACTGTCAATAAATAAAGTAGAACGACACTCACAGGGGCCTGTGTAGAGTATTTTTACTTTTGATATTTGAGGTAATTTTTTTGAATAATACTGTGATGATTTTTTAATTTAATTTGACTTTAAATTACTTCTAAAAGTTTACTTTACTACATTATTTTATTTTTCAAACCAAATCTTAATCAAATATTTATGAGTGTTAGTTGCCAACACGACACATGGTAAAGACAGAGAATATTAAACTGTTAAATTTCTATTTTATATTTCAGGCAGAGACACATGCTCCTTATCTTATATGTGAGGGAGACACACAGGGAGGCACATCAGTGCCGAGGTCCATTAGATACAGATATAATGTCTAATAAAATGAAAAATTATGAATATACATTTTTTTAAAAAATATATAATAAAAGTACTGGAATGGTATAGTTTTCTACTTCAAATAATTTTCCAATTTAAGTAAGATCAGGTTTAAGAAATACTGATCAGGGCAGAATGTCATAAACATCTGAAACAGCTTTGACCAACATGTTTATAATCGATTCCTAATGTCAAAGTATTGGATATTTCTCTGGAAAATAAGTCATAAATAAAAGCTTTTTCTTTCAAATGATCCAAAATATTTTCACAGATGCTTTTTTAAAGTTTCAGTCCTGATCATTAAAAGAGCTCATTGTGATTTATTTCCACTTTGATTCACTGAGATGAAAAGTCACTTCACAGCTGAGGGAGTTTCCCTTCTCTCCTGTTCACAGCAGAACAATAGAGACTCTCACTGCACGGCTGAACGCCACCTCATCAAACTGTGAGATCTGATTTAATTTGATGTGAGTGTAAAACAACGAGCTGAAGCCATGGGACTGAAACACCTATAAAGAGCAGCACTGAGTAAACAGACTGTGAGTGTGATTGTGATCAGATGAAGAGGTCAGTGTGGATCAATGCCGTTATCTGTCACACTGTTGGACAGATCGTCTTTTTCTTTCATCATCAAACAGCTGAAAACAAAGATGGCCTTTAAATAATCACCTCACCAATGATTTAAAGACTCAGAGAAACTAATCATCTGATAATCTACAGTAAATGTGATAAAAACCAATAATAATACCAAGTGATATATTTAATTACGATCATGAGATTACAGTGTAAATGACAGGATAATTAGATCAGATTATATTCATGACTTGATGAATGAAAAGGTTCAGGTTTAGATGCTCGTCATCACCCTACAGAAAATGCAAATAATGGAAGAATCACAGGTCAAATAAAGACAGGTCTGATTAGTACACGAGGTGCAAGTCGCTGTCATCGACAACTGACAGCCTGCAAAATCAATGGGTTGCGTATTATGGTCCACAGTTCACTGCAGCTATGGGCCAAAATCACATCCATCCAGCACAGGGACATAAAGCTTTCTTCAGTTATTTTTATTACGATTATTATTTAAAAGGATTCACTGTATCCGCCATAAGTAGAAGGCAGGACTCTTCAGTTGAGTCTTAATCAAATCAGATCTGACCTGATCCACAGGCCACATAAACTGTGCTATAAATTCAACTTCAGTTAAACATTAATTTCTATCACTCCAATAATAGTCCTACATTTGATTCATAAAAACATTCACAAATGTTTGCTATGTGTTAATTATATGTTGGTAGTTAACTTGGCTGTTAAAAACAATTAACCAGCCAGGTCAGTCAAAAGAAAAGTAACGATAGTCGATTAATTGCTTAAGTCATTTTTCAAGCAACAATGTCAAACATTTGCTGGTTCAGGCTTCTTAAATGTGAGCATTTGCTGATTTTCTTTGTCATTTTTGAGAGTAAATGAAGACTTGGTTGGACAATAGAAGCAATTTGAAGTTGTCACTTTGGGCTCTGGGAAATTATAATGAGCATTTTTCACTTTTTAAAAAAAATAAATTTTATAAACTAAATGATGATTAATCATGAAAATAATCAGCATAATGAAAAGAAACCTTAGCTGCAGCCAAAGGAGTAAATATAGGCAGTATGGTTGCTTGGGGCCCATAAAGCGGGGGGCCTACAGAGAAAGAGTGGGCCCTCCAACAATGGAGAATGGGCCCTTATGAGTGACTGCCACCTTGTAAATGTGTTCAAAGAACTCTCATTAGATTAAAACCAGTGTCATTTATGTTGAATGAGGGTTTTTTTTGTAAAATAATCAGTAGCATTTCTAACAAAATTATATACCTGTTCCATAACTATAAATCAACTATTAAAATCGTTGAATCAAATTAATTATTGATTATTTTTCTTCGGTAATTTTGCTAAATATTGGTGATTACTGGGTAATATATATGATGATGTTATCCAGTGTCAAGTCTCTGATCATGTGAGGAGACCATACGTGCACGATAGCGTGCACTAAGGTCCAGTAACTACACTGGTTGCAGCCCTAATTAAATGAACCGCACGTTGATTTACTGCCATTAATACTTAATCTGAGCAGCTGGTTTATTTCTATTCACAACGGAACTTATCATAAAATGTGGTTTAAAAAGCTTCAAATAGATCCACTGTTCATTTTCATATGAAGACCAAATGAGCCATGAATTTCATCCAATGACTTTATGTTGTTTTTACGTGTAAAATGTCACCATGAGACGCATAATAATGTCACTAAAATGTGTGATAATTACAAATACAGTGCAGCAACACAGCGGCACACAAGACTCAGAACTCAGACTTCATCAAACTTGTTAGGACCAAAGGTTGCCAAATATAATTAGGCTATTAATTCAGAAATGTTCTTTCCATGTTATATCAATTATCTCGGGTATACACTGTTGAATTATAAATCGTGTAAAGAAACAAACAGATTTTCCAAAGGTGACAGACAGCCTTTAGTCCTGCTGCAGAGACTCTGTGGTCAGTTTATGACCACATCACGGTAATGATTGATCTCACGTGGCAGCCTGTAAAATGCTTTAATGTCTTTGGTTGCTTTGTTGTTTTAATCAAATGTAGGCCTTGATTAATAAAGAAATAATAAAACATGCACGCGCCACGCTTCATTTAAATTGGAAGTATTAGGATTTTTCGTTCGGCAGAAATTCGATGAAATGCAGCTTATTGTCAGATCTTAAAATATAACACAGGGCTAATTTAAAATCTTATCTCAGAATTCAAGGACGTCTAACTGATTCTTCTTACGCTAAAATCTGTGTGGGCTAGTGGTGGTTTGAAATACGCAATAATCTCGTTGCTATGTGTTATTAAAATACTGATATATTTGTAATTTATAAATCAGATTTCAAATCAGTGCAACCAGTGTGAAGTGTATTCTGACAGCCTTAATATTCTTGATGTGTTTTATTTATTTAATGTGTGATTATTTCTACATGCAGGAAAAAAACAGTCCATTTCTTTTTCTTTATTTTTTTCTTTCTGCAAGAGAAAAATAAAATAGATTTTTCGATCAAGCTTTTACCTTGTTTAATGTGTGTTTTTGTGTCCATTAACAGTAGGGTTACTCTTTTTTAATCGATGACAAATGTAAATAAATAAAGAGACTTGCTTCTTTGTTTTTATCAACACTTTTTCTCCTTGTGATGACAATTAAAGATTATAGTTTGACATTCTTTATATTTCTGTCTGGAGAACAGAATTTCAGAAATTAAAACCACCTTTTACTGGGATGAAAAAGCATGACTCTCTCATATTTAAATCTAAAATGAAAAGTAGATATCTGTGTGTAATTTTCCTCACCGTTTGGGTGCCGTGTTGTGCCATGAGGAGCGCTGGTTTGGAGACCATGGAGAACCGGGTTGTCAAAGGGAGATGCCGGCCACGTCCCACCCACGTTCGGGCTCATGTAGGCCGGGTAGGGGCTGTGATAAGACCCGCTGAGGCTCCGGGCGCCGTAGTGCTCCCTCCCGTTGGCAGAGATGTTTAGCGGGCTGCTGTAAGAAGCCGCCGTGTCCCGGGCCGTGGCCACCCCGGAGGACAGAGGCGGGCTGGTGGAGAAGGCGAAGCGCGGAGACACCGGGGAGTGGTTGTACGAGGGCACTGAGTCGGCGCACGGCTGCGCCCAGGCAGAGTGGCTCGACACGGGGCTGCTCTGCTGCGACGCGCCGGGGGTCTGGAGGTAAGGCAGTGCCGGGATCATGGGGGTGACGACCCGGGTGGTGGGCACGTAAACCGGAGAGGTGCCCGCCGAGGCGTTGTGGAGAAATCCGGCCTCATAGGAGGGGGGTCCGTGGTTGGTTGTCATTATGCCCTGATACATATCCTCTCCTTGGAGCTGGACATCCGTGTTGATAGAGGAGATAAATGATAGTGTGGATGCACTTTACGCACTGAAGTATTAATGCACAAATATTTAACACGATCCGAAAATGTGTTCCTTCCTTATTAAAATCAGGTGAGCTGTGAAGAAGTGAAGCAAAGCGACCGCAACATGCAGAAAGTAGGAATAAACTGAGAGAGGAGACATGAGAGGAGGAGGAGTGAGAGGCTATAGCCTGTGATCAAGATCCAGCTGTTATCATCTCCCTCTCTCTCTCTCTCTCTCTCTCTCTCTCTCTCACACACACACACACACACACACACACACGCACTGTCTCTGTATGCCCCCCAAAATGTGAAAGATATTTTAATACACGGGCATAGATTCAGCGCTAGGAGGGGGGCATATTTGGGGTTTTGGGGGTCCTCCACAAGAACATTTTGAGCATTTAACACTTAATTTCCTGCAGTTTGGTTATTTTTTTATGCGCAAATTTATGTTGGAATGCCTTTGATTTTGTCAAAATAATCTGCTACTTCCACGATTTTCTTAGAGGGAGATAAATGCAAATGTTTTAGATATTATGGGGAAGGTGTCCCCCGAGTCCCCCTGAAACCTACACCCATGTAAAAAAAAAAAAAAAAAAAAAAGAAAAAGAAAAAAAGAAACGTAACAGTTTTATAAAAGAAAAAACAAATGGACCAATCAAATTATTATTATAAAATATTTATTCTAGATGTTTGGAGTGATTAATGCAACTGAATATGCTAATAATACTTTTTAAAAGTTAGTTAGCCTTATTTTATTCTTACTTTATTTAGTTTTAAATTTAATTTTTACGTTTATTTTTAATTTATTTTATTCATCTTTATTGCATTTTATTTTTTATTTTTGTATTATTTCATTTCATTTTATTTTATTCTATTTATCATTGTTTTTAGCTCATTATGTTCCTCCTGATAAATTCTATAAAGGCAGGTTTTTGTTTTGGGGTTGTTTTTTTTGTTAAAGTGTGTTTTTTACTGTTTGTGGAATATTTTTAACACAAGAAACAAACTGTTTATTTTCATGTATGAATCAAATGAATGCATAACGAGCTTTAAAACAAATTCTATTTGTAAATATTAAATTCCTTCAGTTCTTACAAACCGGAAGTGTCCATTCACTCAGTATTAACTCTCTTTAACTCTTATCAAAATACTTTTTCGTTTGTCTCAAATGACGTAAGCTATCAGATGCAAGATTTTGTTTAATTTGTTCATTTAACTTCCTTTTTAACTCAATGATAACGGACTGATTTTTAATTTCGAAAAACCACCACAATATTATTGTGTGTGTGTGTGGTGCTGCAGTGATCTCGTTTTCCGATCTGAAGTTATAATACAGTTTAAATAATAATCATATGCATATTTTTTTTCTGCTAGTGTGCAGATATTAATATTTGTCCTGTGGTGTTGTATAGCTGAATTAAAATAAACCTGGTGATAAAAGCTCAGCATTAAGTTGAATATTCTAGTAAGCGTTTAAGTCGTTTAAAAATTGATAAACCTCGAGATGGGAGTTATTGACGACATATCAATTAACTGCTCGCAGTCTCATCAACTCAATTTCTCTGTCAAGTCACTGATTTGCTTCATGACTTTTCGGCTTCCATACATGTGCTGAACTGGCACTTCACATGTCTAATAACAGCCACATTAAGGCCTGATGTGTTTTTTCTTTCATGACAGAAATGAGTAATAGTGCTGGCTGCTTGACGCGCCTTCAGTCGGAAGTCTCCGGCGGTTGTTGTCCTCCTGGGGACAGATTTATACCTGTCATCAACACCAGTCAACGTAAACACACGAGGCCATTTCATTGTGCAGCCACTTCCCACAAGACAGACGTTCATTGAGTTATGTGGCTCTGCACAGGCTGCCAATACGGTCCAGTGTGTGTGTGTGTGTGTGTGTGTGTGTGTGTGTGTGTGTGTGTGTGTAAGAGATAGGGTCGTGGTGGTTGCAGTTTTGGAATACTGCAGAGCCTTCTAGTAAAAGGAACAGTATAATCTGATTAGAGAGGTATCAGAGGGTGACTATCAGACATACAACTGTACCAGGAACATTATTCAGCTGTGATGGAGAGAAAAAATGTCTTCGCAGAATTTATCCAGACTGCATTAAAGACTTTATTGTCTGTTTATATTTCAAATAAACAATTAAACACAGTTGTAGTTTGACAGGCTGTTCTCTGCCACTAAAGAGACTTTCCTCAGTAAGAATAGTTTAATTTAACAGCATGAATATCACGTTACTGATCACATCAACTCCATAAATGTCCCAGTGTACCACAATGCACATCCCTGGATCTGGCACACCTGGAGTGCAGCTATCATTAATGTGATCTTGTGGTTTTATGTTATTAAAGGTTTAAAATGTCTACTGTGAAAGGGGCCTATTGAAAATCAAATAAAATATGCCTTGTCAAAACAAATTAAAAACTTTCAATCAAATCAAAGCAAATCAATAAAAATACTAAAAGTTGCTTGAAAAGAAAATGTAATCATCACAACAGTGTGTTCAACTCAGAGAGGTGCTCTCCAGAAGTCTCTACCTCAGCCCACTGACTTGCAAAGGGACATGTGAACAGACTTTTGTGAAATATTTCACATGGTCCCTTATAAATAGGTATTTTAAAATGATTTTAAAAAATAAATATGAATGTAAATGGTCCCACTGTAATAGATGCGGCAAAATATGTAAAGGGACAGTTCCCGTCCAAATATAAAAACACATATCTTCCGTTTCACCTGTAGTGCTGTTTATCAATCTAGATTTTTTTTTGGTGTGAGTTGCTGAGTGTTGGAGATATCGGCCATAATGATGTCTACTTTCTTTCCAATATCATAGAACTTGATGCTCGGCTTGGGGTGGTGGCTCAAAATGCCAAAAAACAAAACAAAAAGTAGATTTTAAAAACTCAACAGCAATGTCTCTTTCCAGAAATCATGACACAGTAACTCAAGATAATACACAATCCTTATTGTGAGGAGTTTCATGTAGGAACTATTTTCTTGCTACTGAACTAGCTACTCATGGACAAAAGGGTCGTGCTCATAACAGCACAAGATGTAAACATTAATGGCATCTTAAATGCACTACATCAGTACAACACCGCAAATTGACATTTCTTTCCCTCAACAGTGAACACACATGGTTAGGTTTCGGAAAAAAGAACAGGGTTTGGCTTTACATTCTTGCGGGAAGCAAACACCAGCCTTCCAGGTGAAAGTCCTTTGTTGGACCCATCCACCACCCCTCCCACCCACCGTACTCGCACTTCCACCACCTTAACTTTTATTGTTGTCCTGCTGTGTTTCCCCCCAACACCACCAGGTGCCCTAAACAATAAAAGCGACAGACTGTGTATCATGCCAACATGAAAAGACGTCAGCGTCTGCTGCCAGAGGTCTATGACCAAACACCATTGCTGATTGTGGTTGGTGAGGTTCTTCCGACTTTACAAGTCAAAAACCCAACTTCTGGGGGCGTTAGGGTTAAAATTTCCAACAGGAACCTTGAAAAAAATCCAACTTCCCAATGCAAATGAAACGTACTATAACTCTACACGCGCAAATTGTTTTTTACTTTCAGACTTATAGTTATCTGCACTGATGCTGACTCAAGTGAAATCACTTGCGGACATTTATCAGATTTCCCACAGCTCAAAAGAAAATCACAAACAGCTTTTTACAACTTGTCACATATACAATCGTTCTTTCCAAGACTTGTAAAACTTTGATGTGTTAAATTAAGTTCCCCTTTAAATGACCTAAACATCCCGTCTATCTGTACATGACCCTTATACAATACAAATGTGTACAGTGTTCACAGCCGCCCACCCTCTCCTGTAGAAGTCAAGGCAAATAGAGCAATATTGCCTCAATGGAAATGGGGAACTGTCATCAATGTGTAACTGCAGCTGATAACAGAACCACCAATTGGTGGCTAATAATATCAAGGCGTGGGCCCTGAGCCTGCAAGAGCTTAAAGTAGCACCACAGTCCGAAGTGATTCATGCGTTTATGGTTCCAGTTACTGTATAGAATTACAGTCTGTGTCTCTGTTAGTTTTGCATGTTGTACAAGAAGTTTGTCGAGTGACATAAGTCCCCGTTCAGCAGCAAGGCTTCCCCTATAGGCTCCTGCAGTGCAGTCTAATCAGACTCAACATACTGTGAGGGGAAGAGTTTACAAAAATAAACTAAAAATCAAACAGGGTTCATCCTCTTTTCTGTTATTGTACAGTACACTGTGTGTTTTGATTTGTGTGTTTGCACATGCCAGGCTGTATCACTGACAGTGACAGAGGCCAGAGCCCATGAAAACTCTGTGTGTGTGTGTGTGTGTGTGTGTGTGTGTGTGTGTGTGTGTGTGTGTGTGTGTGTGTGTGTGTGTGTGTGTGTGTTTATAACCACCATTCTGTGCAACTGTGTGTATGAATGAGGAGGTGTTGGCTGAGGACTAGATAGAGATGCTGGTGGTATGTGGCGGACAGCAGGAGACTGTTGCTGAGAAAAGTGTGTGTTTGCATGCATTTGTGTGTGTTTGTGTGTGTGTGTGTGTGTGTGTGTGTGTGTGTGTGCGCGCGTATGTGTGTGCGTGCGGGTGTGTGCGTGCGCGTGTGTGTGTCCAAACCAGGCACCAGGAAAGCTGTCCCCGTCTTGGCTGGGGCAGAGATTCAATCATTTGGGGTCGGTGACTTACTTTGCCCCTTCGGCCCTTCTTCCTTGCACACACAAACACACTCACCCACACACACCAAATCTGGTAGACTCCTGGCTCCAGGAAAAACACTTCAAATGGAGAAGCAGGAAAACCCAGGAGGCAGAGTACCCTGTCGATACAGTCGAACAGAGGCCAAGGAAACACACACACACCTACACGTCTCTCAGTCGTCTTCTTCATTAGCATGCTGTTTTGCAAAGTAAGCAGAAAGCATTAAGTCTCGTCTGCATCTGTTCCTGCTGACGTCACCACGTCTGTCTTGTTCTATCTGATCAGATTGATCATCATGGATCCACTCATGTGACACTGATAACGATTAAACTGTGCTAATCAGTGTTAGCTCACTGTCTGCCAATGGACTCATAAAGACCTCTGATAATTTCTGACGACTCTTAAAGTCCTTTCTGTCTTGTTTATTCATTCATTCAGTTTTTTGAAGACCCTCAATTGACTTTTCTGAATGACTGACTTTATCGAGCCAGACTTTCAAATTTGACAGTGAAAAAAATTGACTTCCCCCTGAGCTATCAATAGGGTATGTCTTCTTCTTCCTCTGAGAAAAACAGCAACAAAAAAGGACTATTCCATCAACTATTGCCTTTTTAAAATAAAGTTTATTTGGCTTGTTGTCAGTCTTGAATGGGACTGTCCCTCATGTCTGGTTTCGGTGTCTCTTTGCTTCTCGAAATGGTTTTGTTTCTATTGCTATTTTTATTCGTTGCTGTACTTTTTTTGTATTTACAGTACTATTCGTTTGACTGCTGTCTGTAAACCAAATTGCCCCATGGGGACATTAAATGCTCTGCTGTCAGCTGTAGCAACACATTTATTCTCTGTGTGTCTGTGTTCATTTTCCTATCTACTGACTTCAATCTGTATCATATATATATCCTACAAAAGCAATACATTTTTGTATCATATCATGTCTTCACTAGCAGTAGATGGACGCTTTCTTCTGAGCTGTGATGTGGTTGGCGGGTATGGTGCGGTAGAAGGACAATAGTTCCTACATGAAACTGCTCACAACAAAGTCTGTGGATTATCTTGAATATCTGGGTCATGATTTCTAAAAAAGAGACACGGCTGATTTAGTGTCATTATACTCAAGAGAAGGCAGACATCTCTATGGCCAATATCTCAGACATTTGTCAACTCTCAACAAAATAATATAGACTGATAAATAGCACTACAGGTGAGAAGAAAATATGTATTTTTGATTTTGGAGTCAACTGTTCCTTTAAGTTTGAGTAACTAATTTAGTTAAATTAAGGTTTTTATTAGGAGATCTCTCAGGTAGTATCTATAAACCAGAGGTGGGACCAAGTCCACGTCCAGATACGACGTGAAAGGTACTCTGGGTGCGTTGGTTGTCGACGTTCTGGGACGTGCCGTGTCAGGTTCTGCCTGTTACATGCATTGTCCTCTTTCAAAGTGCACTTACGTACTTGTTTTCACAGGAAATTTAATGTTTACATACCGTCTCTTTCAAAAATAAAGGCACTACGTCGGTATGACACTGCGAATTTATGTTTTTTTTCCTTCAACAACAAACACACGTGGTTGGGTTTAGAAAAAAAAAGCAAATGGTTAGGTTTCGGAAAAAAGCAGGGTTTGGCTTCAGAATCTTACGGGATGTGAACATTGCTCTCTCAGGTGAAAGTCTGTGTTTGTTTGACCCATCCACCCCGGTCAGGCTTTTGCAGCCATAACTTTTGTCCTTACCTTGCTGTGTTTCCCCCTTATGCTGCCGGGGGCAGTTAAACTATACCAGCAACCAGCCGTGTATCATGCCAACGTTAAAGGACGCCTTTTTTCATTGGTGTCTGACGCCCCAAGTCACTGCCCAAGCACCGGATTTCGATGACTTTAGAATCAGACCAGGCTCTGTACTCAAGTCTTAAAGTTACAATGTGTAATTTACGTGGTTGTTTATTAGCAAATATCAACTATTGTTTTCATAAATATATATTTACTAAAGTGTAATGCAATTCACATACAAATGGAAGCTTTCTCATAGGCTTAGAATGATTTCTCTATATATACACAGGCAGGGCGCGGTCTGCTGGAGGCTGCCTTCTTGTGTCGCCATATTTGAATACAGTGGCCGAAAGGGTGCTTCGCCTTTCGCTTTTACATTTACAGTAGATGGTTAAGGTGAAGATCAATCCGGGGCGCTTCTGCGTGAACCTGCTATGTACTTTTATGATTCTGTCGCACTTTAAATGGAGGAGCACACACATGTTTTGCCCCGTAAGAGGGAAACCACGCCACCAAATAAAAGAATAAGATCAGATAAGCGAGGACGGGACAAAACACGAGTGAATATCGGCAATGCTTATTCCAGGTGGAAAGAACTCCTGAAGGAGAAGGATTTCACAAGGGATGCGGAGGTTGCCTGCTTTCTGCTAGACAGGTAATTCAATCTGATATTTTAAAATAATTTTGGCTTCATGTTTGCAACTACTTTTACCTCTCGTCTAAGTTCAAGTGATGGCTAACGTTACGTTTACTTGCTAATGTTATCCTAGCCTTGGCTAACGTTATCCCAGAGCTACAGCTAAATGGTTAGCCTAACCTACAGCCTAATTTGTTGATTCCTCTCGCGCTGCTGTGAAGGCTGTCACCCCGTCCTCCTCCTCTTCCCTCTGGGTAGCTGAGACACACCTCTTCGCCTGGCTGTTCCTGCACCGCTTCTACCCCCACGCCCCCTTCCTCTCCCTGGTCTTCCTCCTCTCCCTGGTCTTCCTCATCTCCCTGTGTCCTGTGGAAGAACACTCTGGAAACACATATATTATAATCGTACCAACCTATATTTGCCGCACTGTGCCGTGACTATCACATAAAACGTGTTATTTTAGCATTACTGTGTTAATGCTCGTGTTAGCAAAACAATTAGAAATAAAACACTCCTAACATATATCTCACAGATAACCTATATCTCACTGGTAAGCTATAACATATCGTAACATGGTTTAGATTCCTAAATAAATATTCACCTCGTCGCTAGATACTCCTGAAAAACTCGAAAAACTCTGCTGTCTGCGCGAGGCTTTTTGTCCTACGATGCCACCGTCACTTACCCAACAGGAGGGGTGAGTGAGTGAGCGCGAGTGAGCGCTGCAATCTAGAATGTGACCGTGCATAATGCGCTCTTCACCAAAGGTAAATAATATATTAAATTTACAGGAATCATGATGATTTTAAAATTTGTGTTTATTTGTTAAAACAAGTTTGTTGGACGTTGTTGCATCACCATCTGTAATTTCAAGCCTGTATGTTTTGCCTACTGCAATTCATTTTTCGACCACCGCATAGTTTTTGTATACAAAATTATCTTTGGTATCATTTTTTCGAACTCAATAGTGTAACATTAGTTCTTCTCTCGTTCTTTAGTTCTCTCCTGCAACTTGATTGGATGCTGTCAGATTGGTTCAGACAAAGTGGATCATCTATGGAATTAAGTGTTGATTTCTCTGAAAATTAATAGTTTTAATGTTAGCTGATCGGGGAAGTGAAGGGAAATTAACTGATTTGTGGCATAAATCATAAATAACTTACTTTTAATCTTTGGCCTTGGGGGAAGAGATCAAGCATGTTTAAGTCAAAAGGCCCAAGTCGAAGTAAAGTCTTTTTTGATTTTTTCAAGTTAAAATTTATCAAACTTGTAACTCGAGAGTCTACACCTCTGCAGTCCAGTCCACAATGTTTTTGCATTCACTATTTATTTTTCTATAAATACGTATAATTTTCTTGTGGGATCATGCTTCTGTGTGTGTGTGTGTTTGTAAATGTGAGTGTGTGGATTTGTGTGTTATTCTAAGGTATCTGTGTGTTATGCTTGTGGATTAAGTGTGTTTGACCAGGTAGGGTCAGGGAGTCACACTGGGGAGACACAAGTCTGCTCAGTAAGACACCTGGGCTTCAGTAACACAGATAGTCTCCCTCTCTTTCTGACACACACACACACACACACACACACACACACACACACACACACACACACACCATTAACCAGGGGTGTTGGGTTTTTTCGTTTTTGAATAAATTATTAACTCCTCAGGTGCAGGTTCTCATATGTGACAGGCTTAAGTGTTGAATTGGACTCTTGGTTCACACTGTTTGAAGAGCAGCGCAAACACATCACACAACACTCAATTACAGGTGATAAGAATTCAATTATCAAAACCTCTTTTGTTCTGACGGTCTCCACTGTTTGTAAAGCTACTTAACCAACTCGCTCGCACAAACGTTTGAATATTTCTTTGACGCTTGTATGCTAATATTTGAAATTCCACTCCTGGGTGTTGCTTCCAAATGCCAGCTATAAAACTGAGAAAAATCTGTGTGTGACTCGTTATACTTAAATGTGCATTGCACAGACGGCCCCATGTGCAAAACCCACCACTGACCAGTCATATTAGCCTGATATCTGACTGACAGCTTCAAAGCGGGGTGTCCCATGATACCCAGAGTGCATGTTTGTATGTGAGCTATAACGAGTGTATTTTTAGCAGTGAAGACTCAGGGATCCCAGGACCTCTCCCTGTGATAAGCAGTGGCCAAAGTCCGCAGGCTAGCAAAGGCCTGAAGAGCAAATAGGGAACACACACACTCACACACAAATGCAAAGACAGTGTTTAATACACTGATGCGTGGGGCTTAGTTGCAGCGATGCGGCAGGTGGGGAGAAAGCTGCTTGTTTGTATGTGAAGGGGCAACTTAGGGGTAAGATTCAGGTTAGGTAAAGGTGAGGTGACATCATCAAAACAATGGATACTAGTGTCTTTGAAGGGTTCACGTAGAGTTCATGCTGAGAGGGTTAAAGAGGTGTTAGTGCGCCTAAAATGGTGGAAGAAGAGTGTGATGGAGGAGGAAGATTGGAAACAAGTGTGAGAACTTTTCATCAGTGTCAAAAACGTTCTTCTGCTGTCAGTCAAAGGCAGACTCCTCCCGCTCTCAAAACACTGTAAGAGAAAACAAAAACACAATGAGGAAGCCAGAGGAGAAAAGGTGCCTCAATCCAGAGACGGTCGCAGCGCACATGCCCTGATAACAGCAGGAATATTTCAGTTTGGACAAGGAGAGGAGGGGCGGTGGTGGTGCTGGAGAAAAGTTTAACAAATTGGTTACGTCTGAAAAAAAAGGAGTTGAAAGTGTAGAGAAAAGAGGGAATGTCAGAGAGGAGGAGAAGCCACCAGACAGGAGGAGCAGTGGAAAACAAAAGAGGCTCCACACTCTGCTCTGTCTTATCTGTCTGAGGGTCTTATCCACCACTGGCTCTGTTAGTGTAACCCCATTCCCTCCCTCCCTGCCGGCCGCTCTCTTTCCACCTCATCCCTCCATCTCCATCCACCCCCCCTCCTTTCCTCCGCCTCTCGCCCCCTCTGCTGCTTGCTGCGGACCCCGTTATCAGCCTGGGGCTGACGTCAGGGGGCCCGCTGGTGCTGGGGGGCCGGAGACGGAGGCTGATAGCGTGGCAGAGGCTGCCTCCACACAGGCTGTGGGAACTATGGACCCAGCCCACCTCGACCCAATGGCCCCGCACGTCCACCACGAAAACACACAGAGGTGAGGATACACGGGTAATTCATGAAAGAACACATTCCTGGTGAATCTGAGGAGAGTCTCTACACTTTAACGCTCACACATCAAGAGTTTTTTTAAAACTGAGACCAATATTTTTATATATTTTTAAATGGTAAAATTTAAGGGTTTGGATTAATATAGCAGCAAACCACTATTTGCTACGTTATGGTGTCCTGAGCAGAAAATTAAGTCATGATACCTCTGTGTATAGCTTGGTCTCACTCCCTGGGCTTCAAAATATGCCGAATGAGCAATATCACCAGTGTCATTATAGTGACACCGGGGGAACCTGTGTATGACACACAACCCGGTTTTCACCAACTCCAATGTAAACCTTACACATTAAACATTACGTTGCTGTATGTGCTGTAATCCGAGCTTCGCCATGGTTTGTTATTGTTAGTCTGTCCAGCCCACATGCAAGTTAGTCAGGCGTGTATCCAAATGGCTAGCTCATCCCTGCTGCTTTGCGCTTTGCACTGACTCACAGCCTACAGCAGTTACCACTTACATCAGGATGGCAGCGTCACAGAGGTGTAGCCCACCCTCCAGTTCCCCCTGGTTAACATCTTTAGCTCCGTCAGCAATTTACTGTTGTAAGGTGTTGTTTACGGAGTGCTAAATACTGGCACTGTTACTTCTGTCAGCATGGTTACCATTGTTTAGCACTGTGTATGAAGGGCTAAACAACTGTAGCATTAGCATAAACAGCACTAAACAATAGCAGACTTGTCGGCACTGTTGTTTAGCGCTTGTGCCATTGTTTGGTGTTTTTATGCATTGTTACTGTTGTTGTTAACGTTGTTTACTGTTGTTTCTTAGCACTGTTGTTGTTGTTTTTAGTATTGTTTAGCACTGTTGTCAATGTTGCTAGCATTGTTTAGTTTTGTTTAGCACTGTTGCTGTTGCTTTCAGCATTGTTTAGCATTTCTTAGCACTGTTGCCGTGTTTTTAGCATTGTTTAGCACTGTTGTCAATTTTGCCAGCATTGTTTAGTGTTGTCAGCACTATTGCTGTTGTTTGTTTAATGTTGTTTAATGTTGTTTGCACTGTTGCTGTAGTTTTCAGCATTGTTTAGTGTTGTTAGCACTGATGCCATTGTTCAGCATTGTTTAGCACTGTTGTCAGTGTTTGCAGCCTGGTTTAGCATTGTTTAGCACTGATGCTGTTTTCAGCATTGTTTAGCTCACCGTTGCCAACTCCTCAGTAAGAAAAGTAGCTATTGGCTGTCCTAAAAGTCGCCATTAAATGACGTCATTGGCTAATTTGCATAATTGTCCATATGCATGTAATTGTAATGGCCGCTGTAGGAGAGAGGAATAACGTCGTGGGAGAGTAAAATCAATTTTACATAGAGCCCCTCAAACTATTTTTAAGCCAGCAATAATAAAATAAATATTAAATAATTCAAGGCTTCAGCTTTTCTCCTTCAGAATTTAATTCCTGTTGGTGTGGAAATCAAACAGGATGAAACATTCAGATCTTTGTGTTAGGGCAAAAATGTTCAAAATCAAATTGTAACAGTTCACTGAATAATTAAAAAATGGTGTACATCATCAGCTGAGAATATTTAAAGTCCTGGCAATTCCCATGACACTGATCCATGTGTACATGTTGTCTATAAAAAGGAGAACAAATTCATATCCACAGACTTATAAGACTGCATGCTTACGTGCACATATAAGTATTGTCACATCTTGCTATTATAAGCATCTTCCACTTAAATGGACTCTCTGAGTCTAAAATAAACACAACTATCTCATGCATAGCAGATATAAACTGTACAGTTAATGAGCTGCGTCTTATCAAAATTCCCAACTGCTGGACATCTCAATAGGAGGATCTTCTCATCCACTTCTATAAAAATAGTCTTTTTGCATCGAATATATCCCAAGGTAGCCATATTACTGAACATTGTTATCTCCCATCATGTTTGTTAAACTAGCTCAGCAGTGAGTGATTTCTAATGAATGAAAATAAAGTTCACAAGTTCAGGGAATCACTTTATGCGTTATAAGTTACACATTTTCAACCTCACTCAAGAAATCAATTCCCTGGGCACCCTCGGCCTGATAAAATTGTGTATGACAGATATTATGTCATTTAGGTTGAAGATAAAGCTGAGGTTACTTTCCTTTTGACATTCGTCAGCCCATGTATCTCCATAAAAGACAGTGCAGCTACGGTTGACAGATTATGATGTCAGGTTTGGTATTAGTCCACGAGACATGAATTCACAGGGGGAAAAATCAGGGAATTAATTGCCTGAGACGAGGTTAAGGAGGCACTTAGCCCTGAGAAGCGGAATGGCTATTGTCATGCCAAAAAAAAATCATCTGCAAAAAAGTGTGTGTGTGTGTGTGTGTGTGTGTGTGCTGGTATGGGTCAGCAGGTGCAAGTTTGATCTGACGGGAGTGAGTGGAGCGTGGAGGCCTGCAGCAGATGAGTTTGGCAAGTTTCACATCATTAGTTGCAGGTGCAGCACTCCCAACATGCGCAAATACACAGACTCTCTCACATACACAACTCGTGTCATCCAAACCTTGTTAATTATCACCCCTCAACATCAGTGTGTACCCACTGAAACCACTGAACTCAACCCTGTACCGCCATTCAACCCTGGTCTGACTCATTTACAGTAATGGGAGTGAATTGTAGCATCAATCTGCCAGTTACCCAGAAATATATTTCCACATCTTCCTACGTGTGTCTCAGATGTTTTCGGAGATGGATCTGTCGGATGGGGAGTGGAGACACACTTATCAGTGTGTTGTCCTCGATAAGCCGGAGAAGATTTGTAACGGTTGCTGTGTGTATTTGTGTGTGTGTGTGTGTCGGTTGCTCTTTCACTTACTCTGACCTCTTCTCGGCCGAGCAAGTAGGAGGAAGAAAAGAGTGGCCTTGACAGAGCGAGAGGAGGGGTGAGATGTAAAATAAGAATCAGCGAAAGAAGGAGACTGTTGTTTCTGAGTTGCTTATTTCTGCTCCTCCACCTCTCGTTGCCATTTTCTCTCACTCTCTTTGTCAGACACACACTCCCTAAATTTCACCAGTGTCCTTGGGTGTTAATAATAAGAGAGGGAAAAACAAAAAGTGAACTTAGGGTGCACTCTACAAATGTTTTCAGGCATGAGAAAGAGAGTGAAATGCAACTTCTTACTGCCACACATTAGGCTGCCATCAGGGGGGTCAAAGGGTACAGCAGTTAAAAGCTTTTGGGGACAATCTTCAGTTCCCTGGATATAAGATGCAATAACATGCATGAAAAGTATCTCTATAATACATTATATTATTGAGCAAAGTGTCCAGTTAGAAGAAACATCCTGTAAAATCTCAAAAAAAAACCCTACCTGGGACACTGAATTCAGACATAAAATACATTTTTTCTCACTGGAAAATTCAGAATGTGTTACTTAAAGCAAACCCTTAGTCCTGTCCCGAGGTTTTCACTCAGTCCTGTCACTCTGACACATTCCCACCTCTAAAAAACTGGGACATTACACAGGTCACATGATCAACAGGAAGTAGCATCATTTGAGTTTCCTGAAGGCCACAGGAAGACCAAAGTAAGTTCTTGCACTTTATGCTCTCTAGTTTTGATCATATTGTGAATATGACTTGACAATGTTGATCCTAACGTACAGTTTTGTTAGACCACTTGAAGGTGCTCAGCGTTCTCATGCTATCATCATTTATGCCATGTGGTTGCTACATTTTATGTATTTGCTAATGCTGTGCTGAAAACTCTCAGTCCAGTGACTTGAGAAACCTTCGGAAAAAAATTAAGAAAAGTGACCACTGCACATTTTTAATAGTTCAAGTTGTTTTATTGAAAAAAATATAAAAAATGAAGTTTAATTTTAAGGACTTATAACATGCAAATGGCATCAAATTGGATGTGAATGCTCTGTGTCGGTACAGTGTAAGACCTGGCATTAAAATGATTCGCACTGTATGCAGGAAAATCCAAGCAAATATACCAGAATACAACTAAAGGCTTGTTGAGAGCAATAGAGAAGTCAAAAGCATTGTGGAACTGGACTGTTGAGTCTGTATCACCACCAAAACTATTCTCAATAATTGATTTTGGGCCTCATCAACAAGTGGACTCTCAGCTCCTAGTCTGAGTACTGTTCCCCTAAAGCACAAAAGCAAACATGCAGTGGATGTACAATCAAAATCCCTAACTTCACTGATGTCACACATTTCAATGCATGAATCTCTGGCTTTTGCAGTGCAGTTTATAGATATAATTGTATAGGCACACACTCATGTGCTAAACACCACCTGGGTGTATAGCATTTCTGAATGTCTGTAAAACCATGCAAAAATGCATATTTTTCCTTGTCTAGATTGTTTTGGTGTGAGTTGCCAAGTGTCATAGAGATAGAGAGATATCAGATGTAGAGATGTCTTTCATACATTTGAAAAAACTCAGCAGCAATTTTCCAGAAATCATGACCTGGTTACTCAAGATAATCCACAGATCTTGTAGTGAGCAGTTTCATGTAGGAACTATTTTCTTTCTATTGAACTACACCTGACAACTGTATCAATGTGCAGAAGAAAGCGTGCATCTACTTACAGACCAGATGCTCGTGTTGGTGACAGCCCAAGACGTAAAAATTAATGGCGTCCTCCTCGTCTGAGCTGTAACAAACTAGCTCAGTGGTGCTAGGTGAGCTAGCAGTAGATGCACACTTCCTTCTGCGCAGTGATACAGTTGGCGGGTTGGTTTGTGTTGGTTAGTTCCTACATGAAACTGCTCACAACAAGGTCTGTGGATTATCTTAAGTCTTTCAAATGTATTTGTTGGTGCTTTGAGCACCACAGGCCATGGTTCAATTATATTAGACAGAAGACAGACATCTCTACAGCTGATATTTCCAACACTTGGCAACTCACACCAAAACAATCTAGATTTATAAATAGCACTACAGGTAAGAGGAAATAATTGTGTTTTTAATTTTTGGGGTGAACTGTCCCTTTAAATTCATATGTTTACAAGTGGGTGCAGTACACATTAATGGCAGCAGCCAGTTCCCTGTACAGTATGAAAACAAATGTGTCCAGAAATAACTAAAAAGTAGTAAGTGTAATTTAGTGACTAAAGTCAACACAGCAAAAAGACAGATAGGAAATTTCACCTCGGATGTTTTCTTGGTACCAATTTCCATAATGGAAAGGGACCGTTCACACATATTTACTTCATTATCAGATCTCTGAGTCATTCAGCACGTCAGCCTGTCCCGAGTCAGATTCACCCCGACTTCACTCTGCATTCTAAATTTGCATCTTCAACATGGCAGAAAACTACTTTACAGAGTCTCAGTCTTTGTTCTTTATTCTATTGTCAAGCTTTTTATGTACGTAGCCTGCTGTATACTGTGTCTGCTCATCTGGAAGTATGTGTTTGAACAGAAGATTGATTCATTAACAGAGACTGTAAATGAATCAGAGAGAGAAATGAAGTATTTTTTCAACTTAAGTCTTAAGTCTGCTCTCTCCATCGTCTGCCATGCTGCTTGTCCCTGTGCCGCCCTCTCTGCCCTCTGGGTGACATGATAAGCGCGGGCCTCATTAGTCTTTTTAATTGGTCCAGAACAGTTGCAGCAAGCCAGTCTGTGGTCCGACCACATGCCAGGCTAAAGTAAACCGACCCAATGGGAACACTGTACAGGCCAACTAACAGATCCCAGAGTGCAACGTGGAGCCTGCCAAAGATGGCTTTTGATTCAGGCTCAAGCCAAGTGAGGAATTCACAGCATATAGTTGTGTTTTGTTGCTGAAAGAATCGAAACATTTGAGCTTGTAAAATGTTTCTCATTGACCTGCTTTGTTTGATTAAAAAATTCACACGAGGAATCTGTTTCTAAACACATCTACTCCCTTCACTTGACAGATTGTTGGCCTTCTCTTGTGCCCAGGAAACTTTGACCGGCCTCCTTAGTGCCAAATCATTTAAAACATTTGATAATCAGCTGTTTAAAAGATATTTTTCTTCCCAAGATGAGAGCAAAACAAAACAACTTCTACATGTGACCTTTAGCCTTGTGATGCATTTGCTTTGGCTGTATGCTCTTTGTTAGGGATAAAGAGTAGAATGTGTTTTTCAGTGACAGGAGCAGTGTGTAAGATTTACACACTGCAGACAAAAGCCAAAAATGGCGTGCTGCAAAAAAAAAAAAAAAATTGACAGTCTCTACAATTAGGCCTCCACCTCACCATGAACATCGCCAATTTCTCGTCTCCAAAATGTTTGTAAGTATGCGTCAAAGTTTCTCCCATCAAGTCTGTTTTTATAGATCACAACTTTTGCGTGGGAAGTGGCAAACGCCTCTTTCAGGCTACATTTTGCGCATATGCAATGTTTATAAGTGAGACCCCTAAAGGTGTTAAAAACACTGACAAAGCAGTTTCATGTTAGAAAGTTGTGTGTCTCCTACGCTGTTAAGCATATCGCAGACATGCCGCTCGCCCAGCACTAGCTAATGTGTGCTCAACTTATTTCTGATCCAGACGTTTAGGCTTTTAATTGGAGCCAAATTATCTGTGGAGGTCTCTTCCTATCCAAAATAACTTGGTGATTAAAAAAACACCAAATAAAGCAGTTTCATGTTACAGATCTTTCTCCGATGCTGTTTGGCAGGCCTGAGACAGGCCGCTAGCCCAGAACCTGCAAATGTGCGCTCAGCTTTTTTTCTCTGATAACTTCAGATCCAGATGTTCAGGATGTTTTTACCAGGAGCTGAATTATCCACAGAAGTCTCTTCCTCTCCAAAACAAACAGACCTGGTAATTTAAACCATAAAAACCACTGAATTAACAGTTTTACATTACAAATCCATGTTTCTCCGATGCTGTTTGGCAGGTTTGAGACAGGCTAGGAGCCCAGCACCTGCTAATGTGCGCTCAGCTTTTTTTTCTGATAACTTAAAGATCCAGAAATTCAGGAGGTTTTCACCGGGAGCTGAATTATCCGCAGAGGTCTCTTCCTCTCCAAAACAAACAGACCAGATAATTTAAACCAGTTTAAAACACAGAATTAAGCAGTTTCCCATTAAAAAGTCAGTGTTTTTCCAATGCTGTCATCGCAAAGGGGCTGCTAACTTTGTCCATTCTGGGGTACTTGTAGAAACATGGCAGTGGAACATGGCGATCTCTGTGGACCTGCTCCCTATGTACATAGAAACAGCTCATTCTAAGGTACTGAAAACACAAAGATTTTTATTTTCAGGTGATTATACACTAAAGAAAACACACTTAATATATTATATTCCATTTCTGCCAATACATCTCCCTTAATCCCACACACTGGACCTTTAATAGATATCTTTCTTCCTAAGATGAGTATAACCCTTTGCCTTCTGAGGCATTTGCTTCGTCTATATGTTCTGTTGCTACAGATAAATAATAGTATGTATATTTTAATTAGCTTTTTTGGAATTTTTTTTATCTTTAATCTCTTTTCTGTTACTGCGCATGTGTGATAGTGTGCATATGTGAACTGGTGAGTGTGTGTGTGTGTCAGTGTGTGTGTGTGCGCTGTGGCGTCTATAGCTTGCAGGGAATCCATCAAAGCTTATCATTATAAGTAAACATGACAGAGTGGACAAAATGTCTTGTGCGCCGCCAGACCTGCTATCTAACCACAAGCCATATCTGTGATGATGGACTGATGTGGCGCTGGCTTGGACTAACCAGAGTCTGAGTGTGAGAGTGGGAGTGTACGTATGAGCGCACATACACACACATGAGAACACACACATCAAAAGGCATACACATGTAAACACTCAGTAAGCACACACTCAAGTTACCTTGAAACATGGCCCTTATATCTTTTGCCCTCTCACAGGAACACGACCTATACAGTGCATGAAAAGTTGACTTATCGCACAATCATAAATGAGCAGGCACAGTCATAATTCATATAGGGATTTATAGCTGTTATTTATTGGCCTGTGTTTGCCGGGGCTCATAGTTTTACCTATGAGTTGAGCAGCGGCTGTGCTTTTTTTCAGTAAAATGATGGTTACTGTACAGGACAAGCCTCTTTTTATGGCACATGAGATCAGAGGAGAGTTAAGGAGTGCTGAGTGAGATTTATTACTAATGTTAGCTAATAGCTCATAATCTGTACTCATTATCATGGCTTGCCTAAGTGTCAGAATATAGACTTCTGTTAGCATGAACTTTTTCAGGTCAAGTGAGGTTATTAAAAAGTCAGAAAATGAACATGTGTCTGTACTCTGTTAGAATTTTAGAGTGTTTTTTGGTGAGGTTTCTTGCATATGTGTGCATTGAGGTCAGCCTGTGTGTTCCTCGACTTGTTACAACACCACTGATAAGCAGGGTAAACAACAGTGCACTGTTTGCTCCCCAACCATGGTCATGTGATCAAAAACACTGATGAGACGGTGTGTGTGTTTGAGAGGGTGGTATATGTCCATCTCTCCTTCAGGTTTCCTACACTGTCTGCTCCTTCCTCGAGGTGTGGCTTCTGCACCGTCTGGACATTTAGCTTCAAGAACAAAAACCCCGATATTGATAACCTTTCGCCTTCCATTCAGTTCCGGGGTCAAAGGTCATGGCTGCAGTGCCTCAGCTGACTTGGCAGATTGACAGTGGGCGTAGTGGCACTGGATGGTATACAGTATGGAGCTGATTTAAGTCCCATCTCCATCACTTTCATTCCCCTCTCTGTCTTTGTTAACGTGGCCAGTGTGTGTGTGTGTGTGTGTGTGTGTGTGTGTGTGTGTGTGTGTGCGTGCGCGCAGGGGTCATTAACCTCATAGTAACCTGGGAGGTGGTCTTTCACTCACTCTGGACTCTCCTAGACCACCAAAGGAGTGATAGATGTGTCTCCATCACATCTAAACTCTCGCAGCTTGTGATTCGTCATATACATGATTTTAAAAATCTGAGTTCTCACCAACTGCTGCCTAGTTTCCATCACCTTCTTGCCAAGAGTTAGATGAGAGTGCCTCTATCATGTCTGTATGATAAATATGAGGCTACGATCAGCAGCCAGTTATCTTAGCCCAGCACAAAGACTACAAACTGGGAAAGTCTGGCTGTCAGATGGTGAAAATGAATTGCCTACCAGCACCTCTAAATTTTATAAATTGACATAAAATTTCTTGTTAAATAAAAAACAAAACAAAAGTGAAAACAATTATTGCGGTTTGGGTTTTATTTTACACCCCAGTTTACCTAGCTGTTTCCCCAAGCACCTTTATGGGGACTGCCCATAGCGGCCTGAAATTCCGAAGCTTCGTTCGTCCAAAATGTGTCCATTGGACTGAAAAGCCATTTCTCTGCTGGCCAGATATCCCCAGCACAGTTGCCCATTGCTCCAAAAGTCCTGTTTCTCAACTCTGCAGTTAGACAACCCAGAAACGATGCTCACATGATACATTTCTGTAAACCACTGATACTTTACATTTGTTAACAATGCTGTGGTGAATGTGTGGTAAGGTTTAGGCACAAAACCCACTTGGTTACGGTTAGGGGAACATCAGTTGCTGGAAACGAAGGGACAGGTCCATGAAAAACACCTGGGTTAAGTGGCTCAAACTGGGAAACGGTACAAAGGGTCAGTACCAGGATTGGTGGATTAAATGATGCTGGGAAACTGAGGCTAACTGCAAGGAATGTGCATTTTCGTAGAAAAGGGACCTCGGAGCAATGGGCGTTTGTTTTTCGGATAACAGGTTGCGGAGCAATGGGTTTTCAGTCCAGTGGGACATTTTTTGGACTTATAGGTCTTTGGAAATTTGGGCTGTCGTTACAATAGCATGTCAAAGTTTTTACAACAGTAAGCTAAGCTAACTGACTGCTGGCTGTGGCTTTATATTTACTGAAGTAAAAAAAATGAGAGTGATATCGTTGTTTTCATCTTGGCAAGAAAGTGTTAAGCGTTTCCCAAAATGTTAAACAAGTCTTTTAAAATGACGGCCTAATTACTTAGCTAACAAAAACTTCAGTAAGCTAATGTCTAAATAGGTTGCTAGGAAACATCTGTTAGCAACTCTGTTATTCAGTCTTTCAGTTATTAGCATTAGTATTTTGTATTCTGATACTGTATTGTTTTTGTGAAATGTAATTTTAAAATAGTCAGTATTAAACAGTGTTTTAATCAAAAGTCACGTCAGCTGTGTCAACCATATCCCATTACCTCTTATACTGTACTTCTCACCCTAGACAGGTAATATATTAGCAAGCTAACGTTAGCTCTGTCAATTGATTCACCAACTTCAGGGGTCGGCAGCCTTCACTATCAAAAGAGCCATTTTTGACTAAGAATAATTTTAATAATCTATGTGGAGCCACAAAACATATTAAGCCTTATAATTAAGTAATATGAATAATATTTATTCATTCAATTTTGTCAAAGCCAAAGGGAGTCACTAGAGAGGGGTAAAAGAGCTGCAGGTTGCCTCCCCTGATGTAGTTAAATCCAGCAGTTTCTGATTGAAAATACGTTAGCCTACAGCTAATCTCAGGGCTACATTTACACAATAGTTTTTGTTGTGCAGCTCATTTTAATTCAGCAATTGATAAAACAAGAAAAAGTGAAACAAGCCAAACATAAAGTTCAGAAAATAGCCCCAGTGAAATATATGTAGCCTTTATATTAAAAGGTAGAAACTAGAAACATGAATTTTTGCTTTAGCAGTTTATTTGAAAGGAATTCTGTGATTTTGCTTGTGTCTACCTTGATGCAAAAGCTTGTAAATCTATCACAGCGTTGGCTGCTGAGGTTCATAAGTGGGACTCTCAATCCTGATGGGAAATAACAACTCTCTCAAATATTTCTCCTCCTAATTGGTTTATTGCACAACAATCTGTCAGCATTCGAACATCTTCCTATAAACACGCAGATAAAAACACTGTCTGATGGAAGATTTCCTTAAGTACAGATGCATTTTTTTCACAGGTTTGGCTCATTATAATGAATTACGGCTCCCATAATCCCTATCAATTATCATTTGTGTGACATATCCGTTTTCAGTGTTTAGGTTCTGCTGCTTCTCGCTGCCACGGTGTACTTGAAGTTATCAGCTGTCGTAGTCTAAGCTAGAAGTAGATGACGTCTGGGTAAAATGATTTTAAATCTCTCCAAGGCCTGTGCTGGGTCAGACCTTTGTGACCACAAAGATATAAGCAAGATGGTATCTTTATTTGTACTGACATAGCAAAACAAAGCAGAGGATAATAAAATAAGAAAGGTTTTTAGCTGCTGCTAAAGCTGCTCTGATTCTTTAAATCTCCCACTGCAACACCAGACACTATTCAAATGTGATAATAACTATGACTGTAAGTTGCCACATACAGTAGGCCGACGGTGAACACATTCTCAGTGCGACACACGTCTAAAAAAATGTGCTTTATCTTTCCTGTCCCCTTTCTTCTTTTCTGCTCATCCTCTGCAATGTAAATTCCTGTGCATGTGTTTAGACTTAACCTGAATACCCCCGTCCCCGTGTAGCAGGAATATTAACACAAAAAACAGACACTGTAATGCTGCCAAGCTGTTTGTGGGCCCTGACGGGACAGTACCGTAAAAGTTCTAATATCAGTGGCCGAAATGAGACTACCTGCATACTGTTCAGATCTTATATGACAGAGAGACTAAGGACGATATAGGTTTGATGGACTTAGACTATTATTATAGGCCTGTCTGAAGCCACATCTTGAAAACATTACTCTGTAAAGAGTCAAAAGTTTACCGGAACTCATCCTTGGCTTTTTTTTTTTGTGCTTAAAAATCTGTGAAACTGTGCTACTCTGTCTGCCTTCATGTGATTTTCTTTTTATCTTTGTGCTTTTGAAGCCATGTCTGTGCTGCCAGGAAGGAACAGAAGAAATCAAGGATAATTTTTTAATATAAAACTTGAAGAAGAATACTAGAAATGAGGAACAATATCTAAAAAGAAGGTGGACGTCAACATTTTGTAGGGTGTCACGGCTGTCCCGTTGCTTCGTCACATTAAAGTTTTGATTGTCTTAAAGGGGGACGATGATACCCAGAGCCCCGGGGTCCCTGCCAACACAAACCCTGCTCCCAACTAAACAGTCCCCCGCAATCCCTTGCTCCAAGCAGGGTAGGGAGAGGTGGGGGGGTGGATGAGAGTCAGAACAGGACGGAGGAGGGACACACCGGCGCCATGGCGATCCCTAAGACAACTTATCTCCTCTCTCACAATGATAGTGCCTGTCAAAATAACTGCCAAGATACATAGCCAGCCAGGAACTGGTTAACTCCTGCTTTGTCCAATCAGAGGGCCCGCAGTCTCTGTCTTTCCCCACCTTGGAGGGCTCTCTGGGACCCGAGCTCCACAAACACACATTATCTGTGTCTCAGTGCGCTCGAACAGGTTCAGTTCAGTTCAGTTTTATTGGGAGGAGAGACGGAAAATGGTCACTACATTTTCTAAATATTGTTCTAGTTAAAGGGTAACTTTGGTATTTTTTAACCTGAACCATATTTTCTCACGTTTTTGTATCTAAGTGACAAATGTACAACAGTTTTTGAGACTGGTCCAGATTTAAGTGACAGCGCTGCAGCTGGCTGCCATCACACAGGCTTCAATGTATCTACTTGGGGCATTTGTGCACTGTCAATCTATGTCTACTTGTTTTTGCCACTGACAGGATCAGATTATCATTATAAGTGTCTGACAACATTATGGAAAAGATCCCTACAGAGATAGGCCTTTTTTTAAAGAGTAAGATCCTTTTAATGTCACCAGGAACAGCCCTGAAAACGCTATCACCAATTCCACCAGACTCCTTTTAAATAAACAGTAATTTTAGCGTGTATAGAGTCAGCATATTTTCACATCTAACTGGGTGAGTTAAGGGCTTATTTCAACCACACCAGATTTGGTGATTGTTGGAACAGTGGAAAGACAAACCAAGATGGGTTCTGTGTGTTTTATTTTGTTTCTGTTGACTTTGAATAAAGTGTGTTTTTAAAGAAATAAAATTGGTGTTTATTTTAATGGAGTCTGGTGGGTTTGGCGATAGTGATTTTGGGCTGTTTCTGATTAAACTAAAAGGATCTTACATTTTAACAAAAAGGTCTATCTCTGTAGGGATCCTTTCCATAAGGTTGACAGACACTTACATTTACAATCCAAGCCTGTCAGTAGCAAAGACAAGCACTTTTAGTGGACATAAATTGATGTCGGCAAATGCCCTGAGTGGTTGCATTGCTACTCCCAGACTCAGCACCGTCTCTCAGAAATTGCTGTTCACATTAGTTACTTTGACTAAAAAATTAGGGATGCACAATAATATCTGCATGCATTGGTACTGGCCAACATTGGCTTTAATATTTCACGTCTTCATCTGCTAGTGGTCCATCATGATAAGAGTGTGCATGCATATGATGTTAATTCCACTACAGAAGAGACTTAATGATCACTTTATCAGTATAGAGCTCATAAGTCACGCCCCTTCCGGTAGACCCCCATCGGACCTCTAGGCTCAGAAAATATGAATGGGAGTCAATGGAGAGAAAATTATTATTTTCTAGTCCCAGTCATTAAATGCCTTGGATTACACAGACATATTTTTTCATGTTAAGAGTTTGATAGTTTATTGTATGATTCTTCAGTTAAAGCTGTGGAAACAACATAATGAGAAAGACTACATGTCGCCTGTGTGACATCACATCATCACACTTTCCCTCCACTTCTCAACTCACAGTGCTGCTGCTGCTGCGTCTTCTGCCACGATCTACGTAGCCATCAACGCTGACCATCTCCCCACTGGTGTAGCTGAAACTTTCCACATGTCCAGACTTGTAGTGGTTTTCGCCAGGCTGAAGGCTTTTGTCCTCTCCTTGGAAGAAGGTGGTGAAGTGTACCAGAGACACAGCCATGTTCCGAGTGCGAGTGGTGACGTATATCATACGCGTCGAGAGCAGTGAAGAGCTGTAGTCCACAAAGCACTCTCACACAAAATCTAACAGTATCAAACTTCTTCCTGCTAAATTGTAGCCTTCTTTGCATGAAAAAATATATTAAAAATTCACAAACAACATATGTGAAATTCATGGCACAATTCAAATGTGACCAGAAAACAGTTTTCATCTAGCCACTGAAATACATTATGAGAAATCAATTTTTAAGGTCCCATGTACCGGAAACGGAAACATGCAACTTACAAGCTCTATCGGTCAAATGAGTTGTTAGATTTTGGCGTATCGAATACTGGCACAAAAAAAATATGCAGTATTGTGCATCCTAAACAAAAATGTGGGAAAATGGGGTCCAGGTTGAGGAATACTGAAGTTACCCTTTAATATCACAAATTTAAGACACTCAATCTCTCCCTCACCTCAGTCCTCTCAGTGTGAAATGCTGCAGTCTTTACTCGAACAATAGAGACTGTTTTGAGTTTTGCTCTTTAAACTTGTAATGACCAAAAAAAGCTCAAGTTACATTACAGAGTTATTATGGTGGACTCTTTGAATATGCAATCTATTATATGTAGGCTGTGGACTGTCCTATGTTCATCTGCCCTCTTTCACATTTTGCAGACCGCTGTGTCTAGCACCATTTGTTGTGAACTGTCGCCACCAAGCGGTGTAAATTGTAAATGGCTCAGGAGTATATCAGGAGGTGGCAGAGTCAAGTAAACTTTTCGGGGTTGGTATGGTTGGTACCCCCCAAGAGGTCACGTGAGACTTGAGATGGTAAGATTATTTATATGATAATTTTTTTTCTTTTCTTTGAAAAATACTTTTGAACAATGTTATAAGTCTTCTTGGAAAATATTGATAAAAAGCCAGAGACATTAGATTTGTTCCATAACAGCAGTATGTGTATAAATAAAAGAATAAATTAAAAATTAATGGAACAACGCCCGTGCAAAAACACACAATAGGGTTACTTAATTGGGTATGAAACTGAATTATTTTTTTTATAAATATATAATAATAGTTTTGACTATTTTTAATTGGAAATTAATCAGCTATTTCTACCAGAGTTAAAGTATATTTTTGTATAGACCTCGAGAAATAAATAGAAATAAACAGTAAATAAAATCACTCAAAAATCACACTTCTCTAACAGGTCACAAGTACACCAAGCTGACGAAGCCAAAAACGTTGAGAACTACTGCATTACAGTCTGTGGTAAGTCCTATCAACTTTTAAATCATTAAACAAATAGCAGAGGCGTTATTAAAACCCAAAGAGTGATTTTCAAAAGTCAAATACTATAAGACTATATCTTGTTTTGGATGTGGGTAAAGAAATCTCCATAGCATGAGGGATAACGTTACATCTGTAGGCTAGTGCGGTGTGCAGAATTTCTTAAGGGACATATTCTAGACTAATACTTTGCTTAAATAGTAAATAAATAAAATGGTGGTAACGCAATTGCATTAAAAAACGAAAATAATGACATTACTATTCTGCCGTAATGACCACTAAATGATAACGTCACCTCCCTCCAGTCATGGTGTCGTGTGCTGTACAGATTGTAAACCCTGGATTTGATTTTCATTTGTGATTTGGGGCTATGTAAATACAACGTATGTGATTTGCGTCACTACTAACACAGCTAACACAGCTACAGGGGCGCGCACGTGCCGGTCAAGTTGTGGCGTATTAATTTACAACCTATCTGTTGTTCGGTCAAGGTCCGCTGAACCCTGTTACGCGGTGGAGGGATTTCAGGTAGAGATGGAAGAAAAGTAGTTCCCTGACCGGGAATCGAACCCGGGCCGCGGCGGTGAGAGCGCCGAATCCTAACCACTAGACCACCAGGGACTGGTATACAACTTGGTACACGGACTACATTTTGTTAGTTATTACAGATTCACTGTCATCTATTTGTATAATTTATATATTTGGGATTTTATAAAATATCGACAAACAACCAGGTCGCCAACCTAGCTAACCTTAGCTAACCTTAGTTAGCATAAGTTACCGTTACCTGAGCATTAGCTTTAGCTAGCTCATATGTTACAAGCTGATGGTGAGCTCATGTTTTTACAGCGCACATGACAGCAGAGGGCGTCGTGAAGGGAAGCTTCATTTCGATATTAACATTAGCTGCTGGAGGATGCACGCAAGGTATGTGGGCTGTATTAGCTACCTATTTTATGCCAGATTTACTGTTTAAATGCGTCGTTGTACATCGGTGTTTAGCGTCAGTGTTAGCTCAGATTGCTTGAACAGGAATACCTCGTTTTAAGTGAAGGGGCTAACGTTAGCGTCTGGACTGAATAAAATACCCTTACCATCTCCACCAGGTTGCTATTGTCCTGTAAACAAAGTGGCTAGCTAGCACAGTTAGCATCAGCTGTTAAATCAAATGGCAGACTGGCCCCTGGTCAGTGTGCCCGTGTTAGCTTAAACCTGGCGGGCGCCCATGCTGTTGTTACATTAGCACAAGTGGATATCTGTGTTTTGTTGCTGCTGCACCTTCAGAAGAGGTTGAAATCTGTTCAATGATCCGGGGCATAGAGGGATTCCCATTGACTAAGCTGCTACAAAGTGGAGACTGTAGCTAGGTGTGGTAACGTTGCCTTAAATTTAGCCTTTCCCCTGCAGTTAGCCTTTTACCTGTTATATAACCCTCCCAGGCTACACATGGTTGAACTGGAGTTGCCTGATTTGTGTTTTTTAAGGGTGTGTGACATGTGTGTAATCGATTGTTTCGTTTTCGCCTAATCCTGGTGTACAGCCACAGCTATTGTAGATGTTGGTGTAGCCATGACGGTCTGCATGTTTACACCAACTGGATCCCCAAACTGATGATAATAATAGACACACTGCTGTGATTAAGCCTAATTACATAATAAAACGCATGTTTACTGTAGCAACATTAACTAGTAGCAGATGTGTCTCTCCTCCTCAGCAGAGAGCGAGGCATTTTCCATCCTGTTGGTCAGCTGCTGCCAGCTGAGTGGCCTGACATGCTTATTATAGGATGCTTTCATCGCCCTCCACTCAGGCTGATGATGTTATTGGGCTTTTGCATTGTAGTGAGTGCTGCTGAGTGAGGAGGCACCCAGTGAGCCGCTAATCCCCTTGCTTATTTCCTCTGCAGGACAAGAGAGAAGTGCTAGACCACAGTGTGAGAGACGATCTACCCCAAGTCTGCTGGCTTGGACACACTTGAGTGGGTGTGGGTGTGTAAGGGTGGATGTTTGTATGGATGCGCTTGACTGCATGCGGATTTAGGACCCTGGCCTGATGGAAAAGAGAGACAGGAAGCCGGGATATTTTGCCAGGTAAGACACTGTGTAATTTGTGTCATTTGCACTTCATTTAGGTGTTGTCATGCAGCAAAACTGGTGTTAAGCTCCAACATGTATCATGTTTCCTCATCTTAAGGTGGTGCATTGAGTATGTCATTAGCTTGTGGATGACTTTTGACATTTTGTTTTGCATTCATGACGATTTCTGTCTTTATAAGTTGCCTTGTAGGGTTAGTATAAGAATCAGAAATATGCCTCAGAGTGTTTTACAGTCTGTATAACCTCAGACCCTTAAAAAAGAAACTTAAAATCCCTGTTCATTATTTAAGGATAAGGGTGGTGCACAGACATATGAGGAGAGGATTGCAAAGAAATGATTAAAAACTAATCATTCCTTTGAGGCAAAGTAGCATAGAAAATTCTCTTTAAGTTTATGACATATCACAACTCTCATGATGTGAGGAGATTGATTTACCTGACATCATTCAGGTGGCTGATTTTATTCTTTTCTGGTATACTACTAGCTGTGTCATCTATCTGCCCCACTAGCAACAAACAAATCAAATGAATATGGTCTCATCATACAGCCTAAAAAGTTAGGTTACCGTCTATCCATAATAAGGGACTGTTCATTACCTATGAGAGGGGAGAAAGTGGTGCAGAACAGGGAGGCATGTCAAGTATTTTTTAAAGTGCTGGAGGAGGGACATACAACTTTAAATGGTTGTACTTTGTGTTTATTTTAAGTACTTTATGAACCTCAAAATTAAACTTGCCACAATTGCACAACATATCATAGCAGAAACAGTAAAAACAGAAATTATTGTCAGATTTTCAAATATCTGAGGATCTTTAAACACATTTTGTGCAACAAATGCTTCAATCAGGAAATATTACCAAATCTAAGCTCAAAATAGTGGTATTTCAACCAAAATATGGGTATTTAAGGGGAAGGAAGGGTCATAATTTTCCACAAGTCACTCACGGAGGCTCTTAGGAAAATATTTGTAGCTACAGGGAGGGTCAAGATCATAAAAAAACAAAAAACAAACCAGCACAAAAAACAAGGTCATACCTCAGCCACTCAGCCACCCCCCTACTCTGATAAGTTATGAACTATCCCAATGTGACGCATCAGCTGCACAAAGGCATCGTGTACAGTTTGCTATTCTGTCATAGTGTGTTTTTGTTTATTTTTTAATTGATATTGGGAGCCATTATACCCCTTTTTTGTCTACATAATTCTTATAGCGCAATTACTGTGTCAGGTTTCTCTCAAAATGGTCTTTGCAAGAATGCATGCTAAAACTCGTCTCTAGTTACCAGACGTCCCATTACCATGAAGTTTAATGGATGGTTAGCATCGATTTGTGAGAACACAATACGGAAACTGATTATATATATTCTGTTGATAGGAAGAAGCTAGTAGGGTTTTTTTTTTTAACCATGTCACCCAACCAAGAGTAAAGCCCAAAATGTTTTTGCAAACAAGTTCTGCTTCCTGCATTGCTTGTCAGAAGTGACATTTGTCATTGTGCTGCACTGTTGTTTGTACCTTGATAATCTGCTGTGAAGGTGCGTAACGTGGTTATTAATTCTCACCTTTTTTAAATCATGAATTGCCACTGTTAAGTCACGTGCCTCTGAGCTGCACCCACCAGATACAGCCTCATATAAGCCGAGTCATGCGTCAGAGTGCCTTGACCCACTGGGACGATGTTGACCGTAAAATGGATTTTAGCAGCATTGTGAAACATGATAGCTGGAAATGTGTGGACAGAGACCTGTCACAGTTATGGTGCATAGACTGACAAGGAAGCAGCAGGTCATGAACAAAGATCAGCCCTTTATTTCTGACGTCGACACAGATGACATGTAAGTGCATGGATGACTAATTAATGGCTGCTGGCAGGTGTTCAATTTAGAGTGCTAAGTGACTGATGTAACAGGGCTTGAATATGTCTAAAAAGCCTCAAAGGTTAAGCTTGGCATTTTTGACCTGCACCCATTTTGCAATGATTTGTGTCTTGTGTCTGTGTTTTTGAAATTGGTTCAGTATTGAGCAAGAAGGCTGCAGCCGGCAGCCATGAAACAGGCTGCAGTGTAACCACTAATGTCACCTTCGCACTGTCCTTTTACGTCCACTAAAAGTGCTTGTTTTTGCCACTGACAGGCTCAGATTGTTATTGTAAGTGTCTGACAGTATTATGGAAAGGATCCCTATAAAGATAGACTTTTTTGTTGAAGAGCAAGATCCTTTTTGTTTAACCAGAAACAGACCACCAAACCCACCAGACCCCATTTAAAAAAACTTTTTTTTTAATTTTTCTTAACAAAAACAGGTTATTTAAAGTTAACAGAAACAAAATAACACTGACAAACATGTTTTAGATTGGCCGCCCACTGTCCCAACATTCACTAACTCTGGTTTGGTTGAAATAAACCCGTAATTCACCTAGTTAGATGTGAAAATAAGCTGGCGGTTAACAGTGAGAACATGCCCACAGTGGTTACGTTGCAGCCTGTTTTGTGGTTGCTGCTCTCGCTTAACTCTGGACCAATTTCAGTTTCAACTTACCCTTAAAACTTTAGAATATAGTTCTTGTTCTGCTTGATTCTACATAAACAGTCTATCATGGCGTGAGAAACATACTCATAATTTATTTGTCTTGTATTACAGACAATTGTTCATATGTTAATATGTATGTGCCAGAGTGTACCCAAAACTGAATACATAAGCAGATTAATGATAAGCGGAAGTCATCTCACAAGAGTGCTGATAATATCAGAGTTATTGAGTGTGGGCTTGTGATAAATGATGTGAGATAATGCAGTGTAGCCTAATGGGCTTTATTCTTTCTTATGTCTCAAGTTACTTGCTCAGGCTGTGCTGCATCCTGGTGCAAACCTGCTATTCATCTTATGTTTTATTGATTTGATTGGCTTATGTTGGAAATATCACATTATAGTTGTGTGATGGCGTCGCATTTCAGTCGCTCTCTAATCATGAGGCATGCAGTGCATTAAATCTTCACGGGATTGCAGGCTTTGAGCTGAGTCAGAGGTGGTGTTTTCCTGGAAAGGCAGTGTGGGTACCTGTGGGAGGGAGCAGCAAAACAACAGTGGAAAGGTGCAGGGTGAATACATCAGACATCAAGCAGACCTCTGCAGCACCACTGTAAAGAGCAACAGCTATATTGTGCCAGTATGGACAGAAAGTGAATGTGTCAGGAAGGAAAATCTGCTCTTATCTCCCAACGCAGCTACCGCTACAACATGTAGCTGTCCTGCTGGTCGCACCATGTGCTGCCTCGCTTCCTGACAAATGGAGGAAAGGTCATGGTAAAGCATACACATTTCTATAACAAGAATGGATCTTTTTTTATGTTTTCTGTTTGGGGACAGTGAAACCCAGAACAGCAGGAAAAATATTATGTCAATGTGAAAAAATATCAAAAAACTAGAACTGCATGAATTGCAATGACTAAACATAATCATATTGATAATATTTTTTGATTAATTTTGCAGCACTACAACAAACTGATCTTAATAAAGTAGAAATACAAAACAAAATAAGTGTAAAAGTATTTACTCCCTCAGTATGACGTGTAACAATATGTCATATGACACCATGACTCTAGAAAAAGCAATTTAGATTAAATTTAAGTCATAAAATATCTGGTGGGTTTCACTGCTGGTTAATCAGTTTCCTAAAAAAAACTACATTTTGAAGAAATTAAAAATCAGTCCCCGAAAATTCTAAGGCACTGAATAAGTACAACAAGAACATTCATTTAAACAAATAGCTGTAAATTTGTTCACAGCCACTTGTGCACAAACACTAGTGGTTGAGGCCACCAAGAGGCTCATGGCAACTCTGAAGGAGCTCCAAAGCTCCGTGGCTGAGATAGAGAAACACTACACACGAAGTAACGGTTGTCTTGGTGATTTCAGCGGTCACAGCTGTTGAGGAAACTTGCACGACATCCTGGCCGGTGTCTGCCAGAAGATATGTGGGACACTGTGAATTAAAGTGAGAAAACGTTCTGTTGTCTGGTGAGACTAAAAGGATGCTTTGTAGCTGTTGTACTAAACTATTTTTTAATGTGAGCCTAACCCAATTTTCATAATGAAATCTGGTGGTGGTGGGAATCATGAGTTTGGGGAGGCCTTTAAGGCAAAAGAAAATTGAGGTTAAAATGAGCAACGCTGAAAAACACATATCAGAACCTTCTAGTGTCTACTTTACTGTGATTTACTTTCAGGCAAAACAACAGCGAACATAAAGTCAGAGTAAAAGAGGAATTGCCTAAAAATAGCACCATTAATGTCATGGAGTGCTATTGTTTTGTTTTTTGGGGGCACGGGGATCCACAGTAGCTGTTCCCATGGCAACAGCTACTCTTCCTGGGGTCTATATCCAAATAGAATACATAGCAGTGTTTACATGTAGAGGAACTTCAAAAGTTAAAACATCAACACTGCATCTAATAGGAAGATTATATCAGTAGGCAACTTGGAGACATTCCACATCGCATCCAAGAGGCTTCTTCAGTTCTAACAGGCTGGTGCGGAGTCGCAGGCTTTAAACTGTGTGTGTGTGTGTGTGTGTGTGAGTGTGTGTGAGTGAGTGAACCCTAACAGAGTCCTTAAGGTCACATGTGAGCTCTGAGTTTCAGAGTCATTAAGGAGACATGTCAGTGATTGACCCACCTGACCACCACGTGGTTCCTTAGGGTTAGATGGATCCAGGTGAGAATGGGTGTTAAGTCATCTGGGGAGGGATCCCAAGACTGCATTGTAGGTGGGTGATAAGTGGTGTCGCAGGCCACCTCCTCTGTTTAACGATGGTCGCTGGACGATGGTCGATGGTCATCGATGGTCGATGTGAACATTGCTGTCCTCAGAAGAATGTCCCTTTTCCTGTAGCTGTAAATGTACAGACGAGTCTTGACCTGAGGAGCTTGCTCACCTTTGCTGTGCCATGGGCTTGTGAAGTGGTTGTTATGTTTCACAAGTGTACAAATCTGTGCATTCCTAGCTGCATCGAACTGCCCACTGGATGAACGAGAATCTTCATCGACAATAATAGTCATAGATCATGTGAATACCTATATTGCAATAGCGATGTATATTGTATTTTTACATATTTACAGTGCATTTGTAGACATTTGTTTTCACATTTCCTGTTCATCAAGGCCAAAAGCAAATCGTCGACAGTCTTAAATACCACACTACAACTGTCCCAGTTATGTGTTTTCTTAAGCAGTCTGTTGTTGGCACCGTGAACACAAAATAAAGCCATGTCTTGCACAGTAAGATGAGAAATTTTTGTGTGAATTTGTATTTTTATTTTCACTTGTTACTTACTCGCTCTCTCTGTCACTATGCTGGTAATGCCTTCACTGGTTACAAACTGAAGGTTGGAGGAGAGAAGGAAATCTTAAGATGAAGGCTTGAGAGACGCTCTGTGAAAAGCCCCAGAGTGAAACAGATGGTGCTGTTGAGACTGTCTGCAGATTCTTGAGTTCACTACCAGATGTGTGCTGCATCAGTTAAAGTGGGAGAGCAACCCGAGGCGACGGGAGAGGCCTGAACCGTGTCTGTCTGCAGCCTTATCGACCCACTCTTGCTTTTCCGTTAAGGCACTTGAACGCTTGAAACACTTCTCTTTTCCCCGTTTCTTTTATTCCTCATTCACCCGGGGCTCTGCAGGCCAACACTGCTACCATCACTCAAAGCTTATGATAAATCAATTCTGTCTTATCTCTTCTTAATATGCTCATATCCACACTTAAGGATTTAGGATGGCTCACAGAAAGTGCACTATCCTTAAGTGCACCACTAACCCGTGATTTCACTGCACTGCAGTTTCCCCCCCTTAATGAACCCCAACAGGGTCTGAAGATGCCATTACATCATCGCCTCACCTATCAATGATTAAACAGGGGTAGAGGACAGACTGAGAGGAAAATAAAGCTGAAGCAGCAAAGTAAAGAAAGTGAAAAGTTAAAGGGTAACTTCTGTATTTGTCAACCTGAACCCTATTTTCACAAGTGTTGTGTGTACCGTATTTAAAAACCTGTCTGTGCCAGTACATTTTTATGAATTATTATCATTATTATGAAAATATCATTAACTACGGCATTAAAATGGTTCAACTATATGCCTGTGCACTTGTTCATACATACTGTGTGTGATCCCAACCTGACAGCGTTGCCATGGCCATTAAATCGCCTTCTACCCTCCTGTGCTTTCTCTGTTTTACCTATAATAAATATATATGTCTGTCTCCTCTTGCATCCCATCAGGCTGAAGAGGCGGAGACAGCTCAAGCAGAGCCAATCAGAGAAGAGTGTGACTGAGCAGAACTCGGCAATCATCTCCTGTCCAGATGTTCCAAATGACAGCGACCCCAACAAGAAGGCGGACATACAGAGAATAACAGTAAAGGCACCTGCAGGCTCAGGTAAGACCTGCGTCATAAACTCACAAGGTGCACAGTGGGT
Source organism: Epinephelus fuscoguttatus (assembly GCF_011397635.1). Classification (NCBI taxonomy): domain Eukaryota; kingdom Metazoa; phylum Chordata; class Actinopteri; order Perciformes; family Serranidae; genus Epinephelus; species Epinephelus fuscoguttatus. The sequence goes on along the minus strand of NC_064762.1, from coordinate 15,463,454 downwards.
GACTGTGCGCTCTGCTTGGAGTACTACTGGTACGATTTGTCAGTGGTTGAGACAATGTGGAGGAGAACCGTGGTGTAATGACTCCATTCAAAGCTGAAATAATACCTAATAAGAAAGAAATCTTGCTTTTCAGGCTTTTGTGTCTCAGCAAAACAGTTTTTTTGTTGCCCTCTGTAAATTACCATTTCCACTCAAGCAATATGTCAGCTAGTGGTATTTGTATGACTGTCACTGTTAACCCTGGGAACCCTGCTCTGTGCAACACAAGGGTCCTCAGTGTTGGGAGCAAACTCAGCAGTTTTAAACAGGAAGTTGCATAACCTTTATCCTGTACCATTTTACTGTTGATGATGACATTCAAGAGGCTGCATTCACAAAGTTTGTGGGAACCAGTGCTTGTGTTAAATTACGATAACTATGATGCCTTTGACTTCTGCTTATAATTACATTAAATCCTTGCTGGGTAGTAGTAGAAGTAGCAGTCTATTGAAATATACACAAACAGACAGTAATATTACCTTTAATTCTCACCTTCACCGTATCCTCTAGCTAGCATCTGTTTATACGATACCATTTCTAACTTGCAGTGGATAATTATAATAATAATAATAATAATAATAATGATAATCTTTATTTATAAAGTGCTTTACATGTCAATACTTAAAACAGACAAGACATAAAAACAACAACTTTTAAAAGAACTTATAAAAGCACTTTAGAGTGTAAAAACTGAGGAAATAAAAGACAGTTTAAATGAACTTTAAACTAAAAAAAAAATCAGGAAAGGCTCCGATAGAAGTATGTTTTAAGAAGGGACTTCACTGACACAGTCGACATGATTTCCTTGGGCAGATTGTTCCAGAGCCACGGGGCCCTGACAGCACATGGTCTGCGCCCTTTAGTTTTCAGCCGGGCCAGTTTTCACCTCTGCCCAAGGACCTCAAAGTATGTCCTGGAGTGTGAGAGACTAAGTGGTCGAAACTGGGACCATGAAGAGCCTCAAAGTAATCAGTAAAATCTTAAAATCTATTCTAAAACACACTGGGAGCCAGTGTAAAGAGGCTAAAGCTGGAGTGATGTGATCACGTCTCTGGCATCTGAATTCTGTACAGTCTGCAGTCGATGAATAGACTTTTGATTCAGGCAAGAAAAGAGGCTGTTGGAGTGATCCAGGCGTGAAGAGATGAAGGCGTGTAAAATTTTGTCTCTGTGTCTTTAAAAGTTCAAATGGATCGTAGTTTGGAAATATTTCTAGGAGGATGAAAACATGATTGCACAAGCTTTGTGACACACTGCTCAAAACTTAAATTACTGTCAAACCAGACTCCCAAGACTTCCCGCAACTGGTTTGATGATGTACTTTTACATAATCTTAGGATCATTCACTTTGAGTAATATGACCCTTAAATGTGAAAGATTTATATTTTGAGGATGTATTTTCAAATATAGGACACAGTTGTTGAAAAGAAAGAATTTGTTATTGTGTTGATATTTGATAGGCAGTTGAACTCAGTGTGTGTATTTATAATGGACCAATGTTGAGATGAAATTAGATGTAGGACTGGGCCCGACTAAGAATTTTCCTAGTCAACCAATAGTCGTCATTTAGGGCCATTAGTCGACTAGTCGCCCGCATGTTTACGATAATAATGTAATTATTAAATGATATATTTTGGGCGGGGGAACACAATGGTTTGAGTTGAAGGTGTGAGAAAGAATAGTATCAGTAACATTGTTAACACTGTGCTACATTACAGAGAAATACAAAACCGTACTAATGAACCTTCATTAACATAGGCCTATATTTTATCTACAAGTGCACGTCACACATTGAGCGAGCCGCCTGTTAATGACACTGTCAGCAAAGCAGTAATGATTGTGCTAAGTGGCTAATGGGCATGTAGCTACTTCCATGTTTCAGATGATACGTCATGTTTGTAGTCGACCAATGAAGATGAGTTTACATATCACCTTGGGTTCGTCCTTCACCTTCTCAAAATGATCCCACACTTTGGATTTCCTGCCCGACATGTTATTAACTAGCCTGTGGAATAACCGCAGGTACCAGCCCTGGAGATTAACCTGACTCCTGTCTAACTGCTGAGCGTGGCCACTTCCTGTGTCTGTCTTTTCAAATTAAGTAATTGAATTCCCACATGGTCCAGTCATATAGGTTTTGTTTTATTTTGTCAAGGCACAGCTCCTGATAGAGTTTTACGTGTGTTTGTTTTTGTCTGTGTCTAAGCGACCAATGAGATTTTGCCTACTAATGACCTTTCTGGTAGACGACTAGGGGGCAGCCATATTTGTAATGGACCAGTGTCATTAAGACAAGACTTTATTAATCCCACACTAGGGTTATGGCAGCTCAAGAGTCAGAAGCAGACGAAAAACAAAAAAAGTGAGTGGTAAATATGGATAAAAACATGACAGAAATACAAATTATATTGAAGAAAAATAGAATAATAGGAAATCAAAATACACTTTATGCACCTTTCACTTATACAGATACTGTTTGTCAGTTACTGATGGTTGCACTTACCATCAGAGCATATCTATGGCTTCCCAGCGAGCAATAGTTGTGATTTAAACGTATTGGCTATATTTAGCTCCGATTTAGCTAGCTAAACATCTAGCTAGCTACATGTAACCCAAATCTAGCCGATTTAATTTTGAAATTGATTAAATGTAATTTTCGCCATTGCAGATGGCGTGCGGTATGATATTCAATTACATATGGAGAGTCAACAGTAATTAAAATATGTTTATCTCCATTTTTTGGACATGGTCTCTACATAGCCGTATAATTGATGACGTCTACACTTTGGCTATGGTTAGACGTCTACCAAATTTTCACTGACAGCCCAAATTCAGCCATGATTTAGCCTAGACGTCAGGTCTTCATGTAGACGGCTATTAGACATTTTTTAAACCAAAAAATGCTTGCTGGGTTCATATGTGCCCAACAACAAAGCTAATCCGACCTGCATTTTTGTCTTCAGTGATCCTTCATATTTACAGTGATAATGGACTTACGTGTGCAGTGGGTCAGCCAGCTGTGTAAACTCTGCAGTATGTGTTTTAATAAAGCCAAAGACATTCTTATCTGCAGCCCATAAAATCAAAATGATGCTCTGCAGTGTAATAGACAAACAAAACTCTTCAGGTTATATATGAGCTTTCAGCTAAAAGTCCATAGTCTGCAATACTTCATAGCATATTATCAGTCACAGCCCAGTATATTAATTCAATGAATAAGTGACAGTGCTCACAGAGGTGACAGCAGTCTTGGCTTTGATGCTCAGTACAGTAAAGAGCAGCTGGAGTCTGGCTATCTAATGCTTAGTCATGCCCTCTGTTTCCATGGAGGAGGCAGCAGTGTAATTTAGCATTCAGGGAGTGGTACGTTAATAGCTTCTGTGTTCTTGGCAAGAAGAAATTGCTGACTGTGGATCTTGTCTACTACAAGGGTCAGATTGTGTGTGTTTATGATAACTGCTTCAGTATGCGTGGGGCAGTGTTTTAAGGCTGGATAATGATAGGAGACAAACAAGCACTGGTGCTGACTCAAAAGGCAATTAACCACAGGGTATTTAGAAGTCGTCTCTTGTGGGGTACTTTCTCTTGCACCACCCTCACTGGATGGTGTTTATCTTAGAAACATAAATATATCTGTTAGTAACCTAGAAAGTATGAGATGGAGCAACCCAATCTTCAGAATAAATGTTGGCATTGTTCATTTCTGCAAACTACAGATACATACGATTTGTGTGTTATTATGAAGTGGATATGTTGAAACTCTACATTTCAACAATGCTATGGTTAATGGGGGCTACATTAGGGCAAAAAAACACTTGGTTAGAGTTAGGGAAAAAATTGTTTTGGTTTAAAATACCCAGTTTTGGTGGCACGGTTCCTGCCAATGTCTCGCTAATAAAGTCCAAGTTTGGTTGGTACAATGGCTGCTGGAAATACCTTGATTTCTTGCTAGAAAACACCCAGTTTTGGCAGCATAACCACTGACAGAAATGCTGCCACTGTCTTGCTAAAAGACCCAATTTGGTTGACATAATCACCATAGGAAATGCTACCAATGTCTTGCTAAAAACAACCATTTTGGTTTGCATTATCACTGCTGGATATGTCATGTCTTGCTGAAAAAAACCCAGTTTGGTTGGCGCAATCACCACTTGAAATGCTGTGATATGTCTAAATAACACCTAGTTTGGTTAGTACAGTGGCCGCCGGAAATGCCATGATGTTTCGCTAAATAACACCCAGTGTGGTTGGCACAATGCTGGAAATGCTGTGATGTCTTGATATAAAAACCAAAAAAAAAACCAACTGGTTTTGTTGTTTGTTGGTCTCGAACAGTGGTCTGCAATTTGGCAGTCATCTTGCCTAGGTCTTGCGTCATCCACCATCCCCTCCGCCTCCTGATGACAAAGTCAGCTCATATACATGTAATCTGAACTAGTTCACTTTCAAAACATTGATATGAAACGTACAAATGTAAGTTATCCGTGGTTTTCAGAAATGCACTGCCTACATTTCCTTCTGGCGACTGGGCTGGGTGTACAGAATAACACCATATATTAATTTCTTACATGTCCTTTTCTTGTTTTCTGTTTTTCTCGTAGATGATGGCTGTAAAGATAACAATCAGGCGAAAAGGGAGAAGAAGAGGCCACCAGGGACAGTGGAGTACTTTGTGAGTAAAACCACAGTGAAAACACAGTTTAAATAACATGCTGACTTTTTAGCAGAAAGCTTGTACCTTGCATTGTGCGGTATTTTCACCTGTTTGCCTTTTTAAAATGTTCACAGAGGAGTTCATCTCTTGTTACAGGTGGGACCTGATGATTCCCTCAACAGCATTGCACTCAAGTTCAACATCACCCCAAACAAGCTGGTCCAGCTGAACAAGCTCTTCTCTCGCAGTGTCTACCCCGGTCAGGTGAGAACCTCGACGGTAACCAGAACCATTGCTTCAGATCTGTCATTATTCCTCTGAATGTCTGGCCAATCTCCTGTCCATCATCGTTACTACAGAAACTGTTTGTTCCTGACGTGAGCCAATCAGAAACTGACCTGAAGTCTCAGAGTTCCTCTGATCCCTCCTTCACAAATGGCTCATCGGAGAAAGCACCACATGTGAGTAAAACCTGATTGATTATGTTGCTAAAAGCACATGGCATTATACAGTAGCTTAAAGAAGCCATTTTGGGACAAATTTGTTCAAAAGGTTGTTAAAAGAAGACATGGTGTCCCCCCTCAGTCCTTTTGTGTTTTCTGTCTGAATCTTAAGTATAAAACTTTTTAAAAATCGCAGATAACATTTAAATCCACCTTTGGTTTAATTGTATCAATAATACTTCACTCTAGGGTCTGTTTAAACCCTGGTTCAGACCAAAGATTCGCGATGAGACGAGTTAAAACAGGCATGTACTTGCAATGCACTGTTCTGTAATGTTCTAAAAACCTGCCGGTTCACACCAATGCAACTAGATGAGATGGTGTATCACCTCTATGCAACAACTCTCTGTGCTTCTGTTCTGATTTCCAGCTTTTCATGTGTATTTTGTGGCTGAATATAATTTGTAGCTTCTTAAATCATCAGTCATACGCTCAGTGCTTCCCAAACACATGCATTTTCATTAAAACGTTAAAATATTTTAAAATATCTTTGCCATTTTTGGATTCTTCATTCATCCTTGAGGCATACAGGAAAAATAACATTTTCTTTATGAATTCAAAGTAACGCATGGTGAGTAATTATTATACAAATGGCCATTTTGTGGGTGAAGTATTCCTTTAACAGGAGTCTCTTTGGTGTGTTTTCAAGCTTTGTCCCAAATTGTCCGTCTAGACTGGATCTCTAACTGAGCAAATTTTGTTAAAGTGAAATTATGGCTCTGATGCTACAAAATGTTTTATTATTCTCTTGTAATTCAATTTCTGATTCCCCTCCACGATGGATTGCAAATTTAATTGATGGCGTGAGTGAGCAGTTTTTATTGTGAAGTGCATAAACAATTTAGACTGAATATTTTTCCATGGAAGGTAATTTAATCTACCAGCATCTGACAGTCGAGTGAAAAAGTTACTTTTGGGCATAACTTTAAAAAGTGGGTACCTAATATAAAATGCTCTGGTGGCCTGAAATCTCTGAATCAGTGAAGGTCAAAGGCACCCTTCAACACAAGCATAACATTTTGTACTCTCTTGTGTTTTTTTAACTTCCCTCAGGACGGAGTTTCAAACTGCACGTCAGCAAAGTCCCTCCGGCGTGAGCTGTCCCCAAACTCAGAGGACGAGAGCCCGGCAACGGTTAAATTCATCAAGATGAGCTGCAAATATTTCACTGACGGCATGGTAAGAAAATATGATAATGGCATGTAATAATTCAAATTAATGCCACAACACTTATTAGATTTCCTGATACTTTATTCACTAAATAAAAACTTTTCTATCAGCAGGTACCACTTGTATTTTGTTAGTTTTCAGATGTTGCCTCCTTCAGCACTGCCGTCTGTCTGTGTGTTATTTCATTGTTGCAGGGAGTGGTGGGTGGCGTGCTGATTGTGACCCCCAACAACATCATGTTTGACCCGCACAAGTCAGACCCCCTGGTGATCGAGCATGGCTGTGAGGAGTACGGCTTGATCTGCCCCATGGAGGAGGTCGTCTCTGTGGCGCTGTATGACGACGTATCACGCATGAAGCTGAAAGATGCTCTGCCGTCGTAAGAGTTCCAAACCATATCACTTCCCTCATTTCCCTCTTCTAACGGTTCTTCGTCCAGCCCTCAGCTCTGACTCTGTCTGTCTTGTTCCTCTTTACAGTTTCTATCTCTCTTGTTCTTCCTAAAAGTAAATCTGGTTGTACAACGCTCTTTGGATTTACAGGACTTTACACATTAACCTCTTTAACACATTCCTTTTTATGAATCACCTTTGTTTCCACTGAATGTTAAGTTAAAATCTCTCTGAGTCCAGTTGTTATAGTTTTGTGTGTTTTCATTTTAATGTTTTTATTTGATCTTCATTATTTATTTTTTATTTTTGATTCATCTGCTGTTGTCTACAGAAGCCCTGAGAGGCAAGTAGGAAAATAAAATCTGGTGACCCATTTAAGTAGTTTCTCTCCTGTGTTTAAGACTTAAAAACAGGTGGGAAAAAGGTAGTTAAAAAAGAGGAGCTACAGCCATTTCCAGAATTCATATGTGTTATTTCTATGGTCAATGACAGCCCCAAAAATTAAGGAAAGTAAACAGCTCTCTAAAAACTAGTCTGCTTAAACTCAGATATGTGATATCAAAAAGTATAAAATACGGAGCTGTTCCACAGACAATGAATTGGGAAAGATGATATAGATGACAACAACTGAAACCTCTAGAGCCACTCGTCTCAAGGTGTCAGTCAGTTTAACATCTGCCCGGTTAGCGCAAGCTAACACAACAGCAGCAGCCAACATCCAAAATCGAACTGTTGAAAGGTCTTAACACACCTACTCCAACACCAAAACACCTTGGACCTGTCGTCAAACCTGTTAATAACGTTTAGGTAACGTTAGCCATGTGATGCTCCTGCAGTAGTAGTACAATTAAACAATATTTTACCCATTTTAAATAGAAAAAGAAAAATACATGTTCTACCCTACTAAACACAAAGTACACATCTATAGTTGTTATGTAAGTTCAGTTCAGTTCAGGACAAGATGATACAATCCCTGATGCACATGCTTGAGACTATGAGTGGGAGTAATAGTGCTGTCTGGGGGTCAGAGTGGGAGCCAAAGGGTTAGTGGATAGGAAAGAAGGAAAGAGCAAAGGTAGATAGAAAAGTAAGGAGTAGCATAGGGAAGGCAGAGACAAGGAGAGACGTCTGTGCAGACTGAAGACGTACACTCTACCTCTCCTACTCCCTCATTTTGATGAGGGAAGAGAGGGGAGAAGAGAAGAAACTAACAAGAGAACAACATACCTAACTTTAATCAAGGTGGAGTTTAACTGGTTGACTGTTGTTGCGCATAGTTGTTGTCAGTGGTATTTTAGGGCCCAAGTGGCGTCTTTCCTCCTAATCCATAGCCACCAGCTTGCCTATTCGGCTGCACCAGAGAGGGCTCTGATGGCCTTGAATTCCTATTTCTTTTAGCAGCCTGGTAGTTGACTTGCCTACAAAGCCTCTGCAACCTACTTCAACTTGGTAAATCTTTGCTTTCCAGCCGAGTTGCTCAGCGTCAGATTTTTATTAATGCCATATCTTGTCGTGTCTGTCATGTCATGACATGATGGCAATGCATAGAGAAATTATAACTCAGATGGAAGAAAACATGAATGCTGTTATTTAGAACATGAAGAAGTGGTGTACGTCAGCCTCTTGTGGCCAAAATGAGTATTAGTAACTAGGATCTGTGTCACAGATGAAAAAAAATCAATTTCAGGAATCAAAACCTTTTTTTTTTACCCATTGTTAAGTCATAAACACAGGAGATAGAAAACAACTTAGATCAGACTTAGAACACAGATTCCCAGTTCTTGTCTCACTTCTCTCTCAGAGCTTCTGTGGTTTCACATCACATGTTTGTTTTGTATCATTCTGGTCATTTATAATTTCTGTTTGGACCTTTTCTGTTTTTTGTTTTTCCCTTTTCATCTTCATCCTGGTTTGCGGTGCGGTATGTGTGATGCCCCGTGACCCCACAGAGACCTACCCCAGGATTTGTGTCCTGTGTACAGGCCCGGCGAGTGGGAGCAACTGCCGTCAGAGCGAGACCTAAACCCCTTCAGTCGCTACGAAGCCCTCGATCCAAAGCGACCAATCGTCTTGGACGACATCGAATCAACCCTCTCAGAAACTGGTAACATCATGTCATCCATTGTTGACTTTATTAGGCTGCAGAGGGTCTGAAGTCATCCTGTTCTTAATCATAGTTTTGTATGTTTTGGCATTTTGATAATAGAGGGATTTGATGAAGAGATAAGTGAGTTAATTAAAGAGGAAGAGATTTTACACTTAGTTCTACTGAGAAGACAATGGGAGCGCGAGAAAAGGAGGTGGTCAGTGCATCAGTTGAACCAAATAAGGGAGCTACAGGGTGAATGCGTTTTGGCCCAACAAACGTGGGGCATGGGTGATGAGATGCACTTTTGTTATTTTTGGATATCTGCCAGTTGATGATCTGGTCAACCTGAGTTGGACCAATGTTGCTCACACTGGGATAATCAAAACTCCAGTAGATGTGTCAGAGAGGCCTTCTGTGACAATCTTATCACATTGTGCAACAAAATATGACGGTGTCTGGACATAACAAGATTCTCCAGGTGCCCAAGCAATACTCTTATCTTACATCATTTCTGTCAAGTGACAGTTGTCAAAAGTGTCAAGCGCCCTACCATAAATCAAGCTTTAGTCTTCTGTGATGCTAAATTGAGTATCTTTGGGTTTTCATTTATGGTGGGGTTCACTTTTTTCCCACTGTTACCTGCCATCATACAAACCAAATAAATAATTATAATCCAAAAATAAATCTACAGATTTATTGATAATGGAAATGTTTTGATGTGAAACAAATAACTGTTTCATCTTCTTAATACCAGGGAGCACAGAGGGCGAGCAGACAGCCAAGTCTCCGTCAGACGAAGGATTCACAGAGTTGGAGCCGACTGTCAACGGGAGCACTGAAGAAGCAGAGGGGACGTCCTCCTCCAAAACACCCAGCATCATCAGCAGGGACCAACAGGAACTAGGACCAAGCTGCCCGGGCCGGGGAGACTTAAAAGACAAATCAATCGTGGGGCAAACTAAAGGGAAGCTGGATGATGAAGAGGATGAAGGCGTAGCTCAGAACAGCTCCATTGAGGATGGAGAGTCAGTAAAATCCTCTTCAGAGACTGAAAAACAGGGTGACTCACACGATAAACCTACAAACCGAGAGGAAACCAAAGATATTAAAGCTAAAGGGACCGAAGAGCTGCTAAACGGTGCACCTGAGAAAATAATCGGCGCACCAGTGGACCAAAACAGGAAATTGAGTCTGAAGGAGGCTGCAGAGGTTTGTGGGAACTCGAGTCCGAGGAGGCAAAGCCCAGACGGACCAGCAGGTGGGGCCGAACTCAGCGAGGAGGAGAGACGGAGGAAAAATCATGAGGCAGAAGTGAAGTCGTGGCTGCTGGAGAGGATGCAGGCCCCAATAGAAGGTAGGGATCATAAACCATAAACCATCATTTTGGGTGTTAAATGCCTGACAGTGGGGTTGCTGATGGAGGCTGCAGTGACATGATGGAGTGTGATATCAAACTAACCAAACTCTCTATGTTTTTATTTTCTCATTCTCCATAGACATGCTTTTCTCATCAGAGGAGAAGAGTAAAATCCCACCTATGTTCCTGTGCTTCAAAGTGGGGAAGCCAATGAGAAAGTCCTTTGCCACCGGGATGACCTCTAGCCCCGCCCACTCATTCGGGGGCCGGGGTAAACAGCCGGAGTACTGGTTCGCTGTGCCACAAGAAAGGTGAGACGATGAAAGATGATACTGGACTCTTGTCTTCAGCTAACAATGTGCCTTTATCCAAACCACTACACTGTATGCATGCGTTTGTGTGTGTGTTTGTTCCAGGGTAGACCATCTGTATGCATTTTTCGTCCAGTGGTCTCCAGACGTGTACGGGAAGGAGGCTAGAGAGCAGGGCTTTGTTGTGGTGGAGAAAGACGAGCTAGACATGATAGACAACTTCTTCAGTGACCCTGCATCCTGCAGCTGGGAGGTGAGCTCAGTATAAAAGCAGGCAGACCACTCATTTCCCTCTACTTACATACCCTGTTTGACACAGGCAGTGAAGTCTTCTTTTCCTCGATCTTGATGGAAAACATCATGTGGTCAGGAAAGGTGAAGGATTCTGGAAAAGATTCTGGATGTTATTGACGTGGGTCTGACACGGTAAAGCACTTTGTAACATGGGTTTTTAAAACTGCTAACCATTATTATTGTTATTATTATCTTGGATACGTCTTGTGGTGTTGTTTCATGCATGCTATATAAACATGGACAACCTGGTAAAAATATTACTCCATTACTAAGGTTGGAATTGAATTTAAAAAAGGACTGTAGGCTAACAGTGACAAAAATGAAACAAAATGGTCGTCACATTAAGAACGGTTGCTCACACTCACCCTCTTGTCCACTTGTAGTCATCGAAATGAATCCCATCTTGAAAGACTGTATAAAAATAATTGTTTAACAGGGCTCAAAAGTGGTTGCCAGGGTGTCATGAACTTTTGGTTGCTGACAAAATACGCTAGCCATTTTTAGTCACCTCATATCATGGGTAGTTAGGTATTATGCAGTTATACGTCTTCTTAGTAATAGAAATGTGACATAAAAAGTGTTTATTCCACCTTGCGAAGGGCTCAATCAAAAAGTATTAAATGCAAGTCTCCTTCAAAAACACTGAAGCAACAAGCTGCAGCAGACGCAGACCCTGATGAAGACCTGTCTGTTGCAACGTATTGGTCTTTTTAATCTATATTGCCATGTGAAATAAAGGCATTTTAATTTTTGCACAAACCCTACAGTGTGCCTTGACTTGTTTCTGAAGGACACTTATGCAATGAGCTCTTCACATGATGGAACAAACACAGTGCACCTGAAGTATCCAAAGAGCACCTGTATGTGACTACGACTAAGACCCAGCAGTGCTTGTGCTCTTTTGTCTTCGTGACATGAAAAGTGTTTTAGAGCTTTATCACAGGAACCAAACAACATTCTTTGTAGTTTGTTTTATCTGTTACTTTACTGGATTTTAATCTTTAGTGTAGCTTAAGTTGTTTTGGCCTTGTCTCTAAAACAGATGCATGTGCGCATAAGAGAAAATACACCAACATACATGCAATGTTGTCCGGTCCCGGTTCTCACTGTGGCAGCAATATTTGAATATTACTACTGCAATAAATATTAAACAATGTATTTATTTTGGGGTGCATTGTTTGTTGTCCCTATTTTTAATATGTTAAAAAGGCCAGGAATTGGTTGGCAATTTCTCATTATGGTTGCCTGATTCAACCTGGCAACAGTTACTGTCAAGCCTTGTTAACTTTATGCATCATAGGCATATCGTAAATGGTGCACTAGTGCATCACTTTTAATGTTCCTGCCACAAGTAAATGTGGGAAGGCATTATCTTGTTTCCTTTAATAAGGGATGATTTAGTGTATCCTACATGAAAGGAGATAAGAAAGGAAGCACTGAAGCATCTTTCCTTGGCACTGAGACAGTCGAGCAGATCTTATCACAGCTGCCACTTTACTTCTGGGTCATTTCACTCATTTAGGAACCATCCTAAGCAAAAAGGACTGTTCGACCGCAGCCTTTGTGTCTTGATTCCTCTTAATGTTGGCTTGTTTATGTGCTTGTTTCACTCCAAGATCATCACCATTGATGAGGCGAAGCGTAGGCAGAGCTTCGGCAGCTGTGACGGAGAATTATCAGTGGATGCACTGCCCCTACTCAGTGACACCAGTGATCTGCTGCAGGACACGCACATTGAGAAGGTATTTTTTAATTCAGAGCAGTTGCCTGCAGCTGGTTATTTACCACATATAATAATCCAGTTACTGACAACGCACTGATGAGTATGCCTGGTAATCTGATGATGTGATTGCCCTCCAGCTTGCCTGTCGCCTGCCAGCCCGTGTGCAGATTTACCCCTGGAGACTGGCATACAGCACTGTGAAACATGGGACCAGCCTGAAGACTCTGTACAGGAGCCTGGCAGACGTGGACAGCCCCGTGCTGCTGGTCATCAAAGACATGGATAACCAGGTAGATCTTGTCCAAAGGAAGGTGTTTTGTGGAAATGAGTGGGGCCTCACTGGCTTATAATGCTGTGGGTGAACAGCAGTCTAAGGGGACAGGGAGGAAACAGAGGAAAATGTACCAATTACATTGTCGTTGTATTTATATTAGCATGCTAGCTAAAATTGGGTAGCAAGCTAGCTTTCTGTGTGCGTCACTGCCCACATTGAACACAAAAACACTGGACTTTGGTGTCTTGTACACTGCTGTAAAATCTTATGCTGTCAGAATCATAAAACTTCACACGGGGGTTTTAACCACTGGTTTTATTTGTTCCAAGTCTTTTTCAACCTTAAACTGAATCTGACTCTTATCACAGATATTTGGAGCTTTCTCGACTCATCCCTTCAGAGTGAGCGAACACTGCTACGGCACAGGAGAAACATTCCTCTACAGCTTCTGTCCTGAGATCAAGGTTTTATACAAAGATAGTTTAAGAACTCAGTTTGGGTGTTTAGCTTTATTTCTCAAGTTGTAATATCAGACCATTTGCTCTCCATTTTCAGGTGTACCGCTGGACGGGGGAGAATTCTTACTTTGTGAAGGGCAATACTGATTCTCTGCAGATGGGAGGAGGAGGGTGAGTAGACCTGTGAGCCACGCTGGAAATTACAGGCTTGT